>NC_090191.1:19929401-20584124 GCF_024679245.1 Pseudorasbora parva | reverse complement strand
AATTTTTTTGGCAGTTTTTCTCTTTCTCTCTCCTAAAATATGCTAGGTTTAGCGGGACTTGGGCGGGACTTGGGCGCTGAACATGTTGATTGGTTTAGCATTTTCTTTCAACTGACATTTTTAAAAGTCTTTTGCGAGGTTCGTTGTGCATTCAGTAAATATCAGTCTTGCTCTCTGTCTGATGGCGCGCGTTCGTCTCAGCCATCTCATGTTCAATGTCTGTAATAGCTGATAATAATATACATTATAATTTTTTTATTCTAGTTTTACAAGCTTTCTGAATATGCTAGTGCTCTTTTCTGTCATTTTTAATTACCTCTTTAGTAAACCTAACATTATACATAACCAGCAAAAGCAGCACAGCTTGAATCTCTTCCATACTCGTTATTCATTTTTTTTACAGTCTATTTTTCACCATGTAAACGACCTGACCGATTACTTTTAAGTGTGCGTCCTTACATGACGTGACAGCACGTGCCGCGCTCATGTTGACAAGAGAGGAAAGTTCATTTTTCCGAGGGGTTAACTTTTTATTTCGTAAATTATGAAGATAATGTTGGAATAATGACACAGCGTATATTGCCCCAGGCAGTTTTTACTTTAACTGCGACTGACAGAAGAATTCATTTTTTTCTGAGATGATTATTACACTTTACAACAAGTAAATAGCTTATATAATACTGTATTAGTGCTGGTGGCTGTTAAGAGTTGCTATGGCTACAGTTAAGACATTCCAGCTGCTGGAGAAAACAGCATTGACATTTTTGATGCGGCAGATAAACTGCATGTCACAAAATGATTATGATTGAAAATCATCACATGTAAACACTAGATCGGTTTAGATAACGTCTTATGTAAACAGTCCACTAAATTTTTCAATCGGAATGACAAAAAAATCGTGGCTAGTGTTGCGCAAAAATGATTACTTTCCGTCACTGACTTGGAGGAGCAGTCACGCGCAGTCCTACATCATCGGACTAATCTGCCTAATCTTCACGGAACTTTAGGTCGCGGTGGAAACGCAGACAGTTGCAGGTCTGGGGGGAGAAAAGTTCCTGTAAAAAAAAGTTCCTGGTACAAATTTCCTGGTAATTTTGGTGGAAACGGGGCTTAAGACTGAGCTGGTGGTGTCGGTGACCCAAGCGAAAAAGGATGGGTCACACCGAAAGGAACTTGAGTAGGGCTGCATGGTTAATCGAAATTAAACCACACATGTTTTTTTTTTTTTTCAAATACAAACTTTTTCAAATGCACATTATAAGCGACTAAAACTTGATTTACTACTGATCATAAAGCCATGCTTCACTGACAAGCTGTGCATAAAAACATAAATTGCAGTCTTTCATAATCGCACTAAGCCAAATCGGTTTAAGCATGAATTCGAGTTAATTGCAATTAATTGTGCAGCCCTAATCTTGAGAGCTGGGCCGAGCCATAGCGATAAGCAGCCGAGGTGGAGCCAAGGTGTCCACGGACTAAGGTGAAGCCAGAGGGAATGAGGAGCCTGGCGGAGCCAAAGGGGTGCAGGGATGAGTCGCAGACAAAGTCCTGGAAGTCCATGGTGAAAGCAGAGCAATGACTGACCAAGCTCGAGCCAATGGGGGCAAGGAGCCAATCAATGGTTCGAGATGGATTGGTGGGTTTGAAGGTTCTAGGCAGAGCCAAAGGGTCGACACTCCAGGGCAGAGCTGGTTAACTGAAGGCCCCAGGCTGCTCCATTATTATTAGGTATAAGGTAAAGACATATTAGGTAAAGACAACTTAGGAGAAGCCAATGGGCTGGAAGGAGCCAGCAAAGACCCGGGTAAAGAACTGGGTAGCACAGGCAAGGGTTTACAAAATGGCCTCCTTGACCGATACAGGGCAGAGAGAGAGAGTCCTTGTCTAACATGTGTAACCCTCCTACACAATTCCCTTTAGTTATTTTTTTTTTTAATGAGTTATGTGCATGGGGAAAGAATTTGTGAGAGGTTACTAGAATTTTAAACCAGGATGTATTGACAGCAACTAAACTTTTGGCATGCAACTCTCACTTAAGTGTAGAGAGGCCTGGTTAGCTTAAATATACTGTGTTCGTTTTTTTATTTTATTTTTTTACTGTAAGCATAAAACTCCCATGCACATATACTTAGCCACTATAACACTCACTTGCAAAAATGAAACAAAAAAAAATGTATATCACACCAATCACATTTCAAAATCAAACACACATAAATATCAGACCACAACTGTTGAATGTTAAACTCAAGATGTATTTGTATTGATTTTTCTCTAGGTGTGTTCACCTTTTAACACATCATCATATTTCAAATGAAATGCAATGAACAATACCCTGGGGTTTTTCTTTTCACTTGTCTCAGTTTTGTGGTACCACAACGTTGGCGCGCTTGTTGGAGCTCAGTAGAACCATTTCCAAATAGTATTGTTTGTACTCACGAATCCTTGGTAACAGAAAGATTATAGTGACCGTCCATCCAACTGATCCGTCCAATGGTGAGATACGCAATGATGAAACTCGTCTGTCCATACGTGTTGCAAACGCAACACCTCCGGCCTGCAGCGCGAATCCTGAGCACATCTATTGCAGCAACGCGGGTGGCAACATCTGACGCACACTAGCCAAAAGTCCACAAAATTGAATGAGCTTAACTATATCTTGTCCAAAAATGTCAAATTCATTTTAGTTCACAATGTCCATACTCACTCAGAAACTCGGTGGCAAAGTGGATTTCCGACTATACTGAGCAATTTGCACATGGCAATGGCGTTAGTTTCACTTCAGACGAATCTCCGTGACTCATTTAACCAGCTGCAAACAAAGCTCACTCTCCCGTTTTAACAGATTACTTACTGACAAAACCAAGAAAAATCCGCCCCTGGCTTTTAACTTCGATTACCATTAATATATCAATCCTATAGAACTTAGAACTAACTTATGCTCGTACCATCCCCCATTGTGTTGTTTTTTTCGTTCCCCTTTTCCAGTCTCGCGCTATCTTTTTTTTTCTCATAGACCCGCCCCCTCGGCGACCTGATAGGTTGCCCAACTGCTCTCTGGATGGCACTGATTGGATGACAAGCAAACTGACACCTGGCCACCCAATAAAAAACAAAATAACAGAGGGTTCAAAGGTTACTCACAAGAGGATATTTCAACACTTCCACTTTATAACAGAATTAATACATTAAAACAAAAGTGTATTTGTACATCAGGGACAATTGAACTGGCCCATACTTCAGAATATCTTGTATTTCCGTTAACAGAGCACAAAATCAACAATATATAAAATTAGCAGGGGCTACACATGGGACAGAGAGATACTTCAGGAATGACTATCTTGGCTGACACGGGACACATAGAGGAAAGGGAGGTGGGAGTAGGAGGCAGGGTGGGGACATTACGGACAATAATAACTTGTTGCTGGGCAATGACAGGCATGGTGCTTGGTGATAATACAGGCATGATGCTGGGTGACAAAACAGGCATTATGTTTATCGTTGCAAACTTCTCACTAAAGGGGTTCAGATTCAGCATACTCACGTCAGCCTTGGCAGAAGGGGCTGGTCTCCTTCGTATTCTACCAACAGATCCACTGGAACGGATAATGATGCACCCGGTCAGACATGTTTTTGGGCTCATGCAGGCTCTGGGACGATTATGGGCTTAGGCACTAGTGCTGGCATCGTGGTGGTCTCATGCTCCATGTCTGTGGTGGGCTCAAGCTTAAATTTCCACTGGGGGTTACCTGAAGGCGCGGTGTATGCAGTGTGGACTGTGGCTTTGTGATCCCCCTCTATCTCTCAGATGGTAAAGGGGGATCCGCAATGAAACCATCAAGTCTATGTACCGCATTACTGTCCTTCGAGGGCAGTTTCTATGCTGGCCTGCGCTAGTGCATGGAGTCAAATCTGCCTGGAAAAACAAGCAGTTGCTTGCATCATCATAGTGGCCGAGATCTGCAGATCCAGAAACCTCTGCTTGTGTTCCTCGTGGGACAGAGCCCCATGTTAGAGGAACGGGATCTTTACTGCAGTCCATTGTGCTGGGTCTGTTCTTCTGTCACACTCACAGTTGATGCAAATAAATAAAAGAGCTGGATCTAAATGCAGCCATAATGCAGGCATCTTATTTTATTAAACACTTTGGTTACTAAGACAACATCAACAGAACATAAACAGAACACCCGGTATGCACGTCCAAGAACAGACAATAAACTGAAAGAAACTTAAATATCCAAACAAGCTAATCAACGAAACTATCAACAGGTATCCAATGTATTCAATGAAATGAAAAACAATGGAAACCAGACTCAACCACATGAAACGGAAACAAAACGTGTGCTAAACACACAAAAAACACACAAGAAAAGATCAACCGTGACAATCAGCATCATTATTTTTTCCTTCCCTATTTATCAGTGCTGGCTCAAAAATAAAAAGTTATTTCTCTATAGGTCATTTAAATCACTCTAAATGCATCTCTCTGTTCAGATGTATCCCATTTTTATCACACGGATTTACGAGAACACCTGCCACTGTCATTAAAAAGCATTTTAATGGCTTTATTGTTTTGTTCTCATAATGTCTTGTAGAGGACAATGCCTTAATCCAGAAATCGGTGCAGTAATGCATTGTGTGCGCGTGTGTGTGTAGTAAGATTAAGTGATCAACTAAAATGAGGATTTTGTTCTCAGAACCATGAAAATGTTGTAATTGTAGGTCTTTCTCTTTGTTTTTAAACCAGGTTGTGTAATTCAATGACAAGTATGGCACTTAACCACATTTGTGTTTTATAGATGTTTAGATCTTTACTGGGTTTGCTGCTTCCCAAAAGCCTAAGTAGATTATAAAGACCATAGGTTTTGGACCATTAATTTTCCAAAACGTCATGAGCAGCCTACCTAGATGACAATTTTAGGCAGCATTTTGCAATTTGCCAACTGTATTGAAATCATTTGTATATCATGCCCTAATGCTCATCATCATAGTCATTCTACAGGAACGATAATCATTTGAATCCTTGTTACATTTTGTAATTCCGGCAAACATATTCCTATAGGCTAGTACTGTACATAAGCAAAGCCAATGTACAATGAAAGCTTGGGATGTAGTAAGTCTCCCTTCAAGGTTCTGCTACTGACAATATTCTCTATTTGCTGCAATGCAGTCTTTTTCCAATGCCTATCAACTTAGCGATCATAGATATCAAGGACTTTTATTTATTGAAATAATTTCACATTCACAGTCATTCATAGCCAGTAGTCATACTTATTCACATTACACTGAAAAGCAAACAGAAAACTAAACAAATCTGGTAGAATATATATATATATATATATATATATATATATATATATATATATATATATATATATATATATATATATATATATATATATATATATATATATATATATATATATATATATATATATATATATAATATAGGATATACAGTCAATGTAAAGTATCCATCAAGTATGTTGAATATAAAATCATTTTTTAAGCATTTCCATGAAACTTACGGCCCACACTTGCTCAAATGTAACACTTTACTTTCTATTAATTTTGCAGTATGCAGTATCGAATAGCTTGTGCTAAACTTCTTATACATCATATTTTTATACTTAACTAGGATTTTTTTTATTGTATTGTCATAGCTAATTTGATTTCTGCTGCAGTTTGCTCAGAATTCAACTGACCCAAATGATGTGGGAAATCGAGTTCTGTCTGTAATCATACACTTACTTGAGTGGATAAAGATGTTGCTGACACTCTCTGGTCTCGCTTTTCCCCTCACATCTTATACCTCTCTCTTCTTTTCCCAACCTCTCTATCGTTGGGCTTTTCTGGTTTTGCTGCCGGTGAGGTTTTTGCAGGTCAAGTCCCAAGTTTGCAGAAAGGCAAATGTGAAAAATGCCTGCTGATTCTGATGTTGTCCCAGAACTTTTTTGCTTGCTAGGGCGTGAAAATGCATCACATGCAATGTCACTGTTTCCATCAGGAGGTCCTAAATAACATTTATATGATATTCATGATTAATGTGGTCCACATTTACACAGAATAATAAACTCTGTTCAAAAAACCCTGCCTACAAAGGCAACATGCAAACTCCACTAGAAAATCACTTGAAAATTGAGTCTCCCACTTGAAGTGTCAACAAATATTCTTTAAACAGTTAATATGTTCGCTATTATACAAAGTTCTGTCATGAAACTGAAGACTATAGGTCCTTAACCCGATCTGGTGTCTATTACATAATTCTGTATAGGGCACAGCTGATTGGCTCCTGCTGTATCAGTAGCCAATGATCTCGCTTTTAACCCTTCAAATACTTGGTCAGCATTTGCTGTATTAGTTGCAGCGCTCTTTTAGAAACCCGCCACCTTCCCCAGCTCCAACTGTATAAATCGACCACGGTAATTCATGTATGCTTAAGCATGTCTTACTTGCTCACAGCAACAGCAATAACATCAATACCAAATACAATAGCGTCATTTTACCTTGCCAAACACTGTTGTCACTCAAGATGTATCTTTTCTTATTTAGTAAAATTCCACATGTGTCCACCCAGGTCCTGTCAGTGCCCCACAGGAGACTGGTGTGCTGCAGTCGACTGTTTGAAGTGACTGACATCAACAAAGCCCAAAAACAAGCTGCTCACCAGAGAGAGGTCTTCCTCTTCAATGACCTACTTGTGGTAAGTAGGCATTTCATTATGTAGATTTATTATTTTATTGTGTAATGTCTTGTCCTTTATTGATATTGATGTTGTTGTTAATCATGACAAGGACAAAGAGATGACGACAAGTTCAAATTCAAGACATGCATTTTCCATAAATTATCTCAATGGTCTTGCATTAACAGTTACAGTGAAATTTTGTATCCAACTATATGAAATGCACTCAACTTGATCTTCCATTTTCAGTTATGCACTACAGACTTGTGTAAAAGCTAATCTAATGAAGTCCTCTCTCCCACAACTGCTCAAATAATTTGATCAAAGCCACAAAGTACAGCCCTTGAAATTAATCAAAGATTAAATGTCTCTTATAATTAATGGAGGGCATTAGACTGAGTGAAAGGCTATCAAAGCAATGTATTAAACTATTCTCATAATTACAAGAGCTCATTTTAATCTGGCCATGAACAGGGAAGAGAAAACCACAAAACACATTTTCCCATTACAGTTATTGGTGAAACTGGGTGAAATCCGAATCAGAAATACACATGACATTTGCAACACTTTCTATATGTGTACTGGAAAAGAAATATAAAAGGAGATATATAAAATCCAAATATCCAGTCAATATCACGCCCATTACACATTATTGAGATTATTACACATTTTGTGGCAATATTGATTCTCATAACGGCTTGTCTTGCTTTGCTCAGAGAAGGTTTGGCATTAATTGTTTTGAGATATGAGTTGGCTCCGTGATTCTTCTTCTTCAAGAGGCTCTCCTGCCACCCGTAGATTTGTGGCAGAATGAAATATAGGTTCAATATTGTGGTATTGGTAGTAAACCAGTAGGGAGTCTGTTAAGTAGACTCTCAACTCTCAACACTAATCTGCGTGGCCTTCTATTTCTCACGTACGCTCAAACACTTACAGTCTAACACTGACAGACATAGCAGGTAGGTAGATAGCGTGGTTATTGATTATTCAGAACTGAGTTGAGAATGTCAGTTGGGAATTCAGTTCCTGGGTTTTAATTGAATTTGAATTATGCAAGCAAACATTCAAGTGTGCAAGGAAATTATGCAAGTAAACAGTTGCATTTTTTATGTTTTTTATTTAAGGTCTTTTCGTGTATATATATATATGACTTTGTTTGTTCAGCACATCCTACAGATGCTCGATTGGATGGAGATCTGGGGAATTTGGAGGCCAAGTCAGAACCTCAAAATTTGTTGTTGTGCTCCTCAAACCATAGCTGAACCATTTTTGCTTTGTGGCAGGGTGCATTATCCTGATAAAAGAGGCCACAGCCATCAGGGAAAATTGTTTCCATGAAAGGGTGTACATGGTCTGCAACAATGCCTAGGTAGATGGTACGTGTCAAAGTAAAATCCACATGGATGGCAGGAAACAAGGTTTCCCAGCAGAACATTGCCTCTGCCGGCTTGCCTTCTTCCCATAGTGCATACTGGTGCCATGTGTTCCACAGCAAAGCAACGCACTCACACCCGGCCATTCAAGTGATATAAAAGAAAACGTGATTCATCAGACCAGTCCACCTTTCTTCCATTGCTCAGTGATCGAGTTCTGATGCTCACGTGCTCACTGTTGGCACTTTCGGTGATGGACAGGGGTAAGCATGGGCACCCTGACTGGTCTGCAGCTCTGCAGTCCCATACACAACAAATGTGATGCACTGTGTATTCTGACACCTTTTCTATCAGAACCAGCATTAACTTCTTGAGCAATTTGAGCTACAGTAGTTATTCTGTTTGCTCGGACCACACGACTCAGCATTTGTTCTTTCCTTGGGCCACTTTTGATAGATACTGACCACTGCAGACCAGGAACACCCCACAAGAACTGCAGTTTTGGAGATGCTCTGACCCAGGGGCATCACATTTTGGTCCTTGTCAACTCACTCAAATCCTTATGTTTCCCATTTTTTCCTGCTTCTAACAATCTATCAACTTTGAGGACAAAATGTTCACTTGCTGCCTAAAATATCACACACACTAACAGATGCCGTAATGAAGAGATTATCAGTGTTATTCACTTCACCTCTCAGTGGCAAGGCCGCTCATTGGGTTTTGCAACAAAGCTTGTGTTTATACCATTCTTGCTCTTTTGGTATTTGTGATAGTGAACCTGTTTAACATCTTTATCTTTCCTTCACAGATTTTAAAATTGTGTCCAAAGAAGAAGAGTTCTGCTGCCTACACTTTCTGCAAGGCCATGGGGCTATTGGGCATGCAGTTCCACCTTTTTGAGAACGAATGTAAGGTCCTACAGCTAATTGGTAAAACATGACTCTACCTACATTTTTGCACAATTCCAAAAACACACCTATACATAAAATTCATTGCATTTTTTTTAGCTGAAATGAACCCTTGTGACAGTAAAACACTAATTTCTATTTCTTTTCACTGAAATATAATTATCGCTGCCTTCACATGCTTTTGGACATTTCATACTTCCCACTTCTGAAGTTAGCATGCAAGTGCTTTGTTGTCAGAAAGAACAAGAACCATGGAGGACAGTATTCGCCACACTATCTATAGTCAGCTTGCTGACAATTCTGAAATTTCGGTCAAATACATGCAATTTTCGCTGTGTTTAAGACTTTCTTAAGACTTAAGACTTTAGACTTTATTTGTCCCCATAGGGCAATTGGTTTTGCAGCAAGATAAACACAGAACAGTTCACAGATGCACAAATACAAGACAAGAACACATGAAAAATTATTAATATGACAGGCCGTTGTTAGAGTAAAATTTCATAATGCAGCAACAATTCCATAACCAACCCCCTTTCAGCAACAACATCAACAAAAAAAAGCAATACTATACATATTATAATAATAATAATAATAACCCCATCACTATTTAATAGTTATAGACTGTCTACTCCTCTGGGCTGAATTCATAATCAAGATGGCTGTCGGGACGAATGAATGCTTATATCTTATTCTTCACTAGAGGTAAACTGTACCGAGACCCGGAGGGCAATATCTGGAACTCAGAATGAAGGGGGTGGTAGCTATCAGAGAGAACTGCGTTGGCCTTCCTAACTACCTGTCTATCATACAGGACAGAAAGGCTACTCTGCTGGACACCTATAATTTTGCTACTGACCTTCACTATATTGGAAAGGGCAGTTTTGGCCTTGACAGTGAGACTACCATACCAGCAAATTAATGAGAATGTTAAAATAGACTCAATATATGATTTATAAAAAAGGGTCATGAGAGTCTTATCAACACGAAATTTCGACAGTTTGCGAAGACATTACATTAATACATACAATATGCTTCAAATGATTATTCATGTATGTAAATATGCACTACTTTAATGAAAAGAAAAGGCGTGGTTGTGGAAAATAAATTATAGTCTACCAATCCGCCATGTCAAAAGTTTGTGGCCCACCCATCTTGGAAACTTGGGAATCAAAATTATCCCTGAATTATCTTCCCAGTGGTAAATATGACTTGAGAGGCCGTCTGTGTCCAATTTTTAATTTGAATTTGAATTTTTAATTTTAATTCCAGTAGCATGCGAAGGCAGTATTAGACTTATTTTTGTGTGGATCCGACAAAACTATGTTATAACTTCAAAACACTTTTACCATAGTGCATGATTTGTAAACGAATGTATTCTGACATTTGCATCACATAACCAGCTCCAGTGTGTGTGTGTATATATATATATATATATATATATATATATATATATATATATATATATATATATATATATATATATATATATATATATATATATATTTATTTATTTATTTATTTATATATTCTGATGTAGTAAACTTGCTTGAAAGCTCAACTGTTACATCATTGCACTTGCAAAGCAGAGTGCTCAGTTACAATCACAGTAAACACGAATGACAGTAAAACAGCTCAAAGACTTGGTGAAGCAAGCTAAATGGCATTGTTGTTTCAGTTTTTTTAATCTCACATTTGCTTATGTTAACAATTAAGGTAAGGTTAACACTTAAGAGTGCGTTTAACACACATGGTACATTATTTTCAAATACACAGGGCATTAACCTTTTAGTGTCACTCACCATACATTTAATTTCCAAACTGCCACGATATGTACAACAACCAACATAATAAAAGGTTATCAGATACATGTTCATCTATTTTGGGTAAAACTAAAAACACTTGTTGTGCCACCCAGTGGACATTTCCTTTTTAAAGTGTCTTGAAACGTGCAGGACACAATGTAATATTGATGTATTTTTGTTTTTTTTCAGTGACTGCATTGGGTAAATCAGAAAGAGATTAACATGTGTATCATGTACTGTGTGGTCCAAAGGTCTGAGAGCCTATTCTCTCTAAGATGCATAGATACACAGCCACAAATTTATGATGTTGCAATTGTTTGTGCAAAACCTGATAATCCATTTTATACAGAATGATTTCAGAATGTTTAAAAGAGCATCTAATGTGCGTCAGTGAGGACAAATGGCCTTTTGCAGAAAATAATTGGTTGAAGCCAACATTTGTCTTTCATTAGTGACCTAGAAATCTTGCAGAATGTTAAACGTTTCTTTTTCGTCAACTCTGATTGACTCATCATACTGGAAAACCTGGATTGTTGGGTTTTGCACAAACTTGTTAAATCTATACTATCTTAAGTTGATACCGCCATTAAAGAAAAAAAAAAGAGTTCCTAAAAATGCTGTGCGTTGTGCCTAACAACGCCCGTCAGCCGTGACTTATTCAGGATACAGCACTAGCCTCGAGTACCGTATTGCTTTATCACACAATACAAACATTAAAGCCAAAAAAATGTATTAATGCAACTTTAATGAAGTAAAATCATTTAAAAACCTTCATTCCACTGGGAAAAAAAATAGTTCCCTACCGTGAACAGAAGTTACATTATTATAGAGTGTGGCAAAAACTGTCTTTATGAATTAGTCAGTAGCAAAGGCTTTTATACTAAAAGGAATAAAACTGGTTGTGAACACGGAGCAAGACACATCTGACTAATGCTTTGACTAGCGCCAATTAACTGTTAAAAGGACAAGATATCGCAGCGGACATTTAAACTAATTTTT
The DNA here is from genome assembly GCF_024679245.1 of Pseudorasbora parva. Classification (NCBI taxonomy): domain Eukaryota; kingdom Metazoa; phylum Chordata; class Actinopteri; order Cypriniformes; family Gobionidae; genus Pseudorasbora; species Pseudorasbora parva. Next base: position 20,572,363 of record NC_090191.1, on the reverse strand, counting down.
TATTATGAAACTAGGACTGACCAGAAGAAAGAAACTGCTAAATGCAGGTAATACTCTAGCTCACTGTCTTTTTCTCAAAATACAACATTATACAGTAAGCTTCAATGTACAATATCAATTGAGAACATATGTTTACGTTGCTAAGCATGGTTGCTAAGGGTGTTGTGCAGTGATACACAGTGATCAACAACTGTTGGGTGAAGCGGTCATAGCTATTGACCAGTCAGAATCAAGGACTGAAAATATCCATTTTATAAAAGTACAATATAGTGTATAATGTAATATGTTGTTAGTATGAAATATTAAAATAAATGGAAAAACTTGCAAAATAGGAGCTATAAAAGGAGGATAAAAATTTTATATAAAAGCAATTTTCTTAGTTTTACAATTGGGTAGTAAATTGTGTTTTACCTTTGTAGGGCAGTGTAAGGAACCTGGTCACTATGGAGTGAAGAAAAAACTTCAGAAAATCCAGTCAATTATGTGCCTTTCAAACGCCCACCTCACTGATTTACTTCCAAAAATTAAAAAAAAAATACCACATGATAAATGAAGATGACAGGCACCCTCTCATTTTCCAATTAAGGTGGCAACAAGCATTTTTCTCTTCCTCCCACGATTTCGCCTTCACACACACAAACATTCATGGCAGCTGGTCTGTAATTAAGCGAGATGAGAGTGTTAAGGCTCGTGCTCATATTTCGCCCCTCTCGAATCTGTAATGACTGACTGAACAGACTGGACGCGATGGAAGAGGCACAAATGAGTAAATCAACAAATAAACAAACATGTTTTCAGCCACAGCCACAGACAATAAAAGACACAGAACGATTGCTGAGTGACCAGTCACTGTAGTGATGGAGTTTATAAGGTTTATAAGCAGTAAAAGTGCAAGAAATGAGAAAATGAGTTATAAAGGTGTTATAAAGGTATTATGAATGCATTATCGGGGTATTTCTTAACCTGGAATGACATAAGAAGCTTCCGAGCCGGTCAGAACATATTTGGTGCTTAACAAAACATCACCTGGCATCTTTAATCAACTGACGGTTATGCTAACATAACTTGGGCTCTGTGGGCTATTGGTCAACATTATCCAAAATAGCCAAATATCTATTTAGGCAGTGTTTTAGGTTGCTGTTGTGGGTAATTCTTTCTAAAATCTTGCTAATTTCATGATGAAGGTTATGGAAATTAATATAATAACCAATAACAATTGATTTTTAATAGAAGCACTACCCCTTGGGATATGTTGAGTTGCTCTCACGGGTAAACATGACCAGTCTCCAAATCTTGGTAAAAAAAAATAATAAAAAAACTCCTCGAAATGACTACAGACTTTGTGTTTTTATTCTCTGATGATTAAGGAAATTGAATCCCCAAAATTGTAATTCTGTCATTATTCACTCACCTTCTCATGTCATAACATAAAAGTAAACATTTTTGAAGAATCTTCAAACTGTTCTTTAGTGACAGTTAGTGACCCCATCTTTTAAAGCTCCAAAAAAAGTGCAAAAGCAAACCAAAAAGTATCCTAAAAGTATGATAAAACGCATGAGAACTATTTCCATTTAACGTCTATGACCACATTGACATTGATGAAGCAATTTTTTGAATCCGGATATGAACATGTTCTAGATGTGACCTTTAGCAGACTAAGATTGTCAGTGAATAACAGGCTAAACCTTTGCTAATACTGTATCCTGTCTGTATTTTGTCTCATTTTTGTTTTGTTGCAGACTATCCTCACGCCATCACTATTGTGTCTCCGTGTTCGGGCTCTGATAAGAAGCAAGTGTTAAATTTCTGTGCTCAGAGCGCAGAGGAGCTCCTCAAGTTCGTAGAGGACCTGAAGGAGTCCATCGCAGAGGTGTCAGAGATGGAACAGATACGGATTGAATGTGAGTTGGTTGTGTCAAAATATCAACTGCATGTGCACGAGAGAATTTTAGTGTGTACCTCATTCCAAATAATTTGGGAGGCTTTGTTTAGGTAAAGTCATTACATTTCTAAGCAAATGGTTTCCGTTTGACTGAACCACTGGTGTTTCCTTTTCTTTAAAAACTTACCTTGAAGGAAGGACTTGAGCCATATTAGACCAGAGTATTATAGACTTGTGTATGGGCTCTTTTGACTTGGGTTAATAGTCAGTCAAGAGAATTTTGTCTTGCTCCATGATGTGAATCAGCAGTTTTTTCTTGAATACTCGGCAGTGTTTCCAGGGTAACACTAGATAATGCTGTCCATTTGGTGGGTTAAAAGAAGTAACCCAGTAGTTTGCAGTAACGGTGAAACAAATGCAGAGACACTTATGGTTAATGAAACAAAATTTCACATGTCCTGAAGAAAATGTGAGTGGCTCTCGCCCATGCAGATCTCTCGACCACAATGCTTGGGTGTTATAGGTGGTTGCCTGGGTGTTTGCGTTGAATTTATGTTAACATTTATGCTTTTGACATACTATTTTATCTAACGCTGCTTGCAATGAATTTAAAGTATACAGTTTATGCCTTTCTGGCAATCAAATCCATGACCTTGTTGCTGCTAACGCCATGCTCTACTGTTTGAGGTACAGGAAAGTTGCTGAGGGTGCAACATTAATGGGCACAAATTGTGCACTTTCAAATATTTTAGCATTGAAATTAATAAAATTACATTAAGAAGCTCATGTTTTACACATTTGTCACAGATTGCATCATGCGATGAGAGCAGGTGAGAGCCAATGAGTGTTCGATAATACTGCTGTAAACCATATTGCTTCGCTGCTGAGAATATGTTTGCAAATATATGGATTCTAAAGATATGGATTACAGCGAATGAGTAAAATTGATGTTTTCTGAATTTACAGTATGTTGTGTTATGGTGTACTATCTCTTATGGTCGTATCATCAATCACTACATAGGAGAAAACATCTTTTTTTCTTAACGAAATATGGTTACACAATTAAACATGTTTTATTCATTTTAAGGTTTTAAAGTGGAATTCGTGGTACATGTTCACACTTGGATATGTAAATAAAACATGTTAGTGTGTATGAGAATGTAAGTAAATGTACATGTGGTAGAACCACACTTTATGTGAAAATACACATATATATTCATGTGATCACGTTCAACACACAGATGTGAAAAAACACAGGGTTTAAATATAAACTCAAACCAATCAATGGAACAAGAAACAGGTGGGACTGATAATCAAACACTGAACAAATCAAAGCAAAGAAACCCCAAGAAAACCACTAGAAACAAAGGAAACCGAACCAAAACTCATCCACAAAGAGAAACAATCAGAGATAACCATAACAGCGGCCAATTTATTTATTTATTTTCCGGCCCTAGCGCTTCTACTGTTTTTTTTTTAATGCTACATGCACAATATCATGTTTGTCCTTTAGGACGCTCACTGAGCTGTTTTGATGTTCCATAATAAATGAAAAGTTTCCCTTGTTATAGTGTAGTCAGGCTTTCAAATATTCTCCGAAGGAATCGAGGAGGAAAAATAGAAAATCAGGAACAGTGAAATGTATTTTGGTTTTCATGAGGGAGAAAGACGAAGAGAGTAAGAGAATGGGCTGAGTGCCACTGGACATCAAAGCATGCGTTCTGCTCATGCCAGTTGGTTTTCATTACATCCTGTGCTAGAGAGAGCAAGGGTCCATGGGAAGTATTGTGCTGTTTGTGTATCTGTGTCAGCAGTTTCACTGGGAACAGAGAGATAAGCACCTTTACTCTCTTTCAGGAATACAGCTGTACTTGAACTGAGAGCTGTCATCTACACAGCCACACATCCTTTCTTTTCCACATAAAGAAACTCCTCTTTACAATATAAGAATGGATAAATGCACTTGTGCATTGATACTTTTACTGGCATGTCATGTCTTTGTTTTTCTTTTAGCACCGCACATAAAGGCAACCCTTTATTTGCAGTTAATTTGCGGTGAACTGAGGCAGGCAATCTGCTGTCTTGTGATACAAAGGGATTCAATTATTATTCATTCTTGCTATGCAATAGCTTCTCTTAATCTTACACTGTTAAAAAAAAAAAAAAAAAAACTGTAAAATTGACGGTAAAAAAACGGCAGCGGTGGTTGCCAGAACATTGCTGTGAAAAATATGGTAGCAACATTTTAGCTTTTACAGGACAGCACCTTACAACATTTAAAATGTTAAAACGTTTGTTGACAATGGTATGAACATTCTTTATTCAAAAACCAACATAAAATCATACCATTTAAACTAGATTTAAAATGTATTTTTATTCATATTATTATTATTATTACTCATATAATTCATCATATACAGTATTTTCTTTCAATTGTTGTCGACATACCTTTTCTATTCTCAGGAATTTCTCTATTCTCCTTTTATCCTTCAACATATTACTGTAATAAATATGTTTAATTAGGTAGCATGCTCTGTTTTAGTATCCGGATGATTGGTTGTCAGCTATTCTTTCTGCACTCACAGGTTTTATGAAGGTTATTCCTTTCTAATGGGTGCATTAAATCAGACAGGCATTTTTCACTTAAAAAAGTCCTAATGTAGAGCCAGAGCTTTCTTACAATTCTTTCAGAGAAGGCAAAAGCTCTTTTGTAGTCTGATTATAAATGACAGGCAATTATCATCAAGCCCTGGGTGTTAGTATGGTGAAACTGGAGCGCTGCTGTTTAGGGCCGGACAACTCAAGGTTTAAAGCATGCAAACTGTTGTATGTATTTAGCTGTTTTGTGCCTGTTTGTTGGTCCGTTTAGAAAGTGTGTGTATTTGTGTTTCTGGCACAGAATTACAACTCTCCTTGTCTCTTCTCACTGTCTTTTTTTTAGGGGAGTTGGAGAAACAACAGGGAGCCAAAACTCACTCCATCAAGAACAACGGGACTCAACTTGAGTTGAAGGGAAGGCAAGGTTCTCCTTCAGGTACTTTACAACAAACACACTCAGACACAGATGTATCTGATGTATTTCACCATTTTCATTCAACATCTGTTCAGGTGTTACCTAGCAGGATTCGCAGTGTGTGCTATACATTTTAAATATCATCAAAACTCAAAAACAAGTTCAGTACCGGACAATAGAGAATTTTACATTTTTTAAAGGCATCACAGAGACCAGAATTATGCTGCTTTCTAAGATTATTTTGGTGACATTTTAAAATAGATTCATATGTATTCTCTACGGATAAAGGTATCCCAAAAACCACTGCGATAAGATTGCAGAAGTCATTAAATATGCATGAAGGTTTGAATGAATGTACTTGCATTTCATTCCAAACTGAAAAGCAAGAACAAAAAATAGCTCAGAAATTGAATATTTTACTGAATATTTGTGTGAACTCTTTTATATACAGCACTTACTAGCCTAACAACTTTACAAGCAAACTCTAGTTTATTGTGCACACACTATTCGTTTTCTGTAAAAAGTTGCTGTCTGTGCAGTGTTTCAGTTTACAGAATTAATGTTATGTGATTTAAATAGATATTTAAATTGTAAGGTACACTCAAAAAAATTACTTGTTGAATTTACTTAAAAATATGTGTCAAGTGGTTGCACACAACTATATTGAGTAATTTTAACAAATAAAAAATGTTGTTATATGAACAAAAGAAATTCAAGTAAAGCTGACACAATTTATTTGAGTAAATACAAACCATTTGAATTTGTCAGTTACAAAATATTTATATGTGTCGTTTACTTAATGATGTTATGTTAAATTTATAAATGTTTATTATGTAAGGTGAACACATTTATCAATTTAATTTGCCTTTAAAACTTAAAAAAAAAAAACAAGCATATTTTTAGAATTAAAATGCAAACATAACTTATTGGACAAACTAAAGAAATTGAATTGAGAGCAGGAATTTCATACAATGAATTTGTATATAAGTGCCCACAGCCTAAACACAGGCACCACCCTTCTGCATAATGGTAACCACAAAATTACAGAAACTCCTCAATGTCCTACATAACTGAACATTAAACACTAACATAAACTCACAACATATTTCCCTTTACTGAACAACACTTTCTCTCCTAGCGCAGTCCCTTGCAAAGCTTGGTGGGAACTACAGATCCACTGCCCAGTTAGTTATGTCAGCACAAATATTTAATGTAGTTTTAACACAAATCAATTAAGTAAACTTCAGTTTTAAATATATTAGGCTGACTGAACACACACATATCTAATTTTGACACAACTTAATTTAATTAAGTAAAGTGAACATAATCTAAATGTGTCTTATCTATGAAAGGCCTGAATATTTTTTTTGAGTGTACTTATTTAATTTGTGCTTATTTAAATGGTTTTATATTTTGTCTTTTTTAAGTGTATTAAAGTAAAGAGAATAATATTTTAGAACATTTAATAATAATAATAATAATAATTATATATATATATATATATATATATATATATATATATATATATATATATATATATATATATATATATATATATATATATATATATATATATATATATATATATATAATTCTTATTAAATGTTCTAAAATATTATTCTCTTTACTGTTACTGTTATATATATAAAATGTATATTGTATTTATGATTGATCATCTTGTTCTGTATTCATTCAACCATTCTTTAATCTTTAGTCTGAAATGGATTTTTTTTTTCTTCTTACAGACAAACCAGAAATGAACACATCACAGAGCGGACACAATGCAGTAGAGGTAAGAGCTCAGTGTTCTCGCAGGTAAGTCCCTACAGACCCCTAGAAGCATCCGTCAAACAACGTCAGTAGCTTACAGCGCATGGAACACATTAAGTTAGTGAACAGGAATTAACAAGCTACAACAGCCATATGTTCCTGCTGGAGTGAAAATGCAGTGTCCTCAACCAGACGACCTTCCACTTCCCCTCAAGCCATTCTAAACGTTATCGCCGCCAAACCCAAAGTCAACAGCAGCCCCCTGGAGGTAAAACTCATCTGTGCACTGCTGCCCCCTCCTGTTAAATTAACACTGCAGTGTGGAGGAGACTTTCAAGAGCATTGTGATCTGAGGCACAGCTTTCAAGAAAATAGTTCAGCAGAACCAAACTGTTCCGGAGCAAATGAAGAGCGTTTTTTAATGTGAAACGTTACACAAGTTACTTTCCATCAATGTGGTAGCAAGGGAGTATAATTTGTCAAAACCACTCTCTCACTCAAAACATGACTATATGTATGTTTTGTTTTTTATTATATGATAAAATCAAGTTGCGATAATTGTTAGACTATGTACGTATATGTGCTGGTTGCAGCAGCAACAACAACAAAAGTCGGCAGGATCTATATCAGTGGTTCTCGACTGGTTTGGCCATGAGACAAACGTATCCCCGTGGACTTCAAGTCACATCCCACTTTAAAGCAAGTTTATTTGACACACTTGCAAGTATCATCCCCCTTTATTTAACATATGTTACACATACATTGAAAGAATATGCCTATAAGGTATGGCTTCACATACCCCAAACTAGTTTTCATTAATACAATTAAGTTGGTATGAGCCACCAGTCATTTACAAATATACAAAATGACACAAAGTGAAAATAACGGCATTTTGGGGTTATGGAAACAACAGTTACCATGGCGAACACACAATACTAACATGTACTAACATGGAAACTGCTCCTGAATAGAATGAGCATCATAACTGCATGCAAATCCTTCCTAGTTAACACACACTATACCAGTTGTGTGATTTATTGGTACTTTCATGACTTACTCATTGACAACGTAACTACAACGCTATGCATTCGTAGTTTCTTTTGCACTTGCATTGAAGTGATTTACATTTGCATTCGTGTGTGCAATTAAAGAGCGTGCGCAACTAGAACAGCATAACGTCTGGCAATAACGACAGAATAATGACACTGACCACATCTCATCAGACTGCAGATATTGAAATGTGTTTTTCTCAGGCACTCTGACAGAGACGTCAACAGCTTTTGCGCACGCCTTTCGAAATGAAAACTCTCGCATTAGAAAAACATTTATAATTACGTTTTTTGTTGTTGATGTTTCTTTGACTGCACACTCTGTGACCCAAAAGTTGAGAAACACTGATCTAGATGACTAGATATGATATGTCAGCACCCATATCACCTTGTATGTCACCCTGTAGCCTGGTTGCCCACTGAAGCTAAGCAGGGTTGAGCCTGGTCAGTACCTGGATGGGAGGTCAACTGGGAAAACCAGGTAGCTGCTGTTAGTGAGGCCAGCAAGGAGCGCTCACCCTGTGGTCTGTGTGGGTCCTAACACCCCAGTATAGTGATGGGGACACCATACTGTAACAAGCACCACCTTTCGGATGAGACGTCACACCGAGGCCCTGACTCTCTGTGGCCATTAACAATCCCAGAATGCCCTTCGTAAAAAGAGTAGGGGTGTGACCCTGACATCCTGGACAAATTTTCCCATTGGCCTCTGTCCATCATGGCGTCCTAATCATCCCCATATATACCTGTCTCCTCTCCACTAATCAGCTGTTGTGTGGTGGGTGTTCTTGCACAATATGGCTGCTATTGCATCAACCTGGTGGATGCTGCACATTGGTGGTGGCTGAGGAGATTCCCCCTTCCATGAAAAGCACTTTGAGCACCCAGAAAGTACCCAAAAAAGCGCTATATTAGTGTAATGAATTATTAGATGCTGCAGCTACTTTTAAGTAGAAACAGCCTAAAATCTTCACAAAACACTTTAGAATCTCAGGAACATTAACAGAACAACCAACTACATGAAATGACAACAATGTACTAAAAACAGACAACAGTGTTGTAAAAACAGTCCCAGTTCATAAGGATCTGCAAAAATGACTAAAAAGGGCTGTATTGTGCATGCTAGGCCAGTAGTTAGAGATGTCACTCTGTCAAGAAACACCCCACGGATACTTATTATGCATGTGTAAACACGTAAAACGCATGCGCATGATGTCACCGTTTTCACAAATTCACGTTTTTGTTGATTACATGGAGACGCTAAAGGCATCGTTTCACTTTGAAATGTTGTACACAAAACGGTTGTTCAATTCGAATTCTCTCACTTGTTTTCATTCACTCCTTCAAGTGATATGTATTAGTGGAATAAAGTAGGGAGTAGTGATTGAGGGTTTAGGGGCGATTTCTGATTCAGCCCAGGGGTTAAATGAGCAAACAAATCAACTAAATTAATATAAAGTACGAATTATAATCCAACAGTGAGTAACCTAGGAGACCAATGCTGTGTTCCAGGTAACCTGTAAACCGTGTTTTTCCAACCTTCTACCCATGAAAGTCCACTGGAATGGCAGTCAAACCCGTAACTTCCCACCCGTGAACTCGTACTAGATCTATGTACTCCCAGTTACAAGTTCTGACGTCACATAGCCCGCGAAACAACAATGGCAGCCCCAACGGATGCAGTGTTTATGAAAATTGGTGATGTAAAATAAAAGGTATAACAGCTTCTCTTACCTTATGCTGCATTTTTTTCTCCTCAGTTTCCCTCAAATAATCAAGGAGTAAGCACATTTGGTGATATAAATGTTTGTAAATTAGCATAAGCCCCGTATGGTCCGCCATGCTTTGTTTACATCTAGCTACCCCAGTTCCTTGTGCTCCGGCAGTTTGGCATGACTTTGCCTGGAATGCTACAAAGTCGTGAGCCATGGTATGAAGTCATAACATACAGGCTTAAAAACTTGCCTGGAAATCAGCATAACTAGAAGAGGGAAAAGGGAACAAACCAACTCAGATAAAATATGGCATATCCCTGACAATATGTGTGCTGTGCTGTCAGTGACATGTATTTAAGTCACCATATTATGTTTTAAAGGAGTTATAAATATGTCTTGGAACTTATCGATTGAACCTAAATTAAATTAAATATTCTAAAAGAAAATCTTATACTACAAGTGCAAATTCAGTACAGTTAAGCACACTTCTTTTTCACAAGGGTGTACTAACATGTACAGTGGGACAAACAAGTATTTAGTCTGCCACCAATTGTGCAAGTTCTCCCACTTGAAAAAATTAGACAAGCCTGTAATCTTCATCATAGGTTACAGTTCAACTATAAGAGATAAGAAAATCTAAAGAAAATATTAATTTCTAAGGAATTTATTTGCAAATTATGGTGGAAACTAAGTATTTGGTAAATAACAAAAATTCATATAAATACTTTGTTATATCCCCTTTGTCGGTAATGACAGAGGTGAAGTGCTTTCTGTAAATCTCCACAAGGTTTTTACACACTGTTGCTGGTAGTTTGGCCCATTCCTCCATGCAGATCTCTTCTAGAACAGTGATATTTGGGGCTGTTGCTGGGCAATACAGATTTTCAACCCCCTCCCAAGATTTACTATGGGGTTGAGATCTGGAGACTCCAGAACCTTGAAATGCCACTCCTTTGTTGCCAGAGCGGTGTGTTTGTGGTCATTGCCATGCTGAAAGACCCAGCCATGTTTCTTTTTCAATACCCTTGCTGATGTTAGGAGGTTTTTACTCAAAACCTCATGATACATGACCCCATTCATTCTTTCCTTTACACGGATCAGTCGTCCTGGTCCCTTTGCAGAAAAACAGCCCCAAAGCATTATGTTTCTACCCCCATGCTTCACAGAAGAGATGGTGCATCTCAGCATTATTTCTCCTCCAAACACGACAAGTTGAGTTTTTAACAAAAAGTTCTATTTTGGTTTTATCTGACCATATGTCTTCCAATCCTCTTCTGGGTCATCCAAATGATCTCTAGCAAACTTCAGATGGGCCCGAACATGTACTGGCTTAAGAGGTGTGGGGTGTGGGGGGATGGGGGAGGGGGGAACACGTCTGGCACTGCAGGATTTGAGTCCCTGGCGGCGTAGTGTGTTACTGATGGTAGCCTTTGTTACTTTGGTCCCAGCTCTCTGCAGGTCATTCACTAGGTCCCCCCGTGTGCTTCCCAGCCTGGTGCAGGTCTACAATTTTGTTTCTGGTGTCCTTTGACAGCTCTTTGGTCTTGGCCATAGTGGAATTTGGAGTCTGACTGTTTGAGATTGGGGACAGGTGTCTTTTATACTGATAATCAATAAAGGTGATGAGTCGAGGACAGGGGACTCTAAAGAAGAAGTTACAGGTCTTTGAGAGCAAGAAATCTTGCTTTTTTGTAGGTGTTCAAATACTCATTTTCCACCATAATATGCAAATAAATTGTTTAAAAAGCAGACAATGTGATTTTCTGGATTATTTTCTCATTCTGTCTCTGATAGTTGAAGTGTACCTATGATGAAAATTACAGGCCTCTCTCATCTTCGTAAATGGGAGAACTTCCACAATTGGTGGCTGACTAAATACTTTTTTGCCCCACTGTATTAAGGCAATGGAAGCTGACTGTGTTGTCACCTCTCGCGTCTCGGACAAAAAGCTGCACTTGAATACACCAAAAGGACTAAAGGGCGACTAGCACGTGTTCTGCGCCTGCGTGTAAGAAAATCGACATCATAAGGTATCACAGTCCAGGGCCCTATTTTAATGATCGCATGTGCACTTAGGAAGTGTCTGGATCCACTTTTGCTAGTTTAACAACGAAAAAATCGGTTGACGCGCCAGGCACATGGTACAAAAGGGTTTTCCCTATTCTCTTAATGAATCATGGGTTGCAATAAACCAATTAGAGTCTCATCTCCCTTTCCCTTTAAAAAACAGTTGGGCTTGCACCATGGCGGATGTGCTATTTACATGGCAGAATATAGACACCTTCAACCTGAAGAGTCAGTTTAAATACATATATATTTGTCGTTACTGCAAATGGGTAATTCACGTACGTGTAATAACTATCCATTGTGACATAGGCATTTTTATCTTTATGTACACAATAATTCTCTTTTACATTGTAACCCTTATTTTGAATATTTCAAAATGTGTGTGTGCTGCGACGTACACTCTGCTTATAACGCGCATAGGGATGCGTACCCAATGTGTGTAATAAGTAGCCTGACAAGCCAGACCTACAACAAGATGTTTGGTCTGGAAACTCACCATTGACAGGGTTCAATTCGAGGGGCGGGATAAACGGTTGTCTTTCAAACTCCCTCTGCACGCGATAGGATAGCGCTACCACCAACCAGAGCAACGAAGGTGAAACGGAGTTCGTTGATTAATTAAACATTCGCCGTATCCGGTCAGCAAAACTCCGAACACATCTTCCCTTTTTAAGAATGACTTCAGGGCCGTTCTTTGTTCTTTTCTCAGAGAAAAGCTCAACTCCAAGTCTTCCAGAGTAGCGGTCAAAGCTGATTCGAAAGACCGCCGTTCGCCAGTTTCTGTTTACTAGAAGCACGCAAATGCAACTTGGCCATCGTCATTATGGCCCCGCCCACCGACTCTATACACGATGTGATTGGCCCGACAAGAGTTAGGCGTTTAAAGCTCAGAAGGGTATTGAGAGTTGCTAGACGATACTCGCTGACAGATTAGATTTGCTGCCGCTATGGTGCGTCTAGATTTCTAGGCTACGTAATAAGCATATTACTAACGCTCGGTTTAAATAACACAAAAAAATACTGCACAATTGACTTAAAGGGATAGTTCACCCAAAAAAATGTTGACACATTTTTTTTGTCATTTACTCCCTCTCAAGGTGTTCCAAACCGGTATGAGTTTCTGTTGAACACAAAATAAGACATTTTGAAAAATGTTTCTAACCATGCAGATAGATGTAAGAACTGTTTCGGATTAAATAACTCAAACAAGTATTGAATTACAGTGAAAAGAACCGATTTACATATTAATGATTGGAGTAGGAGATCATCAAAATTTACATGTGGTAATTGTCCATCATGCAGCAAAGTGATGCTTGTGTTTAATGAAGCCTGTTCGTGGATAATCCTTCATAGAGCAGCCATTGGCTACCATAGTAGGGGGGAAAATACTATGCTAGTCAATGGATGCTCTATCTGCTTGCTTAAAAACATTCTTCAAAATATCTTCAACAGTATAAAGAAACTCACACAGTTTTGGAACAACTTGATGGTGAGCAAATGACTGCATAGTTTTCATTTTTGGGTGAACTGTCACTTTACGACCTGGTTTTTGTTGGTCAGTGGTGCAGTTGTTTTCAGTTACCTCCAAATAGCAACAGATGGGCACGAGTGCTTTTTAACAGCTGGATGTGAAAATGATAACTGCGTTGGGGAAACTAGCAAAAAACATGCGTCCCACTTGTCGTCGCATAGTGCCGGGTGTATGATAGGGCCCTAAAAAAAGGTCGTTAAAAAAAGAAAACAGAAACTACAACTGCATATATACAAAACACAAACAAAGCAGTGCTTGCTTATCATTTTGAATATCAATCATGCTGATTACTTTCTTCATTCCAGTCGGCTCATGTTCCGATAAGATTATGTAAAATTAGAACAGCCTTCTGTCGGTGCTGTCTTGACTTCTTTGCTTGCTTTCATGCACTCGTACAGCCTATCAGAGTTCTCTCTCCCCAAAATGCACAATCGTCAAAAAAGCCCACAATGGGGTCCAACTAGTGCCAATGGGGTGGAACACACAGCAAAAACTTGGTGTGTATTGGTGTGTCAATGACTTTAAGTAAACAGAATTTTTTTTTATATATTCAGAGACTCACGCTCAATGATATCCAGGTAGCAGACGTTCAACATTTCCACTGTGGCAACCACACAAACAAGCCACAACTCTAACATTAATATGATATAGCATCCTTAACTCTCTAGGGGTATTAAAGACACCGGAGCAGACAAACCCTGCAAAAATACATTACCCAGAGGGCTGTGCAATTATGAGGTAGAACATAACATTTCCTGTGCACATTAGAAGTGAAGGACACAGTAGCAAACAAGCACTGGGCATAAAATGGAGCAAACTGACCGGTGACCTTTTTAGAAATTGCATTGTGTGGTTTAATTTGCAATGCATGTACAATAAAAAAAGCAAATCAAAACAACAAAATTAAACATGGATATGTTAAAATTACCAATTACATTTTTTTCTTCTCAACATTTGTAAATGTAAAAAAGTGCATTAGGTAATACACAGAGTTTAATGAGATTAACAATTACAAATAAAAACTCTTTTAATAATTATGTAAAATTTACTTTAATAAGTTTATTCAAACAAGCATGTTAACAAGCATGTTGTCTCAGCTATTTGAAAAAAAAAAAAAAAAATATATATATATATATATATATATATATATATATATATATATATATATATATATATATATATATATATATATATATATATATATATATATAATATGCGTGCGTGCATGAAAACGCGTGCGTGAAAATTCCAAAAATGGGATATGCGTGCGTGTGTGTGTAAACTAATGATCTGTTAAGCATTTTTTAATGCTTGTTAATGATTTAATAATGAAGCTTTAAATCATTGTAAACCATCTGTCAAAATCATTTGTGGATTAAAAAAAAAGAATGATCATATGAATTGGAAGTTTAATGATGTTTGTAAACATTTCAATTTATATTAAATAATAATGTTTTAAACATTAACAAGCACATTATCTCATATTTCCATAAATATAGGCCTATAATAAATAATCTAATGATCTGTTAAGCACTAAAAAATAAATAGAGAAAAAATATTTTTTTTTTAACACATGAAATAACTGGTCTCAAAATTTCCTAAAGCATCATAAAGGCTTTGTTAAGGAAAATTCATTATACTTTTTAAAAAAAAAATAGAATGACCAAATAATAATAATAATAATAATAATAATAATAATAATAATAATAATAATAATAATAATAATAATAATAATAATAATAATAATAATTCAAAAATGATCAGTTCTGACTTTTTAGCAGTCATGTTTCCATTAGATGAAGCATATTAGTGGGCTGCTATTAGCCTGCACATGATCAGAGCGGCAGCGACTTCCTGTCTGGCACTGAAAACCCTCACCTTAATCATGCCACATGTAAATGTCAGCACCCCACAAACCCCCGAAGGGCACCGGCTGTCAGAACACATCGCACGCAGCAGAGGGGTCAGAGAAAACGCCAGCCATATCCTGGAGGAGAGAGGGGAAGAGAAAAAGAGAGAGAAACAAGGTGTCCAACTACTACAGACTAGTTGAGCCACCTGCCAATTTAGGCATGGCAGTACTGCCGTAACACATTTAATAAAACATGCTCTATCTGTTATGAATGGCAGTGATTGACACATGATAGCGAGACAGGGATGTAAGGCTGAGGTGGACTTGAAAAGTGTGCTAAGATGGACACAAACATTTGAGAAGAGAAGCAAAAATGGAAGCTGAAGTGTTTTGGATGGTTGCTGAGCAACCAGAATGCATGTATATTTTATAATTTAACGGCAGTTTGCAGTATGACATTTTCTGCACTTCATGCATTCATGAAAATTGTAATAGGCAGATAATAAATAACTCAAATAATAATACTAATAAATGCCGTAATGCTGGTTACACTAGTGCAAATAGTGATAGATTCTAAGTGAAAATAGCGCTAGATTATATTTACACTGTGTAAAAAATAATTTTCTTTGCAGTAAGTGTACTTTAAACAGTATGCAATAATAACATAGTGTAAGTATTCTATTTATTAAAATTATTAAATGGATGCCACCTTATTGGGACAATAAAGCCCCCTCTACAACTACCCCTAACCGATAACCTTTTAATATGAAAAACACGTTAGACACTTTATTTCCACTTTTCAAAAAAAAATTGTTTACATTTTTATTGATAATAAATGCCTCTCTGATCTGATATGTGATGGGAAAAGGGAGTAGAACGAGTTCGGCAAAGGCGGATTCAAACTCGGGTCAATCTGCATCAAAACGTGCGCCTTACCCCAACACTATTGCTACTGTTGTGAATCTTCCGGCATATTCCGTAGTTTTGTCTGGCCCAACCAGAAGTACCAGTGGGCGGACTTAGTGTAAATAGCCTCTGCCATAGCTAAAACCTGCATAATCATCTTCTAGAAAGCCCCCACGCTCTCTGTTCTCAGACAAAGTGGTGCACCGTCAGTCAGTTCGTATCCTAACTCCAGCAGTCAAGAAGATTTATTCTCAAGATGAATACGTCTTCACTTTAGCCCTCAAGCTAACCCTCGAGAGCCAGCATCTATCCTGAGACCAAGTTAGATGAACTCACTTTTTGACCTGTAAACTATGTTCATCACTCCTCAAAGTCATCAATCCTAGAAGCGTGTCTGTATCCCACAGACAAATGTGGGGACATGTTATTATTAGAACCCTAGAGATGGTTAGAAAGAGTGAGAGAGAGAGAGAGAGAGAGAGAGAGAGAGAGAGAGGGAGTAGTTTGCAAGTAAGGGCAAACTCTTGTTTAAGTCCCGAACCTTAAGTGTAAGAAATAGTGATGGCATGCGTTCAGATGTGTGTCGTCTGTAGTTGTCCTATTACACCCTTCCCATTGTTTAACCTGTCCCACCCTTTCTTGTCCCCCTTCTTCCCTGAATCGTTCTTCATTTTCTATTCCTAAAGTGGTTTCCAAGGGAGACACAGGGGCCCTCAGTGTCCTCTTAATAACCACCACGCACCTTCGTGACACAAACACACGGCCCCCAAAACCCTCCACATGTGCTTCCCCGATTCCAGCTTCCCACCCTCTGTCCGAGTTGCAAGACACCGAGCAAACCCCTTGTGCCACGCAACACTTTACGCATGTCTTTTGTGATGTGTGTTCACCGGAGGGCTGACGGCGGTAGAAGGAGAACAGTCTTATAACATATGATGCTATCTCTGACTGTTTTCTAAACTAGGTGTCAATTCACAACAGGCTTCAGACGTACCAGCTCAACGCGGCACCGCCGAGCCCTGAGAGCGCCGCCCTTCTCAACCACCAGAGGGAGCTCTTCCAGCAGCCTCCATTGCAATGCGCCAGCCCCACACCCTCGCACTCCTACCAGCCCATGGCCCTGACCGAGATACGACCCGACACGCTCATCCAGTGCCAGCAAATCGTCAAGGTCATCGTCTTGGACAAGGGCGGCCACGGCCGCATGGAGGCGTTCCTCAGCCAGAGCCCCACTCATCACCAGCTCATCCAGTCTGTGGTCTCCACACCAGTGCGTTCACCCGACGGCGGAGGCAACCAGGGGGGGAACGATGGCTCACAACCTCCATTGCCTCCACCACCACCGCCATATAACCACCCTCACCAGTATATACCCCCAGATCCCCGCCTTGCACTGCAGAGGACCCCGAGTGGCTCTCGAAGCCTAATGTAGAGTCCAAACCGACAAAACTGCAGGCGCACTTTTACAGTATTTATTTACATATGTATATACATGAAAGAAATATAATGAAAAAAGCTATCTATATACATATATTTAAGGTAACAGAAATGAAGATATGAAGACTTTATTGACTTTGCAGGTATGTGAAACAACCAATAAGAAAATACAATTTACTTAATTGCTGTGTATTTTGAAACGTTACGTAGTTTTAACAAATTTCTTAACGGTTTTCGTCTTTCTGGACACTCTTGAGATTCTATTGTTGAGTACTTGAGTTGAGTACTTTCTCTGGTGCATTTTGTTATAGACAAAATGATTTCACGAAAAAAATGTGATTCCCGACAACATTCGTTTCACTGACACTCGCTTTTGTGTGGGAGCTGGTTTTATGTGTAAAATCACCCTTTTGGCTTTTATTATCCTACTGATGTGTCTATTAAGTGTGTGTATGCTTTTGACTGGAAAACGATAAATGTGCCAAAACGAGGACTTCCGTGGACTTTTTGCACTCTTGAACGCTTAGGGCTAGAGTAAACATTTTGTGCTTATATCGATCATTTAGATTCCCTACAGGTACACAAACATTAAGAAGAAGAAGAAAAAAAAACACACTTTTAAGCAGTACCATTAGCCACAAACTGTTTCTTCCCCACTTATGTGGCCGATGTTGTATTCCTGTGAAATGTGATTTACTTCCTTATCACTCGTCTTTGAAAATGTCTTTTATGTCACTCCTTTTAACTGATATATGTGTGTGAATTAAGAATGTAGAATGTATTAAGGCTCTTTCACATGACTCACTCCATTGTTCCCCAGTGTGTCAACACTTTCAACTTTGATCTAAAAAATTGCTAGACAATTTGGGCAGTGCCGATGTAAAAATGAAAACAAGATGAGATCAGAGACGTTGAGACAATAGCAAGAACAGTATTCTGAGAGGGATTCGCTAATAAATTGCACCTTTCTATAGCAACATTCATTTGCGTGCAAACATTGCCTAAAATATTATATTAAACATATTTTTTGTCATGTCACAATCTCAGTGGACTACCACAATCTGGTATGCTTTACTAGGACAGTACAGCATTGCTTCAGTGGACTGAAGAACTATAAATGGCCATTATGACACTCTTCTCCATTGTTTTATCATCTTTTGATTTATTATAGCTGCCATGATCTCTAAAAAAAATATGTACAATTGCAAACAAATAGCACAGAATATTTTATGGCCCTAAAATATTTTGTGTATGAATATTTGAACATTCAAGACATCAACAGAAAGAACAGAGCCTCTGTTTTTTTAAACAACAGAGACATTTATTAAAGCTTAATGCATTTTTTTAAGAATACAAATTATATAAAAATAACATTTTCACAAAAAAAGGCAACATTTTGAGCAAAAAGCTGAAAAAATTGAGTTTTTATCAAAGACTACATTTAGATTGGATTCAGAACGATGATCAAAACATAGATGGAGTGATCGAGACCATCAACACTCCAAAGCTTCATAGTTCTAGACCTCGTCCTGGGTCAACATTTCATTCCTTCATTCAACATTTTGAACAAAAAGCTTTTTTTTTTTCAAAGGCTATAACTTGCATAAGCAATGCTTTTAGTTGCTTATTTCTGTTTTTTTTTTCGCCTGTGTTTTAATCCAGAGATTCAGTAGTCTACTCTTTCAGAAAAATGGGTAATAAGCGATGCTTTTAGTTGCTTATTTCTGTTTTTTTTTTCACCTGTGTTTTAATCCAGAGATTCAGTAGTCTACTCTTTCAGAAAAATGGGTAATAACGCCCCCTACCTATTAACAGTGAAAATGTGAAAGACGGAAAATTCTGTGAATGGCAGGAAACGTTGTCTCATAAATGATGAAAAATGATGCCAATGGTGGGGAAAGAGTTAAGCTCAACTACATGTTACCATGCTACCATTGGCTTTGCTCATTGTTTACTACCTAGAAACATCGTAAAATTGCCTTTAGTGATGGTCAAAGCATGCAAAGGGCTGTGTTAAAGCCCTGACATGAGCCATGTGAAAGGGCTTTTAGTGTGTGGCAACGTATCCCGGCTCAATAATAGAAAAAGGAGCCCATCACAGCCAGCGAACCCTGTTCGCAACGGCTATAGTTCTCACACTCAGGAATTTCAGTGAGTACCTGAAAGGAGACTGAGATCTTTTAATGCTTGTACTTGAACTTTATGTAGCAACTTGGAACGTATAAGGCCATTGTGAAAAGGCCAGTCGATCCCAGCAACCATCTTTGGACACGTTGTATGTTTGTCTGAGGTTCTGTGATAAAATGACAGAATGCACTGTTGTCACGTGACTCAGACAATGTAACATGGTTTCATTGTGATATTCCTTCATCGATACTCACAACTACATAAAACGCCCAAGAGACACATCATCAGCACTATATCAAATATCTGCAGTTTGACTCCTAAAACTCTTGTTTGAAGATTTTCAAGAGCCAAGTGACACTTGAAACATCAACCGAGATGCACATTGTTGGCACAAAACACTTTAACCTAAATGTTTGTCTGGTTTGATCTGAATTTATCAGCTGAATGGAAAACGATTCAATGGTTTATTTTTGTTTTGCTTGTATGTAGCTATCATATATCAGCATAAAAAGCAGCAGAGAATTAGCTCTGATTAATGTAAACTTTCCATAATCCAAAACCATTTCTGATAAATGCTGTCACTGAAGTCAACATGAAACAGAATTAACCACCTATTTTGCTTCCACTGTGTAAGGTATTAAGGATGTGTAAAGTGAAAAATGATATTTAGCGGTGGGGGCTTCATTTTATCCAAATTATTATTATTATTATTATTTTCAAAATTATTATTAGTTGCTATTATTGTAGTCATTTTTATTAAATCAACGTTAATATACTCTAAACATTGCCTAAATAGCTATTTGCAATATCACCTGAGAAAAACAAAGTTGTTTCAGAGGCAGGGATGTGTATAAATTTGATTTCATGTTGACTTTAAGCTGTAGTATTCGTATCCGTAACACCACTGATATGTCATAGGTAGCTGTGTGTCCTATTTCCTCTGTTTTCTTATATGATTGGGTGTTTGTTTCATAATTATATTGCTGCTGTTTGGAGCTCTCAATCTTATCTTTGTTTCCTCTTCTCATTGTGTCTTTATTTCCATGTACAGTGATGATGAACACCAGGTTCTTCATATATATTGGTGAGAAACTCAACACATGAGATTATTGTACAACCTGGGCATCAGTGAATTGTCCATCCCTCTGAATGAACGCTGCATCTTTTTGTTTCTCACACATTTAAGGTATAGTTAATTCCAAAAAAAAAAAAGGAAATTCTGTCATTATTTAATCTTCTTCATATCAAAAGCCTGTTGTCAGAGTTAAAACAAAATGAATAAAAAGGTACTTGTGACTTTATGTCACATAACTATGACTTCATATCTCACAACTGCAATAATTGTGACTTTATTACTGCTTTCATAAACTCAGACTCATTGGAAGAATATGCACATGGTGAAATTTCTGCAAAACGATATTACTTTCTTGCACATTGCGGCAAAATGAAAGTGAAATGTTCAGTGGGTGGCACTAAAAGGGGAGTTTTATTTTCTCTGAAACCAATGTTAATGAATGTGACAAGATTTTATTACGTTGGTTGTCGTACGTATTTCTGCGGTTAGGAAATAAAATGTTCAGTGAGTGGCAATAAAAGGGTAATGCTCTTTTGCGTTTGAAAATAATGTACCACCATATCCTAAACCTAGTGAAAGTGTTAGCAGAAGCTAACATTAGATTTGAAGAAATGCATTACATGTTATGCATTTCGATTTTATCTTGCTTCTACAAGTCCTTGAGCTCTTTTATTGAGGGACTTGTGTTTTACTGCAACTCTTTACCTGCTGCAAGTTTTTGTGAAAAAAGGAATAAAAGCTGTTTGTGTTTTATCGCCCCTAGTCATTTCACCTTGAAACTGGAGTGAATGTCTAGTTACGTTTTGCTAGCCTAGAAATCTAGACGCACCCTAGCGGCAGCAAAATCTAATTTGCAGCCAGGGTTGCCTAGCAACTCTCCATTGGATTGTGAGCTGGAAAAAACAAACTCTGGTCAGGCCAATCCCATCGTGTGTAGAGTCAGTGGCCGGGATTAACATAATGACGTCAGAGTTGTGACGGTTCCGCGTGCCTCTTGTAAACAAAGAAGCTGGCGAACAGTGATCTTTCGAATAGGCTTTGGCCGCGACTCTGGAAGACTTGTTGTTAAGCTTTCCTCTGAGAAAAGAACAAAGAACGGCACTGATGTCCTTCTTAAGAAAGGAAGAAAGGTTTTGCCGACTGGATACGGCGAAAGATAAATCTATCAACGAGCTCCGCTTCACCTTTTTTGTTGCTTTGGATGGTTGAAGCGCTATCCTATCGTGTGCAGAGGGAGTTTGAAAGACAACCGTTTATCCCGCCTCTCGGATTGAGCCCTGCCAATGGTGCGTTCCCAGACCCAACATCTTGATGTGGGTCTGGCTTGTCAGGCTAACATTTCGCTAAATGTGTTGGTAGAAGCATATTTTTCCAATGAGCCTTGTTGGATTCACAGAAGCCACTATTGTATTGAAATAAGCAGTGTGAATATTCTTCTAAATATTTCCTGCATACAAAATAATAGCATACCATTTTGGAACAACATGAGGGTGTGTAAATAATGACAGAATACGTCACAGATTCAGCCTTAAAGTAAAATACAGCTGTCATGGAGATTCAAGAGTTGAACAATTTGAACAAGCAGCTTAGTCTGGAAATTGCGTGTATTGGAGTTTTGCACAACCTGCTTCAAAAATGGTCAAAAAAGAATCAACGCTGGATTTCCTTTCAAAGACATGGGAATGACAGGAATTCACTTTTTGTCTTTCTCTTTTTGTAGCCTTGCATTTGGCCCCTGAGGGAGTTGGCGTGGAGGTGATGGAAACAGGGAGCCAGATGAATTGTGCATGACCCCGGTTTTGAGGAGTTTATTATGCTTGAGTGAATGTGCCCTGGCTAGCAAATAAGATGTGATCTAACCCAACAGATGAGTGTTGAACTAAAGCCTTCGCACAACCAAAGGCTATGATGCTAATGCTAACCTTGGTTTGGCCTGCAGAAGTTGCACTGGTGTGCTATGCAGCCTTCAAGTCATATCAGAATGATGGTATTTATGAGAAGACTGCACACGAGCGACACCATAATGTTGTAATTATCATTAGCTTGTATGTCAAACTAGTTGACATACAGTTGATGAAAATGCTACTCATTTAGCTGTTTTTTTTGTTTTTAAAGTTATTCTTCTGTGATTCTTTGTGGCAGCACATGGAAAAATACATAGATGAGCCATTCATTATACACTAATGTGCATCATTTTACCTTTGTTTTGTAGCAGTAGAGCTAAAAAGCTTACCGTCTTTGTTCGGAAGTGAAGACAGGGAGAAAAAATATGCTTAAAGTGCACATTTTATTCCAAACAAGATCACTTGAATGCACATAATGTTGCACTGATGATTTCACAACTCATTAAAACATCCCAGGAGAACTTGAAGGCAGCATAGCATCGACGTTTATTAGCACTAATTTTGACAGCAAGTTATCCTGTTAGCAAGTTATATAAAAGTGTGTTTGAAAGGTTATCAGTCTCATTATACAACAGTGTGTTTTACTAATAGATTTGCTTTCTATTAAACATGTTTTCTGTCTATTCCAGACCTACATGTGTGGTCTGGTTACTTCTTTACTGTCTTTTTCAGACTGGCATGAGTGGTTTGTTGTATCAGCGATTGATGCCGCCTTTTTGCAACTGTAATGCAGAGCCATGGATCAACACAGGTTAAAGGTCACTAACAGAGGTCAGCTATCTAATAATGTCTAATTTTCCTGTCAGAACTGCTGCTAAACTGGAAGGCAGTAATAAAATATCACTGTGCATATTGCTTTTGGCTTTTATACTGCTGCTGTGCTCTGCTGGATGGTTAGTGTATGTCAAACTATGCGAGAAATAAAGTAAGACCATAGTTCCTCTCAAGACATTCTTATTGTTTAATCACTGACTTTAAATCACTATCTCCCGCTTTACCTTCCGCTATCGTCTGCTTTTGCCTTTATTGAATTTGAAACTAATCAAACACATATGTTGTGAGGATATAAAAACAAATACAATCATCACAATAAAAGTTATCTTTGTAGCTTTGGTAACACTTCACATAGAGCTTTGTCAGAGCAGAAGGGACATTTCATTTGATGTCAAATGTAGAAGAGACTATAATGAATTAATTCAATATGTTGTACAGTGCTAAAGACTGCATGAACTCAAAGTTTTAGTTCATGTCTATGAAAACTATGAGCCCTTCGATATGTCCCACCGAAAATGCCTGTTTAAAAACCCTGTTGAAAAAAAAACACAAAAAAACTGCATATGCAGGTTAGGGATGTTTTGAAGCATGGCAGCTGGTTTGAGCTGGTTTAAGCCCATCCTTAATTGGTCATGGTCTGGTTTAAGCTACTCCTGAGCTGGTTATAAGCTGGTTCTGAGCTAGAGAGAAAATTTCTTAGGACCAGTTTAGGACCAGCACTTGACCAACTTAAACCAGCTCAAACCAGCTGCCATGCTTCAGAACATACCTAACCAGCATATGCGTTGTTTTTTTTTTTTCCGAACGTGTCTAGTGTCATTTTCCAACTAAAAAAATTCTACTGAAAAACATATTTTGTTGACTGAGGGGTTTTATGACACCTTTTTTTTTTAACTAAGAACTGAAAAATGTTAATGCATTTTGGCCGTTTATTTAGGCTACATGACAAAAGCATTTTGGTGACCTGAAACGCAAACTTTTGAAAACGGGTTTCAAAATGCAAGTGTTTGAAAACGATAGCATTATCGTCTCCAAGTAAACAACAAAAACATGAATTTGTGAAAGCGGTGACATCATGTGCATGCGTATTACGTCTTAAGCCTATAAAAGCTAAGTGTTTCTTAACAAAGTGACCAAATCGCCAACTACTAGCCGGCATGTGAAGATGGTCCTACTCGAACCATTTCAAGCGGGATTCGAATGGGAGGCGGGCGTGCTAACAAGGACCTCTTATGATTGGTCTTTAGCACCAATCGCTAGTGCATCTCTTGAGGCAAGGGGAGTGAGGTTTAAATGCACAGCTACTAGCTTGCTTCTGTTACACTCACCCACCTAAACCTATAGTTCCCATCCGGGTCACGGCACCAAATGACATCAGTCTTTCTTGACCCACTCTGAGTGGGATTCAAACCAGCGTCTCTGACATGAGGCGGGAGCTAATAAGGACGCTAAGGGCCACGGTCTCTAGTGTCAGTCGCTAGTGCTCCTCTTGAGGCCAGGGGAGTGAGGTTTACACACACAGCTCTAATAGCATGTTTTAGTTACACATGCATAATACAGAATTGTTTTCGTGGATCTGTTTTAACAGGAATCATTTTGACATTGAAACGTGTTTGTTTTTTAATACAACGTTGTCGTGTAAATGTACCCTAAATAATTGACAGTTAAATGAATTGTACATATGGGATTCATAGCCTTGTTCTCATTGTTTCAAATGAAATATAGTCTACTCTAAAATATTGTCGATTTCCGTGTTCATGTTACACAGAGTATATTACACATAGTAATTACAATAGTTATAACACTATAATGTATTTACATGCATGCTCAGAAAAAAGTTATATTTAGTATGTTCATTAGCATAGTCACTTTAACATGAATGCTGTAATGTAAACAGTAAACTTACTTTTAATGTAACAAAAAGAAAACAGGGATTGGTTTACACCATCGTTTAGTTTTTTGTTTGATTAACACAATATTGCCATCCCACAACTGATGCACAAAACCCAGAACCTCTTCAAGTTTCACAGAAAAGACATTTTATGGTGTGAAACCTTGTTGAAGGAGTTTTAATAATAAATCTGTTGAGAAAATGACCCTGTTTACATGAACAAATCACCACGTTGCAAACAAAACTCTAATTTACACAACCTTTTTTGAGTTAAGTTTTCAAGCTAAATTAACCGTCAAGTAATTGATTTTCAATCTGTTTGATACAGAAGTTTGCTAATTCTTTTCTAATTACTATGCATGCAGTCTTCATCACCTCATATTAATTGAGGGACTAGTTGTACTGCACAATTTGGCACACTTCAAGGCCATTTAAAAGGCAAAAGGTTATTAAAAATGGTGAAATATAAATGGTGGACATTTACTAAGACATTCACTCTCCCTTTTAGTAAGTGTACACGTGTCATGTGTCAACTACCTTCCAGTTCATTCAAAAAATACAAATGGATTTCTTGTTGTTAATTTAGTTCAATACATTGTGACAAGAACAATCATACATGCCTACAAAAATGAACTACTATAACATTACCATATATGCTAAAACACGAGAGAATCAGAGCGCTAACCACATACATTCATTCGCCAACTTGAGGAAAATACTGTAAGAAAATGGATATAACTCAGGAATGCAACAGTTACGTAGGCCTTCCAATGGCCAATGGCCAACTGCCTGGATTATTTCTAGCTTTATACTGATAGTCACTTAAATTGCTTTCTCCGCTGAAGACCCTTTATATTACATGATGCAGAGAGGGATGTAGAGAAAGAAATGCAAGAAAAAACATGTGCGTAGTCCGCTTCAATCTGTTGTAGATTCTCCAACAGAAAAAAAAGAGAATGGAATGGAGGAATAGTTACTTCGCCATAGGTTTAATGGCCATTGTACAGGAAAGAGGAAATTATGTCAGACTGAAGCTTCATCCATGCTTCCTGTCTGTGGGGATTGTTGTGTGAGATCATTGGCGTCCGAGATCGTGAGCTCTTTGGGTTTGGTCATCTTGGTCCAGCGCTGAGAGGGAAAAACAATAACCAATGACAATTATTGTACTTTAAAAAAAAATATAGAAAAATTTTGAAATTGTAGGAAGATTGGAAACTTAAAAGGAAGCACACTTGGAATTCTGAAGGATGGAAATATGCAAGTTTGAAAAAAATCTGATTGAAGTAAGTTTTATTGTTCAATGGGAATAAGGAAAGAAGAAAGGAAAGAAGTTTAGTTGAAAGGAAGTTAATTTGGGAGTATATAAGGAAGTTCTGAAGATTGTATGGGATTTCAGAGGGAAAGAAGTCAGGAACTCTGCAAGTTTGAAAGGAAAGGACTTTCAACTGTTTGACTGCAAGTTTATTCTGAAGAAAGGAAAAACATAAGGAAGAGGTTTAGAAGGAAGGATGCATTTGTTTTTGTTTTTTAATAAGTTTTGTTTTCATCTGTTTTGAATGAAGTAGGTAAGGGAGTTTATAAAAAAAGAAAGTACATTTGAGAAGTTGTTGTTTGCTTGTTTGGAAGGAATGAAGTTTGAAAGAGATTTAAAGGAAGGATGGTTTGAATTCATAAGGAAGTTGGGAAGAAAGTTTCACTGGGGCAGTAACCTTAAACTATTGTACCGTATCAACCTCTAAAAGGTGATGTAGGCCTCTACAGCCTTGAGGCACTACAATAAAATGTTATGGCTAAATAAGGTACAAAGATGTCCCTTTATGGGTATTGCCCAAGTGACAGGCTGTTGTACCCCAAAAGCCCAAAAGGTACACATTTTTATCTGAGAGTGCACTAAATCCATCAGAGGTCTTGCCTGTCGGATGCTGCCTTTGGTAGTGAAGAACATATAGATGACATATCCGGGTATAAGAATCATGGAGGAAAGGGACATTAGCCAGCCAATTCCCTGACCCCAGGCTGGGTACACATACTTCCCTAATGTCAGAGGAGTCATTTCTATGGCACTGAATGTGAAAACACCCTACAATCAGAAAACAGAAGTCGGATCAATCCTCAGTTCATTAAGTAAATGAGTGTTTAACTGGATAACCAATTACTCAATTCATCACACAGTTGGTGAAGGTGTGTTCACACTTGGAATGTTCGATTAAAACAAACTCTTGTGCGATTGCTACAAACACTGGTTTGCCTGCTCGCTAAATAGTACTTTTTCAAAGTTCAGGAACTTTCGAGGGTGGGACTTGGGCGCTGAACATGCTGATTGGTTTAGCTCACGCAGCATTTTATTTCAACTTTATTTTTAAAAGTCTCTTGCAAGGTTCGTTCTGTGTTCAGTAAATATCAGTCTTACTCTTTCTGTTTGATGGCGCGTTCATCTTAGCCATCTCACGTTCAATAATAATTGCTGATAATAACATACATTATCATTTTAATTCAAAATTGGAGGGAGGGTTCCGTCGCAAAATATACATCATAAAATCCTTTTTTTGTATCTTTAGGTTTAGTGTTAAAAATTACACTAAGCGAACCAGGCCAAAAGAACCAAGAGAACCAAACTACAAGTGTGAACACACCCATAGTTGCATCTTTCAATTGCAACCCTGCCTTTAAACCCTGTCTTGAAAACATATCAGAGTAGATGCAAGTGAAGTACTTACCAAACAAATTGTTGGAGTAAAGTAAATCCAGCATTGTTTCCAAAAGCCACAAGGCCGATAACCAATCATGTCTTCAATATTTTTATAAAATTTCTCTGCGCCTAAAGAGAGAAAAGAGATGAATGTATGCATTTTTATATATATACAGTATATATGCATGCATAAAAGGGTTACGGGAACCTAGCCTAATCAATTTCGTGGCTTCCACCTCTGGTACTGTCAAGGACTGTCAAGTAATTTTGCCTTGTATATTAAGTTTATAAATTTAAACACAGTATTTACATTTAAATTACATTTTAACAATTATTGTAACTTCTCAGACTTCTCATAACTTATTATTCCAAAATAAAGGTGTGGTAAAATTAGAAGAATATTGGTGAAATTTTGAGAGCAAAAAAGGTCCATTGTCAATAGCTTTCTGGTGGTCAAGTGAACGTGCATGACCAACAAATCTGTCTGAGCCACTGCAAAATCTACATGAGGAAATCTTTCGTCTAATACCAATCACAATTGAAGTGCCCATGAAAATTCACATTAAATACAGCTAAACTGTATTTAACCCAGACTATTCCATTATCATACTTGCACAGAGGTTCACTTGAACTGATCACTTTTAAGAAACTTTCCATCACATTCCCATCAAATATATATTTGTCACAACTAAAAAAAATGTCTATGTCTATATATATATATATATATATATATATATATATATATATATATATATATATATATATTAGGTGATGTACCGTAAAACCAAGAAATGGAGATTGTCTCAAAGAAGACCAAGAACAGAAGACACATTCCACTGGCCGAGTAGTAGTCAAACAATTTGAACACGTATAAGCCACCCTAAAAAAGAACAAATACACATTACTATAACATCATAACAAGCTGCCTGACACTGAAAAGACCAGTCAGTTATAAAACATAGAAGTTTTTACATATTCGTTTTTACCTGGGTGATGTTGGAGAAGCCGATGATAAAGGATATAATGCAGACAATGAGGATGAAGAGTTTCTTTCTCTTCCTCAGGACTGTAGGATATTCATCCATTAGAGCGGTTATGAAGCCTTCCACTGTACAAAACTGTCAAAGACAAGTGTGAATGAATACACATTATTAAACTCACGCCATGTACTGGAACGATGCTTTGATGATGCAGCTGATTTTATAAAAAGTATTGAAAACCATGTTTGAGCAATTCCACTTTGCACATTCCAAATACATACTATATGAAATTATTAGTATTTCTAGTAGTTAGCCACTTTAGAACTAGGAAATAGAAACATCTATACCTTATAGACTGAATTTCTGCAGCAAAACTTCTGGGGTACCTTTCTTTTCTTTTTTTTTTTATGTAAGTAAATAAATAAGTTTTAACATTCTGGCCAAATTAACTCTAAAACAAAATATTTATTATTTATGTATTATTATTTTCAAGCAAGTAATTTATGCTTTTTGTTAATTTTGTTCACAATGTCAATGCCTATGGTGTTACAGTATGCAGTACATGGAGTCACTTATTATTAATAGACATTAATAAACATGAAAAAATGCTATGTTGATAATGATTGCATAGTACCTGACTGTCCAATCCTAGCATCATGAGCATTGAGAAGAATAGAATAGACCAGAGTGAAGACATGGGAAGCTGTGTGACTGCTTGTGGATAGGCCAGAAATGCCAAACCAGGACCTGATGTTGAAACAAAGAAAAACAATTGTATTTGCACTTGTAGTGTACTATAATTCTTAAAGAGATATTTAAAAAAAACTGTACTTGCAGATAATATATTAATGAATATACATTTAATTGTCTGGGTTTGCTTGTATGTAGATCCAAAGGATCGAGCGGTTCTTTTGGAGGATGCCGAGGAATAGGCAGAGGAAGACACCAAGGATACACCAAGGACCCTTTGCAGCAATAACAGCTTTAACCCTTCTGGGAAGGCTTTCCACAAGGCTTAGGAGTGTGTTTATGGGAATTTTTGACCATTCTTCAAGAAGCGCATTTGTGATTTTACGTGGCCTATCATTTTGTGGCTGAGTTGCTGTTGTTCTCAATTGCTTGCATTTTGTTATAATACCACAGACAGTTGACCGTGGAATATTTAGTAATGAGTCAAAAATACAAAGAAGGTGTGCACATCCTGAACCCAAATAGGGCTCAGGTGCAGGAAAAAAAAGAAATAACTAAAGAAAAAAACTAATGTGATGTCCACACACTGATTTAACTGCAATCAAGTATTGTAACGTTTCAACCAACATAAAAAGGCCTTTCAGGCCTGTTGGTCGAAATGTTGTTATAAATATCAGTGAAATCAGTGTGCGGACATCAAATTCGTTTTTTTACTACGGGTCCTGGTCATGTAATTGGAATCAAAAAGTTTGTTTATTTCACTGATTCCATTCAAAAAGTAAAACTTGTATATTATATGCATTTATTATACAAAGAGTGATATATTTCAAATGTGTATTTCTTTTAATTTTGATGATTATAACTAGCCTAGAAATCTAGACGCACCCTAGCGGCAGCAAATTTAATCTGCCCGTGAGTGTCGTCTAGCAACTCTCAATACCCTTATTATTATTCCCCTAACTCTTGCCGGACCAATCACATCGTGTATAGAGTCGGTGGGCGGGGCCATAATGACGACAGCCGAGTTGTGTTTGCGTGCTTCTAGTAAACACAGAAACTGGTGAATGGTGGCGGTCTTTCGAATCAGCTTTGACCGCGATTCTGCTAGACTTGGAGTTAAGCTTTTCTCTGATAAAAGAACAAAGAACGGCACTGAAGTCATTCTTAAGAAGGGAAGATGTGTTCTGAGTTTTGCCGACCGGATACGGTGAATGTTTAATCAGTCAGCGAGCTCTGCTTCACCTTCGTTGCTCTGGTTGGTTGTAGCGCTATCCTATCGCGTGCAGAGGGAGTTTGAAAGACAACCGTTTATCCCGCCCCTCGGATTGAGCCCTGTCAATGGTGAGTTTCCAGACCAAACATCTTGATGTGGGTCTGGCTTGTCAGGCTATTGATTATAACTATAACTAAAGAAAATCCGAAATTCGGTATCTCAGACAAATAGAATATTGTGAAATGTTTCAATATTGAAGACACCTGGTGCCACACTCTAATCAGCTAATTAACTCAAAACACATGCAAAGGCCTTTAAATTGTCTCTCAATCTAGTTCTGTTGGCTACACAATCATGGGGAAGACTGCTGACTTGACAGTTGTCCAAAAGAAGACCATTGAGACCTTCCACAAGGAGGGCAAGACAAAAAAGGTCATTGCAAAAGAGGCTGGCTGTTCACAGAACTCTGTGTCCAAGCACATTAATAGAGAGGCGAAGGGAAGTAAAAGATGAGGTAGAAAAAAGTGTACAAGCAATAAGGATAACCGTACCCTGGAGATGATTGTGAAATAAAACCCATTCAAAAATGTGGGGAGTGTGCATGTATTCACAAAGAAATATTCACAAAGAGTAGACTGCTGCTGGACTCAATTCTTCAAGAACCACTGCACACAGACGTATGCAAGACATGGGATTCAGCTGTCGCATTCCTTGTATCAAGCCACTCTTAAACAACAGACAGCGTCAGAAGCGTCTCGCCTGGGCTAAAGACAAAAAGGAATCGACTGCTGCTGAGTGGTCCAAAGTAAGGTTCTCTGATGAAAGTAAATGTTGCATTTCCTTTGGAAATCAGGGTCCCAGAGTCTGGAGGAAGAGAGGAGGGGCACACAATCCACGCTTGTAGGTCCAGTGTAAAGTTTCCACAGTCATTGATAGTTTAGGGTGCCATGTCATCTGCTGGTGTTGGTCCACTGTGCTTTCTGAAGTCCAAGGTCAACACAGCCACATACCAGGACGTTTTAGAGCACTTCATGCTTCCTGCTGCTGACCAAATTTATGGAGATGCAGATTTCATTTTTTTCAACAGGACTTGGCACCTGCACACAGTGCCAAAGCAACCAGTACCTGGTTTAAGGAACATGGTATCCCAGTTCTAAATTGGCCAGCAAACTGACCTGACCTTAACCCTATAGAAAATCTATGAGTATTGAGAAGAGGAAGATGTGATATGCCAGACCTAACAATCCAGAAGAGCTGAAGGCCACTATCAGAGAAACTGGGCTCTCATAACACCTCAGCAGTGCCATAGACTGATCGACTCCATGCCACAGCGCATTGCTGCAGTAATTCAGGAAAAAGGAGCCCCAACTAAGTATTGAGTGCTGTACTTGCTCATACTTTTCATGTTAATACTTTCCTTGAAGATTTCTAAAAATCCTTTTTTGTATTGGTCTTAAGTAATTTTCAAATTTTCTGAGATACTGAATTTGGAATATAAATAAACATAATAAATATACAGATATATTTAAACACATAACATCCAAGTTTCAATAGAAATGACAAGGATATTTTAATTTACCACAAATGCTTGTCATCCAATTTCAAATGC
The DNA here is from genome assembly GCF_024679245.1 of Pseudorasbora parva. Classification (NCBI taxonomy): domain Eukaryota; kingdom Metazoa; phylum Chordata; class Actinopteri; order Cypriniformes; family Gobionidae; genus Pseudorasbora; species Pseudorasbora parva. Next base: position 20,540,189 of record NC_090191.1, on the reverse strand, counting down.
AATAGAATTTAGAAATTTGGAAATTAAACGGTATATATGTCAAAACGTTTAGCTAATTGCACTGATTATAAATTTACCTGGGGAAAAATAAACAAGCAAAAAACAAACAAACATTCAATTCCCATTTCAGTGTATTCTTTTAAAGTTGAAGCAGTACCTGAAGCAGCCAGTTCTGCAATGGGTCTCTTTGTGATGTGCGACATAAAGCCCACAATGGAAAATATGACGATGCCCGCAAACATACTGGTGCAGGAGTTTATACAGCACACAATGATAGAATCTCTATATGGAAAAGTGAAAAAATGGTAGGCTACAGCATAAACTGAATAGAATTTCATAAAAATCGGATTGCATTACACACCATATGTACATAATTTCTGCACAATTTCATGGAGAGAGACTAGTAGTTCTTACTTGTAGACATTATTGTTGTAGGGGTTGTAACTGCCCAGAGCAATAAGAGAACCTAAACCCAGACCATAAGAGAAGAAGATCTGAGTGGCAGCGTCCAACCACACCTGAGAAGAAAAATTTCAAATATTGATAGTATCAGAACTGCTATCGCATATAATTTTTTTTTTTAAAGTGTGGCTTCACAAGTTACAAGGTGAGAGAGAACAGGAATAATTGAGGATGCAAAATCTTTGAATAATTACTAAAGCTTTCAATAAATGTTCTAAACTGCATCCTCCATTGACAGAAAAAAGCTTGTCTGTAAAATTTACAGACAGCAACAGTTAAAGTATACTTCATATCAGTAATATTTTTAAGACGGGCTTAGTGGATGCTCAGTTAAAACAGTTTGGTTTTGCTCACTTGCTTCCAAAAAAAATGCATATTAACAGTAGATATGAGTTATAAAATGTAAAACATCATTGAATTCAACTAGATTCAACTAGAAATACAAAAAGGCTGATAACTTCATAACACTCACCATACTATTGATAGTCAAAACAAACACATTGTCAAACACTATAGTCCATGTTATCTGATTATGAGGTGATTAATAGATCTAAAAGTCTAGTAATATAGTCATTCTATCACACAATTTAAGTCTAAAGAGGGCACAGTTTCTCGGTTATATTTCTTTGCACACTGAAGTACAAATAGCACATTTTAAATCATTGTATTTTAACAATCTTTTAAAAAAGTTCACATATTTTGATATGTTGATGAACATACTAAAGCACATGCTCTGTAAAAAATTGTGGTTGTTTTTTGTTGGTTTAACTTAAAAAAGTAAGTAACCTGGTTGCCTTAAAATTTTGAGTTTATTGAAATTAAAAATTGAGTTGATACAATGAAGGAAATTTGTTTAATAAATAGAAACTCAAAATATTTTTGTATCTGAACCACATAGAAAATTTGATAAATCATGAAAATAGCACTATGTTTCACTGCATCATCACAAATAAAACACACACAATTACCCAATATGCTTAAAAAAATAATAATAATATTTTAATAAAGGTTGTCGAATCTCAAAAAACGTTCATTGTATTAACTCAAAATTTCAATTTCAATGAACTCAAAATTTTAAGGCAACCAGGTAACTTTTTTTCTAAATATTTTTTACGGTGTGTGTGTAAATCAATATTACATTTAAAGTTAATATATTTTAAATGTACCGAATTTCAACCTTTTCATTACAAATGTAACTATAAAAATGTTTAAATACATAACATACAAGTTCAATAGCAATGACATAAGTGAATATTTTAGTTCGGCAGAACACTATATTTAACAGTATTTCAAAGATTAAATTATGCAATTACATGTAAAATACTACTCTTTTCTTTAATATAATTTCCATAATAATAGTACTTAAAAGTATTTTAAACAAGGATGTAAAATCACTAAGAGGTTTATGTTTAAGATTACCTTCATGTCAATATTGTACCATTTAGTGTATATCATTGATGCACAAATTAGAATTTCCATTATGAATATGGTCCTGTGAAAGTCAGTTATTACCCAGCACTTTGAAACATGAATGTTCTAAAATGATGCACATATGTTTTAAGCTCTCAAATTCAAGAATACATAATTCAATATATCAAATATCATTCAAATTGTAAAATACATTTCAGGATTTTAAATCTCACCTCAGATTTTAAAAGCTTGTTGAAGTCTGGGGTGATATAAAAGCGAACGCCATCTATGGCCCCAGGGAGAGTGACTCCACGGAAAAACAGAATAAAGAGCATGAAGTAGGGATATGTGGCTGAGAAATACACCACCTAAATGAGAGATAAATGAAGAGAGAAAGTGGATCGTTTTATATTAGGTGTAGAGCACAACATTATTAACTTGTTAGTGTGATGCTTTCGCTGGCTTCTGTTTGATGAACACGTTTTTGCTGTGTAGGATAATGATTGTCCTTAATTAGTGATGTCCATCAAGGTTATAAACTGCCAGAAAATGTATTTCTTCTTCCCCAGAGCAGAGATCACATTAAAATTCAATTATCCTCAGAGAAAGAGAGCAATTTCTCCTTCTCTCCAGGAAAAAGAAATAATAATAATTAAAACTGCTTACAATTTAATGTCAAGGCATATCCGTCGGCTAATCATCAAAGTGTTTAAAGTGTGCAATTTCTGCAACACTTGTATTACAAAATGCAACAAGAATGTAAAATATGCAATATAAAGACATTTTGTATGTAGAAAGTAATGAGTTTCCTTCTTAGTCCTAAGGGGGAAAGAATTGTTCTGAAAAGATCTCAAAACCGTGCTCAGATAACCTCTGATCAATGAGGGATTCAATTGAAATGGTAGCATGACAAGCCAGGGGTGCGTTTTCCGAACAATGACTTAACTTACTGCTTAACCATAGTATGTTGCATCATTGAAGAAATCAACTAGCTAGTCACAACTGTTTCTCGAAACCGTATTGTCTCATATCTGTTGTTAAAACATGGAGGTTAATAAGGTCACGCAGGGGGTCGAGTAATAACTGCTCTTAATTACTTATTTTGAGATTGAATTCATGCTAGATTTTTTTGCTATAATTTATGGACAGGCCATCTGAGGACTAATTCTTATTTTTCAAAAAAAAAATTTAGCTTTATTTCCAGATTCAATCATCAATTGTTCTTACATAATAGAGCACGGACATGCGCACTCTTAAAAAAAAAGCGCTTCAAATCTCTTGACAAACTAAAAGACGTAAATGACATTTGGTAACACTTTATTTTGATAGTCCCCTTTAGACATTCTACTGAATATAAGTAACTTTGCAACTACATGTCAACTAACTGTCATTAGAGTATTTGTAGACTGTCTGATTAACATTTACTAAAACTTTATTTTGTTGGTCCCCCAACAGACATTCTACTGACTATAAGTAACGTCTCGGTTACGTATGTAACCCTCGTTCCCTGAAGACTGTCAAGTTCGACGTACGTCAGAACTGAACCGACGAATTGGGAATTGAGTCAGATCCCAATTCGTCGGTTCAGTTGTGACGTACGTTGAACGTGACCGACTGAAAGGAAACTTGGCAACTACAATTCAACGTATTCTACTAACCCAAACCCTAACACCTAACCATAACCCACCAGTCTACTGACAGTCTACAAATACTTTAATGACAGTTAGTTGACATGTAGTTGCAAAGTTACTTATAGTAGAATGTCTAAAGTGGACTATCGAAATAAAGTGTAACCTTACATTTATATGTACATTTTACATTTTACATTTTTATGCATTTGGCAGACGCTTTTATCCAAAGCGACTTACATTGCATTCAAGGTACACATTTTACATCAATATGTATTCAATATGTATTCGAACAATATGTATTCGACAATATGTATTCGAAATAAAATATATAGGTTGCACTGAATGTCAGCTTGCTTATTGTGCTCAAGATAAGGATTTATTAAGTCCACGTCATGCAAACAAGAGACTATGCGACTATTCTAAGTTTGCGATTCTGTTTGTAAATGTTCATTCGAACAATGGTTTCGGGAAACACCGACTGGTTGAACTTGGTTGATAAAGATGGAACTTTTGTACCCATAGTTAATGATGCTTTTGGGAAACACACCCCTGACCCACATCAAGATGTCGGGTCTGGGAACTCACCATTAACAGGGCTCAATCCGAGAGGCGGGATAAACGGCTGTCTTTCAATTTCCCTCTGCACGCAACAGGATAGCGTTACAACCAACCGGGGTGCATTTCCCAAAAGCATTATTAGCCAACTAGGGTTGCAAGTTCACTTGTTATCAGCATAGTTCAACAAGTCGGTGTTTCCCGAAACCATCGTTCCAACGAACATTCACAAACAGCACCGCAAACTTATGTGGTTGCAACGAGAGATCTCAACCTGTGGTTAGAACCATAGTTTCTTATTTGCATGACATGTGGAGTTAATAAATCCTTATCATGAGAAAATAAATCAAGCTGACATTTAGTAGAATCTATATCTTTTATTTTGAATACATATGTGGCAAGCTGCGGGGGACCGCGAGAGCAGGCCGGTGACAAGTGGTAATGAGTACCAGCTGCGCGACACACCGGTCTGGACTCGCGGCCAAGTGACGGGAGCATAAAAGGAGGAGCGAAGGCAGCGGAAGACGAGAGAGGACCAGGCCTGGACTTTACGTTGAGTTTTGTTTATGTTTGTGTGGGCAGTCGTCCGTGAGGGGCTGCCCGCGGTTTACTTTCGTTTTGTTTATTTGTTTTGAAATTGAAGTTGTTGAACGTTCGCTGGTTCCCGCCTCCTTCCTTCCAATCTACGAACTTTATTACAACATACAAATGTAATTTACGTCTTTTAGTTTGACAAGAGGTTTAAGGCACCGTTTTTGAAGAGTGCGCATGTGCGGACATGCTCTATTACGCAAGAACGACTGATGATTGAATCTTGAAATAAAGCTAAATCACTGAGAAAATAAGAATTAGTCATTAGATGCCCTGTCCATAATTTATAGCAAAAAACCTTGCATGAATTCGATCTCGTTCGATATTAAAAGCAGTTATTAATCCACCACCTGCATGACCTCATTAACCAACGTGGTTGAATGATAGATTTGCAACAGTGTGGTTTCGGGAAACAGTCGCAGCTAGCTAGGTGATTTCTTCAACGATGCATCATACTATGGTAGTTAAGCAGTGAGTTACGTCGTTGTACGGGAAACGCACCCCTGAGTGCTAGAACTGGTGAGACAACAATCACAAGCAGGTTGTGGCTGAGTCCCGTGCGTTTTCTCACCAGCGGAGCTAGTTGATAGATTGAACTTTTAAAACTCAGAACACATCTTCCTTTTTTAAGAATGAGTTCATTGCCGTTCTTTGTTAGCAGGGAAATAGCAGGAATTTCACGTGGAACCGTCGCATCTCTGCCGTCATTATGTTAAGCCCGCCCAACGACTCTATACATGATGTGATTGGCCTGAATAGAGTTTGGTTTTTAAAGCTTGCAAGTCTACGGTGAGTTGCTAGATGGCCTGACCGCAAATTACATTTGCTGCCACTAGGGTGTTTATAGATTTCTAGGCTACTGAAATTGAAGAACAGGATGAGACCAAAAGCACGCAGGTAAATGAATGTGATGAAAGAGAAGGCAAGTATGCACAAAGTGGGTGAGGATTGGTAAGAGGTAGGAAATACAATATTCTGGGTTGTTGTATGGAGAATTGAAAGAATATCACACCTTCCCTGTCCACTCCACGCCTTTCCAGATTGAGAAATAGACAAGAATCCAAGACAAAGCCAAGGTTCCAACCAATGGCCAGCGCAATTCCCCTGGTTCCTCCAAACCATTTGTTAACTGATGCATGTTTTTCCTACAGAGTAAACACATATCTGTTAGTTTGACTCTCATTAAACATGACTATGCTTTTTTTTCTTTTCTTTGTTTAGAACAGGAATGCAAGACCATACTCAAACGTACACGTCAGGGTTTGATGTCAATAATTCCAAACTTTATCTCATTACAAGACATGATTATGAGTTCTGTGGAGGACGTCAAGACTTTTTCATAATGTAGAAAAGAGGAGTTTGAAAAGTATTCCAATTATTGTGTTCCACAGATGAAAGTCATACAGGTTTAGGTCAAGTACATGATAACAAAACAAGGAATTTATTCTTGATGGAATCAGAAAAAGTCAGATGCGAACTCACCACACACACCCAGGCACATGTGCGAACCACTTAGCACAGCTCAGACAGGAAAATAACTATTTGATCAGCGCAACATGATTTTAACTCTTTCTCAACTAGCGTTTTTGAAAAAAGTTGCCAGACACTGTCATCATTTTGGATCATTTTCACAAGTTTCATAGCATTTTGAGCACTTTTTTTTTTTTTTTAGCATTTTCATACATTTATAGCAAAACGCTGAGACAATCACATTGTTGTCATTAACTACATCCAGATCAGATTCAGAATGATAATCAAAACATAGATCAAGTTCATCAACACCCCCAAAGCTTCACAGCCCTAGACCTCATCCTGGGTCAACATTTCATTCTTTAATGTAATGAAATATACACTATATCTACTCAAAATTGTGGCAACAGATTATAAGCAATATTTTAAATGCAATTAAATTAATAAGAATTGAGTTAAAATGTATCAACTGAATTCCTTAAAGGTGAAAAATATACCTAGGGCTAATTAACACAGTTACCGAGTAGATCGTTCTCTGGGATGGGTTTTCATTAAAATCAAATGTAAAGAGATTTATCTCTAAAAACAGATTAGCTTATAACGCAGTTAGTAGCTGGAAAGGAAGGAGGCGGGAACCGGCGAACGTTCAAACAACTTTTTAATTCAAAATAAATAAACAAAACGAAAGTAAAACCGCGGGCAGCCCCTCACGGACGACTGCCCGCAAACACACAAAATAAAACGTGGGCAGCCCCTCACGGACGACTGCCCACAAACACAAACAAAACATAACATCCAGGCCTGGTCCTCTCTTGTCTTCCGCTGTCCTTGCTCCTCCTTTTATGCTCCCGTCACATGGCCGCGAGACGAGACTGGTGTGTCATGCAGCTGGCACTTGTCAACACTAATCACCGGCCCGCTCTCGCGGTCCCTCGCCCTGCTGCCTGTCACACCACAGCTAGTTTATGGGGCACAGAATAAGTCAAATTAAACCGCTAGTTAATACCACTAACAAGGCTCAAAATAGCCTCACACTAACACGGTAGCATAATGAGGGTCGTTACATGCAAAACAAAGTTTAATAAGAAGATACTTTAAAAACAGTACATTATGCGTTTACAGACCGGAGCCATCTTGGAAAACAGTCTCGACGAGTCGAGCCACGAACGCTGTGCTAAGTGATAAACTGTGACTTGGAATCTCATATGGGACACCTTCTTACCTTGTAATTAGGCAACCATATATTTTAATAAACATATATAACTCTGTTACGGGTACAGACTGACGGAGACAAGAGATGGTTAGCGGGTTTTATTATTGGACACCAGTAGATTGAAACAGTGACAGAGTGAATGAAGTGACGGTGACTGGGCTTCTCAGGTGAACTTCGGATTGGACTTGGGTAGACTCAGGAGGGAATGATGGAGAACACGGAACACACACATGCTGGACATAGGAGATCGCTGGAGACTAGGAAGCAGACTTGGAGACAGGGAATACACTTCGAGGGAGTCCTTAAGGTGAGCAGAGCAGGTTAGTACCTTGTGCAAATGAGACCGGACAACTGTGTGTGTGTGTGCGCGTGACTCGTGAGTGATGGGGTGATGATGGGTTGCAGGTGTGCGTGATTAGTATTCTGGTGAGAGTGATCGTGGGGTGTCTGTGACGTGGGAGCCTGGCGTGTCTGTGACAAATTCATGCATTTCCATGTAATTAGATTTCATAAAATTAATTCCTATCGATCAGCTATATAGCACAGCATTCGTGACTCGACAGGATGAGACTGTTTTCCAAAATGGCGCCTGTCTGTAAACGTGTAATGTACTGTCTTCATAAAGTATCTTCTTATTAAACTGTTTGTACACTTACAAAGTTTTCAATGCTTCGGTTTGCATGTAGGGACGCTCATTATGCTACCGTGTTAGTGTGAGGCTAGTTTGAGCCTTGTTAGTGGTATTAACGTCTCGGTTACGTATGTAATCCTCGTTCCCTGAAGGAGGGAACGGAGACGTACGTCAGAACTGAACCGACGAATGGGATCTTACTTTAGAGACCAATCCTACTTCGAGCATCTAACAACGAGCCAATGAAATTTGGCATGCGATCACGCATTCCACGCTCCGCCCCGCAGCGCGGGTATAAAACAGGAAGTGGAATGATAGATCAGCGCTTTTCCTGCTGAGGAGCCGAAAGGTGACCGGACTCCCAGCGGAAGCACAGCATCTGGCGACGGGACGTACGTCTCCGTTCCCTCCTTCAGCGAACGAGGGTTACATACGTAACCGAGACGTTCCCTTTCAGTCGGTCACATTCGACGTACGTCAGAACTGAACCGACGAATGGGATCCCTATGGAAAACGCCAGGATGCTGGCCCTTCCAGCGTCCTGCTTGAGCGCACTGTACCGTCTAGTATGGTACGGAAGTCAGGGCTCCAAGCAGGGAGTACAGTCACTGCTGTTTCCGCAAGACCCACTCAGAATGACTATTGGATAACGCTGGGAAAGCGTGCCTACCTCGAGAGAGAGAGGGTACGCTGCGGGGCCACGTCCTTCAGGGAAGGAGAGGTGGCGGAATACACATAAGGACTAACCTGGCAGGGTAGTGCAACATATGGCAGTCTCTGGGGTGGTTCCAGCCTGACTGAAGGGGGGAAAGAACACGCCCAGAGACGACAGAGCGGGCTCTGTCGAGGGAAAGACACGGGGCTAGCCCGAAGGGTAGCTGGTACCGTGGAAGAATACACATATGGGGTTGCCGTGAGGGAACCGCTACATATGGAACCCAGCCTACAGCCACGTTACACAAGCATACGGGTGCAGGCCTGGCGTCGGACGGTCCGCAACGTCCAACACCGGAGGGGTGACGGAGGAGCTCGACAGGGTTAGCCGGTTTCCCGGGGAACACAACTGGAGACAAATAGACGCACGTATCCGGCCCAGAGGGCGGGAGTGGCGTTTCGCAAGCCGACACTTAGAACGGGCACTTAACGCTCCTGGCCACTGGGGGTGAGGATGCGGGAAGATACCGGCTCTACACGTAAGCTATAGAATCTAGCAAACGTGTTAGGTGTCGCCCAGCCCGCAGCTCTACATATGTCTGTCAGCGAGGCGCCTTGAGCCAACGCCCAGGAAGAAGCAACACTCCGAGTGGAGTGAGCTCTTACACCGAACGGGCAAGGCACGTCTTGGGACTGGTAGGCCAAGACTATAGCATCCACTATCCAGTGGGCTAACCTCTGCTTGGAGACAGCCTTTCCCTTCTGCTGGCCTCCGTAACAGACGAAGAGTTGCTCTGAGGTCCGAAGGCTCTGGGTCCGGTCAACGTAAGCGCGAAGGGCGCGGACCGGACACAGCAAAGCCAGGGCTGGGTCTGCCTCCTCCGAAGGCAGCGCTTGCAGGTTCACCACCTGATCCCGGAAGGGAGTGGTAGGAACCTTGGGCACATATCCGGGCCGGGGTCTCAGGACAACGTGAGAGTTACCTGGCCCGAACTCTAGGCACGATTCGTTGACCGAAAGTGCATGCAGGTCCCCTACCCTCTTGATCGAGGCCAATGCCGTCAGGAGCACTGTCTTCATTGACAAGATCTTAAGCTCACAAGACGCCAAAGGCTCGAAGGGAGGGCTCTGAAGTGCTCTGAGCACTAGAGCTAAGTCCCAAGAGGGTATCGAGGATGGACGAGGAGGATTTAGTCTCCTCGCACCTCTGAGGAACCTGACGATTAGGTCGTGCCTTCCCACGGACTTACCTTCTACTACATCATGGTATGCTGCTATTGCTGCAGCATATACCTTGAGGGTGGAGGGAGACAGCCTTCTCTCCAACCCATCTTGCAGGAAGGAAAGCACGACACTGATCGAACACCTTCGGGGGTCTTCCCGGCGGGAAGCGCACCACTCAACGAACAGGTTCCACTTCAGAGCATAGAGGCGCCTCGTAGAGGGGGCTCTAGCTGAAGCGATGGTATCTACGACAGCTTGTGGTAGTCCATCTAGAACCTCCGCGTCCCGTCCAGGGACCAGACATGAAGATTCCAGAGGTCTGGACGCGGGTGCCATAGCGTGCCCCGTCCCTGAGAAAGAAAGTCCTTCCTCAGGGGAATCGGCCAAGGAGGGGCTGTCGCGAGGAGTGTGAGTTCCGGGAACCAGGTCCGGTTGGGCCAATACGGCGCAACTAACAAGACCTGCTCCTCGTCCTCCCTGACCTTGCACAGTGTCTGTGCAAGAAGGCTCACTGGGGGAAACGCATACTTGCGTAGGTCCCGGGGCCAGCTGTGCGCCAGTGCATCTGTGCCGAGGGTACCCCCGGTCAGGGAATAGTACCACTGGCAATGGGTCGAGTCCGGAGAGGCAAACAGGTCGACCTGTGCGGCTCCGAACTGGTCCCATATCAGCTGGACCGCCTGGGGGTGGAGTCGCCACTCTCCAGGAGGTGTCGGCTGACGAGAGAGCTCGTCGGCTGTCTGGTTCAGCACACCAGGGACATGAATGGCCCGAAGCGACCTCAGCTGCTTCTGACTCCACAGGAGGAGGTGGCGGGCGAGTTGGAGCAGACGACGGGAGCGTAGACCACCCTGACGGTTGATGTACGCAACGGCCGTGGTGCTGTCCGTACGGACCAGTACATGCTTGCCACACAGCGGCCCCTTGAGGCGGCGGAGTGCCAGATGTACTGCCAGTAACTCGAGGCAATTGATATGCCAATGCAATTGCCGCCCCGTCCACAGACCAGCAACTGCATGCCCGTTGTACGTGGCCCCCCAGCCTGTGGTGGAGGCATCCGTGAATAGCACAGCATGCCTGGACACTTGTTCTAGGGGCACCCCGGCCCGGAGAAACGAAGTGTTGGACCACGGGCTGAAGGTTTGGCGGCAGTAAGGAGTCACTGGGACCCGGTACTGACCGCTCTGCCACGCCCACCTCGGGACTCGGCCATTGAGCCAGCGTTGAAGCGGTCTCATATGAAGCAATCAGAGCGGCGTGACCGCGGCTCCAGATGCCATATGCCCCAGGGGCCTCTGAAAGAATTTCAGTGGGACCGCTGTCCTGCTCTTGAACATATTCAAGCAGTTCAACACCGACTGGACTCGCTCCTCGGTGAGGCGCGCAGTCCGGTTGACCGAGTCCAGCTCCATACCGAAATAAGAGATCCTCTGTGTGGGACAGAGTTTGCTCTTTTCTCGGTTGACCCGAAGGCCCAACTGGCTGAGGTGACTGAGCACCAGGTCCCTGTGTTCGCACAACTGGTCCTTCGACTGGGCTAGGATCAGCCAATCGTCGAGGTAGTTGAGGATCCGAACGCCGCGTTCTCTGAGCGGAACAATGGCTGCCTCCGCGACCTTCGTGAAGACGCGGGGCGACAGGGACAGCCCGAAGGGCAGGACGTTGTACTGATATGCTTTCCCCTCGAACGCAAAGCGTAGGAACGGTCTGTGTCAAGGGAGAATAGACACATGGAAGTACGCGTCCTTCAGGTCGATCGCTGCAAACCAATCCTGGGGACGGATGCATTGGAAAATGCGTTTCTGCGTCAACATCCTGAACGGGAGCTTGTGCAGGGCCCGATTCAGAACTCGCAGGTCCAGGATTGGTCGTAACCCACCCCCTTTCTTGGGCACAATGAAGTAGGGGCTGTAGAACCCCGTCTTCATATCGGCTGGAGGAACCGGCTCGATCTAGTCCTTCGCCAGTAGGACCTCGATCTCTGACCTCAAGACCTGAGCATCGCTGCTTCGCACGGAGGTGAAGAGGATGCCCTTGTACTTGGGCGGCCGGCGCGCGAACTGAATCGCGTAGCCGAGTCTGATGGTACGGATGAGCCAGCGAGACAGCCTGGGGAGACCTAGCCAGGCCCCCAGAGACCGTACAAGCGGGACCAACGGCACCACAGACGGCCCGGGGTGGGGCAGCGAAGCGGAGTACTCTGGCCCGACTCGGGAGGCCCGGAGGCGGCCCGAAGTGTTGCCTGAGCACTCCTGGTTTGGACAGAGAGTGGGTGAGAAGGCCCGGAGGCGTCCTCGGAGCCCACTCTGCTTGCCACTGCCCGGAGGCAGGGAAGTGAAGCACTCAGCCCCGACCCGGAAGGCCCGTGGGCGGCCCGGAGTGTTGACTGAGTGCTCACGAGAGAGGCAGTGTGTGGGTGAGAAGGCCCGGGGGCGTCCTCGAGGCCCACACAACTGCCCCCTGGCGACGGGAGGGTAGGAAAGGAGTGACAAGGCCCGTGGGCGTCGCACACTGCCAACCTGACCCTCTTGGGGCCCAGAGAGAGAGGAAATTGCTCTTTTGGGGGGGGTGCGGGTGCGGACATCATCTCCCTCAGAGCAGCTCCTCTTCTCCCTGGGCTGCCCGTCTCAGGGCCGCTTCCCCTTGCGCTTGCCGGCCGGCTTCGCGGGACCCTGGACGGGTTGGGCGGCCCCCTTGCGTCCGGCACCCTGCTTCGCGGGTGGAGGCTGCTGCTTGGGCTTGGCAGGGGCGGAGGCGGACGCCCTCGGCGACGAGCAGCCTGGGGGGCAGGATATTCTTGATGGCCTCCGTCTGCTTCTTGGCCACCGAGAACTGCTGGGCAAAGTCCTCGATGGCGTCGCCGAAGAGGCCGGCCTGACAGACAGGGGCGTTCAAAAACCGAACCTTGTCCGAATCCCGCATGTCTGTCAGGTTCAGCCACAGGTGGCGTTCCTGGACCACCAGAGTGGACATCGCCCGACCCAGGGAGCGTGCCGTGACTTTCGTCGCCCGGAGGGCGAGGTCCGTCGCGGCACGCAGTTCCTGCATAACTGCCTGGTCGGAACCACCCTCGTGCAGTTCCATGAGCGCTTTGGCCTGGTGGACCTGCAGGAGCGCCATGGCATGCAAAGCTGATGCAGCTTCTCCGCAGGCTGCGTAAGCCTTGCCCGTCAAACCGGACGAGAACTTACACGCCCGGGAGGGGAGACGCGGGGCGTGCCTCCAGTCCGCAGCGGTCTTAGGACACAGATGCATCGCAACCGACCGCTCGACTGGAGGGATCCCCTTGTTGCCCTTAGCTGCACCACCATCGAGAGTGGTGAGGATGGAGGAGTCAGTCGATCGCTGGCGAGCGCTATACGGCGCCACCCACGACTTCGTGAGCTCCTGATGCACTTCCGGAAAGAATGGCACCGGGGCGGGACGCTGAGAACCAGCGCGACCCGTCCCGAGAAACCAATCGTCCAGCCGCGAAGGTTCGGGACGTGGTGGAGGGTTCCACTCAAGCCCGACACTTGCGGCGGCCCGGGCAAGCATAGCCGTAAGTTCCGGGTCGGACTCGGGCAACGCTGTCACACCCGAAGGGGGCAACGCACCCGAGTCTTCATCCTCGGAACCCATTATCTCATCCCCCGATGCAGCGACCGACATCTGGTCCTCCGCCGGAGCCCCAAAAGAGACAACTGGCGCTCCACGTGGGAGGTCAGCGTGCCCTTCCGGAAGCTCCACCGGCACAGTGGAGGGGGGAGGGGCCCGAGGAGCCGTGAGACCCGTCGGGTTTGCCCTGACCGTCACCCTCAGGTCCCCACCAAGGTCATCAGCCAAAGTAGCAGCCCTCTGCTTTGCAGCTGGAGGACCGCTAGATCGGGGGATGCACGATGGCGCTCCACCTCTTCTGAGGTACTGGAGGCGGGACCGCAACACTGCGATGGACATATTCCCGCAATGGGAACATGACTCATCTACGAACGCAGCCTCAGCATGCTGTGCGCCCAGACACGAGAGACAACGAACGTGCCCGTCAAGCGGAGACAGAAATCGACCGCACCCAGAAACACACGGCTTGAATGACATCTTGAAAAAGACGCAGGGTCAAACCGTGTTGCTCTTTTGTGAATGGAAGTTGCTCTTTTAGCGTGCTGAAGCACTCAGGGAGATGACCGCGGCTCCACACAGTTCGATCTGCAAGCCTGTGTGAGCTCTCAGTGATATGTATGTGTGTGTGTAACGCCCAGCGAACCAACTGTATTGTGTGAAAGGAAACGCTCAGCGAACCAACAAGCTCTTTGAACACTCGATCACTGATCAGACGGTCTCTCACTGACGCGCCGTATCACCCGCACTGGCAAACTCTCAAACACTTGAAGACTCGTAGTCAGAAAGCTCTTCGTAGAAACAGCAATAGAATTGTTCGGCTCCGAAGTAGAAAGCGCTGATCTATCATTCCACTTCCTGTTTTATACCCGCGCTGCGGGGCGGAGCGTAGAATGCGTGATCGCATGCCAAATTTCATTGGCTCGTTGTTAGATGCTCGAAGTAGGATTGGTCTCTAAAGTAAGATCCCATTCGTCGGTTCAGTTCTGACGTACGTCGAATGTGACCGACTGAAAGGGAACTAGCGGTTTAATTTTACTTATTCTATGCCCCATAAACTAGCATTATAATCTAATCTTTTTTTAGAGATAAAACTCTTTACATTTGATTTTTATGAAAACGCGATCTACTCAGTAACCATCTGTTAATTACCCCTAGGTTAGTTTTTCACAGAGAAGTCAACTCATTTAAAATAAGTAACTGCATAGTAGCTACAACTGAAGGAAATAGAAACACAGGGGGTTGATGAATGCTAACCCCATTTCCAACTTATATATTACATTTAATTAATAAAATTGCTTGTAATCTGTTGCCACAATTCTGAGTAGATATAGTGCTTTTTTTTACAGTGTGTAACATTAGTATTAGTTTTGATTTATATGCTGTTTAATGCTTATGATCGTGTTAATTTACATATGCATCTGCTTATCTATGATATTGTATATTTCTGCTTCTTTTTAGTCTCTGTTTTGATCCAGAGATTCAGTGCTCTTTCAGAAGATGTGTCATAGTGCCACCTAGCATATAACAGTGAAAACAAGGAAAACAAGAAATTTCCATCAGTGGAAGGAAAGAGTCATTCTAAATTTAACTTCATTAAACTTTCTACCAAAGTGTTACTATCCCTATTGCGTTGACTCACTCCCAGAACTCAGTGACGGCACTGGTCAGGTTGGTGGTGTCCATCAGACTGTAGTTGGAAAAGCAGCGATCGGTATTCCAAGGGTTATCACAAGTTTGCCATGGTAACTCCTAGAGAGAGAGAGAGAGAGAGAGAGAGAGAGAGAGAGAGAGAGAGAGAGAGAGAGAGAGAGAGAGAGAGAGAGAGAGAGAGAGAGAGAGAGAGAGAGAGAGAATAGAGAATATTAAAATGTGTGAAGATTTGAAACACCCTGAATTTTGCTTCATTTTTGTAACATGTATATTATGTTATGTTCTTGGGAGTTCCCAGTTATTGTCAGTTTCCATGGTTGTAATTAGTTCCTGGACCGGTTCTGTTTTACATTGATTTCTTTCCCTGTGTATTAGGGCCCTCAGTTCTTTCTGGTCATTATTCGGTCTGGTCAATATTTAAGTGTAGTAGTTTTGTTTTTCTCCTGTATGTTCTTCTGGGTTTTCAAAGATGGCTCCATTGAATACCTTGCCGTGCATGTTATAAAGCCACGCCGTAATGTGACAATTGTATTGAATATGTATAGTGTACTTCAATATTTTAAATAATATTATTTATACTTTATTTGGTAACACTTTATTTTACTGTAATTGTTATAATAGTATCAACTATCATTTTAAACCAAACCCCAATCTTAACTCTATCCCTATATTAAGTACATGTAATTAATTACTATTACTCAGTACTTAAATGTATAACTACAGTGTAACAAAGACACATTAAAGTGAAGTGTAAAGCTTTAAGTAAAGGTGACCGTGTTACAGGGTAAGTACTGAGTAATAAAAATGCATGTACTTATTATAAGGTTAGGGTTAAGTTTAACGTGTGGTTTAGGATAAGTTGCATGTAATTATGAACTATTTATAGTAATAACTACAGTAATGTTACATGTATAATAAGGACAATGTAAAATAAAGTGTTACCAAAATATTTAACAACCCGTAAATGCTGATAATATATATATATATATATATTATATATAATATAATATTTATATATATATAAATAAAAGACCACTTAAGGTAAAAATATACATTTATTTTTACGCATACACGAGGGTCAGCGTACAGTGCAAAGAACACTAGTGAATGTGCACTGCCAGATTTTTGTATTTTGTACTCAACTGTAGGTTGCACATGTGCATGTGTTTACTTGTTTTTGCAGTATTTATATGGGGTGTAAAGTGTACAGCTGAAAATATTACATTGAGTTTGCACCTAAGTATATTATTTTAAAGTACCCTATATTATTTTCATAATCAGGTAATCTTTTAAAAAGTATGCTAAGTGCATGTTCTTATTTCTATATATCAGTGCTGGGCAACGATTAAAATGTTCATTTGTGATTAATCGCATGATTTTCTGTGATTAATCGTGATTAATTGCAGTATGCGCAAAATTCAATAATGAGTACAAAAGTGCTGCTAAATGAACAAAAGTGCAATAACATATGGTTTGAGAACACTTTAAACAAATAAGGTGCTTTTTACAGCAGTTAAAAGTTACAATATTTCTTGTAAATATCAACTTAAAAAATAATATAATCAAATTAAATTGGTGGTATACATCTATTGATTCTGTAGTGATATTCTCATCAGTGTTCTGTCAGCTTTTACATAGGCCTACTTAAATCTGCATACTTGTGATATTCACCCCAGGGCGTTATTTAATTTTATAAAGGCCATTTTTTAAAATCTTATTAAATGTATGCATCATCTTTCATGTTAAATTCTTACATTTGATTAATAAATTCAGTTATAATAGTAAAAACACTATAGGCTGTTACCAATCAAATTAAATAATTTAAACTGCAAAAAATAATGTTATACGATTGATGTTCTAAATAAAACATGCAATCATACTTTTAAACATAACCGCCAATAAGGGGCAGCAAGTGATCATCTTCATAAGTGAGTCGTTGAGTCATTTATTCAAATGATTCATTCAAAACGCTGAATCATTTAGTTACAAAACACCATGCTGAGTGTTGCTTTCCTCTGGAACTATTTTCATCGGTGAAATCATGGGTGAAATGGAACAAAAAAGGTTGTTTGGATCTAAAATGTAAGTAACTTAATATTAATTAGGCTACTGTTTATTGAACTAGGCTAGTCATGCTACACAATTCACAATTGCAAAGACGACTTGTGTTATTAACAATATCATAAATATCAACAACTACAAAAAACTCAGTTTTACCCCAGTATGTTTCTTCTGTGAGTTTATATTGCTGCTCAATTGTTTTGATTTCTCCACGAATGTCTCTCACAAAGAGACAGGCAGCGCGAGCCTCAACGCGACTTGTTAACGTACCAGAGGCAGAGATACACTCATCAATCGCTGTTTACATTGAATATAATAAAAACAACCCAAAAATCTGGATCATTCTCGCGTTTCTGGTTATTTTTATATTTTATTTGTCCCAGACAAAGAATGTCAAGCTTTTGGCTTAGGCTACAGACAGCCCTGTATTCTCCTGTGACCAATGGTTTGTCTGTATGTGTATTCAGAGGCAGTGAGCAACGGCCTTTCAATATAATAATAGGACTTCCGGTTGGAGCGGCGCCATGTAAAGACGTAGAGTTGTCGAGCTCCCCACAAACAACTTCAAATTCCGTTTTATATAGCTCTTATTTTAGGTACTAGCATCCTAAAGCTGCCTTTGTGTGTAAGTAAGGGCTTAACAGTCGGTTTTAATCCAGTTTGAGCCACTTTTGAAGCGAAATGAACAAGAGCCGGAGTAACCGCAGAGATGCAGAATCTGCTGCTAGCACAAATGCTAATGTCGAACCCCAAACTACTTCAAAGAAGGACGCAACGAGCGATAACTACGTTGTTCTCCAAGCAATCAATTCACTCAAAGAGGACCTGATTGCAAAAATCGAAGAAAACGCTGCTGCCCAATCAGCTGAACTCTGCAGCCAAGTTGACCAGCTCCGGACCGAGTTACGCAATGCCGTGGAGCACGTCAATACCAGAGTGGAAGCAGCGGAGGAACGTGTGACTGGACTGGAGTCCGCGATGGGGGGATATTCGGACTCCATTACTACCCTTGAGAAGGAGTTTATCGCTATGAAAAAGGAGTTGGCCGTACTGAAAGAACGGAGTGAGGATCTGGAGGCGAGGTCACGACGCTCAAACATTCGCATTACAGGAGTAAAAGAGGGACGAGAGCACGGCAAACAGATAACTGAGTTTGTGGCCGGTCTCTTGAAAGAGGCCCTCAACCTCGAGAAAACTCCACTCTTAGACCGAGCACATCGTACCCTTCGCAGCAGACCAACTGACGACAATGAACCACCGCGCGCCTTTGTGGTGAGGTGTCACTATTTCCCTGAAAAAGAAGACATTTTGAAGAAAGCCACGGAAATGAAGTTAGTCACTACAGTCCACGGCGATCGAATACGGATCCTCCCCGATTTCACCCAGATGGTGAGCAAACAGCGAGCAGCTTTCAACGAGGTGAGGAGCTTACTCCGCAATTGTGAGGGGGTTCGCTTTGGACTGAGATACCCTGCAATTTTGAGGATCACGACACGGGATGGGAAAGAGACAAGCTTCAAGGACCCGGTAAAAGCTAAAGACTTCATTTTGAAGAACCTGACTAGTAAGGACAAGTGACGATCGTGCATATACCAGACGCTGGCGGATGGCTAAACATGAGCAGCAGGTTATTGTCTGGGTAGTCCAAGTTTATATTCAGGTTATGTTACATTATTATGGTTACCCGATGTTAAATCTTGCTCATTGTCTGCGTATTATTTACCCTACGTTGATATTGAGTTCTGGGTAAGCAGCCGACGCTATATGCTATATAAACGCTGTATCTAGGGGACACTACAAGCGGATGCGCGTTTTCCGTCTCTGACAACTGCGGCTCAATGTTTGCTAAGGATTCTGGTTTGAAGAGCCTAGCCAGTGGAGGTGATCAGCAGCCGCGTGGCTAATGAAGCGTTTAACGCCAATGCCGAACTTACAACTTTGACGGAAAGACGCTACTTCTAACAGCATCACCTTTTTGCTCGTTCTTCTAACTAACACATATGTTCAATGTCATCACTTCTGGGGTTTGGGGTTCAGCTTGGAAGTTTAACTATTATAAGAGCCTTATACTGTTCTTTTTCTAAGTGAGGGCTCACATGGTAAGCTATTTGGGAGTAGGGTTAACTGGAAGAAACTGCGGTTTCAAACGCAAGGATTAATAATATATTTTGTTTAATGTCAGTCTTTTGTTCTGTTGTGGATAATCATGCCTGTGTTGTCTGTGTGTTTAGGGACCCCAATACATCGGTGTATTTTTTTTTTTTTTTCTTCTCCTTTTTTTTTTTTTTTTTTTTTTTTTTTTTTTTTTTTTTTTTTTTTTCTTTCTCTTTCTTCACAAAACCATGGCCTTCTTAGTACTGCTGATGAACCAACATAAGTAGAGGCGAAACGAGGCTAGTCAGTTGGAATGTACGGGGGCTAAATCACCCAGTGAAACGAAACCAGGTATTCACCCACATTAACAATTTGAAATCTGACATAGTATATTTACAAGAGACTCATTTATTGAACAAGGACCATGTCAAACTACACAGAGGAGGCTTTACACAAATATACCATTCTAAATTTAATAGTAAGAGTAGGGGGGTTGCGGTTATTATACATAAGAACGTACAGTTTGTTGAAGAGGCCACTGTGATGGATAAAAATGGTCGATATGTAATAATTCAAGGCAAACTTTTCAACATGCCCGTGGTCATGGCCAATGTGTACGCACCCAATTGGGATAATGTACAATTTTTTAGTGATCTCTTCTCACTTTTACCCAGTCTTGACACATATAATTTAATTTTAGGAGGGGATCTGAACTGTGTCCTACACCCAATTCTGGATCGCTCTAGTTCCACAATTATTGCAGAAAGTAAATCGGCGCAATGTATCAATTCATTTCTCCAGACATATGGTGTAAGTGACCCCTGGAGATTTAAGTATCCATCATCGAAACAATTTTCTTTCTATTCACCGGTACATAAAACGTATTCCAGGATTGATTACTTTCTGTTGGACAGGAAACTACTCCCCCTAATGACACAAGTAGAGTATGGCAACATAGTTATTTCGGATCATAGTCCAGTAGTACTAAAGCTTTGTTTCCCAGGTAATGTAATCCCCCAGCGTACATGGCGCTTAAACTCAAGGCTTCTGGCAGATGACTCTTTTGTTAAATTCATAGATGCTCAAATTGACTTCTTTCTCGAGACAAACGAATCCCCAGAGATAAGTTATAGTATTCTATGGGATACTTTGAAAGCATTTATAAGGGGACAAATTATCTCCTATCAAGCTAGCGCAAAAAAAAGGAAATCAAAGCGGCTTACAGAAATAATAAATAAAATAAATACAATTGATCAGTCACATTCAACATTGTCTTCTGATGACCTGCACAAGGAGAGACTCCTGTTACAAACCGAATTTGACTCCCTGACTAGTGAGCATGCAGAAGATCTCTATTTGAAATCACGTCAGATTTATTATGAACATGGTGAACGGGCTGGCAGGCTCTTGTGCTATCAATTGAAACAATCTAGAGCAGAAGGTTTTATTCCGGCAATTGCAGACAGTGAGGACAACATTATTACAGACCAGCAGGGTATCAATGATCAGTTTAAATCTTTCTATGAGGCGCTATATACTTCTGAGGTGAGTGACATTAAGCGAATAGAAGAGTTTTTCAACAACTTAGAGTTGCCATCAATTGATGAATCGGACAAATCCGCGCTGGAAGGCAATATAACAATTCTCGAGATTGACAGTGCAATTAAGAAACTAAAATCTGGAAAAGCACCGGGTCCTGATGGCTACCCGGCCGAATTTTATAAGAAATTTTCTGCCAAATTAACGCCTCTATTGAGTAAAGTATTTGAGGAAGTCCTTGATTCAAAGTCTCTTCCCTCAACCATGACACAGGCAACCATATCAGTCCTTCTTAAAAAGGACAAAGACCCACTTAAATGTGAATCTTACCGCCCGATCAGTTTACTTTGCTGCGACTATAAGATCCTAACCAAGGTGCTGGCGACCAGAATAGAGCCAGTCATGAGTACGATAATACATCCTGATCAGACTGGCTTTATTGCTGGTAGACAGTTATTCAGTAATCTCCGTCGCTTATTTAATGTGATCTACTCACCCCAAGATAATGCTACTCCAGAGATCCTAATATCCTTAGATGCTCACAAGGCATTTGATAGAATTGAATATGACTACTTGTTTGCAACACTTAGAAGTTTTGGCTTCGGTCCCATGTTCTGTTCTTGGATCAGGATTCTATATACTAGGCCTCAAGCATTTATTCGAACAAACAATACAACATCTAAATACTTTTCTCTCTCTAGGGGGACAAGGCAGGGATGCCCTCTGTCCCCATTGCTTTTTGATGTAGCTATTGAACCCCTCGCAATTATGCTAAGGAATACGGCTGGCCTGACTGGAATACAAAGGGAGGGACACAGGCATAAGCTTCTGCTTTATGCGGACGATCTCCTCCTATTTTTGTCTAATCCAAATTTCTCTATACCAATTGCTCTTTCAATTATTTCTGATTTTGGGAGAGTTTCGGGATATAAAATTAATTTAACGAAGAGTCTTCTTTTTCCCATTAATGAAAAAGCACATCAATTGTCATTCCAATCTTTTCCATTTTCAGTAAGTCTTGACAAATTCCCTTATTTAGGTGTGAGTATAACACGCAGGTATAAGGATCTATTCAAAAGCAATTTTAAGCCAGCATTAGAAAAGGCTAAAAAAGACATGGTACGATGGTCAACCCTACCCTTATCTCTGGCTGGGAGGATAAACTCCATTAAAATGACAATTTTACCAAGGTTCCTATTTTTATTTCAGACAGTGCCAGTCTTCATCCCTAAATCATTTTTTAAGGATCTGAGTAATTGTATTTCTATGTTTATTTGGGATAAAAAAATTCCTCGCATAAGGAAAGAATATCTGGAAAGGAAAAAAGAGGAGGGTGGATTGGCTATGCCAAATTTTTTGTATTATTACTGGGCAGCTAACCTTCATAAATTGACATTCTGGCTCTGTGTTACATCAAGTGAGGAAGCTCCAGTTTGGTCACTTATGGAGCAGCATTCATGTAATCCAGTTTCATTGCGTTCGCTGCTCTGTGCCCCAATACCCCTAAGCAAATGTTATTCTACGAATAACCCAATTATTCGTGCATCACTCAAAATATGGTCACAGTTCAGACTTCACTTTAAAAGTAAACAGGCTCTGCCCTCTGCACCTATCCTATCGAATCCTATGTTTCCTCCCTCCCTTATAGACTCTGCTTTTCAACTATGGTCCAGAAATGGAGTCAAATATGTTAAGGACCTTTTCAAAGACGGCACGTTTATTTCATTTCAGCAGTTAAAAACAGATTTTGAGATCCCTCAGTCCAATTTCTTTAGGTATTTACAGGTCCGTAGCTTTGTCAAAAAACATTTCTCTCCTTCTTTAAACCAACCAGATGGTGGCTGGATAGATGATCTGCTAAACATGGACCCTTCACTTAGGGGCATGGTATCAATCCTGTATGAGAACATCCAAAGAACCGCTTCCCCATCTCTCAATCGTATAAGGAGGCAATGGGAGGAGGAATTGGGATTGGAAATCTCAGATTTATCTTGGCAGTGGGCAATAAAATTGGTGCACTCATCTTCAGTATGTATTAGACATGGGCTCTTGCAGTTTAAGGTGCTCCATAGGCTCCATCTGTCTAAAAGTAAGTTGGCTAAAATATATCCAGGGTTAGACTCGATGTGCCCCAGATGTAGTCTTGAACCAGCAGATCTGAGTCACATGTTCTGGGGATGCCCCAGATTAACAAAATTCTGGTCAGACATTTTCAGAACATTTTCATTTATATGCAAGAAAGATCTCGATCCGAATCCTCTGTCTTCCATCTTTGGTGTAGTGCCAGAAGAAATGCATCTAACCACTAATCAAATAGAGCTCATCGCCTTCTCCACTTTATTGGCTAGACGCCTGATTCTTCTTAGTTGGAAAAAGGCAATGCCCCCATCTCATAAACACTGGGTGAAAGAGGTGATGTCATATCTCAAACTTGAACACCTTAAATATACTATCCGAGGTTCCTCTGGAAAGTTTTATGCGGTTTGGCAACCCTTTTTATCCTATTTTGAATTTTCATTAGGGGTGGAATAGTATAATTCCCCCCCTGTTGGCATATTATTATATAACTTATTATTTCTTTGTATTTATTTTTTTATCTTTTTATTATTTTTATTTTATTTTTATTTTTTTTTTATTTTTTTTTGGGTTGTTGGGGTGCGTCTGTGTGGGTATGTGTTAAGATGTGGTATATGTATATGGATCTGAATTAATGTTGTATGTATAAATGTTGCATAAGGAAAATCAATAAAAACATTTGTATAAAAAATATAATAATAAATAACTGCGTTAATGCGCGATAAAGTAATTGTCGACGTTAATTAATAAATGCGTTAACGCGATAATAACGCGTTAACTTGCCCTGCCCTAATATATATACTTTATACTATATACTTAGTTATAGGTTTAAGTTGGATACAAGGGCCTTGCTACATTGTTGCTCTAGTTTATAATCAGCACATTCCAATTTGGTTGTTTAGGTGTTCTTAGTTGTTGCTAGATGGATTCTAATGTGTTCTGATTTGTTACAGTCCCTCCTCTAATGTAAGCCTATGGTATTTTTTTCACCCCATTTCAGTCCACCAGACTAAATGTTAATAAAAAATATTGTATTCAAGTATAGCAAGGAATGAAGAATAAAAAGCACAGCACAATGAATTCATAAAACAAAGGCCTTTTTGTTTCTGATTCCCTCTGCACTGCTTTAGAGACAAGCTCTTATTCCCATGGCAGAAACTGCACTTCGATTTCCACAAAACGGAGGCAGTTATTATTTCTGTGGAGCCTTTAAAACACTCTCAGGAGCAAAGACAGAGCCACAAAAAGCTTAAGGGGGTCAAGGAGGCGGAGAGAGATACAGAGAAGAGGGAGGAAGAGAGAACTTGAAAGAAGGAACGATTCTGAGAAGACTTTGAGAATTTCTTTTTTTTAAAATTCAAGACAAGAGTAGCTGAATTCACTGATGCAGATAAAGACACGGATGGTGACAATTAACACCACAAAACATATTTGACCAAAGAATGCAATGAAGAAATCATTGTGATAGCCTACAATTATTTCATTAATAATTATTTAATATTTATGTAATAATAATGGTCTATTTTTTGCCATAGAAAATTATTATTAAAAAATGGTGTAATTTATTTTTATTTATTTTATTTATTATTATTATATTTTATTGCAGTATTTCAGGTTAAAATAGAGACTAGGCCTTCAAAATAAAAATATTTGAAGGTAGATTAGTTATTTGGAATTATTTAAGAAATTATGCAACCATGGATGTAATACATTAATGTATTACATCCATGGTTGCGTAATTTCTTAAATAATTCCATTGTCCATAAATGGAAATGGACTCTATGTTCCCTAGTTCACTTTTGAACAAATTTAATAAGTTTTTTTTTAGATGGATATGAATATATATTTAGAAAATATCAAAGACTATTTATTTTAATTTATTGTAATTTTTTTTTGTTAGAAATAGTGATTTGTTGTTTTTTGCAGATTTCCCATTCAATTATGGTGGTCATTTTTGATTGAAGGGCACAAGTGGGAGTATTTTTTTACAGCCACTTAGCATCCTCAAATCCTTCCCTCAAGTTTTGTATGTGTGTGTGTGTGTGTGTGTGTGTGTGTGTGTGTGTGTGTGTGTGTGTGTGTGTGTGTGTGTGTGTGTGTGTGTGCGTGCGTGCGTGCGCGTGCGTGCGTGTGTTTAAATACCTAATGCTAGACAAGGCACCAAGTTTCATATCATTCTGATGAAGCAGTGATTTTTAAAAATTCTAAATGAGGTTCATAGGTTTAGTTTTTCATAGGTGTGTATAAGTGTGCATGTGTGTATGTGTGTGTGTGTGAGTTTTAGAGTGTCACCCCTTTCCTGCTCTGTACTTTTTTTAAGCATTGTGGCCGATTTGTATATATAGACCGATCTCTAAATTGTCTGTCCTGGCCAAGGTTATAGAGTCTCTTGTCAGTGATCAATTAAATAATTTTTTAGACAGTAAAAATGTTCTATCTGACTTTCAATCCGGTTTTAGAAAAAGGCGTAGTACAACATCTGCAGCTCTTAAGGTTTTAAATGACTTAATTGAATCCATAGAAAAAAAAGCAGCATTGTGCAGCCCTTTTTATTGACCTTTCTAAGGCTTTTGATACAGTGGACCACACAGTGCTTAAGCACAGACTGTGGAAGGCAGGACTTTCTGAACAAACTGTAAGTTGGTTTGTTAATTACCTTACAGACAGAACTCAGTGTGTGCAGGCGGAGGGAAATACCTCTAGCTATCTCAAAATAACAAAAGGTGTGCCACAGGGATCAGTTTGGGGTCCACTGCTTTTCATTCTATATATAAATGACATAAATCATAACATATTGAAAGGAAATTTTCATTTTTATGCAGATGACACTGTACTGTATTGCCCAGCACCTACAGCAGTCCAGGCCCTCTCCCAATTACAATTTGATTTTAATATGCTTCAAAAAAACATTAATGATCTAAAACTTGTTTTAAATGCTGAAAAAAACAAAAGTAATGCTTTTTTCAAATTCAAAATCTAAATTAAATCTGCCTTCAATCATCACTTCTCAGGGTAAGAAGATTGAATGTGTTTCTAAATACAGATATCTCGGTATTTTAATAGATTAATCTCTTTCTTTTACTTCTCATATTCAGCAGCTGGCAAAAAGATTAAAACTTAAACTAGGGTTTTATTTTAGAATCAAATCCTGTCTCTCATTCGAATCTAAAAAGAGGTTAGTTGCTGGTACTTTTATGTCTATTATATGGTGATGTTTTATATATGCACGCTTCGTCTCAATGTTTACATGCACTGGATACTATATACCATGGAGCTTTGAGGTTCATCACTGGTCTTAAAGTCCTGTCACGGTTCATGGATTCCCTGTCTCACTCTTGGGTGCGTGTTGAATGTAGGTGAGGGCGGAGCCTGGGATTGGCTCATCACACACCTGTGGCTGATCACCTGCACCAGCTGCAACTCATCACCTTCACCCTATTTAGTCTCTCTGTTTCTCTCTTGTCTTTGTCAGAGCGTTGTTGGATGTTTCCCCTTGTGTCTCCGTGTTGGTTGTCGTTTCCCCCTTCCGTGAAACGCTGGATCCCTTCCCGGATTACCTGTACCGACCTCCCGAGTCACAGCTGCTCACAGCCTGCCCGTGTCGCCAACAGAGCCTCTCTCACTGCTCTGTCTTATCCGGACTTCTTCAGTGTTCTGAGTTTTGACTTCTGTGACACTATCCGTCAAATAAACTAATTACTTGCTTTTGAATAGTGATGGCCAAATGAGGCTTCCTGAACCACTGAGGCTTTCCAGCCCATTGGTTCACCAAAAGGTTCATTTACCTGAAGCCTCATGAAACAGTGTGCTCCCTAGTGACACCTGCTGTGCAAAGCAATGCATCGCACACAAATCTATTCATCCTGAGCAACCAAATTATCATAGTGTGGGCACACCCTTTTTCTATTGCCTGTGTCATAATAAAGTATTTTACTCTGCTTGTATTAACCTATGCACACACAACTCACACAAACACACAACTTTGTGTTCAACTATTCAGTAGTTCTTTGGGTTAGTGATGAGTGAATGCCCAGAATGATTGTAAATAAATTATTGTGAGTGCAGTGCTTATGGGACTGGAATTGTGGAACAGCAAACTGCAACAGGGATGGGAAAGCTTTCCCTAATACAGTCTAGTCTTATAATAATATTATTAATAATAATAATAATAATAATAATAATAATAATAATAATAGCAATAATATATATATATATAATAACAATAGGCCTACTACTAATATATATATATATATATATATATATATATATATATATATATATATATATATATATATATATATATATATATATGGGTGATTCTTCAATTGGGGGAACTTTTATGTCCCCGGGTTATACATTCATGTTAAAAATATATATAATAAATATTATAATTATAATTACGTAGTATACACACTACTAGATATACAACTAGATATAGGCTAATTTACTCTATTAATCTAATGAACTATGTATAATTTACTCTAATAATCTACTAAACTAAGTAAAATGTAGTATAATATATAATACAAGCTATGATATATAATGATATCGCTACTACATACAACCAACACCTCAACACCAATGCAAATGCCTACTGCAAACCCCACAAGAGCCGCGAGGTTTCGAACCACTTTTGTCCGAAAGCGATACTCAGAATGAAGCAATGACGTATTCAAAGGAAAACGAGGCCTCGTTTGTCATCGTCACGTGATTTTCACGGAAACGATACAAGCCTCGAATCGGGGCTTCATCTGGAACGCCCCTTTTTGCTCGACACAAGCTCCGGAGCCTCGCTTCAGATGTCCCATCACTACTTTTGAATCCTGCCTCTGTGAATCCGTTACAAGTCCTCACTCACCACTGTGAACTGTATGAACATGTTGGATGGTCTTCTCTGTCAACACGGAGACTTCAACACTGGTATGTTTTTATATATAAGGCTATTTTAGGTCTTCTCCTACCTTCTGACCTACATCAGTGTAAAAGATATTAGGACTTACAATCTTCAGTCCCAGAATCTTGTTCTTCTATCTGTACCAAATGTTAGAACTGAGCTGGGGAAAAAGGCATTTAACTTTGCTGCTCCCTTTGCATGGAACAAGTTACAGAAACATTTGAAACTTAATAAGCTTGTCTCATTGGTTACTTTTAAGAGGATATTAACTGACTTGGAAGCAGCCACATCTGGCTGTAGTTGTTATGCATGATATGCTAAGGATTTGTGGTTGTTGTATCTGCTATTTTAGTTGTCTTATGTTATTGTGTATTCTGTGTTGTATGTATGGTTGTACTGCTGCCTATCTTGGCCAGGACACTCTTGAAAAAGAGATTTTTAATCTCAACGAGTACTTTCCTGGTTAAATAAAGATAATAAATAAATAAGTAAATAAGTAAATAAATAAATAAATAAATAAATAAATAAATAAATAAATAAATAAATAAATAAATAAATAAAAATAAACACAAATATTCTGAGAATTTTTGTGTTATTGCCGATTTCCCATTAATTTCCTATGGCTGGTTGTGTATGTGTATGTGTGTGTGAGTTTTAGAGTGTCACCCCTTTACTGCTGTGTACTTTTTTTAAGCATTGTGGCCGATTTGTAGATTATAAACACAAATATTCTGAGAATGTTTGTGTTATTGCCGATTTCCCATTAATTTCCTATGGCTGGTTGCTTTTGATCGAGGACAATGAACGCTACATAAAAAATTTTTAAAAAATAAAAAACATTACAACCAATTAGCATGCTCGAATCATGACCCAAATTTTTGTGTTTTACATACCTAATGCTAGAAAAGTCACCAAGTTTCATATCATTCTGATCTAGATCAACATCTAAATTTCAAGACAGAAAATGTTTCAGTCAGAATTGACCGAAGAGCACCAGGGTTAAGTGATCAAATTATTATTCAGAGATCAATGGATATTATAAAACAAACTTACATTTTTTTAAGGCTGAGTTAGAAAAATACAAAATACAGTCAGTCATTCTGTAAACATCGCACAATACTGAGCATGGTGCTTATTCATAATTTGACAAAATGCTGTTCCTAATTTCTTCATTCCTTTATACTTTAAATAAATAGAACAATATTCTAAATACAGTGGGACAAAAAGTATTTAGTCAGCCACCAATTGTGAAAGTTCTCTCCGTTAACAAATATGACAGAGGCCTGTAATTTAAGTCAGTTTGGATAAAAGCGTCTGCTAAATGATTAAATGTAAATGTAAAATGTAATTTTCATCATAGGTACACTTCAACGAGAGAGACAGAATGAGAAATCACATTGTCTGATTTTAAAATAATTTATTTGCAAATTATGCTGGAAAATAAGTATTTGTTCAATAACAAAAGTTAATCTTAATACTTTGTTATATGCCCTTTGTTGGCAATGACAGAGGTCAAAAGTCTCCACAAGTTTTTTATACACTGTTGCTGGTAGTTTGGCCCATTCCTCCATGCAGATCTCTTCTAGAGCAGTGGTGTTTTGGGGCTGTTGCTGGGCAACAGATTTTCAACTTCCTACAAAGATTTTCTGTGGGGTTGATATCTGGAGACTCCAGGGCCTTGAAATTCTTCTTAGGAAGCCAGTCCTTCGTTGCTCGGGCGTTGTGTTTGGGATCATTGTCATGCTGAAAGACTCAGCCACATTCATCTTCAATGCCCTTGCTGATGTTAGGAGGTTATTTCTAATCAAAATCTCACGATACATGGCCCTATTAATTTTTTCCTTTACATGGATCAGTCGCCCTGGTCCCTTTGCAGAAAAAAACTGCCACAAAGCATGATGTTTCCACCCCTATGCTTCACAGTAGGTATGGTGCAACTCAGCATTCTTTCTCCTTCAAACACGACAAATTTAGTTTTTACCAAAAAGTTATATTTTGCTTTCATCTGACCATATGATATTCTCACAATCCTCTTCTGGATCATCCAAATGCTCTCTTGCAAACTTTAGATGGGTCCAGACATGTACTGGCTTAAGCAGTGGGACATGTCTGGCACTGCAGGATTAGATTCCCTGGTGGCGTAGTGTCTTACTGATGGTAGCCTTTGTTACTTTGGTCCCAGCTCTCTGCAGGTCATTCACTAGGTCCCCCCATGGGGTTCTTGGATTTTTGCTCACCATTCTTGTGATCATTTTTACCCCATGGGGCAAGATCTTGCGTGGAGCCCCATATCGAGGGAGACTATCAGTGGTCTAGTATGTCTTCAATTTTCTGATAATTGCTCCCACAGTTGATTTCTTCACACCAAGCTGCTTACCTATTGCAGATTCAGTCTCCCCAGCCTGGTGCAGGTCTACAATTTTGTTTATGGTGTCCTTTGACAGCTCTTTGGTCTTGGCCATAGTGGAGTTTGTAGTCTGATTGTTTGAGGTTGTGGACAGGTGTCTTTTATACTGATGGCAAGTTCAAACAGGTGCCATTAATACAGGCAATGAGTGGAGGACAGAGGAGCCTCTTAAAGAAGTTACAGGTCTATGAGAGACAGAAATCTTGCTCTTTTTGTAGGTGACCAAATACTTATTTTCCACATTTGCAAATACATTCTTTAAAAAATCAGATAATGTTATTTTCTGGATTTTTTTCTCATTCTGTCTCTCATAGTTGCAGTGTACCTATGATGAAAATTACAAGCCTCTCTCCTCTTTTTAAGTGGGAGAACTTCCACAATTGGTGGCTGAATACATTTTTTTTTTTTACCTTACTGTATGTACGTTTTTGTTCTAATGATACAGTATATGAACTGGGAACTGAACATGTTGGAACATTTTTTAATGTATTTTCAAGAATAGATGGGGGAGGGGGGTGCACAGTGGTGTATTTGTGCTTTTTGATGGACACTCACTGCTCTGAAAGAGCTGAAGAGGTAGTAGAGAGCCCATGCAATGATGATGATGTAATAGATGTTGAGCCAGAAGGACAGAACTACAGCAGCCAGCCCCACACCTAAAACAAGAGCAGCTTATTAGTGAAACCTCAAGTGATAAAGCATAAAAAACTCACTCTGAAAAACTCTTGCCAGATAAACACAGTGTATGAATGTTGTATGTGACTTTCTGAGAACCATCTAGACACAACCACTATATTTAAATTGAATATCCCTTCTGTTTGCAGAAATAGTAAGATTAGCATGCGATTTAGAACTTGATATAGAATTGAATGTAGACGAGGCAAACCTTCAGAAAGCCCACAAGTTTGTGTGTTTCTAGAATTGCCAATAGGTAGTATTTTTATTTGTTTAAAAATGGCTAATTAAATTTTAGACTTAGGGTTTTTCCAAATATATACTTTTTTAGTTCATTCATTAAAAACTCTAAATGGCACAGGCAGATGCAGATGTTTTATGCAATCCTCTGGCAATCACATTATTACAACATGGCAAAAGCTGATTGGTCTTTCAAATAAATAAATTGTTCTCTGCAGATATAGTCGTCCAACACCAAATAAATCAATATTGTCATATCCACTGACAATCTAAAACTATTCAGAGACTATTCAAGCATGAAAATCTATTCTAGTAGACCCCCAAAAAACTAAATCAAGACTTTGAAAAAGTTAATAATACTATCTGCACTGTTTGAGTCACCAAATAGAACTACAAAATTATTGACTCAAAAGTTTCAAACACACACCCCATCTGCCATTTGTTGATGAAAGGTAGTTCCACCTCAATCTCACGCCATTAGACATTGGTTTATGGTATAACAAAGTTGGGCTGCTCAAACAGAATGCAATTTGATGATGGTAAAAAACTTACAGTGAGGCAATAATACTCAATTATTAGAGCTTTTTCACACTGGATTCAGTTTACCCCGGGTTTTCTGTTACGTATTTCAAGTGTGAAAATCCCTAATAAGAACTCCCCAAATAGGTAAAGTATGGGTACATATTTCTCACCTTTCATCATGGGTATTAATTTCCATACTCCCAGCCCCCCTACTGATGTGTACTGTCCCAATGACGTCTCTAGCAGAAAGAGCGGGATACCAGCAAACACCAGAGTAGTGAAGTATGGGATGAGGAAAGCTCCTAAAGACAAAGTAATACAACATTCACTTATAATGTTTTTTCCTTTTTAATTTTTTTTTTCAGACATGACTTTAATGGCAAACTAATCTTCATGTTTGCCATTAAACATTCATTTTGGATTGATCTATATTTTCCCTTTAAAAACATAGTGCCTAATGGTGCAGAACTCTTAATATCATCTTAGTGCTCACTAAGAAACAATTCTGGAGCACGATTCTGTGTGCCATTCAGTAAATCATCTTTTGGATAACTGAAATGTATTTTGAAATGTATTAGAAAGTCATTTATTTTATTTATTTTCTAAAATGTTCAGGATTTTAAGGCTGGTTGACTTGCTGGTCAAGCTAGTTAAGAAATCTGGTAAGATCCAAGGCACACCAACATCCCAAGGTAGAGACCAGCACAATAAATATAACATGTTAGTGACCATTCCTGCAGGGATGCATTTCCCATACAACCAAATAACAGAGTTTAACTATCATATGATGCATGGAGAAATAAACTAGCCGGTCATGCAGTTTCCCAAAATCATTAGCGACTTTATCACATATGCATTATTCAAACCGTATTAGTTCAACAAAATGGAACGGGCATTAAGGACATTGTCACGCAGACGGTGGTGTAATAACTTCTGGTAATTTATCTGTTTGAAATCAAGTTCATGAAAGAATATTGCTGTATATATATAAAAAATAAATAAATAAAAACACTACTTTCATTTGACAAATAAAAGGTCTATAATGATTTATATATATATATATATATATATATATATATATAATTTACCAGACCTGACGCAAGGATCCGTTATACTGTTACACATGCGTTTTCTTTCTCAACTGTTTACATTCACTTAAACATGACAGTGTTTATGTGAATACTCGCCAATACCGGCATTTTGACATTAGTCAGTGTGCATTTGACTGTTTAAGCACAATAAGCAGCAAAAGAACTCATTCTGAGAGGTGGTTTTATGTGTCCACACTTTGCGTGTAAGCACAAAATCTGCGAGAATGAGTGCAATTATAAGCAATACACGCAATCCCACTACGAAATACCTGCCTAGAGAGGAAAAGAGTGCGTTTATATGCACGTCCTTAAGCCAATTGTCCTAAAGGGGGTCTCACATCGGACTGAAGCTCCGCGCCGTGTCTCAGGATCTCACACCAGGCAGACGTGAACATTATATACGCGCAAGCTCAATTTTGAATCGACTTCTGACAGAAGAGCTGCAGGATGAGTGTATCTTGTAGCACAGGGTGAAATCATGATGTACATTCACGATTTGATATACATTTAATCGCCGCGGACAGGCGTCGAATGCCGGCGTCGTTGTATATGTGTTCGAATTTTAGGCACGGCGCGTCCGGTGCGAAGCTCAGTGCCCTTAAAGGGGCGATCGCTCAGCGCCACGGCCCCCGACACGTCTTTATAACACTAATATTGAGCACCCCCATATTGCCAAAATGGTATGATCCTCGTTTCATAACACCAGCGAAGATTCGACCATGAGATCAGTGGTAGAATCCGGTCCTGCATATCGATGCATCGAATCTTTGACTATTAGGGGTCACCCCTAATAATAACTATCTTTCTAACCAATTTGCCATGCTGTTTGTGAATGTTTGTTGGAACTATGATTTCGTGAAGCACATGGAACTTCCAACCATATTTGGTATGCTTTTGGGAAACACGCTGCTTTTCAAACTGGGACGATATTCCACAATGTAAATTACACATAGCTTCTAGGTCATTGTATCAGTGTTTTAAGCCTGTATCTACCAAGCAAGGAATGTTTCTCAAACTTTTTTTTGGTCCAGGCACACTATTCTTTTCAAACTTCGTTGTATACCTATCCCACAGCTAAACTAACCATTAACTAGACTTAAAATCAGAGGCAAATGATTGATTGACAAGAATGTTATTCAAACCCCAATCTCAACCTCGAACCTACTCCTAAAATCTGATTGATTGACAGGAATGTTATATCCTCCATGGCAAAAACTTGGAAACCCTATTGATCCAACCAGGCATGTCTTGTCAGTAGCCTAAATGTAATAACTTTGTCAGTCTTCTCTTACCTCCACCATTCTTTCCGCAAAGATATGGGAACCTCCACACATTTCCCAGCCCAATGGCATATCCAACGCAGGACAGCAGAAAGTCAAATTTTCCTTTCCACGTTCCTCTATCTGGTACTTTATTCTCCTTCTCCTCTTCTACTGGACCACTGTTGTGAAGTAGGTCCTCAAATGGGACCGCCTGCTTCACGTCTGAGGGTGAGTTGAGGTCCACCGTGCTCTGGCCAGTCTTCCCCATCACAGGAACACCGTCACACCACAGTCAGATAATAATCCACCTCAGTCCAGTACTGTATTATCGAGTTGATGAGTGCAGGGCTACTGACTCTGAATGTTTGAATGTTCAAACACAATACTTCAAATGGGATTTCTAGGAAAAATTATGTTACACTGTAAAAAAGCCAAGATTCTTTTAAATATTTAACAGTGATAGCTTACAGTAAATACTACATTTAGAATTTTACTGTGAAATCAATGCAGGTTAGATCTTTTTATCTGCAGTAAACCATTGATCAGAACTGCACGTGGTACTGAAATAGTATAATGTCTTATAAACAAATGTGGTTATGTTACCATAATGTGTACATATGTGAGAAAATTGCAATGTAGACATGGATAATGTGATTCCACAGAACAATTGTGCTACATCAATCCAAAGATGTGCTGCCTTAAATGATTAAGTACAAGCAACTTGGATGCTTAAGTAATTTCAACTTAAATTACAGGAAACTGGCTTAATAAAATGAATTCAATCTTGTTTAATGTATGAAAAAGTTGAAAATCGCTAAACTTGTTTAGATGAGTTGATGCGATGTAAAAACATATGCAAAACAACGTATATGGTCGCATACTTTTATAGTGGTGATGACAGTTGTCAAAAATTACCATTGGAAAAGTATGTGAAATATTATCCAAAAATACTATACAATTATTCAATACATTATCCAATTCCATATCTAATGAAGCTGCATAGAGTTTGTATTTATATCAGATAGCCTACACATTATATAAACAAAGTTTACTCAATTATTTTCCCAGTTCACTGGCCACTTACTTTATGTATTTCAGGAAAAATGTATGCATTTATGTGATGTAAATCCAGCAGATCCTCTGAATTGCGATGGAAACTCATTGCGTGTTATAGACCTATCAGCTATGTGTTTAAAACAACCTTCATTTTCACTTTGAAAGTCGGAATATATAATATAATTCATGATATAGTTAACAAGTTTGTGGAATATTTTGACTAAACAAGAAGTACATGTAATAGGCTTTATGATGTGTCGCCAAGCAACTACTATACATGACACCTGTTTTGCCCCTGAATGAGCACACACCCGTCTATCGCACTCTTCTATAATACCCTTCTTCTATTCAACCTTGTAATTTCACTTTAAAGTCAATTAAACCACCTTCTTTCTACAGACAAATGGCAGTTCAAGAGAATCATTAACTTTCCTGACAGACGCGCCTATTATCAGATTGACTTAATGGAGACACTAATTCTTATCCCTGTCCTACTGATGTGTTGAATTTATCAACTTTATTTATGATGAACTGCCTTTAAAGTCTCCAACCTGCATGCCAATGCATAACAAAACCACCCGTCTTTGTTTTCGTTTAAAGAGCAGTCATTATACATCTAGAAACAGTGCCATTAAATCATGGTAATTCACAGTAAGCAATTCGATGTCAAGTTTGCTATAGGCCACAGAGTTTTTGAAATATCTCCAACATTTCTTCTGCATCCTTTAACAGCTTTTAAATGGCTGCACGCTTTAGAGGAAATTGAACACAGACTTATTGCACAAGGCTTGCTTTAATAGACAATAGAGTTCCCAGCTCATTAAATTGTTACCAAACTATAAGAGAAGGAAAAAACTGTACCTTTGAGATGTCGTGCCGTCAGGTGAGTCAAGATGCCACCAGCTAGAGGTGAACTCAAATGTATCCACAAGTGACTTAACAGATCTTAACTGTTGGACTATGCCAACTACCCAGTGCCTTCATTCACAACAGAACCAAAAGAAACTGACCCAATGTCCCAGCTAGGGCAAAAAGTTTCCCCTCTCTCTCTCTCTCTCTCTCTCTCTCTCTCTCTCTCTCTCTCTCTCTCTCTCTCTCTCTCTCTCTCCTCTCTCTCTCTCTCTCTCTCTCTCTCTCTCTCTCTCTCTCTCTCTCTCTCTCTCTCTCTCTCTCTCTCTCTCTCTCTCTCTCTCTCTCTCTCTCTGTAGGGGCCTTCTATGCCCTGGTGTTCCTGTGGCTGGTATGGATCTGCAGATAATAAACTTCGACCTGTTGTTTGATAGGATTATCGCTTTACCACACTGAGAGCCCGAGGCTACCAAATAAGTGTCAATTGCCGTGTTCCAGCATTTCGTGTGTGTGCGTGTGTATTAGTTATGTGTCAGTGTGTGCTTTTGTGTGCAGCGACTCTTGTGCCAGTTCGGTTGCCATGGGATATCCCCTTAGAAAAGTGCTCCGTTCTAACATTGAAAGAGCTTGTAAGGATTTGAAAATGAAGCAGGCACTGTGCCTAAAATACAGACAGCATGATGTCTCCGAAAAATGACCTCAAAGGCATGACTTTATCGGTAGTGGCCCCTATTTTTGACTATATAGTTGGTTTGTAAAAGATATTGAGGTGAATAAAATAGATTTAAAAATCATTAAATGCTTGATGGGCCTTGATGTAATGCAACAGTTTAACACGCCATAACTCATGTTTGAAGGTGTTAAATAAAATATTAATGAAGATAATACTGTGAAATGACAAGATGTTATGTACTGTAACAATAACATAGTAATAACATAGTAATTACATAGTAATACATTGAGTAATTAGCTATCAACTAAATCTCACATTATCAAATAGTAATTGAGAATTAACTCTTTTATTAGTAAGTCTAATGGTGAGTCTATACAGTATAGTTTGCTGTAGCAACACATCTGTTCCAACTAGTCCCTACTATATGACACTTACAGTAGAGAAAGGAGCGTTTTAAGGTAAAATGTACAATGCATTTAGATGGTGTGCATAGTGGGGAAGTACCAGGTGAGTTTGAAATCAAGGAGAAATTAGGCTTTCAAAAGGACAACTTGCACCATTATGTCTGAAATTTTCATTGATCAACAGATGTCCACGTCAGAGTGCTTTGCTCTTGATCACATGACGATGAGTGGCGCTTTGACAAACCCAGAGTTTTTCTCTACATCCTTGTCACACACATGGATTTTCAGGACTGTACAATGCTACCCAAGCATCCCGAAAGTCACTGAAAGTCCTACAAAAAATTGTCCTAAAAAAACTAATTTATTATGTGCTACTGATTTCCAAAATCGAAAGAATGCCAGGTCATACTTGTTCCATTTTTTGCTTTTGATTTTGGTTTAGAGGAAAGGGTGCCCAAAACTGCTCCTGAAGGGCCACCTTGGAGCAGAGTGTAGCCCGAATTTGCTCCAAAACATCTGTCTGGAAGATTTCACTAATGCTGAAAGGCTGACTGGCTGTTCATGTGTATTTATTTAGGACTGGAGATAAAATCTGCAGGAAGGTGACTTTCCGGGAGACAGGTTTGACACCCCTGATTTAGAGCATTTTCTGATTCAAATAACGGTGTACCTCCATGTAGGAATGACAAAGAATACCCCAAACATCACACTCTTGTTTGCTTGTTGCACATTTAATTATAAAATCATGGACATTAATAGAAAGTTTGTCCTCCCTTTACTGCCACTACAACATCTCCTCTTCTGTGAAGACTTTCCGCAACAGTAGATGGTGGAACATGGCTACAGGGATTTGATCCTATTCGTGAAACATTTTATATATATCAAATAAATTCCACAGACAAGATGACACAAAGTGCGTGAAATGAGTTACCGGCAAAGTTTTAATCTAGAGTTAGAGTTTTGTTGAGCAATAGTCTTACTCATTTAAAATCTGGGAAAACTGTCCAGAACTGTCAGTCCATATCTGGTCCAAGAGAGGTCATACGAACCTATATACTGATTTATTGTTTTATTTCTGCCAAGATATGAAATATTACAATGTGTGAGTGAAAAACGGTATGCACACCTCATAAATCTGTCTGGGTGGAAAGAAGAAACATCCTACATCCCAGTTGGAGTTTGCCTGAAGCTATGTTGTTGTCTGATAAAACAAGAATTGCTAAGCAAAATGTCATGTCAAAACCTTACAGCACCTCTCAGTGGAAACATTGGGGGCAAAAG
Organism: Pseudorasbora parva; assembly: GCF_024679245.1. Taxonomy (NCBI): domain Eukaryota; kingdom Metazoa; phylum Chordata; class Actinopteri; order Cypriniformes; family Gobionidae; genus Pseudorasbora; species Pseudorasbora parva. The sequence continues at coordinate 20,501,977 of NC_090191.1, read as the reverse complement.
CTTTATGTTTTGGGAATATTTATTTCTATTAGTCTATTTTTTTATAAGAGACATCATTTTGTGAGTGATAAAAAAAGTATTGCCAATGGGCCTCATTCATGAAACACGAGACCCGCTCTGATGTAAAATTTCACAAAAATTTTCAAAATGTTAGTTGGTACGACAACTTTTTTTTTACACCTGCTTCCTGCGTAAAATATTTGAACATTCTTTGTTCTAATTTAACATTCGTTGCATTTTGATGCACTATGTATCATACTAATATTTCACAAGTTGATTTGCCCTGTTCAGCTTTGCGGCACTTTTTTTTTCCCAGCCGTCCAATCACATTGGAGAAGGGGCGGGACAAATACTACATCGACCAATCATTCTACTTGTACAATGACAAAATTAATATCGCTGGTTACTGCATTTTTAATAATCTTCAAAATTCGATAATAGCAACACACTACTGCCATGGATATTCTGTATCATAGCTACCAAAGTATCTCAGCTGGAAAAACGCTATACTTGCAAAGCGCCTTCAAGTGCCACCAGCTGGCCGTTTTCTGAAGAGCACCAGGCATTTTTTTTAGCTGGCTAAAAATGCTTTGGTGGATACTCGATAATTGAATATTTATGTAGCCTATTAGTGTCTTTAGCGCTTAAGTAATTTACTAGAGCCAAACCTGAGAATGAAGTCCAGAAGATTCCACAGCGTTCCGTAGTTGTAACTCATGAGCGGGGATTGTATTTATGCTAATTATGAAATTTGTGAAATGGCATTACTGGACTATCACCGAACCAATCTCATTGCAAACCATTTCAAATGTTGCTTTAATCATTCTGAAATGCCTGAAACTTTGATGACAAAGTTTGTCATCAAAATGATTTGGTGTAATTACCTTCCGGAGCTCTCACACAATTGCATTCCCAAACATCAGGCACCCGCCTTCAAACAATGTCACATTATACTGAGTTTCATCTGTGTGCTCTAAAGCAAAAGAAATTTAGGAATCAAGAGCCACAGGACTATCCGTCCGCTGACAAGATGGGGTCAAAGTTTGGGGTAATCCACTGCCAAAGCAACCTCGTTCCAGTCTCAATCGAATGCTGAGTTAGTAACCTGGGAATCCCACGTGTCCTGTTAACAGAACTGGACAGCTCTCATAAAAGAAGTCAGCTTCAAAAGCTCCACTCCTATGAGTAATATTTGGGAAACTGACCAAGAACACCGATTTGAACCCCATCCATTTCATTTGTGTCTATGTTGTGTAAAGCACAACCCTCTACAGTCACTCACTGGGCAAATGGCAGAATGTGAAAAAAAAAAAATCTGTAATTTTTTTTACTGACTGCATTTGAACATACAATCTTTAAAGGTTAAAGAGACTCTTCTGGTTGGCTTAAACATTTAGAGTATGATGCATTGTGTGAGGACAGGAAAAAGCTATCAACAGTGTTACATTAATGTATTTGTAAATTAATATTCATATATCATAGAGCTAGCCAAGACGCTGTTACTTCAAGGGCATATTTTAGTAGTTTCTGCATATCTGTCGAGGCTGGCTGCCAAGAGAAGTATGACTTAGGAAATTCTATTGCCAGTAGACAACTTAACAAAACAAATGTGAGTGGCAATAGATATTTTAGATGGTGTACAATAGTAATTCACACTCTTTGTCACTTTTCTTGGGTTTATCTCCAAATGCAGCCACAATGTCAGCAGCAAATCAGAGGTTACCCGCATTAGGTTTGTCATTGCCTGCAATCGTTAAGCGACAGGCACAGAATTGGAGTTGTCAGAGTTGGTTTTCATCACTTTGTTGTATGCTGCCCTCAAATCAATACAGACTAATTACAGTCCACAATGAACCTGCACGGCTCATGGTGACAACAAAACAGGATTACAAAGTGCACACACTGCTTTACATAGGAGGGAATTTTGTTAATATACTACCAAACATGATGCACTACCCATTCAGTTTGCTTGTTCACATGTAGTAATGCATGAACAGCCACTGTGAACATTTTATTTGCTTCTTTATTTGTTACAATTGTGACATTTAAAGTCAATCACTCAATCAATCATCTTTATTTATATAGCGCTTTTACAATGGCGATTGTTTCAAAGCAGCTTCACAAGTGTTACGTGTGTTGATGCCAATGACGAGGAGAGTTCAAGACTTCCAAACACAAAAGATCCTTTACTCAAAATAAAATGGTTTTCCAATGAACATCTAACACATTACATAAACTTAGTGAGCATCGACAATAACGGTAGGCATAACGGTGGGTATAACAGAGACCAGACAAAGATAGAGTGAACACAGGGAACTTAAATACACACACTGGGCGGGCTTTAGACGATGATGGACAGATAATAAACAGTAACGTAATCATGCACATCATCAAAGGCGCTTGGTTGAATTTGTTCAAATTCTAAACGGAGAGCTTGTTTGTATATGCATTCACCTTAACTATTTCTATCTTAAATGAAGATCATGTTGGTAAGTACTCTGTGTATCCTTAAATTATTTTTTTACAACACCGGCTAAGATTGTTTATCCATAATCATGGATATCACAGCCCAATGGAGCAGTATCAGACTCATATTCCGACTAGAATTGAGTATGACCGCGTCAGGTTAAACCTACCCAACACTTCATAAAAATTTCTCCATTCAGCTTGGGTTCATCAACCATAACTCCTTCAAGGACAGCCAGGAACCTCGAGTTGTGATTGATGGCCAGTTAAACTTCACTGACCACATTACTGCAACAGCCCGGTCCTGCAAATTGCCGTTATACAACATTAGGAAGATTAGACCCTTTCTATCAGAGCAGGCTACAAACTCCTGGTCCAAGGTTTTGTTCTCGCCAGACTGGAATACTGTAATACTCTTCTTACGTCACGCCTCTCTTCATCAGTTTGCACTGGTTGCCAATAGCTGCTCACATCAAAATCAAGGCACTGGTGCTCGCCTACAAAGTAACCATGCTCTGCACCAATATCTTGAAACCCTCTTGTTCAGACTTACGTACCCTCCAAAAGCTTGCGTTCTGCAGGCCTATCTCAATTCGAACAGCCGAGTCTGTAGCCATTTTCAAAAAACAACTTAAGGCGCATCTTTTCCAGCAGCACCTGACCAATAAAGTCTAGCAGTTATCTATTCTATTCATTTTTCTATTTGTTTGTTTATAAAAAAGTGTATGTGTACTCCACTAGATTAACTGAGACTTGTTATAGCACTTGCATGCTTTTGCCCTTTGTTGCTTTAGTTGCGTGTATTGCTCTCCTCATTTGTAAGTCGCTTTGGATAAAGGCATTTGCTAAATGACTAAATGTAAATATATCAAAATAAGAGACCATAGAGTTGTGACATAATATATACTGTATCCTTGTTCATATATTACTTTTCTTTTTTGCAGAAAAATATTTTTATTTTTGAAGTTTGTTGTAATTCATCTAAATCTTTAAAACTAAATTAATATACTACACAAACAAAAGGGAACAAGACTTTACACTGATAAATCACACTGTATTTTGTATTAAGTTATTTGTATTATTATTATTAATTTTTTTCAAACAAAAGTTGGATAGTTGGAAAATGAAGTTTCTTCTTGTAGGTTGCACAAAACTTTCAAAGTGAAATGCCCAGGCACTAAATGTGCATTAAGGTTTATCTGATCTGTAAATTAATGTATCATGGCAATGTTATTGAATGTATCATGGCAGTTCGGAAATGATCGCATTTAAAATTTACGTGTAGGTACAACTTACATTAAACCCGGCCCTCAGCTTGCTTCTACATGTTTTTGGGCTGTTTTTGTGAATTGCTTCACATGAATTGTACCCAGGCACTCAAATAAAATAAAATAACCTTTATTTATATAGTGCGTTTCAGTCCAAGATTTAAAGCAGCTTCACAGTGTTAACACGAAGATAATGCAACATCATTTAATTCGGCTGTACAGCCGCTCTGGTGAAAACGGTGATGTTATCCAGCTAATTTAACTCTTTCCCCGCCAGCGTTTTTTAAAAAAAGTTGCCAGCCGTTGCCAGGGTTTTTGACAATTTTCACCAAAATTTAATAGCCCATAGAATATTTTTTAATGAATATCTGAGCATGCAATATATCAAAATAAAGAGCAAACCCTCTTCTTAAAAACAAAAACAAAAACGTTTTATTCTAGCTTCATGGATTACTTTTTTATCAACACTTGAATATGGGTAGGTTTCATAAAAAAAGTAACATTTTAAACAAAAAGCTGAGAAAATCACGTTTTTGTGATAGACTGTTTCCAGATCAGATTCAGAGCGATGATCAAACACAGATGGAGTAGATCGAGTCCATCAACACCCCTAATGCTTACACAGTCCTGTAGCTCGTCCTGGGTCCACATTTCATTCAGTAACATTAGGCAGTTTTGATTCATAGGCTGTTTAATGAGGATGATCAAGTTATTTTTAATATGCATATGATTACATGCGATCGCTCGTTTTACTGCGTCTTCCTCACGTGTGTTTTGATCAGGAGATTCAGTACTCTCCTTCATAAGATGCGCTATAGCGCCCCCTAGTGCCCGACAGTAAAAACACGGAAACCCGGAAAATTCCGTTATTGGCCTGGAAGCGTTTTCTCACAAATAATGGAAATTTCTGTGTTTGGCGGGGAAAGAGTTAAATGATAATTTACTGTCAATGGGGGCAGATCGGTAATATAGTTTAAATGTAGGTGTCCCCAACTGAGCAAGCCAAAGGCAACGGTGCCAAGGAACCAAAACTCTTTCAGGGCCAGAATGGAGAGAAAACAACATTGGGAGAAAACAGGCAGTCGGGGAGCCAGTTCTCGCTGGCCGACGAACAAACAGTGTATGATTATAATTCTGCCAACACTGCAGGTCTTAAGTCATATTACGTAAATAGATATTTATACGATTATTCGAAAGATTGGAGTCTTCATACCGGAGACGAATTTATTGAGGATGTCGTATAGATGCAGCATTTAGAGGGGGGAGTTTAATTGACACGGTCTCGGCAGACTCTCAGATATGCGTTGGTCATATCCAGGCCACTCCACACTGCAAGTACAATACTGTTCCCGATGGGCTAACAAGCAAGTTTACTCCCTCAGAAAAGCCATACATATGGAGTTGGTTATGTGATGCAGACATAATAATGTATTAGTTTAGTCATGCACGATGCTAAAAGTGTTTTGAGATCATACCTGTCAGGTTTATGTTCCATTTGTTTGTGTTTTAGTTTTGGTTTTCTGTCTGCTTACCCGTCTTAGTTCCTTTGGATTACATTAAGCCCCTGTTTCACTTTCTATTAATTAGCCTCACTTGTGTATTTAATGCTGTATTCCAGGCAGGATTTAAGCTGTACGCTATGACTTCAAACCACAACTCTTGACTTTGTAACATTCCAGGTAAAGTCACGCCAAACTGCCTGAGCGCAAGGTATTGTGGTAGCTAGATGTAAACAAATCTAGCTTAGGCAAGGCAAGGCAAGTTTATTTGTATAGCAGATTTCATTACATTACACAATGGCAATGTATTCAAAGTGCTTTACATATAAATGTATTAAAATAGTGATAACATATGCATAAGACATAAGAATACTAGGGATGGCTGACGTGAATCTGACATTTCAACACTGTGTCGAGATCCCGAAGCGCAGATGTTTCGAAACACTGCAACGGACTGTGATTCAAAACGCCCATGTCATGTGACTATACCGCTAAATGAACTGCCGAAGTGCGCCTGTCGAAACTGCTTTGAACGCAAGAGGCGGGAACAAACCGCACAGTCACACATCTATATGAACATCATTCCCCACAGTTTAAAAGTGAAGTTAATCCATCTTCACCTCGTGGGTTTTGTGAGAGGAGATACATTTTGTGATAGTAGTGATTTTGATACACGTGAGATTTATAGTAAGTATGTGTGTATGTGAGTGAGAGAGAGAGAGAGAGAGAGAGAGAGAGAGAGAGAGAGAGAGAGAGAGAGAGAGAGAGAGAGAGAGAGAGAGAGAGAGAGAGAGAGAGAGAGAAAGATTCATAGCTGATATATAGATATGGAGGCTCCACATAAGAGATATCGTACATCTGTGGTGTGGGAGCATTTCCATTTGGAAACGCCACATTAAGTGAGATGGATGATTTGTGATAGGCAGCTAGCCTACTGCAACAAAACATTATCAGCGATGCGCCATTTGAGGAGCACTGATCCTGCCATTTTGGAGGGTGCAGAGGATGGTAACATTCCTGCTGTACCTAGGCCTGCTACGGACACTGCTGGGCTGTCTAAGCAAGGTATGCATTGTTTGAAATATAATTCAGATAAAGTCACAAAGTGTTGTTGGGACACTGTTTAGAAAGTATATAGTTTTAAATAGGCGTAGGCTATTCCTGTGTCAACCACCCCTACAAAGTAATGTTCCAATCACAACTCCTAATTGTGTTAAACACAGCTTTACTGTCAATATTGAAATATATCACTTTACAAACTTAGCTACTGCAGCCAGCCAGCCCTAATTGTTGTAGTTCTATATTCAGTTTGATCTGTGTCTATCTGATCATAAACTTTAGCAAACGTGTTTGTCTAGAAAGGTTTCCAAATAATGAACCAGTAGGCTACTTGTAATAGCTGTGCACTATTTCTTTTTTCTTTTTTTTTCAACATATCTGTCTTGAAGTACGTTTCATCTTTTATATTTATCTTCTTTTAAAAGACAGAGGGAATTGGATGAGGCTCTTGTAAACATGGTGATGAAGGATTTGCAGCCCTTCACCATCAAGGAGGATGATGAGGGTTTCATGGCCTTTGTGAACAAGCTTGATCCAAGCTTCCATCCCGGAAGGTGCTTAAAACGATAGTCACCGAAAGGTACAACGACACCAAGAAGAAGACCATGGAGGACCTAAAAAAGGCAAAATTTGTTAGCCTTACGGCTGACATGTGGTCCTACATTAATATGGATTGATACTTTGGTGTAACTTGCCACTACATAACACCAGAGGCAAAGCTGGCAACTGTTGTACTGGGTGTAAGGAGCTTTTACCAAACCCACACAGCCCAACATCTCATGGAGGCTAAATCATTGCTAATGGCTGAGTGGGGAATAACCTCCAAAGTTCTGAGTATGGTGACTGACAATGTATCTAACATGATCCTAAGAGTCGAGCTACTCAACCTTCGATGTCAGTCCCATGTTTTGCCCATACTTTGAACTTGATTGTGAAAAAGGCCCTGGATCAAACCCCAGTCATCAATGAAATACGGCAGAAAGCCAAAAAGATTGTGGGGTTGTTTAGATCCAGCTGCAAAACAAAGGACAAGCTTGTGGAGATGCAGGGCTTGATGTGCAGACCAACTCTGAAGATGATACAGGAGGTTGACACAAGATGGAACAGCCCTTTTGATATGATGCAACGATTGCACGAGCAACGAAAGCCAGTGGGCGCTGCACTTTCCAATTTAAAGAGTGATATTGGTCTTCTGACAAGTTTTGAGTATGACATTATTGAAGAATCATTGTCAGTAACGCAACCGTTTTAACTAGCAACAACATAGTTGTCAGAGGAACAGAGAGTGTCAGCTTCGAAACGTATACCTCTCTACAGGATGTTGCAGCACAAGCACATGCACAGAAGGTCTACACTACAGATGTGGGAGGTATGAGTCCTTCAGAGCCTTGGCACTTGCCACACTGCTGGACCCAAGGTTCAAAAATGTTGCTTTTGGAAATGCTGCCAAAGCCCAGGAGAATGAAAAGAACATCACACTGGAGTGCTCTTCGCTGATGCGTTCAAACAAAGCATCTTCTGGTGAGCAGTTTCAGTCTTCATCTAACTTTATGGCGATATGTCATGTGAATAATTATGTCACTTATACTTCATATGTGCCGTCAGTTTATGGTTTGTAACTAATTGTTGATGTAATTTTCATTCAGAGCCACAAATGTCAAAACCAAACAGAAACCCTGGACAGTTTATGGGAACTGTTTGATACCCATATATTTGAAACCCAGACACACAGCATACCTGTCAACGTGGTGGGGGTGGGATGGGCTATAAATCCTCACATAGACCCATAATAATAATAATTTTAATTTGTACCTGTGCTCTTCCTTCTTGTATAACAACTTAACAAGTAAGAAATATACATAAATTGTTATCAGTTTGCACTGCATTAGTTATGAATTATATATAGATTAATCCTTATTAAAGGTACTGGAGTTATTTAGTGAAGAGCAGAGATTATTTAGTGAGCAATTACTTTAGTTCTTTACATTGTCATTGTAAGTGGTTACTATCACTTTAAGAGATCTTCCGCTGTCGCACATGATGTGGATGTGAGATGCTGAGGTCGCAGTTACAAAACGTACAAAATGCTTGATTGCCCCCCCCCCCCCCCCCACTCCTCTTTAGAAAAATTTAATTCGGTGTCCCATTGATCACGGTATTTACATGAGGGTTTTATTTTTTTGGCAGGAGTGCCTTCCGTCTTACGTCCATCATCTGTTTTGTTTTTTTGTTTTTCCCGCGTTGTCACTCGTCATCTGACCTCACACACTAACCTCGCTATAACAGCACCCTACAGTACTGTAGGCTACTGCAGATGGCAGTTATCGCGAGGCTAGTTACAGAGCTCAGATTGGAAATGTTTTGTTTTTTTTCTTCCGGTATTATTATTTATTAATAACGGCGGTTAAAATACGGGATATTTACAGAAAAATACTAATGGGAGGACGGCGGGAAATAATGGTAAAATACGGGACCTTCCCGGCCAAAACGGGATAATTGACAGGTATGACACACAGTGCAACAGCTGATGCAACAGTAGAAGTGAAAAAGTACCTCAAGGATGCATTTTTGCCAAGAGCGCATGATCCACTCACTTACTGAAAGAGAGAGTAGTAATTTTCCCTCATTTGTATGTACTTGCTACACAATATTTGTGCATGCCAGCAACAAGTGTCCCTTGTGAAAGGATTTTTTCAAAGGGTGGAGAAATAATATGTAAAAAAAAAGTAAGTCGACTAAGTCCTTCAAGAGCAGAGCAATTAATAATTTTGAATAAAAATGATGTAAAAACTGAGGCATTGTGGCTGTATTTATTTTATTAATCCTCATTTTTCACGGCAAAAACACTCAAGTTATTCACAGCGAGAAGGCTACAAGTTACAAAACCAAGTTGTCAGACAGATGTTAAAAACCTTCTTGTTTTTTTTTTATTATATGGATCACTGTCAAGGTTATTTCAGAACAATATGTGCAAGTGTCTACTAGTTATAAAAAGAATAAAAAGATGATGCATGCATAGATAAGATAAGGTGCAATTAGTCGGACGAAGGGGTGGCATGGTACATGAAAAAAATGAACCACTTGGTCCGCTTGTCTCGGTCCGGAGCACATGCATTGCATGGTTTGACGCATGTGCAATTTAGCCTCATGCCCGTTTGTAACCTCAGACAGTGGTGTCCTTATTGCGCAAAGAGGTGTGTGTGGACATTCAGTAAAAGAAGTTAAAAAAAACAGTAAAAGTGAAGTGTTGCAGGTCATGTCATGTGAAATGGCAGGAGGGAGAGTTAAAGGAGTACTTCAGCGCTGGGAAGATGAATCTGTATTTAAACTGGGTCATTAATGTAGTAAAAATTTGTAATTTTTAGGGCTGGGCAAGTTAACGCGTTATTATCGCGTTAACACATTCATTAATTAGCGCCAACAATTATTTTATCGCGCATTAACGCAGTTATTTATTATTATATTGAAAGGCCATTGCTAACTGCCTCTGAATACACATACAGACAAACCATTGGTCACAGGAGAATACAGTGCTGTCTGTAGCCTAAGCCAAAAGCTTGACATTCTTTGTCTGGGACAAATAAAATATAAAAATAACCAGAAATGCGAGAATGATTCAGATTTTTTTGTTGTTTTTGTTATATTCAATGTAAACAGCGATTGATGAGTGTATCTCTGCCTCTGGTACGTTAACAAGTCGCGCATTCGTGGAGAAATCAAAACAATTGAGCAGCAATATAAACTCACAGAAGAAACATACTAGGGTAAAACTGAGTTTTTTGTAGTTGTTGATATTTATGATATTGTAGTTAATAACACAAGTCGACTTTGCAATCGTGAATTGTGTAGCATGAATGGTGTAGCCTAGTTCAATAAACAGTAGCCTATTTAATATTAAGTTGAAATGAAAATAGTTCCAGAGGAAAGCAACACTCAGCGCGGTGTTTTGTAACTAAATGATTCAGCGTTTTGAATGAATCATTTGAATAAACGACTCACTTGCTGCCCCCTATTGGCGGTTATGTTTAAAAGTATGATTGCATGTTTTATTTAGAACATCAATTGTATAACGTCCCCGGTTACGTATGTAACCTTAGTTCCCTGAGAACAGGGAACGAGACGCTGCGTCAGCTGACGCTACGGGGAACGCCTTCAGCGTGACAGATGTCTGAAATCGCTATCAAATCACAATCCTACTGACCGTCGGCAGCTGGTGATGTCATCACCGTGCGACCAGGAAGTATAAAAAGGCACTGTGCCAACATGACAACATCCGCTTCGTCTGAAGGGACTGTGGGCAGGCACACCTAGAAGCATGGCCATGTGACGCAGCGTCTCGTTCCCTGTTCTCAGGGAACTAAGGTTACATACGTAACCGGGGACGTTCCCTTTCGAAAGGGAACTCGCGCTGCGTCAGCTGACGCTACGGGGAACGATATACCCACGCCGCCATGCTGAGGGGAGTGCACGCCCCTTACTGGCAGTGAGAACTGCCTGGACGAGTGTTCGCGGAAAGTCTGAACCACTCCCCCTCTAGCCACACAGGCTGCCAGTGACATCATTCCCTACGGTCATAGCCCAAGCTATATGCCTAAGAGAGAACCTAAACAAGTTTTAACTGAGGTTTCCTACTCTCGGCTTGCTCGAGGGCCTGGGACCTACTACTTTCGAAGGAAGGAGTCCCTTAAGGGAATGTGGCTAGGGGACCCGAGGGCGCCACCAGCCGTCACTAATTCGGGAAAGCCCTTCACCGAATGCCACCAGGGAGGCCTCACCTGGCATCACTTCTGTGGGACACCCCAGCTTGGCCAACCCTGTCTGTCAAAACAGAGCCTCCGGACATCGCTCTACTTATGAGCATCCAGACTGAGGGACTGCAAAGTGGCAGTGTCCTCCTCAGACCGGAACTCGGAGACGGGAATCCTGGAGAGCAGTACTCAGCTTAGTGCTTCTTACCCTTGCCATCGAGGGGAGTCTCTTCTGCTCGATCCTAGGATCTACCGAGCACATTTATTACAGGGGTGCTCAGGAGGCCTAAAAAAGGCCTATGGACTGATCTACCCGGGAGGCCCCGAGGGGGGCCTGCCCGTCTGATCAGACTCAAGCGGCCGTAAGCTCGCAGACGACCCTCAATGAGGGGAGCTCTTAAGCCAGCTTGGTAGGTAACCCATGCTGTAGGCTAGCCAGTCCCTGTCCTGAAGGGACTGCGCAGCAGAAACGGAGTCTCGTTGTGCTAGGGCATAAGCCCGCCCTTGAGTTCTACCGGCGCAGGCCGGGACCCACCGGCGGGCAGCCGCTAGCTGTCAGCCCAAAGCCAGTTATACGTTCCTGTCCCAAGGAACCGTTTCCCCTCCAGGGAGGCCATGAGGCGCCTCCACCCAGCACCGTTAGTGTTAGCTGTTTGCTGTCAAAAGCCGCAGGAAGGTGGCTTTACTGGTTCCTCAGGGGGCTCATGAGGCTATAACGCCAGAAGCCACCCACGCTAATGGCTAGCGTGTCACCGAGACCTTGGTCCGGGAATCCTCTCCCAAAAAGGCCCAAAGAGGCCTGACAGCATTATACACTGGCCTAACGAGCGTCCCAGCTCGGGGCTCACCCTCAGGCGGCCTGCAGGCAGGTGGCTTTACTGGTTCCTCACTGGCTCATGAGGCTATAGCGCCAGAAGCCACCCATGCTAATAGCTAGCTTGTCACCGAGACCTGGTCCGGGAATCCCTCCCAAAAAGGCCAAAAGAGGCCTGACAGCATAATACACTGGCCTACCGAGCGTCCCAGCTCGGGGGCTCACCCTCAGGCGGCCTAGAGCGGCCTACTTCCTGTCAGCCAACGTGCAAACTGTTGGGAGCTGTTGTGTTCCCGGGGCTCGCCTCCAGGGAGGCCTGTTTGATGCCTACGTACAGTCCGGTCTTTTAGGGCGGCCCGGAGAGGCCTATTGCCGAATGGCAGTTCCCTATTAGATTGGTGACATATGGTGCTTATCCGATGGCAAATCCCACCGGAAACCCCGCAGGGCCGGGAAACGATCATAGGACGGCCTGAAGCGGCCCGTCCCTGATAGCAGACTATGCTAGCCGCCTGGCTAGCACCCGCGCACACTGTTGCAAGACCTGGGAACCGGGGCTCACCCTACAGGCGGCCTCAAGCGGCCTAGATCCTGTCAACCAATGGTCGGAACCCTAGGTCACCCCCTCAGGGGACGCCATGTGAGGCGTGCTGAAACTCAGCGAGCCCTTAAAGTCGGGCTGACAGTGGCTGTCTGCTGGCTGATGAGGACTGGGTATCCAGTCACTACCTGGGGACTCATCCCCAGGGAGGCCGTTAGGGGCCTACTTATGACGAGGTTTCTACTGCAACCGACATCGTTGGGGAGAACCCTCCCCGCTCACATGGGCCACGACGTCGGAACTCACCCGCAGGGAGGCCTACTGAGGCCTACCACCTGACCCAGAGTTAACTGCCCGGACTGCCTCGGCTGGTGTCTCCCGCCAGCCAGCCTTCTATAGTCGGTCCGCCCCAGCGGCCCATAGCAGCCTTCTGCGACGGCACAGTCTCTCAGGCAGCGCCTACCAGCGTGGACCTAAAACACAATGCCCACAGCAGTGCACTCAGCATAAAGCGCCTTGAACCCTCTAAAGCGAGGGGAGTACAACTTACGCCACCTGCCTCCAGGGCGGCCGTCTGGTCGTCCAGCGGTCCGCCGTCCGCGCAAGGGCATCAGCCGTGACAGTGTTTCGACTCCAGGGGAGCATCCTACCAACCGATGCTTTCAGATGGTTGCGAAGTACAGCTCGACCCGAGCCTAAAAGGTGAAGCAGAAGACACAGAGCAAAAAGTGAAAGATATTGAACACACACACATAACCGGCCATTCCTGAACCAAGCCGGGGGGCCGCCCAGAAGTGGCGGCCGCACTAGCTCTGGGGGGCGGGGCTAGCAAAACCAGTCTAACTGCGCACCGCGAAGAGACGCCTACCCCGTCCCCACGACCACTGGCTGAGTCGCGATTCATTCTGCTACACACCTTTATGCATTAATAATAACCCCCAAATGCAGAAGGGGGGTGGGCATTGGCCGGACGACCCTACTGCGGGGAGGCCGGGTAGGGATATAAAGCTCCTGCGGGACTACCGACAGGAGCCCGGGGCAACTGCCAGGGCGATATGCCACCGCGAGACGCCACCGTCATCCCATTAACAGCCTAGGCCAACTTGATGCACTAGCATCGGTCTGATAATCCCACACACAACGGCCCTAAACAGGGCTGGGACAGACCTTACTGTAGTTCATGCGCTAGCCTAACCTCAGAAATTCATCTAGATATTTCACTAGCAGAGGTGCCAACGCTACCCAGAGGTGGCTACAGCTAAAAACGTTCGCCAGGAGAACATACGTCAGTTTATATCGCCGCTACATGCCCGCGGCATGTGCGGTGGCCTCAACTGCTCATATTACACATATCCAGAAGAGAAACAGCCTTATAAACTACTGTTGCTACACTAGCAAACATACAGCCTACATAAACACACTGTGTTTATACAAAACATCGTTCTAGCCACCTTTACCGGGGAACTACAGGCCCACTGTTACACTTTTCTTCATCTTTTGTAGACAAAATAACCCTCAGGGAAGCATAGAGTCCAAACATACGGCATTAAAAGAAGAATGTTTGCCCTAAAAGGGGACTCACCCGCTGTCTTCAGTGCCTCATCGCTTCATGTAACATGCATGCTTCGGCGCACTAACCTGAGGGTGGGGCGCTTCATTCTCAAACAAGGCCGTTTTTTGGAGGCGGCCGCGAAATCCCGCTATTCCCAGAGACGATGCACTGTGTGCGGGCAGAGCACACACCGGCCTGGCAGGCCGTCAGAGTCTCACATCCGCTCATCATCGGCCCGCGCGGCCTGGTGTGAAGCGCGCCCGGGGAGAGAAAAGAACATAACAGAAAAACAAAGGAGGGGACACATTTACATCACTTCCGCGCCCTCGGGGGCGGAGACTCACCACCCCGCTTCCGGCGCTGGAAGCGGCTCTTCTCCCCGATGTCCCTCCTCCTGTTGCGGGTGTCCCGCCTCTTCTGCGTCCTACTCCTCCACGGAGGGGGCGCCCGAGAGGCTACGCTGCTGCGTTGGCCCAATCGATGATCCTCGGACCTCGAAGGGCCAGGGACACCCTCCTGCCTGGGCGCCGCCCCGGACCTCAGCGGAATACACGTTCTATATGCCGCTGAGCGCGCCCTCGCCTCTCTGAACTTTCCCACCACCGCCTCGACGGAGGTGCCGAAAAGCTCAGAGGGCGAGACCGGGGCATCAAGGAGAAAAGCCTTTTCTTTCCCCCCGATGTCCGCCAGGTTCAGCCACAGATGCCTCTCCGTGGCGACCATAGCCGCCATCGACCGTCCGATGGCGACTGCTGTGTATTTGGCCGCCCGGAGAGAGAGATCCGTGGTGCGGCGCAACTCAGCCATCGCATCAGGGGGTAGGCCCTCCCCCTGATCGAGGTCCCTCAGCAGATCGGCCTGATAGGCCTGCAACACTGCCATTGTGTGCAAGGCCGCCGCCGCCTGACCCGCCGACGTGTATGCCCTGCCGTTAAGACGCGAGGTCGTCTTTAATGGTTTAGACGGCAGGGCTGGAGCTCTTAGTGTCGATGGCCGCCCGGACGCGAGATAGTTCGCGAACGTCTCATCGATGGGCGGCATCGACACATACCCTGCCTCGGCCAATCCCTCGACATCAGCGAAGTTAAACCGCTGATGCCGATGGATTCGCGCCGAGTAGGGTTTCTTCCATGCCCCCACGACCTGCTCGTGAAGGTCGGGGAGGAATGGAAGGCTCCCGGGAGCTGGGCGGCTATGGTCGGGGAGAAACCGATCGCCCAATCTGTCAGGGCGGGCGGCCTCTCCCCTGGCTCTCTGCCACGGCAGCTGAAGTCTCAGCGCCGCGCGCCCCATCACATCGTACAGCTCCCCATACACGGGGCAGGATGGCTGGGAGGATTCAGCCTCAGCTTCATTTTCCCCCTCATCCACAGCCATCCTCTGATCGACCGGAAGAGCATGGGCTGACGACGAGGAGGAGTCTCCATCCGACTCCTCCTCCGTCAGCCTGCTCTCGCGACCTGGCTGATCATCCGCGAGAACTGTACTCTCCAGACGATGAGCCAGGTCCATCTGGGAGCCCCAGGACAGACGGTGCCGCTCAGCCTCAGCTTGAGCGGGACCGCTCCCAGATGCTGGCTCCTCTTCCCTCGAGAAGAAGGCCAGGCGAGAGCGGAGCGTCCTCAACGGAAAACGCTCGCAGTTCGCGCAGGAGGCCCCCTCGAGAACCTCCCGCGCGTGCTCTTCCCCCAGGCAGAGCACACAAAGGGTGTGTGTGTCCTCAGGCGTAAGAAACCTGGGACACGGATCAGCGCACTTCCTGTACGCTCCCTTCACTTTGCGTGTGCACTTCATTCTGACTTTCCAGCGAACCAGACAAAACAGTCCCTGAAGACGAAAGGATGTTGTCATGTTGGCACAGTGCCTTTTTATACTTCCTGGTCGCACGGTGATGACATCACCAGCTGCCGACGGTCAGTAGGATTGTGATTTGATAGCGATTTCAGACACCTGTCACGCTGAAGGCGTTCCCCGTAGCGTCAGCTGACGCAGCGCGAGTTCCCTTTCGAAAGGGAACATTATTTTTTGCAGTTTAAATTATTTAATTTGATTGGTAACAGCCTATAGTGTTTTTACTATTATAACTGAATTTATTAATCAAATGTAAGAATTTAAGATTTAAGTAGGCCTATGTAAAAGCTGACAGAACACTGATGAGAATATTACTACAGAATCAATATATGTATAACACCAATTTAATTTATTGTTTATAAGTTGATATTTACAAGAAATATTGTAACTGTTACTAACTTTTAACTGCTGTAAAAAGCACCTCATTTGTTTAAAGTGTTTGCAAACCATATGTTATTGCACTTTTGTTCATTTAGCAGCACTTTTGTATTTATTATTGAATTTTGCGCATACTGCGATTAATGACGATTAATCACAGAAAATCATGCGATTAATCACGATTGAACATTTTTATCGTTGCCCAGCACTATAAATTATTTTTTAATTTAGTGCTTTCTAGACTGAGAAAAGACAGAAATCGTATTTTTGTCTTATGGGGATGAAAGACAACAATTCCCAGAATGCTTTGCTGCCCTACGTGGCCACACCCAAAGCCACTGCTACTAGATTACTGAATCACTGATCACTTTCCCACTGTGACCGGGATCATCATAAAATCAGTTCAGTTAGAGAACAGACACTACAATTAAAAACTGAACATGTCTGTTCAATATGTGATTTAGGCGCGGAGGGAGTCTCACAGTCCAAAACGCTGCAGGAGTCAGATATATTGACAGTCATGGATGAGCTCGTGATGAGAGCTGAGGTAAACAGGTCCGCGGCATAGATTCACAGCGCATGTTCAGTCTGCTGCGTTTTCAGTTCATGCCTTATGAAAACTTTCATAGGAATTAGTTTGAGAAGTTGAAAGACTTACTTTGCTCTGCTGGCCGCACCATTTAAACATGAATGCCTGAGGCTGCAGCTGTGAGTGTGATCTCCCATCCCCCCACGCGTGTTGAAAACATGCTAAAATGGCTCCCTCTGCTGGCTGTGGTCTTTAGCATCTGGCCAACAATTCCTCCGATGGCGCAAATTGACGATATTTGAGTCTTGGGAGGAATTTTTCCAGAAATAAAATGCATAACTCTCTTGTCTCAGGGGGAGAAGCACAATCATTTGTATATACTCCAGAGTTTCTACTGATACAAAGCCATATGCTAATCGCTGAAGTAACCCTTTAAGGAAGGCTGGCCGGAGTTGGAGGATGTGCCAGTGTGGTATAACACCGGCTTTACACCGCACACACAAGCAGCACGTTGGCAGGGCAGAAAAAGTGTGTATGGAGAGCAGGAGGCACGCACGACCATTATGGATTCACACTGCCAGCGTTTGTCTCGCGCAGCTGAACCGCGGCTCGTGTATTGCAAATACAGACAAATATCCTCTAATTTTAAGGATTTTTAAACTTTTTAACTGCATAATTAGACTCTATAATTATACTCATTAGGAATATGATTTTTGCAGTGTTAGAGGTTTTGTACAATTTCTCACTGTGCATATGTGGCAATGCAAGTCACGCCGGCGTATGCGTTAAATCAATGCAGAGGTTATTGAGCTGCATGGGTCCCTGGCATGCACAGATAGCAGGGTAACATTGAGGAATTTCATCTTTAATACTGTGACAGGGGACATAAATCCACATCGCAGAACCTGCGAAGAGACAGCGAGCATGTGCATTTGAGAGACAAGAGGGAGGGGATGAGAGATGCTCAGATGACAGTGTTGTGTGATTTGCCACAGACCTTGCAGCAATTTTGCACCTTCAGCAAACTGTCTCTACTAAGAGCCTTCCTGAGTGGAATTCCAATTTCATGCTGCGCTTTGAGATCAGGTCTCTTGCAGAAATTGTATGCTGTATGGAAAGAGAATGATGCCCCTAAGCATAGTTTAAACAAAACGAATTGTTCACTGCTGATTTAGGTCATAAAAATTACATTAGGCGTACAATACCCAGAGATTACAGAGGATTCGGACAATGATCCAGAAAAATCAGTGCACTTTATAGTCTTATCGTTCCCAGTGTATATTACAGTAGGTGTCTTTGGCCCCGTCCACACGGAGACGCGTTTAGCTGTATACGTATACAAAGTATCAGCGTTTCGTCCACACGGATCCGGCGTTTTAGAAGCATGCATCCGATATTTTTCGAAACCGGGCCCCAAAGCGGATAAATCTGAAAACGATCATCTTCCGTTTTCGTGTGTACAGCGAATCCGTATATTTTCTGAAACGGTGATGTCATCACACTATGTCCAGCAAGGTGAAAGAGGTAAGGGATACAACTACGGGCACTGGGCATGCGCACATCAATATCGCGTCATTTAATTACCGTATCTGCATTGTTGTAAGGGTATGTTTTGGGTTGGGGTAGGTGTAGGCATTAATAAAACACATCTGTTAAGCAGCAAATGTATTTATTGTTATTTTATTGTGAGATTTTGCCTCACCTCCGACCACTGCTATACCCCTGCTAGCCACAACTCTTCTTCTCCGTTTTTAGTGTATTTCTGTGGCAGAATTACAGCACCACACACTGGCCTGGCATGCAAACTACATCGTTTTTAGTCCGTTTTTGTAATCTCGTGTGGACGCAGATATTTCTTGAAACAAGAAAAAAAAAGATTGGATTGGGAAAGCGCTGGCTTCGTGTGGACAGGGCCTTTATTGTGTACATCATTGTAAAAAAAATAATAATATCAACATTTGTATTGTAAAAGACTTTAAAACAGCTATAGTAAAACACTCTATAATTCCCTTAATTCAAATGTGTAATAGGTCTTCATAATGGGAACACTTTAAATAAGCCCCCCAGCAACTATAGTTGCCACAGAGTATGGGAGTTGGATGCCTCATGTGTATAGTTGACATATTCCTTTTGTAAGTATTTTTCTAGTTATTATTCATGTTTTATATCTCAATGACACGCAAGCAAACAACCAAATAAGGGATTTGTTTTTTTTCCCCCTATATATATATCATGAATGTCGACAGATCTATTGTTTTCTGTATACTTAGTCAAAAGTCCAAGTGGTAACTATAACTATACCGGTGGGCAAATGACTTGTAAGTATAATGGGGAAATGGTGTACACTGTAAAAACTGTTACTTAAATAAAACTCAAAAAAATTAAGGCAACATTTTCCAACTACTTTTTGTAAGTTTAGTGAACTTCTTGGTTTTTTGAGTTGGTAAAAATCAGTATTATCTATTTTACTGTATGCTAAAAAATTAAGTAGAGTCTACAAGCTAAAGTAAAACATTTGAGTTTAACCATTGTGTTAATGAGCAGCATATCAACCAAATCATACTTAGTTAAAATAAGTAAAATTTAAAATAAAAATTGTTTTTATTTTAATTAATTAATTTACTCATTAATTTAGACAAATTATTTCTTAATCCACTTTAAATAATTAGTTACCATTGCCATAACTTTAATAAATAAGGAAAGCGATGTATTCGTTTCCAACGTTTATTGCTCTATAACAGCTGTCATAAACAATTGGGTACATTTTCTGTAATCAATTTTAATGTAACAATAATGGTAATGTAAACATTTGTAACATAAAAAATTACAGAAACTTCTGACCTCATCTTTAAGTGCAGCATTGAACACCTTCAAAGTTCAATCTGTGTACTCTTAACACTGACATTAAAATACAGTGACTCTTCACCTGAGCGATACATAAAATGTACAGTACATTACCTTTTCATATTTATTAAAACATAATAAATTAATACAAGAACACATTTTAAGTACAATCTGTGCCATATTCTACTAGCCAATTAACAATTAAACATTCAGAACAATCTTCTGAAAAACACAAGATTGCCATTTATGAGTGTGAGGCTGGCATTTGACCAACTAAATCAGAAGTTTGTTTTTTAATGTCATGAATCAAGAGGAAGGTTTTGGGCGCAGTGTGTCAAGTCCCACAAAAAGTCTTTGGAACATCTCAGATGTTTTGCAGAGTTGTGGTGGATACTGCAGGTTCAGAGCATATGTCATACCCAGAAGCAGGCAACATGCCCTAGGATTCCCTCAATGATGATGCCCACTGCATCTGGTTCACGACAGACATATATCTGCATATTGCGCAAGTCCTTGTGCACACTGCTCTCTGTTTTTCCCTGTATGAGACATAAACAGAACAATAAATGGCAACAGAGAACAATCTTCAAAAGCCTTCAATAAAATCACACATTAAAAGTTCACAAAAGGTTTTAAGTTTGGTCGAGCCAGCTCCTGCACAGTAAGCCTGGCCTGTTGAATTGGCTTCATAGTACAACTTTCAGTACAGTCTCACTTGACACAACCAACCTGCGAGACTAAATCACATACACAAGTCACCTCCAAGGCCTAAATCCTTAAAGGGGAGAGGGGTTCAGCTGGTAACACATAGGTGTGGTTAAGTAAAAGTATCTGAAAATGCCACTCTTACAATTATATCAGCAGATAATTAATAACTCCTGCATTCATGTAAACAAGGATTTTACTTCTGTGAAGCTGCAGTTGAAAAATATGACAGTATATTTTAAATCAATTTTACTAGCCACTGGAAGACCAAAAGATTAATTTTGATAACTGGTTCCTGTGCATACATTTGGTTGTTTGTAGGTGTGTTTTTGAACTTTTGACTGAGCCATCAGACAAGCCATTTCCACCCAATTATAGTATTTGTTCTTAGACAAGCTAACCAATCCTCAACTCCAGCTCCGTATTAAACTCAGACAGACATAAGATTGATATCTGAGGAATAAAAGCTTCCCCCCCAAAAAAAATTAAAACTATGCTTTTTAAACAATACTTACATAGTAGTCAGAGATGAGCTCTTGCCCACTCTCTCCCATGTTTTCGCATCTCAGAGTCTCTCCTTCACCACAGAGGTACTTGGATCCTATAGTTGGCAAATGAATAATGAAAAACTGAATCTTGCAGGCAATATAACTACAATGCAATTATCAGTGTGGGTCTGTACTACCTATTTAACAGAGCTTACCGGCATATTTCTTTCTTTTATATTTAAAATTAATTAGCAGCTGTAAACAAAAATGTTTTTTGCAATATTCATCTATTGACAAGAGAATAAAGTACTTATTGTATGAATATGCCCCTTCAACATTGTTACCACTTTTGCCTCACCTGTATCAGTTCCATTAACAAGTTATTGATGCGTTGACCAACCGCTCCACCCTTCGCACTAAACAGGTCGAGAAGTTTTGGAGTACTTGTCCAGCTGGGACATAAACACTGATTCTAGTGGAACTGCAGCACACCTTCGGAATTCTTCATTTACCTGCAATACATCAATTGTTTAACTGTTATTTGGAACACAAGAATTGACAACCTTTCATTTTAATGCAATCCAAAAATCAGAAAGGGATGATACTTTTTTTTTTCCGTTCCTTTTTTCCTGACACTCAATAACTGACTTTTGGTTACCTTAATTCCTTTAAATGACAGATAACAACAAACCTCTGAAACATTTATCTCAATTCAACCTACAAAGCTTAAAGCTTACCTACTCCATGAACTTTTCCTCCCAATAGATTTGATGGTCTTCTAAAGAAGCAACACAGATGAAACAAAAGTTTATTTAGGAAAATATCAGGATCATTGATGTTAATGCAACGCAAAATAAATATATAATCTTTTTACTAGATCAAATGGTTTCAAAATATTTCAGACAAATATATCAACAGATTAAGTTAAAGCATTTAAAAACTGATTAAACAATGTTGAAGCGGACTAGGTCCATAAACAGCTGCTTTGCAACACAACAACACATTTACGAACTTTCATGATACCACGTTGCAGAGACACCAGGAATATATTATGTCATGTCCTCATATTTTTCAGCCATGCGGGGATAACAGTAACTACAAACCTAACAGTTAACGTAACTTTTATTGTTAATTTCACGACCTTCGGTAGGCCTCATGCGGCGCCAGCAAAACTGACAAACTTAATGCTGTCTGAAACAGGCGACGCTTTTACATTTTAGTTAAAAAATGCGTGCTCATTCGGCTAAAACCTAACTTGCAATGTAAATAGCTATACTTACATCGGTTGCACGTTGTAAGATCCTCAAAAACTCCACAGAAACCCGAAACTGGTCCGGTACAGCCAGGTGACAACGCGCAACGATCTTGTTCGTTGTTTTGCTGCAGCATGTGGGCGTGTCGTGACGTTTTACTTTAGATATAAACACTTAAATAGAGTTTTGTAGAAACAATTTATTGTGAAGGTCAGGGAAATCATTTTTTTGATAGGTAATAATAAGTTGCAAAAACATTCACACTTTTTACTTATGTAAAACTTAAATTAATTCAAAAATAAAAGAAAATCAATTTATTGGAATAAATATACTTTTTAAAATAAATTCCTACAGACAACACCCTGAATTACTTTTTACAGTGTATACTGTGTTAACAGGTTAATAAAACAAGGTTTTTGGTCTTGTTTAGTGCTTTTTGGTTTCATAATATCCCACCTTAAACATAGCCTAACCCTTTGCCTGACATCTCTACTGTACAGTAGACCTTAATTCGATAGAGGCAAATATAATGTTGTAGGATATTATGTCTTGTAAGGGTCAAATTGAGGAACATTCATCAAATTTGGAATCGATACATTTCATTCTAATCACTCAAGGACCCTTTAATTAGATTATAAAATTTATCCTTTTTGAGTTTGCATCGAATGTTCAACTTTTATACATAATACATATGTTTAAAGATTGATCTGTTGAAAGCAGTTATTTATTTTGAGTTAGATGCCAGATGTTCTCCTTATTCAAATTTGACATTAAAGGGGTCCATACAACATATTTGCCCACCGGCATCTGTAGTTGTTGCACATTCAAATACAATTTTCAAGAAAGAAAGAAAGAAAGAAAGAAAGAAAGAAAGAAAGAAAGAAAGAAAGAAAGAAAGAAAGAAAGAAAGAAAGAAAGAAAGAGAGAAAGAAAGAAAGAAAGAAAGAAAGAAAGAAAGAAAGAAAGAAAGAAAGAAAGAAAGAAAGAAAGAAAGAAAGAAAGAAAGAAAGAAAGAAACCTGGAGAAAATAAATGCTGAACATGTTCATATACGACACTATTAACATGACTATACATGAAACCAATCAGAAAAATGTGGGCACAAATGGGTTAAATAGCATTAATGTAAAGTTTTCAAAGTGAAAAACAAACAAGTGCATGTGTGTGTTTATGCAGTAGGCCTAATAACAAATCATTTCAAATTGGTTTCTTGAATATGACAATGAGTTCACTTGACTAAAATGGCCCCCACAGTCACCAGATCTCAACCCAATAGAGCATCTATTAAGCTTGGTGCCCTGGATGTGCATCCCACAAATCTCCATCAACTGCAAGATGCTCTCCTATCAATATGGGCCAACATTTCTAAAGAATTCAAATTAATTGAATTGATTCAACCTTGTTGAATCAATGCCACGTATAATTAAAGGAAGTCTATGCAAGATTGTGGCCAAAACCGGTACTGCAGATATATCCCCTCTCCCCCTCCCCCTGACTCAAGGTTGCCAGATAGGCTGCAGGATCCAGCAGGAAGGTTTGTAGCTGCAGCTGTGGTAACTAGAGCAGAGCTGGCAACCCAGATGCAGACACACTACTGACTTCGTCATTGGTAGATAGGTGGAGGGTGGAGCTTCAGGCCAAAACACAACATGTCAACAACAATATCAGTTGAGGGCTGCAACAACAACTTTTAAATGACAATATCGTGGCCAGACTACTGTTGTCAGTGATATATAAGTATTTGAAATAAACATGGACGCATTTGAAATGAACATAGCAGGCCCATTTTATGATTAATTTGAATATATTTCTTACATACAGTTCCTTTAAGGTAGTTCTGAAGGCAAAGGGGGGTCAAACACAATATTAGTATTGTATTCCTAATAATCCTTTAGGTGAGTGTAAAGCGGGTCCAATATTTGTATACAGATCTAATTTAGATATTTACATAAAATTATTTTTTGAATCAAGTGTCTAAATGCTGTGTTTGTTTGTTATTTTGCGAAGTTTTAATGGTTTTGGATGCTGCTCAGTATCAAAGTATAATCAAATTCCCCTACAAGTGCACTGTTAGAAAAAAAGCTACAGTGCTGTCACTGGAGGGGTACCCTAAGGTACAAAACTGAAAAGGTATTAACATGTACCTTTAAGGTACTAATTCGCACTCTTAAAGTACTGATATGTACCTTTTAAGGTATTAATATGCACCATTTAGGGGTGAGTACACTTTTGTACCTTAGGGTACCACCCCAGTGACAGCACTGTACCTTTTTTCTGAGAGTGTGATTCATGAGGTTAACACCATTCCATTAACCAGTTATGTTGACCAAATAATCTACTGCAAGTTCACTGGATTCAATGAGTTCTAAAATGCAATTATTCATGCAAGTAAATTTAATTTTGATTGTTTTTCGACCATAAATAAATGCTAGGATTTCTAGTCCAGAATAACAATATAGTATCAAAATGTAGGGCTAATAATTATCCTTAAAAGAACTTGTCCAGCAATCGAACCATCCTAGACACTCCTCCCTTTGAGAGCCGCTCCCTATTGGTCCTCTAGAAACAAATCCTCCATTAAGCCCCTCCCCTGTGCTACGACAGGCAGTGATGATACACCCCTAAGCCATCACATGACATTATCTGTTAATTGAATGTCCCTTCAGATTACATGGATGAGAGACTCCGATAAGAAAGGCTAATGACTAGCTGGAAGAAAAAGAGAGATTGAACTCCTAGTACAGGAATTATGATAAACAAATAGTCAAGCAATATCTTAATTGTGCACCTGTATTTAAAACTGTTCTTATCAGAACAGTTAGTTGGAGTTTTTGGAGTGGGTGTCCACTTATATCATATAGACGCAACAAAGAATAAATGAGGCAAAAAATGACCAGTTGTAGTAAAAATTGAAATAAAAGGATGTGTCAATGTGATAGGATGAAATACTTTTTAATTAAAGGAAATATTTCAGATATCTCAAGTGGTATAGTCCTTATAGAAATGAGATTGAAAAGTTTTAGATGCTTCAGTCACCAATGTAATGACATATACTTATTTTGACAAATGAAAAAAAAAATGCATATACAAAAAAAAAAAAAAAAATGTAAACAGATATTAACAATTCAAATGAACATATTTAGACTACAATGAATTCTGAGATCTATAAACATGCAATTGTCATTTAAAATGTCATTTATATGTTGCTAATAACTACAAAGTTTTGTACTGCACAAAATGGTCATTTTAAATCTTGGAATATAGTCATTTTGCTTTAATATTCAAACCACAAACTTAGAATACTATTGGAAATATTTATTTGTGGCTTTATTTTACATCACTCTAATTCTTGAATACTTAGGCTGAACATTATTTACATTCATTGAATGGTTTTAAATTGCCTCGGCTGCATATGAAAATAGTTGTAGTCCACCTGAGAATATCCTTGGAAAAAAACAATTATGCATATTAACAGTCAGAATTCCAGCTAATTTTGGTCGTTTGACATCCTGAGTGATATTTAATATGACTATGTTATGGATTTTTATAGTATATAAAGTCCTAATCATCATTCTTCTTTCTCAAACTCCACTGCTGTGTTCTGTGTTCGCTTTCTCTGCTCCATCTTCCTGAATGCATTGAGATCTCTGTGCTTTAATGATTACATGATTAAACAGTGTGAGGCGTGGACTGTTTGGTCGGATCTGCTTCAGGTCACTAGAGGGGGTGATGATGTCACGACCCTAAGGAAATGGAAAGGAGATTGTTACATTAATTTCCTTAAATTACATTAAATGTGTGTTCGAAGTTATGGGTTGTTATAGATCACATCAGTAGGTTTCCAGAAGTTAAAAAAAAATCCCATTCATTGCTCAATAAAGAAAGTGATTTTTAACAATTAAAGGTGCACTATGTAGTATTTTTGCAGTAAAATATCCAAAAACCACTAGGCCGCTGTTATACATTTTGTTTAGTTGAGTACCTACAATATCCCAAATGTTTCCAACTATTTGTAAATTGTGAGAAAATTGCGATTTTAATTAAGGACCGGGACGTTTCAGCATAGCGTTTGAAGGAGTCGCCTGTCAATCGCGTCATATCTGCGTTAACTTAAATTAACGTTAAATTTGAAACACACTTAAATGTATCTAATATGATAAACAGAGCTGCTTTACCTTATAATCATGACCGGAAAAAGCAGAAGTGCGTGCCCGGCGACTGTGTCTCGTCCCGTCATAATAAAAGTCCCGGGAGCCGTGTGTTTGTTTAACAATCGCTCCAGCGGCCGTGCTCAGCTCCACAACACTCAGTCCTGCTCTGCTTTACACTACAGTAACGTTAATAACCACATCCATGAACATGATTTCTTCCCATGTCCTATTTTCCACCGGCTGTAAGGTGAAGACCACATGTCCCAAGATACTGCGCTCACACTTGGCGTCATCAAACTACACCTTTGTTTAGAATAGGCGACCTCCAGTGGACGGAAAGTTGCATAGTGCACCTTTAAGTACTCTGTAAATCTTAAATAAGGTTATTAAGTGATAATGTTTTTTTTGTTTTTTTTATGTGATTTTTTTAGAGCATTTTTTTATAAAATAGTGTTCCTTAGTCCAATTCACAGTGATGGACTACATTCCCCACAGATCCACCCACCAGATAAGTTTCCGTTACCATGGAAACATAAACTGTAGCAAATAGTTTTGTAGTGATCACGCATTCCCACGAAGCATTGTGAATTATGTAATCCATTACATAATTTCTGCTGTGGCAGGTGTTTTATTAGTTTTTTTTTTTTCCGTTTCATTGTCTTGTGTTGTCGTTAAAGTAGTACATATTCACATAAATTAATAATTGTCAATCATTTGAAGCATATTGTGTATTTTAAACACATCGAAAATCGCATGTAGTTGACCATCATTCCAGAATAGTGAACAAGCTGACTATCTAGATAGTGTGGTAAAAGTAGCTATACAATAGGATGTATGGATGAAAAATATTAACATTTTAGTCTTTAAGCATTGGCTACATTAATGCGTTCGATTTATATAGCGCTTTTTCAAGGCACTCAAAGCGCTTTACATAGAAGGGGAATTCTCTTCAACCACCACCAATGTGCAGCATCCACCTGGATGATGCGACAGCAGCCATATTGCGCCAGAACGCTCACCACACACCAGCTTATGGTGGAGAGGAGACCGAGTGATGAAGCCAATCAGAATAGGGGGATGATTAGGAGGCCATGATGGACAGAGGCCAATGGGAAAATTTGGCCAGGATGCCGGGGTTACACCCCTACTCTTTTTCCGAAAGACATCCTGGGATTTTTAATGACCACAGAGAGTCAGGACCTCGGTTTAACGTCTCATCCGAAAGACGGTGCTCTTTGTCAGTATAGTGTCCGCATCACTATACTGGGGTGTTAGGACCCACACAGACCACAGGGTGAGCACCCCCTGCTGGCCTCACTAACACCTCTACCAGCAGCTACCTGGTTTTCCCAGTTGGTCTCCCATCAAGGTACTGACCAGGCTCAGCCCTGCTTAGCTTCAGTGGGAAACCAGTCTTGGGCTACAGGGTGACATTATACTTTTATTGTGAATGCGATTATAAACAATATGCTTATATGTTGTGCTTGGAAATGTTTCTATGATTTTCTGGGACCGGGAAATGACTGAAATGGTTATAGTGTTAAAAAAACATTTTCCCAAGACGCGCAAAAGTATGAACCTGACGTCCTCCATTCTTTCCGACAACAAACGACCTGAACACAACAAGCTCGTAATCACGACTTCTGAAGTGGGAAGTAGGAAACTTCCGAAAGCACGTGAAGGCAGCATTGACTCAACAGTTATTCAGTTTTGACTGGGCTAAGTGTGTTATGTTCTATGAACTTCACAAAAGACTGTACATTAGGGCTGGGACAACGCGTCGACGTCATCGATGACGTCGACGCAAAAAATACGTCGACGCAAAATATGCGCGTCGATTCGTCAGACTCAAAATAAAGATGGCGGTGCCGGAGAGTAGTAGCAACCATAGATGTACATAATAAAGTATATTATGTAATTAAGTATATTATTTATTATGTATATCTATGGTAGCAACACGAGTGGCTCCTCAGACTTTCAGAAGTCCAAGGCTTGCGGGTTGGCCAGTCTATGGGGTTGGCGCGCGGTGCGCACGGAGCATCACAGGCATGCGCGCACGCGTTTTGTTGTCACGGCTACATAAACAAATTTCTGCACACAGGAAGACAGATGTTTTGGTAATATTTGATGTATTTTAATCACAAAAACAAACGTTTGCATCAAGTGAAAGCATCGGACACATTGGCTACGTTACCTACATAATAAGCTGTTTTAAATTTAAAATGTTCAATGTCTAATCGCGCTGATGTGACCGAGGGTATCCATCCTCTAAGTGAGCAGTTTCATCCCAGGACTATTCCGGTTTTAAACGGAATATTGGCGCCCATAATGCACTCTACATGTAACTTTTTTCACTGTCATGCCGCGGATGCGCGTGGCGTTTCTGTTGCGGGTCAGCCACGGGGCTGCGTGGCGTTTTCTCTGCCTTTGCACACTAGAAGCGTGTCTGACGCAGCGCTGCTGCTGCTATTGATGCGGAGGGAAGCCCTATTCTTAATGTTAAACATAAATAGCCTACTGATACAGCAAAGAAAACGAGAAGCCACATATCTATGGTATTGACGGCAAAATAGGCTACAGAATATTTCGTTCTGTATTGACAGTTGCAATATTTCAAAATCGATAATTGTCGTTTTTTATTATTACAATTAGGCCTATATCTGCATTTATGTAAACCTACAGACTTTCAAACATGAAAATGTAATTTAATAATATGTATTCGTGTCAAAATGATATATAAACATCTTTTCCTATTCTATTTTGCCTGGAGACGCTCCCAACACGCGTGAAAAATAGCGCTCTTCTATTTGTAGCATGCACGCGTTTTCCGCGCGTCACAGTCAGTGTGCAGAACCTGTTAACATGGGAGCCGAAACAAAAACGGACACGCCACGCAGCCGAGACGCTCACGCTTGCAGTGTGTCCCTGGATTTGATTAACCAACTTGTTGATATTTAATCGATGGGCATAGCCTGTAGGCTGAGTTGCATACATAGAAAACGTCTCGGTTACGTATGTAACCCTCGTTCCCTGAAGGAGGGAACGGAGACGTACGTCAGAACTGAACCGACGAATGGGATCTTACTTTAGAGACCAATCCTACTTCGAGCATCTAACAACGAGCCAATGAAATTTGGCATGCGATCACGCATTCCACGCTCCGCCCCGCAGCGCGGGTATAAATAGGAAGTGGAATGGTAGATCAGCGCTTTTCCTACTGAGGAGCCGAAAGGTGACCGGACTCCCAGCGGAAGCACAGCATCTGGCGACGGGACGTACGTCTCCGTTCCCTCCTTCAGGGAACGAGGGTTACATACGTAACCGAGACGTTCCCTTTCAGTCGGTCACGTTCGACGTACGTCAGAACTGAACCGACGAATGGGATCCCTATGGAAAACGCCAGGATGCTGGCCCTTCCAGCGTCCTGCTTGAGCGCACTGCACCGTCTAGTATGGTACGGAAGTCAGGGCTCCAAGCAGGGAGTACAGTCACTGCTGTTTCTGCAAGACCCACTCAGAATGACTATTGGATAACGCTGGGAAAGCGTGCCTACCTCGTGCTTGAGAGAGAGGGTACGCTGCGGGCCCACGTCCTTCAGGAAGGAGAGGTGGCAGAATACACATAAGGACTAACCTGGCAGGGTAGTGCAACATATGGCAGTCTCTGGGGTGGTTCCAGCCTGACTGAAGGGGGGAAAGAACACGCCCAGAGACGACAGAGCGGGCTCTGTCGAGGGAAAGACACGGGGCTAGCCCGAAGGGTAGCTGATACCGTGGAAGAATACACATATGGGGTTGCCGTGAGGGAACCGCTACATATGGAACCCAGCCTACAGCCACGTTTCACAAGCATACGGGTGCAGGCCTGGCGTCAGACGGTCCGCAACGTCTGGCACCGGAGGGGTGACGGAGGAGCTCGACAGGGTTAGCCGGTTTCCCGGGGAACACAACTGGAGACAATAGACGCACGTATCCGGCCCAGAGGGCGGGAGTGGCGTTTCGCAAGCCGACACTTAGAACGGGCACTTAGCGCTCCTGGCCACTGGGGGCGAGGATGCGGGAAGATACCGGCTCTACACGTAAGCTATAGAATCTAGCAAACGTGTTAGGTGTCGCCCAGCCCGCAGCTCTACATATGTCTGTCAGCGAGGCGCCTTGCGCCAGCGCCCAGGAAGAAGCAACACTCCGAGTGGAGTGAGCTCTTACACCGAACGGGCAAGGCACGTCTTGGGACTGGTAGGCCAAGACTATAGCATCCACTATCCAGTGGGCTAACCTCTGCTTGGAGACAGCCTTTCCCTTCTGCTGGCCTCCGTAACAGACGAAGAGTTGCTCTGAGGTCCGAAGGCTTTGGGTCCGGTCAACGTAAGCGCGAAGAGCGCGGACCGGACACAGCAAAGCCAGGGCTGGGTCTGCCTCCTCCGAAGGCAGCGCTTGCAGGTTCACCACCTGATCCCGGAAGGGAGTGGTAGGAACCTTGGGCACATATCCGGGCCGGGGTCTCAGGACGACGTGAGAGTTACCTGGCCCGAACTCTAGGCACGATTCGTTGACCGAAAGTGCATGCAGGTCCCCTACCCTCTTGATCGAGGCCAATGCCGTCAGGAGCACTGTCTTCATTGACAAGATTTTCAACTCACAAGACGCCAAGGGCTCGAAGGGAGGGCTCTGAAGTGCTCGGAGCACTAGAGCTAAGTCCCAAGAGGGTATCGAGGATGGACGAGGAGGATTTAGTCTCCTCGCACCTCTGAGGAACCTGACGATTAGGTCGTGCTTCCCCACGGACTTACCTTCTACTACATCATGGTACGCTGCTATTGCTGCAGCATATACCTTGAGGGTGGAGGGAGACAGCCTTCTCTCCAACCCATCTTGCAGGAAGGAAAGCACGACACTGATCGAACACCTTCGGGGGTCTTCCCGGCGGGAAGCGCACCACTCAACGAACAGGTTCCACTTCAGAGCATAGAGGCGCCTCGTAGAGGGGGCTCTAGCTGAAGCGATGGTATCTACGACAGCTTGTGGTAGTCCATCTAGAACCTCCGCGTCCCGTCCAGGGACCAGACATGAAGATTCCAGAGGTCTGGACGCGGGTGCCATAGCGTGCCCCGTCCCTGAGAAAGAAGGTCCTTCCTCAGGGGAATCGGCCAAGGAGGGGCTGTCGCGAGGAGTGTGAGTTCTGGGAACCAGGTCCGGTTGGGCCAATACGGCGCAACTAACAAGACCTGCTCCTCGTCCTCCCTGACCTTGCACAGAGTCTGTGCAAGAAGGCTCACTGGGGGGAACGCATACTTGCGTAGGTCCCGGGGCCAGCTGTGCGCCAGTGCATCTGTGCCGAGGGTACCCCCGGTCAGGGAATAGTACCACTGGCAATGGGTCGAGTCCGGAGAGGCAAACAGGTCGACCTGTGCGGCTCCGAACTGGTCCCATATCAGCTGGACCGCCTGGGGGTGGAGTCGCCACTCTCCCGGAGGTGTCGGCTGACGAGAGAGCTCGTCGGCTGTCTGGTTCAGCACACCAGGGACATGAATGGCCCGAAGCGACCTCAGCTGCTTCTGACTCCACAGGAGGAGGTGGCGGGCGAGTTGGAGCAGACGACGGGAGCGTAGACCACCCTGACGGTTGATGTACGCAACGGCCGTGGTGCTGTCCGTACGGACCAGTACATGCTTGCCACGCAGCGGCCCCTTGAGGCGGCGGAGTGCCAGATGTACTGCCAGTAACTCGAGGCAATTGATATGCCAATGCAATTGCGGCCCCGTCCACAGACCAGCAACTGCATGCCCGTTGTACGTGGCCCCCCAGCCCGTGGTGGAGGCATCCGTGAATAGCACAGCATGCCTGGACACTTGTTCTAGGGGCACCCCGGCCCGGAGAAACGAAGTGCTGGACCACGGGCTGAAGGTTTGGCGGCAGTAAGGAGTCACTGGGACCCGGTACTGACCGCTCTGCCACGCCCACCTCGGGACTCGGCCATTGAGCCAGCGTTGAAGCGGTCTCATATGAAGCAATCCGAGCGGCGTGACCGCGGCTGCAGATGCCATATGCCCCAGGAGCCTCTGAAAGAATTTCAGTGGGACCGCTGTCCTGCTCTTGAACATATTCAAGCAGTTCAACACCGACTGGACTCGCTCCTCGGTGAGGCGCGCCGTCCGGTTGACCGAGTCCAGCTCCATACCGAGATAAGAGATCCTCTGTGTGGGACAGAGTTTGCTCTTCTCTCGGTTGACCCGAAGGCCCAACTGGCTGAGGTGACTGAGCACCAGGTCCCTGTGTTCGCACAACTGGTCCTTCGACTGGGCTAGGATCAGCCAATCGTCGAGGTAGTTGAGAATCCGAACGCCGCGTTCTCTGAGTGGAACAATGGCTGCCTCCGCGACCTTCGTAAAGACGCGGGGCGACAGGGACAGCCCGAAGGGCAGGACCTTGTACTGATATGCTTTCCCCTCGAACGCAAAGCGTAGGAACGGTCTGTGTCGAGGGAGAATAGACACATGGAAGTACGCGTCCTTCAGGTCGATCGCTGCAAACCAATCCTGGGGACGGATGCATTGGAAAATGCGTTTCTGCGTCAACATCCTGAACGGGAGCTTGTGCAGGGCCCGATTCAGAACTCGCAGGTCCAGGATTGGCCGTAACCCACCCCCTTTCTTGGGCACAATGAAGTAGGGGCTGTAAAACCCCGTCTTCATATCGGCTGGAGGAACCGGCTCGATCGCGTCCTTCGCCAGTAGGACCTCGATCTCTGACCGCAAGACTTGAGCATCGCTGCTTCGCACGGAGGTGAAGAGGATGCCCTTGTACTTGGGTGGCCGGCGTGCGAACTGAATCGCGTAGCCGAGTCTGATGGTACGGATGAGCCAGCGAGACGGCCTGGGGAGACCTAGCCAGGCCCCCAGAGACCGTACAAGCGGGACCAACGGCACCACAGACGTGCCCGGGGTGGGGCAGCGAAGCGGAGTACTCTGGCCCGACTCGGGAGGCCCGGAGGCGGCCCGTAGTGTTGCCTGAGCACTCCTGGTTTGGACAGAGAGTGGGTGAGAAGGCCCGGGGGCGTCCTCGGAGCCCACTCTGCTGTCCACTGCCCGGAGGCAGGGAAGTGAAGCACTCAGCCCCGACCCGGAAGGCCCGTGGGCGGCCCGGAGTGTTGACTGAGTGCTCACAAGAGAGGCAGTGTGTGGGTGAGAAGGCCCGGGGGCGTCCTCGAGGCCCACACAGCTGCCCCCTGGCGACGGGAGGGTAGGAAAGGAGTGACAAGGCCCGTGGGCGTCGCACACTGCCAACCTGACCCTCTTGGGGCCCAGAGAGAGAGGAAATTGCTCTTTTGGTGAAAATGTGGGTACCGCTGGACTCCGGAGAGCCAGCGGCAGAGATGTTGTGACCAGTGTTGCCCCCCCGGTCCTCCTCCGGGGGGGTGGGAGGGATGCGGACATCATCTCCCTCAGAGCAGCTCCTCTTCTCCCTGGGCTGCCCGTCTCAGGGCCGCTTCCCCTTACGCTTGCCGGCAGGTTTGGCGGGCCCTTGGACGGGTTGGGCGGCCCCCTTGCGTCCGGCGCCCTGCTTCGCGGGTGGAGGCTGCTGCTTGGGCTTGGCAGGGGCGGAGGCGGACGCTGGAGGACGCCCTCGGCGACGAGCAGACTGGGGGGCTGCCCCGGGCGGCTGGGTGGAGGCAGCAGCGGGCCGCCGGGGCAGGATGTTTTTGATGGCCTCCGTCTGCTTCTTGGCCACCGAGAACTGCTGGGCAAAGTCCTCGATGGCGTCGCCGAAGAGGCCGGCCTGACAGACAGGGGCGTTTAGAAACCGAACCTTGTCCGAATCCCGCATGTCTGTCAGGTTCAGCCACAGGTGGCGTTCCTGGACCACCAAGGTGGACATCGCCCGACCCAGGGAGCGGGCCGTGACTTTCGTCGCCCGGAGGGCGAGGTCCGTCGCGGCTCGCAGTTCCTGCATAACTGCCTGGTCGGAACCACCCTCGTGCAGTTCCATGAGCGCTTTGGCCTGGTGGACCTGCAGGAGCGCCATGGCATGCAAAGCTGATGCAGCTTCTCCGCAGGCTGCGTAAGCCTTGCCCGTCAAGCCGGACGAGAACTTACACGCCCGGGAGGGGAGACGCGGGGCGTGCCTCCAGTCCGCAGCGGTCTTAGGACACAGGTGCATCGCAACCGACCGCTCGACTGGAGGGATCCCCTCGTAGCCCTTAGCTGCACCACCATCGAGAGTGGTGAGGATGGAGGAGTCAGTCGATCGCTGGCGTACGCTGTACGGCGCTACCCAGGACTTCGTGAGCTCCTGATGCACTTCCGGGAAGAAAGGCACCGGGGCGGGACGCTGAGAACCAGCGCGACCCGTCCCGAGAAACCAATCATCCAGCCGCGAAGGTTCGGGACGTGGTGGAGGGTTCCACTCAAGCCCGACACTTGCGGCGGCCCGGGCAAGCATAGCCGTAAGTTCCGGGTCAGACTCGGGTAACGCTGTCACACCCGAAGGGGGCAACGCAGCCGAGTCTTCATCCTCGGAACCCATTAGCTCATCCCCCGATGCAGCAACCGACATCTGGTCCTCCGCCGGAGCCCCAAAAGAGACGACTGGCGCTCCACGTGGGAGGTCAGCGCGCCCTTCCGGAAGCTCCACCGGTACAGTGGAGGGGGGAGGGGCCCGAGGAGCCGTGAGACCCGTCGGGTTTACCCTGACCGACACCCTCAGGTCCCCACCAAGGTCATCAGCCAAAGTAGTAGCCCTCTGCTTTGCAGCTGGAGGACCACTAGATCGGGGGATGGACGATGGTGTTCCACCTCTTCTGAGGTACTGGAGACGGGACCGCAACACTGCAATGGACATATTCCCGCAATGGGAACATGTCTCATCCACGAACGCAGCCTCAGCGTGCTGTGCGCCCAGACACGAGAGACAACGAACGTGTCCGTCAAGCGGAGACAGAAATCGACCGCACCCAGAAACACACGGCTTGAATGACATCTTGAAAAAGACGCAGGGTCAAACCGTGTTGCTCTTTTGTGAATGGAAGTTTGCTCTTTTAGTGCTGAAGCACTCAGGGAGATGACCGCGGCTCCACGCAGTTCGATAGTGCAAGCCTGCGTGAGCTC
Source organism: Pseudorasbora parva (assembly GCF_024679245.1). NCBI lineage: Eukaryota > Metazoa > Chordata > Actinopteri > Cypriniformes > Gobionidae > Pseudorasbora > Pseudorasbora parva. The sequence goes on along the minus strand of NC_090191.1, from coordinate 20,466,729 downwards.
TCAGTGATATGTATGTGTGAGCGCCCAGCGAACCAACTGTAATGTGTGTGTGTAAGGAAACGCTCAGCGAACCAACAGCTCTTTGTACACTCTATCACTGAAGTGGACGGTCTCTCGCTGACGCGCCGTATCACCCGCACTGGCAAACTCTTTCACAGGAATATTCTCGACTCGTAGTCAGAAAGCTCTTCGTAGAAACAGCAATGAAGACTGTTCGGCTCCGAAGTAGAAAGCGCTGATCTACCATTCCACTTCCTATTTATACCCGCGCTGCGGGGCGGAGCGTGGAATGCGTGATCGCATGCCAAATTTCATTGGCTCGTTGTTAGATGCTCGAAGTAGGATTGGTCTCTAAAGTAAGATCCCATTCGTCGGTTCAGTTCTGACGTACGTCGAACGTGACCGACTGAAAGGGAAATCGTATTATATGTTTCTTTGTTGTAGGTTAATACTTAATTATTTGTGTGTGTGTGTGTGTGTGTGTGTGTGTGTGTGTGTGTGTGTGTGTGTGTGTGTGTGTGTGTGTGTGTGTGTGTGTGTAGCTTATGTTTTCTTTATGTTTTCAAGGTTTTATTGAATGCATTGCTCTTGTATAGTCTTACTTTGGAATTTTAAGAGCAATAAACATATATTGCAATGTTAAGGAATTTGTTTTTTCATAATTAAATCAACATGTATAAATTGCTATTAGGCAATTAATGGGGAGATAATCGGTAATCGAATCGAATCGTAACCGAATCGGACAGGAAAAATGAATCGTTAGATTAATCGATGCATCGAAAAAATAATCGCTAGATTAATCGTTTAAAAAAATAATAGTTTATCCCAGCCCTACTGTACATTTGTCAAAGCAAAGCGCAACACAAAGGTAAGCGTATTGCAATTTTTGTTGGCGCATTATTGTACGGTACCAATGAATGACACATTTTGGCAGTGTGTATTAACGTGTGTGAAATGACAGGTAATTACGTTGTTTTTCCGAACTCTTATATTGAGCGCTTTTTGCACTTAAATATGCTTATTCTTACTGTTGACACTGAAAATAATGCAAAGAGTTTGCTGTTTTGACAGTTTCCACCAGGACATTTTAGCCATGTTTGCTAATTATCTGCCCTCTTTTGATCTGTTTTCCTGGGAAATTTATTTTTTTCCCCATCAACATTATGTTTTAAGGAGATAAAAATGGTAGGCTACTTATCAACCTTGATTGGTTTGGCAATACAATTATATCACATTATATTGGCAGTTAAAGTTTTGTGCGATTTCTTTTTAATAATAATAATAGTAATAATAATAATAATAATAATACATTTTATTTGTATTGCACTTTACATTTGGAACAAATCTCAAAGTGCTACAGTTAAGATCATTTAAAAATTATAAAATTCTAATTTAATAGTTAAAAAAAGTCATAGGTTCTCCTATAAAGAAATGTGTTTAGTCCTTTTTCAAAAGTCTCAAGAGCTTGAAGTGCCCTCAGATGGTCGGGTAGGGCATTTCAAATCCAAGGACTGGCAGAACAGAAAGCCCGATCACCCATAGTGCTGAGCTTAGTCTTGGGAAGATGGAGGCGGTTTGAATTTGTTGAACGGAATGATCGAGTTGTAGTTGAAGGTGTGTGTGTGTGGGGGGGGGGGGGGGGGGGGGGGGGGTCCATAAATGCACTGGTGGGCTAGAAGGGAGACCTTATATTCAATCCAATGCTGCAGTGGAGTGAATTTAGAATGAGTGTGAAGTGATTGTATTTTCGAACTCTCAACAGGAGAGGACAGGTTTTGGAGTGGGCGGGTTTTGTGAACTTTTGGACTGGAAATCTTCAACCCAAACTGGCAACACTGCTTAAGTGTTGACAAGTTGGGTTTCAAACTTGTGTTTCCATGGAGCCGTGGTTTGAATAAAAGATTTTTGACTTTTTTGAAATAGTGCCTTGGATCTTGTCTATAAATACATGATTGTATAAATAGTTATACTTTCATAGATATTTTGGAGCATCTAACCTCACCCCTAACCTAAACCTACCCAATTATCAACAATATAAAACATGTACTTTGAACCTTTTTAAATAAATTGTGACTTTAGTTGTATCTGCCTGTTATATCCTATGTTTTATAATATACATTTATATATAATATACAAATGCTTAGGGGTAGGGGTTGGGTTACATGCTCAAAAAAGTCTAATTAATTACATTATTGTGGATGTTTAAATTGAACATATGACATCTGTCAACAAAAGTTTCTTGCTGAAAGCAATGAAGTATCCTGCATGTTGGAACTTGGCGCTTATGATTAGATAATAGTTAATACAGTAATTCCTCAAATAAAGACCGGGGCCTTTATTTACCTGAACTGCAGAAGTGAACCAGCTTTTATTTAAAGCAGGCTTTTATGAGGGGCAGGCCTGTATTTCTAATTCATCTGTTTGAAAAATAATTGCTTTAAATATACCTTTATAATTTAATAGCGAATAGCGTTCCAGGGGACAGATATAATTTTTAAGAAACATGCAAACATCACCATTGATGACAACAGCCAGAAAGGCGACAAAGAAATCTCTGTCAGAATTACTGTAGCCTAATCATAACCACCATTGAGACTGTTTGAAAATCGTAAAATGATTATTCCGCGCTTAATTTTATAAAGGTTGCTCGTGAGGTTATTTTAGCCTACTAAGCAGACTCAGCGCTTTCTATATTGGTTGCACGTGAGAGGAAAAAAAGCTTCCTTCCACTTTTTATTTTAATATATATATATATATTTACATAAATATTATTAATAAATAGAGTTTAAAAAGTGACGCTAACGATGCCTTCACATCAAACGCGAATTGAGCGTCAATGCACAAAAAGCACCACTCGTGCGTAACGCGCGTTTTGTGCAAGACGCTCATTTCGCTTCAAATTTGTGTTATTCGCGCGAACTGGACGTGCGAATAAGGCGGAATTGCGTCCATTTCGCCGCGTGAAACGCGTCTAACGCGCCTCAGGACCTCCAGAAGTGCGTCAACGCGTCTTTCCATTGACTTAACATGGAAATCATTCGCTCCAGACGCTCTATTCGCGTTCCGTGTGAACGTCCCTTAAGATGTCCTGACCAAGCATCCAAACAGTATGTCACAAATTAGTAATAAGAATATTTGTAAATAGTCAATATCAGTACTTAAGAATGGAGAACAGATGCAGATGGAATTGATTGAGATACACGGAAGGATGAATGAATGCACGACTGGATGATGAATGGATGGGTTGGTGTGATTGATCGACGGGTTTTTCTTACCCTTCTTAAAGAGATGAACAGGAAGATTGGTATGCAGACCATAGGAATGACTGTGAGCAGAGATGCAAACTTGTAACTCCCGTCTGGCACAAATTGTTCAACTGAAGACAGCAGAGTAGCCTGAGGGGGGAAAAAGAAACACATCCCTTTCAAAATGTATACTGGATTCGATAAATTCACATTGGACAATGAAATATGTTTTATGTGAATGTGCATAGTATAAACTGGATTTTTTTTTAACATACTATATAGTCAGCGTACCTTAAAAACCTTGAAAAGCCTGAGCTCTGCAAAACCAGCCTTAAACGATCACTGAATCATTTTATTTTTTATTGAAAAATGGATAAAAGTGTCTGCTAAATGTGTAGATCTAAATTTTAAGTAGGTACAGTTTGACACTAGTCGTTTTAAAAGTGTGTGATAAAGATCAATAAAAGTAAAAGATTTAGACGACAAAAAAAAAAAAAGCTTCACGCTGGGACCGGCAAGCTGCTCAGATTGATGTATTGAAGGAATTGATGCATAGCTGGATGGCCAATGAAACATGAATTGCTCAATGGTAAGCTAATGAGAAACCAATGCAGATGTTGGGACAATACACAAAAGCAACAAGATGTGAACTCACGGCACAGATGAGTGGGGTAATGAAGAGCCAGCAGTACTTCAGCACAGGGGTTGGTGCGTATCCTATCATATCTTCAATGTTGTCATAGAAACGGTTTGCACCTGCAATCCAGTCATTTGTGTATCAATTTTTTTTCTTGTTTATCTTAAACCAATTTTGAAAATATAAAAGTATTAGTTTTCTCTGTGTGTGTGTGTGTGTGTGTGTGTGTGTGTGTGTGTGTGTGTGTGTGGGCATTTCCTGTGATGGGTAGGGTTATGGGTAGGGTTAGGTTTAGCGGATAGAGTATACAGTTTGTACAGTATTAAAATATATATTTCTAAGTCCCTACAAAACGTGTGTGTGGTTTAAAAGATAACACTTTATTTTAGGGTGACATAGTTTCACGCTACTACATGCTCTTACTATAAAAATAACAGTAAATTATGCATAACTACAAGCCACTAACCCTGAACTAAACCCTAACCGTATCTCTATATTAAGTACATTAAATAATATTACTCTAATGTTACTTATTTGAGCTGGTACGATGTAACCCTTTTCTAAATTAAAAAATACATTGTTACATGTACTAAATATTTATTACAATGTAATTACATTGTAATATGAATATTCATAATGTGTAACAATTGTGGGATACACTTAGTATAGTAAGTGCATGTAGTAATGTGTAACTACGTCACCTTAAAATAAATTGTTACCCATAATGTGATGTAGAGAAATATTACATTCAATAATAATAATAATAATAATAATAATAATACTAATACTAATAATAATAATACATGTCAAATACTAGGAATTTTGCAAAGTGTTAATGTCTCCTACCATAGACCCATGCGACAACAACCGTCTCAAAACAAGCGATAAAGAGCAAGTTAATTCCACTCGGACCGTAGGTGTCCATCACAGTGAACACATGGATTCCTCCCTGAGACATAGATAAAATAATTAAAAGTTAGATCATGTCCGTCCATCCATCCATCCATCCATCCATCCATCCATCCATCCATCCATCCATCCATCCATCCATCCATCCATCCATCCATCCATCCATCTATATATATATATCTATCTATCGATCTATCTATCTAACTGTCTGTCTGTCTGTTTATCTTTATACCTTTGTGATGAAGGGCAGTCCCAGTAAGAAGCAGATGATGGCGATCCCCAACACCAAAAGCTCTCGCCGCTTCCTTAGAACTCCAGGAAACAGGTCTGTGAGAGCTGTGGCTAAACTCTCTACACACACAAACTTGAAAAGACATAAATATAACACCTCACACATGTGGTCAATCCTGAAGTTTAAAAAATAGGAAAAATATCATATTTAGTATATGTGCATTGATGTTGAATAACTGTACCTGGCTGTCAAGGCCCAGCAGAAGTACCATTAAAAAGAAAAGAAAAGACCAGAACTGAGGTCCAGGTAACAGAGAGAGGGCTCGGGGATATGCTATGAAAGCTAATCCAGCACCTGCAATGAAATTAATAATAATAATAATAATTGTAATAATGTTGTAAATAAATTTAAATGTGTGTTGCATAACCATAAAAACATAAATAAAAATTAATGTTGCATAACCTTTTGTTAATAATTAATCCATGTTTGATTTTTTTAAAATAGCAATCAAATTATTTATAATTTATTTATTTTATATCTAGTTTTATTGATACATTTTATCAATATTTTGTTTCCAAAATAACATTCAGACTATGAAAACCACAAATGTTGGCCTGAGATGCTCTCTTGTGGTCATCGGCAACATAGCAAGATACCACAATACAATACAGAGCTCGAAATAGATTGACATATTCTCAAAAGTGTTCAGTGAGGTTCATATCTGGGATTTGTGCAGGTCTTTTTTCCACTAGACTCAGTCAATTATTTCTCTCTCTCTCTCTCTCTCTCTCTCTCTCTCTCTCTCTCTCTCTCTCTCTCTCTCTCTCTCTCCTTATATATATATATAGACAAAAAATATGAGATGGGGGAAAAAATATTTTCCAATGCTTTTGGGTTCACTCGAAAAACTTTTGCTTTCCCCCGAGAAACTTTTGTGTTCCCCAAGAAACTTTTGCATTTGCTCACAAAGTTTCATGGGGGAGCACAAGGCATTTGCGAGACAATGGTTCTCAACATTTAATAAAATAATAAAACAACTTTATTTATTATAGAGCTTTTACAATGACGATTGTATATTGATCTATACAAAAGCACTGACATATAATTTGCCCTCCCATACCATATCTTTTCCCATCACGATGTCCCTTTAGGAGCTCCGTAGTGCAGTTTTTCAGGGAACGCAAAAGTTTTGCAATAGAATGCAAATATTCTGTGAGGAAATCTGCTGGGGAAATGCATGGAAGTCCGTTTCTGCCACCAAATAAAAAAATAAAAAGAGTAATTGCGAATTTTAATCTTAGAATTCTGACTTTATTTCTCACAATTGTGAGAAAATTAGTCAGAATTGTGACTTTATTACTTGCAAATGTGAGAAAAAATAGTCTGAGATTTAGTGGCGGAAACAGGCTTCCTTAGCAATGCAATATGTTTCCTAAGAGAATACAACTTTTTCATGAACAAACACAAAAATTTTATAAATATATAAATATTTTCTTCCATAACCATGTCCCATTAGGGGATCCATACCAGTGTTGCCAAGTCTGCGGTAACTGGGTTGCCGGGTAAACATTTTTTCTACGGGTTGATATTCACCCCCCGTAAATATGATTTTGATGCTCCAACACCCCAAAATACACCACCCAGATGTACAAATTCAGTGGAGAATTCGGCCGCCTGCTGGAGAAAATCGCATTGGGCTACTTTTGGGCTAGTTTTGACTGGCCATTGGGCTACTTTTGTGGCACAGACCTGGCAACCGTGCTCGATACCCATAAATAATGCAGTGTATGTGTAATACAGCTTGTATAGTCTCATAATAACAATATCTTCACTGTAAAAATTATATAATCAATAAGTTATGGCAACATATGTTTTACATTGCTTTAAAGGAACTGTATGTAAGAAATATAATTCTGTTAATCACAAAATGGCCCTGATATGTCACTAGACATTAAGAAATCATGTTCATTTCAAATACTTATATATCACTGACAACAGTAATCTGGCCAGGATATTGTCATTTAAAAGTTGTTGTTGCAGCTCTCAAATGATGTTGATGTTGACATGTTGTCTTTTAGCCTGAAGCTCCACCCTCAACCTATCGACCAATCACAAAGTCAGTAGTGTGTCGGCATCCGGGTTGCTTGCGTTGCTCTAGTTACCACAGCTGCAGCTACAAACCTTCCTGCAGCCTATCTGGCAACCTCGAGTCAGGGGGGAGGGAGAGAGGGGATACCCCTCTTTACAGTAATTTGAAAGTGATTGCAGTTTCAGTTTTAGCCACAATCTTACATACACTTCCTTTAACGCATCAAAATAAGTCAAGCAATTTTCAACTTTTCAACTCATTTTAACGAGTCAGTTTAATGTAATTTAAGTTGAAATGACTTCAACATCCAAGTTGATTTTACTTAAAAATGTAAGGAACTATATATTTTTAAGCGTACCTGATGATACTATGTCTTCCATGGGTAGACCTAGCTGATGGGCCATAAACCCCATAATAGAAAAGACCACAAACCCAGCAAAGATGCTAGTGCAGCTGTTCAGAAAACAGAGTGCTATACAGTCCCTGTGGAATACAGAATACAGATTGATAAATAGAGACTGTTATACGTATCAGGGGGTAAAATGAGTGGGTCGCAGGAGGTTACTGACTTGTAGCAGTCATTGTTGTATCTGTTATAACTGCCCAGCGCTGTGAGGACTCCTTGACACACAGCATATGAGAAAAACACCTGAGTGCCTGCATCACGCCATACCTGCAGAAAAAGAGATGACGAAAGTGTGTAGCGAATCTTTACTCATAATCCCCCCCACCCACACACACACACACAAACACACACATTTTCCCATTTTAGTTTCCTAGTAGTAGAACAGTACTCACTTTACTTAAATACTTAAAAGCATACTTAAAAGAATACTTATTACGGAAAAGATACCACTCCAGTACTATTGCTAGGTTGAATTTAGGGTTATTTCTGATAAGGACAATGTGGAGGAGGAGGGGTGTACTTGATAAATGTATGCAAAGTATTATTTATGTATTTTTTTATTTTGATTTTGGGGTGAAATTTGAGCCAGCCATGTCTCTCTGAGATTTAGATCAGACATTTACTGTGGACATCAAGTTTTGTTTGCAACAGCACTCCTAAAATGGGCCTCTAGGCTGCTGCACATCTGGTTACTATAAGTAGGGTTACAAGGTTGACATCCTCCAATTCAGTTTCGTAATGCTAGTGTTTATTAACTTTTCCAAGACTGTATACATGATACCCTGTCCGCCTATATATTTATACACACTTCCTGTGTGAGTGCTTTGTCTCTGAGGAGGCAAGGGAAAAAGAAAGATAATGAATCAACAGAAAAAAAACAAAAAAAAAAAACAAATATGGCTAAATATTCAGAAGATTTTAATAAATCATTCATTTTCATAACAGTATGATGTCCTACAGTGACACCATGGCCGTGGATGAAGGTTCAATGTAAGACATCTTTATTTCCTCCTTTAAGCTTATTGTGTTCTAATTGAGGTCCCAAAGAGGGGTGAGATTGTGATTTCATATGTAGAACAACTCTGAAATCTGGCTGTGATTGGTATATCCCAATCTTCTTTCAGGACATTGCTTTGAAGAGCTGCACCCGTTCTAAAAACTTTTTGAGTGGGTACAATGTGTGTACTAGGTCAGACAAAAAACAGACTATAGCATATTTTGAGGTGTTATTGTTGGTAATGGTAATAATTTGAGTATATCAAATGTATTAGAGTAATGTAACTGATTACATTTCATTACTTTTGATTAGTTTTTAATGTAATTTTACTAGTTGGCAAACATTTTTCGCATCAAACTGTTATTATTGTTCCATTTTCTGATTTCTAGATTAAATGATTTTCAAATTTCCAGCACTGAAATGCATTTTTATCATTCGCCATGGTACCAACTCTCAGGCAAATTGTAGACTAAAGGTTCCTGTGCCAATCAAAAGCATAAGAATAGCATTGCTTCACTAAACAGCCTTTAAATGGCAGGAGGCATTGTGCACTAACCATTAACACTTAAATAAGTAACAGTAATTTAATTGATTACTTTAAATCTACACTAGGTCTCATTTCCGTCCGCTAGAGGTCGCCTATTCAAAACAAAGGCGTAGTTTGATGATGCCAGGTTTTAGCTCAGAATCTTGGGACATGTGGTCTTCACCTCACAGCCAGTGGAAAAGAATCGGGATAAGACTCTAACAGAAATCATGTTCATGGATGCGGTTATTAATGTCAATGTAGTATAAAGCAGAGCAGGACATAGTGTTGAAGGAGCTGAGCAAGGCCACTGCCGTGATTGTTACGCAACACACGGCTCACGAGCAGAGGGACTTTTATTATGACGCGACACAGTCGCCAGCGCCATTTTCGCTTTTCCGGTCATGAGTATGAGGTAACGCAGCTCTGTTTATCATATTAAATACATTTAAGTGTGTTTAAAATGTATGTTATGACGTTACTCTGTGCGTTTGCTCAGCGTCTGCTGTAAAACTTGTTCACAATTTTACTGCAAAAATACTACAGTACATAGTGCACCTTTAATTACTATGATAAGCACATGTAACCTGTAAGAAATACATTGCACAATAAGGTTCTTCATACTATTGTCACAGTCATGTCCTAATTAGTTTCAGTGTGCTATTCTATTTAATTTCTCCTTGCGGTTTTCTTTGTCGTTGCTTTCTAGTTCATTTTGATTTGTCACTGTTTCTGATTAGTGTCTCACTGTTCACTGATCTTATAATGATCGTCCCTTGTGTATAGACTTAAATATTAAGTCTTCCTCCGTCCTTTGTTCCGCATTAGCTTTTATGGTTTATGCTTAATGTTATTACACTTTGTGTTATTAAAATCTATTTTATTGTTCAGTCTTCGCCACACAACATCATTCGTTAGATTTAAACTACACAAACACATACTAAGGTAATTCATTTGTTTTATAAAAATACGTCATCAGGCCTAATTTATTGTCAATTTATACTATAATAAGTACATACTGTATGTTACTATAAAACCACATGTGCCAGTGTGCATGTGTGTGTGTGTGTGTTTTTGTGTGTGTGTGCGTGTACGTGTGCGTGTTCAAACATCAATGGTCAGATTTATTAAACTGGGCGAATTAATGCACAACTCCAAAAATGCACCCACTGGAGTGGAATGTCCGGTGCATGATCTACTGAAAATGTGCTCATTAAAGAACACTGCTCATTTCTATAATTATAAACGCAATCTGCCAAGAGCGCAAATTACCGTCTCGTTTAAAACATGCTTTTTTGGGGCGTTAAATGATTGCGCAAATACCAGTAAATTGACTAGCACAAAATCTAGTAAATCACCTTGCATGATTAATTTAAATATTCTCGTCCCATAAAGTTTGCGTCTGAAAGGGAAACTCCAACTAATGTGTCTACAATAAGGTCAGCATCAAAAATATCCCTGTCCATACCTTTTCAGCGCTAATTTTTCACTGCATGTCTTTAGTAAGTCCTGACAGTAGTTCTTTAAAGCTAAAAGAGAGTTTGTGCTGGCACAAGCTGTTTGTAAATCTGACCCAAAAATAGAATGAGAACATGTATTCAAATTAGGCTCAAGCGCACTGTGCTTTTTCTTTTCCGAAGTCCATTAGGCACAATTGTTGTGATTGGCAGGCGGACAACTGAATGGAGGACACCGTAAAACAACACTTTGCCTGTTACAAGCCACAATCAAAGATTTGTTCTCTCCTTCCCTACATCGCTTTTCCAGATGCCTCAAGTCTAATTCCAACAAACTTATTCTTTTACACCGCCCTACTGTACTGCATATCAAACCCCACGAGACAAACGTGGCTCCCCTCCAAAAACACACCTCCCATGCATTCCATCCCCTTTTGCTTTATTTTCTCATCAAACGTTATTGTTTGTTGCGGTAAACGTGAATAAAATTCCTCTTTAAGATAACTATTTATAATAATAGTTTTGTCACTTGCATTATGAAAAGAATTCAGATCTGTTTCTACTGTAAAAACTCTTTCTGAAAATAAAATTTACATATATTTTGCATCTGTTTTCCCTTCTAGTTCTACATACAGACCCAGTGTTTACAGCTATGCCTGAGACTCACAGAAACAAAACTCCCTGTCTGGAACCATTACAAAATCATCACAGTCAATAAGTTCTTTAGACCATTAACAGATCATTTTCATGGAAGGAATTCCATGGGTTCCAATCCAAGCAAACCATTCTCATGAGCCAGGTTCACACATTTGGACTATACGCTACATCAATGAAGGTTACTGTCAAACAATATTTACTGTCTATATTCAACATAGTGATGTACTGTTCCATGAAAGACACATGATAGTATATGACAAATCCATCTATAAAACTTCACTTTAGCTTTTTTGTTGTTGTTGTCTTTTTTCCAAAAGAACTTTTGATTTAAGGATATGCAGGAATGCAATAGCAACTGATTCCAAAAAGTTGATTGGAATTACACTATTCATGTGCTAACGCAAGCTTAAAGGTGCCTAGAATGGAAAATTGAATTAACTTTGCCATGGTGAAATAATAAGAGTTCAGTACATGGACATCACCTACTGTGAGTCTCAAACATCATTGCCTCCTACTTCATATGTAAATCTTGTGAATCCAAAACTCCACCGAAAAAAAAAAGTGCTTCTCAACATAACGCCAACCATGACGTAAGTGTTGGGGATCATTTATATGCGCGCCCCCAATATTTGCATCTGTCCAAACATGTGCATTGTCAGGTGGAAATGGAGAGAATCATCAGGTGCAACCTGCTCGCATATGGACACACTTCATGTTCCAGGGTGTTCAGGAGACCAGAGGAATTTACATATCCTTCCCACAGATAAAAAAGGTCAACAGTCATGGTTGATGTTTAAAATCCGATACCACAACAATTTAATTCAAGATCGTTCATTTGTTCGGCCCATTTCAAGCAAGCTTCGCTCAGCGTCTTAAACTAAAAAAAAAGTGGCAACTATATTCCTGCAAGCAGTAAGTAGTGATTTATCAACTTATTGACTGTTTAAAAAATGTCTGGCCCCACTTTATATAAGGTGGTCTTAAGTACTATGAACTTACATTAAAAATAAGTATAATGTACTTACTGTGTTCAATTTGTATTGCAAAACACCTTTGCTGATATTGAGGTGGGATACGGGTAGAGGTGTGTTATTTTGGCAAGGTTGCCTGCTAAAATTTGCACTCATGGGTCTATATATCACATAATAGTCGCTTCAACCTGGGGACATAGAAAACAACCCGTGGAAAAAAACATGGACTTGGCAACACAGTGCAGTTGAGCTCTATTGACTTTTGACAATGCATTGCTTCGTTGCTCTAATTGGTTATGGTTCTTTCCTGGTTCGGTAGAAACACGCCCCATAATCACAGCCCAATGGAGCAGTTTCAGGGTGAGCCTGCGTCTCAATCAGCTCCCTAGTTCAGTAGTAGGGCACTTATAAGGGAGTCAGCCCATTGACTTATGTCCTGATCAGTGCCCTGACTACTGAACTAGGGAGCTGTTTGAGACGCAGGCTCAGACTCATATTCTGACTAGAATTGAGTATGACATCAGGCTGTGTCCTGGTTTTCGGTGATCAAATTATGGTCACGTTATTGATATGGTAACTAGTAAATACAAACACTTTTGTCATCCTGGCATGTGTGGAAAGTTTAAAACTATGCGCGTTACAACTAACCCTGTGTTAGGGGTGTGTTGTGCCCCGCGCTCCCCTACTGTAGTGGAGTAATGTAGGGAATAGTGAATGAAGGTATGGAGGCGATTTTGAAACATAGCTCAATAGCTGAAATTAGTATGTCAGATAAGGGAGACATCCAAAATATGTACTGTTGAGTTGCTTCCAGGAACAGGGTTGGGAAACACTGGTCTGGCGGTATGACATACAGTATAGTAGGTGTGCTCAGCCCTCTTTCTGGAGATCTACCTTCTTGCAAAGTTCAGATCCAACCATAGGCGTAATTTGCGGGTGGGACGGGTGGGACGGGTGGGACATGTCCCCACCACTTTTTTAAAACCTCTTGCTTCACGGATGAACCTAACTAAAACAAACAAAACATCTCTGGTTAACTAGAAGAGTATAATTTTGTTCGTTTGTTCACGATCTGGCGCTCGTTGCCGCTGTTATCAGTGGTGCAGATTTCTCTCGCGGCTCATGCAGTCTTCACAAAGACGAGCTCTTTAATCTAACGCTTAACGCCGTTGCAGACTTTCTATTTGTTCCGGTCAGATCACGAAACAAAATGCACAAAACCTGTCCCTGCTCTTCATGTACAACCACTGATGGTATTCGGTTTTGATGAGAGAAAAAATAGGCTACGAGGGGAGATTAGAAACGATAACTTCTGACAAGTATAACAGACTAGACCAGGGATTATAAGCAAAGTGTGCAAATCTATATGCCTTTATTCACGTGAAAAATCTTGGCACAACGCTATATTGTGTTTAGATGCAATAATTAAAGAAGATCTATATCAATAAATGAACTATTTAATTGATTTCTGGACATCTTAATATAATTTTTTCTGCAATTGTTATTGTACATATTTTACATCTGATATAACATTCTATCAGCAATGCTACCCCCCTTAATACGCCATATAGTGCATATCATATGCACGTGAAAAACTGCATACTATATGCACGCCCTCATACGTCAAAATGAGCTTTGGCATGCATATAGTACACAGTTTTTTGCGTGCATATGATATGCAATTTATGTCCCACCCACTTTTAGAAAAAAGTTCTGCTCAGACGATGTGTCGAGAACAAGCTGTGAGAACTCCCAAACCAGGGCTGAAGTCATTTTGTTCTCGCAGCCCTGGGAGCGAGAACTTTTTTCTCTGTTCTTGCGGAGTATGTCGCAGCCTTGAGCAGAACTTTTTTTCTTGCGGGTGTCCAAGAACTATTGTGGGATTGGTCATATATTTAATGTGGGAGTGGTTAATGCAGAGAAACGCAGATGATCGGCACCTGCTTTTCTCGTGAAGTATGGAATGTACTGGCAGGAACGGACTATGTTCTTGTTCTTGCCACCTCGAGAAAACGAAAAAATGTATTTGTTCTTGCAGAGAATGTTCCAAATGTAAGATCCCTGGCTCACGAAACATTGGGACAATAATGACTATTCCCAGCGACTTGGTAACGCCATTGCACAACATCACTACTTTTTTTTTTTAATGAACAACAGAGATGATGGGAAAATTAAGCTTTGCGAAGCACAGACGCTTTCCCCTCAAATGTATCGTAAAAAGGTTCATTACTCAAAGCTTTTAAACATAATGACATCTTGTGAATGACATCTCTCAAAATTAATTTTGCAGTATAGTAATTTTCCAATTTTCATAGCTCCAACCCTAATCAAACACACCTAAGCAAGCTAATCTAGGTCTTAAAGGGATACTTCACTGCTTTTTCATATTAAACTATGCGATTCCCTTAACTAAGACGAGTTGATACATACCTCTCTCGTTTGAGTGCGTCTTAATCGCTCTGACGCGAGATGACATTCTGATAGCATTTAGCTTAGCCCACTAAGCCCAGATCATTCATTAGGTACCAAACAGAGATCAAGTTAGAAGCGACCAAACACCTCCACTTTTTCCCTATTTAAATACAGTTACATGAATAGTTGAACGACCAAGTTTGGTGACATAAAATAAAATGTGATGCTTTTCTAAGTGGATTAAAAAGGCGAACTATGTATGGCGGAATAGCGCTTCTGAGAGTACTTTGACTCGGCGCAGTAAAAAAGTCCCGGCTGAAACATCATCCCTCACATCTCCCCCTCCCCCATTGACAGAAATGAGTGAGGGAGGCAGAGATGAGAGGGAGGATTTTTCAGCCGGAACTTTTTACTGCGCCGAGTCGAAGTACTCTCAGAAGTGCTATTCCGCCATACAAAAGCACCACGTTTTATTTTGTGTCAGCATACTTGATCGTTCAACTATCAGTGTAACTGTATTTAAATAGAGAAAACGTGGAGGTGTTTGGTCGCTTCTAACTTGATCTCTGTTTGGTACCATAGTGAATGAACTGGGCTTAGTGGGCTAAGCTAAATGCTATCCAAATGTCACTGCGCGTCAGAGCGATTAAGTGCACGCACTGAGACAAGAGAGATATGTGTCAACTCGTCTTAGTTAAGGGAATAAAAGAGTTTAATATGAAAAATCAGTGAAGTGTCCCTTTAAGGATTACTAGAAAGCTACCGACATCTGAATTTGACCAGGGTTGGAGCTAAACTAACCTAATACAGGTGATTCAATATAGAGTTTTAGAATTAGAGTCTGCATTAGAGTTTGGGATACTCCATTCAACATACCATGATTTGGGGACATATTAATTCAAATCTCGGATACTATTTGGGGCATGTAGCATGCATATTGGGATGCAGGAATCGAGGTCCACTTACATCAGGATTGGAGAGTTTACTGATGTCAGGATACAGGTAATAAGAAATCCCAGTTGCAGCACCTGGCAGAGTCACTCCTCTGATGCAAAGGATGAAGAGCATTAAGTAGGGGAACGTAGCTGTGAAGTACACAACCTGTGAAACAATGACACACATCACATCGATCAAGAGACTGTTCTATAACAGTCCACGCCCATGTTAAGATCTCCTAGTGATATTTCTGCAATGTACATAATGAGATCGGGTTAATGCTAATGATGCTAACACAGTGGCTGCGTCCGAAAACCTAGGCAGCTGACTCGTTGCCTTGCTGCCTTATCAGACAATGACTTGTAAGGCAGCTTTGTGCATGAAGGTAAATAACAATGGAGTGTCTGCTGAGCCCGTGTCAATTGGTGTCTCCTCTGAATTTGCCTCACCGACATGTCATCCAATGAAACCGTCTCTTGCGTGATATCCAGAAATTTTGAATATTCCGATCTAATATGATTTCTGACCTGTAAGGTTGACAGAATAATAATCATACACACACTGTTTGTTTATAGGCCAGAGGAGAACTGGCACCCCAACTAAGTCTGGTTTCTCCCAAGGTTTATTTTTCTCCATCATGCCCTGATGGAGTTTTGGTTCCTTGATAAATTATGATCTAATTTATTCAACTAAATATACAAATAAAATTAATTTTAAAATTTAAAATAACTTATTAGGTCTTATTTAATTCTATAAACTATAATACTGATCTGCCAACATTGTCGCTATATGATAAATTAAAATAAGCTGATAACATCACTGTTTTCTCCAGAACAACTGTACAGCCAAATCAATTTTTTTGCAATATTGTCCTGTTAAACACTGTGAAGCTGCTTTGAAACATCATTATAAAAGCTCTATATAAATAAAGTTGACTGATGAAGGCACCTCACAAAACTAATTTCGGACAGACTTTTTAGGCAAGCAGTGTAAGAGTTTAATGATCTACAGCAAAATAGAGAGAGCTTTGGTGAGAACTAAATAAATATTGAATTACTAAATTAGTAATTGCATCAGAAGTGGACCAACAAATGCAAATTTCGGACGCCATATTTTTTTCCAGCTCAACTGTCATAGGATGGAAACCACAGGATTGTGGGATATCATAATAAATATATGCTGCCTTCAAAAATTGATCAAAACAAAGTATCTCAGGAGACAAGCTAACATTAGATTCGGACGTGCCTTGATGCCTTCCTAATGTGTCCTCCAAAGGCAGCATTTTCCAGGTTTCGGACGCAGCCAGTGTCTACACGCTGGGTGTGACCATTACTGTTACGTCACACCGCAAGTGCTTGAGGCTGCCTTTGTGGGTGGTTACCAGGACATTGCATTGCCATTTTTAAAGGGGGGGTGAAATGCTGTTTCATGCATACTGAGCTTTTTACACTGTTAAAGACTTGGATTCCCATCCTAAACATAGACAAAGTTGGACGTTTGATGGAGTATTTCTGTATCAAAAATACTCCTTCCGGTTTCTCACAAGTTTCGGAGAGTTTTTTTCGAGTATGGGTCGGCTTGACGTCGATAGAGCGGAAGGTCCTTGTATGGGCCGTACGGGCTCTTCTCCCGGTAGGGTGCGCGCGCGTGACTAGAGCGAGAGAGGAAATGCACGCCCATAAACACTCTCTCTCAGGTGCAGATCCAGTCGTCGTTATAGTCCGCGCCGCGCTCCACTTTATTCCTATGGGTGACATCAAGCGACTTCAAAGCTTCAGCACAGCATTCCGGGAAGGCAGCGCTGCATTTGAACCGATTTGAACGCAGAAATGACGGGAAGCTTCACAACATCGCTTTAGTCGCATCGCAAAGTGGATCTCCACGGTCACTGCTGTCACAGGACTTCACCAAATCATCCCAAAGAAGTGTGTTTTTGACGGAGCGGTCCAAGCGATAAAGGTTCGGTCCTGCTTTGGACGCAGGCGGTGAGTAAAACTGCTTCAAATGTCTCTGCTATTGGCTACCGTTGCGTGAGTAAACATCAGTAAACGACACGATCGCGTGCTTCGTCATTCAAATGTGCTAACGGACTCCATTGTTGTTCTATGTATAACGTTACACTAGTCTGACGTGCAAAACCGTTTTGCTTGCTGCTGCTAAGGTTTAGTCGCATACAATAGTCCATAAACCGAATCATGTCCTCATAAACTGCGAGTAAACACACACAAATGTTGACAGGCCACTAAATACAGTACATACCACAGAGACGGACGTCCTGCTGTTGCTGTTTCTCCTGTTCAATTTATTTCAGCCTGTGATTCTGGATCATATCTGTATTAGCTGAATCTGATCGATAGCCATGAGTTTCTCCACGCTTGAGGACGTCATCGCTTTGTGCGCATTCATCATTCTTTAGCTCCGCCCACACGATACACTTCCAGGCGCTCGTTTTTTTCCGGAAAGACTCGGTACAGCCCATATTTCTTTTATAAATATAATAAAACTAAAGCCTTTTTGGAGATATGAAGGATGCAATACTACTCTATAGGTACTCAAGATTGACATGAGATTGACTGAAACTGAGTGTTTCATCCCCCCTTTAAGGTATACCGAGTGGCTTTACCATTCCTGATAGCACACAGCAGAGGCATGTTGTGTTTTTATGTGGAAAATGTGTTTTATTTCTCAAAGCGTTTGCTCATCTGCAATACGTCTCTAAAAAATTTCCTGTCAGATGTTAGAAAGTGTACCCCCCACCCCACCCCAGATGTTTATCCACAACAGATGCTTTTCAGATGAAGTGCACTCTTTTACAGACATCTTGGAATGTCAAAAATACACGTGCTACCTAGAATGTTGCTATAGTTTGTGCTTGCTAAGATATTAGGTGGTTAGTTGTTTGCTAAGGTGTTTTTTTCTTTTAGCATGCTGTTATACCGTAGGTTGTCCTGAGAGGTTTCTAGGGGCTTTATATGTGGTTGCTGAGGTATTCTGTTTTTAGCATGATACTACATTGTTGGGTGGTTTTAATTGTTACTTTGCTGTAGCTAAAATGTTTTGAATGACTATTAGCATGCTACTGTTTGATTGTGTGTTATCATGTCAAGTCACCTTTATTTATATATCACTATTTACCATTTGTTTCGAGACAGCTTCACGGTGTTAAATCACAAAGCAGTGTTTTGAAATCGGCCATTACTAAAGTTGTTTTTTTTTTTTTTTGCACACAAAAACTATTCTCATCGCTTCATAAAGTTATTGTAGAGCCACTGTAGTTAGATGGGCTTTGTAACAACGTTTTTAGTGCCTTTTATGGGTCTTGAGAGAGGAAATTACATTACTGTCAATGAAGGCCTGCCTGAGCCATCGGATTTCAACAAAAATATCTTCATTTGTGTTTCGAAGATGAACGGAGGTCTTACGGGTCTTGAACGGCATGAGGGTGAGTAATTAACGACAAGATTTATATTTTGGGGTGAACTAACCCTTTAAGCAGGAAAATATTGCAACAGAATTTGATTCGCCTGTACAGTTGCTCTGAAGAAAATAGTGATGTCGTCCAGCTAATTTAAATTATCATATAGTGTCAATGCAGGCAGATCAGTAATATAGTCGAAAATGTTGTGTCTCCAACTGAGCAAGCCACAAGGTGATTGCTAGTTTACTATGAACGATAGCTCTAAAGTGTCCATAGATTTTGCTCCCTAGTTGAGTTCCTTCCATGTAAGTCTATGGGTTTTCATAGTTTGTGTTTATGATGAGTACTTAATAGTTTTTTTTTTCTTTATTATTTCATTAGCATACAGTCTAATTCACTGGTTTTCAAACCTGTCCTGGAGGACCCCCAGCCCTGCACATTTTATATGTTTCCCCTATTTGGCACACCCACTTCAGGTCTTGCAGTCTCTACTAATGAGCTCATGAGTTGAATCAGGTGTGTTAAATGAAGGAGACATACAAGCTGTGTCTCATTTCAGAAGGCTGCGTCCTCCGGAGGTCGCATTTGAAGGGTGCATACGTCATAAGTCCGTCTCATTTCAAAAAAGTGAGTAGGGCACTCCAAATGCGACCTTCGAATGCGTCCTTCTTTCACAGGAATTCGGAGTGTGCACGAGGAGTAGCCTTCACGGCTGGAGATAACCCACAATTATTTGCGTCTCCGTTAACAACCGTCATTTTTTTTTTTTTATTATATGAACAAACACCGCCAGATATACATGCGAGCGTAGGATGTGCACGCGCGTGACTAGAGCGAGAGAGGAAATGCACGCCCGTAAACACTCTCTCAGGTGCAGATCCAGTCGATCGAGGCGCCGCGCTCCACTTTATTCCTATGGGTGACATCAAGCGACTTCAACGCTTCAGCACAGCATTCCGGGAAGGCAGCGCTGCATTTGAACCGATTTGAACGCAGAAATGACGGGAAGCTTCACAAGTCGCGTCGCAAAAGTGGATCTCCACGGTCACTGCTGTCAGGACTTTACCAAATCATACCAAAGAAGTGTGTTTTTGACGGAGCGGTCCCAGCGATAAAGGTTCGGTCCTGCTTTGGAAGCAGCCGGTGAGTAAAACTGCTTCAAATGTCTATGCTGTTGGCTCGTCGCGTGAGTAAACATCAGTAAACGACACAATCGCGTGCTTCGTCATTCAAATGCACTTACTATTGTTGTTCGATGTAAGTTATAACGTTACACTAGTCTGACGTGCAAAACCGTTTTGCTTGCTACTGCTAAGGTCTAACGTTAGTCACATACAATAGTCCATAAACCGAATCATGTCCTCATAAACTGCGTGTGGTGTTTAAATTAAGAAGTTCAAGCTTTTTTTGTTGTTTTTTTAAGCTCTATTACCTCAAACAGATAGTTGTGGTAAACAGGATTACAACGCTTTAGTGCATTTTAAATGTTTAGAACAGTACATTGCTCTCAAGACAAAAAACATTTCATAGTCATTTTCAAGTTATAAATAATTTTCATTCATATAACTGGCGTGAGAGCGCAACGAGGCTGAACGTGTTGGCATAGCAACGTGATACTTCCTGTGTCCTACGAAGGACGTCTTGTTTAATTCTGATTGAGGACACTCCGTATACTGCATCCTACACAGGATGTGTCCTCCGGAGGACGCAGCCTTCGAAATTTAACGAAATGAGACACAGCTACAAAATGTGCAGGGCTGGGGGTCCTCCAGGACAGGTTTGAAAACCACTGGTCTAATTCTTTAGCATAAGCACCCACTGACCTTGCCTGTGGTCTTCACTCCTTTAAAGATGCAGAAGTAAACGATGACCCAAGCCAACAGAAGACACAGCGAAAGATCAGCATTTATGCTCTCCAGACTGCCACTGTTTGTCACCCGCAACATACGATGGCTAAGGGTATACAGAAACACACACACACACACAAAGATATTATACACAACATATTTCCATTTTATTTACATGCATGTCAAGACTCAAGTTTTAGATTTCTAGTTTTTGGAAAAACCTAGGCCAATAAATGTAAATATGCTTTGATACAGATGTATCTTCTCATTGATTTAGTTCAGGAAACTGCACAAACTATAAACATGTTGTTTTCATAAAGCTCTCTTTGGCTCTGTGCTTCAACTAAGATTTCTCAATATTCCATGTCTGCATTATAAAACCTTAAAAGAACTTTGTCCCACAGATGTTGGATGTTTTTCATTTTTTTCCCACCCTTTCTGAGGTTAGGGGTTATCTCACTCATAGTCCAGGACTTGGCAGAGAACTGACACTAAATTAGGTGAATTTTCTGACGTTACCAAAAGGTTTCGAAAGTAGCTGACTGACACTAAAGCAAGTTCCACATTGTTAAAATGTGAAGTTTATTCCTTGATACTATATCATTACAATAAATATGTAGAAATCTACTATGTATGATAAATGAATGATATTCATTTAAGTAGTTAATGTTTAAATGCATAAATCCAGAAGATAGATTTAGGTTGCTGAGAACCCCCCGCAAAAAAAATTTGTGGCAATAATGCAGTATTTGATATGTATAGAAAATTATGTAACTTACAGCCAGTACTCTTGTTCGGAGGAGGTCACTTTAAAAGGGGGCCATTCGGATTCATTTTGGAAACTGTTGAAAGAAAGATATAGAGTACACTGCAAAAAATGCTTTTCTTACTTAGTATTTTTGTCTCGTTTCTAGTCCAAACATCTAAAAGTTCTTAAAACAAGAAGTATTTAATAGACAAGCAAACAGTTTTGACCTTTTTTGGGGGAAAACTACTCAAAATTAAGAGAGTTTTTGCTTAAAATAAGCAAAGAAATCTACAGGGGGGGGGGGGGGGGGGGAAATAATCTTAATTCAAACAGAAAACAAGATTATTTTGCTTACCTCATTGGCAGATTATTTTGCTTATTTTATGCAAAAACTCTCTTAATTTTGAGTTGTTTTTTTTTCCCAAAACAAGACAATAATTTTTACTTGTTTAATAAATGTTTCTTAATGTAATATTTTTTGGATATTTGGGCTAGAAATAAGACAAAAATACTAAGTAAGAAAAGCATTTTTTGCAGTGTATGAGTTCACGAAAGGTTTTCAAGGGCATTCCTTTCAAACAAAAGCAACTGTTTCTGTTTCAGAATTATAAGTTATATATATATATATTTTTAAACTATCTGCTGACAAAAAAAAAAAAAAAACTTAACCCAGTCTAATTTGGTTTTCTGGTCTTAGCTTGTTTAAAATGGTCTAGTTGTTCTCCAAATAATGCTTTAAGCTATTTTTTTTTCAGCAGCACATTAACAGAAAAATGCAAATAGCTATATATTATCAAGTATAGAACATACAGTATTGGAGTTCAGTGAAATGTTAACTCTCTAGGCCATATTAAAATACACCTGCATCTGTCTGTGGGTTCTTTTCAATTTCCTGTTATTTATGTCCAAACAAAGAATAAATCATCCTTTCTAAACGCATTACAAAAGGGACTTTGTTTAGGGAACTTTTCCTACAAGTGTGTTTGCAATCATCTAAAGCCTGAATTTCAAAGAACATCTTCCATGACCATGTAAACATCTGGGAGAACAACAGACATTGCACATGTTTTTATTTTGTACTCTATTAAGTAAGGTTACCTCATGCTGTAGTTTCCACCAAATCTATCCGTCTCATTGTACAGGAAAGACCAGTCAACTGCAGGTCTGTGCACACCTGTGTATGTAGCACTTATATTTTGGCAGTTCACTGTTGATAAAAGGGGAATGAGACGTATAACATTCATGTAAGCACAAACAGTGCAAGACAAGCTACAAACCAAAAGTTTGAAAATTCTGCAGCATGAACAATAGTGATGCTTATCAAAGCAGATATTGATAATACTGTATTCAGAGCTGCAATGTTTGTGGCATTGGGCAAGACGGAAACTGCTTGACAGTTATTCAGTGTCTTAACTCCATATGAATAGAGTTTTTAAATGCATTACACACCACAATGATACACACCTGTGTTCCAATAGTTGTCACAGGAAGTCCAGGGTAGAGTACTCCAGAAACAGTTGAATAGATAAAACAGAGCCCAGGCCAGGACCACAATGTAATATATATTTAGATAAATCACTATAACTTGGGACGCAACGCCTACACCTGTGAACAAAAACTAGTTTGCGTGAGTAAATCCACATTGGGCAAAATAATACACACAACACCATAAACTAACTTCATTTAATTCCAGCTATTAAAGACATGGTCTTTATGGTGCAGATCAATTTATGAAAGCATAACTCGCCTTCAAACATGGGGCAGATTTTTCTCCAAGCAGTGATGCCCCCTTCACTCGTGTATTGACCTAACGCTGTCTCAAGGAAGAATATTGGGATTCCACAAAAGAACAGAAAGATGAAATATGGAATGAAGAAGACACCTGGAGAGACCAAAGATGTGTTGGTTATTTACCTTATAGTCACAAAAGTCTTGTTGCTAATTTCTTTAAAAGGAAGTTTTTTATTCACTGACCCTCAAGTTGAAAGATACCAAAAAGAATATACTTTAAAGAATGATTTTAGTCAAACAGTTGATGACATCCATTGACTTGCATAGAAGGGAACAATTTCAATGGAAGTCAATGCTTACTGTCCACTGTAGAGTTACCAAAATTCTTTAAAATATCGTCTTTTGTGTTTAACAGAAGAAAGAAACTCATACAAGCTTGAAACAATGTGAGGGTGAGTAAGTGATGACAAAATATTAATTTGTGGTCAAACTATCCTTTAAGGGTTGTCATCCCAATAACATATCATTAAATAAACAATGTCCACCATTCTGCAGCTTCTCTGGAATGGTAGAAAACACACTTGACACTTAATTTCTTATGATCTTTAAAAAAAACATAACTTGGGCCTACCTACTTATTTACGAAATTATAATTTTTATTAATATCAATCAATCAATTAGCTTTATTTATATAACACTTTTGCAATAACGATTGTTTCAAAGCAGCCTCACAGTGTTAAACAGACAAACAATATTGCAACAAAATTTGATTTGGCTGTACAGTTGTTCTGGAGAAAACAGTGATGTTATCAGCTTATTTTAATTTATCATATAGCGACAATGTTGGCAGATCTGTATTATAGTTTATAGAATTAAATAAGACCTAATTTATTAAATTTTATTTGTATATTTAATTGAATAATGATCATAATTTTAGTGTAATAAAAAGAAGAAGACAATAATTACGTGTGTCCACATTAAAATGTATTCACTATTTGTTTATGTTTATGAATTAGTTGAGAGAAGCCCAGAGTGTGCAGAGCTTCAATCTAGGTAGCTAAAATAAAAGTATGAAAATACAAATATAATAATAATATTCATAGTACAAATGTTTCATTTATTGGGTTAAGGATTTTAATAAATCCTTAAACTCAAGTATGACAATTGTAATAATGGTGTTTGCAAGCACCAATAAAATCAAAATGGTTGTATCAGCATGTGCTCAGGGAAACAGTCCACAATGTTTAGCAAAAATGTATTCTTGCTGAAGCATTGCTGAAGAATACAGAGGTCTATTGATTATGTTATAAAGCATGGGCTTCAGCTCTGATGAGCTGGAATTTAAAGGTCAAATCCATCTCATGGTGCAGGGGTTCAAAACGCTGCAGGCTTAATGCCTTTTTTTGCAATCCTTTTAATTTCTATGATACACAACAGCCCTACATTTCGACCCTTTCTGTACCACAAACTTTCTCTTACCGCCTCCATTTTTGTAGCACAGGTAAGGGAAGCGCCACACATTCCCCAAGCCGATGATCTCTCCAGCCATGGACAGCAGGAACTCAGTCTTGTTGGCCCATTTCTCCCTCTCCTCGGGTCTTCTTTCTGTACTCCCTTTCTGAGCCTCAGGCTCTACAGCTTCCCCATTAGCAATGCCTCCGTCTCTAGTCTCCTCCATGGACCCTTTTTTATATGTATCTCTCTGTGAACACACATTTAATTACGAGTTATTAAAAGTCCATTAGCATGCAGAACAGTGAGCCTAATTAGTTTTATTTTTTTAACTAATTAAATCATATATGCTTACATTCAGTTATAGAACTAATATTTACAACTGACAAACGGTGAAGGAATGTTTACATGGAATTATTAAATGAATCTCACTCTCCAAAGAGAAATGATACATAACAGAAACAGTTTAAAATGGATACTATTTAAAAATCCAGACCAAAAAGTCCTTGGACTTACCAAAGTTTGTGGGCAGCTCCCTAACATGCATGCACAGAGCGTCAGTGCAGAGTGAAGTATTCTTGACTACTGCACGCTTTAAAAAGTGGGAGAGGGCGTGACGTACAGGGATGTCCTGCAGCATTACAATCTGAACTACAAGCCATGTGAAAACTTGCTTCTTGCCAGACAGACAGACGGACTGATAGACATACTTATAGACGGACAGATAGACATACTGATATATAGACAGACAGACAGACAGGATAGATAGATAGATAGATAGATAGATAGATAGATAGATAGATAGATAGATAGATAGATAGATAGATAGATAGATAGATAGATAGATAGATAGATAGATAGATAAAATGCTGTTTTCCATTAAAACAGTAATATACTGTAGAAAACAATGCATTCTGGGTAATATTTGTCATTTTCGAGAAAATAGCCAACAGTAATATACTGTGAATTAACACACTTAAAGTCGACACTCAGAGGCTGTGTTCAAAATCACTCCCTATCCCCTTATTCACTATTCCCTACACTAGTTCACTGATATAGACCACTCGACAGAGAGAGACGAAAGAAGAGAGTGAATTCAGACACTGATGAACACCTGCTGTTATCACTGAAGGAAAGAGAAACATCAACAGAAGAAAGTTGATTTCATCAACTGAAGATAAAGAGAAGACATTAAATCTCTGAAGATCTCATCAGAGGATTAAACAACTCCACAAACAGCATTACCAGCTTCACACATTACTAACCAGACTGACTTTATTTCTGTCAGACGACTACAGAAGCTCTTATTGAGAATTATCAGATGTTGTTTGATTGTTTCTTCTGACGTTACCATTATGGTGATCAGTGTTTGCTTTAGTTGAGCTCTTGAACATTGACACAATAACATTCGTTTTTCTCTCGCTGCTGTAACGGTGTGTTTTCAATACATTCTATTTAGCAAGCAAAGCTGAGAAAAAAACTGGTCTCATCCTTAATACGTAGGTATTAATACGTTACTTTCAAAGAGACTAAACGTACGTCTTAGTACGTTTGGAGAAGTGCTAAAATGTAAAATATAGACGTATTTGCAACATTTAAACGTAGTATTATTACATTTTTACAGCTATAAAACGTAAAATATTTACGAATCCATCATGAAATCTTTTTTTTTAAGAATACAAAACTTTATTCTGGTAAAAACATTTTTTTTTTTTTTGTTATATCATAAAGATATCTATATAATTTCCCTTTGACCATTTTATTGATTAATGTACGATCCCTTAACACTACCCCAAACCTAAACCTACCAATTTAATACAGAATATAAAGAAAATAAAAGGTAAAACGTTGGAAAATGACGATTTTGGTAACAATATAGCATTAAAAAAAAATATTTTGAACGGCTAATCCTACACTTACCCCTAAACCTACCCATTAGCATTTATTAAAACAACGTACTGTTATAAATCAAAGCATAACAGACAGACCAGTGTACTCACAATAATTTATTTATTGCAAAAATGTCAAAAGCGGTACCAAAAGTAGTTCAAATGAAGATGTGTTGCAGTCGCAGTCCTCTCTGGTGGTATATAACGTTAATAGTTTTGTATGAGGTACAGAGCAGAATGTTAGCTTAGCTATTAATCAATGAAAATATTAATCCGGCTTCTCTCCGTGAAGTTGCGCGTTTCCCATTTCAAATACAAATCGACTGAAACACGACATGTCAAAATCATAGGTCAAAATCATAGACAGTAAAAGAAATGGACACAGCGACCCCATTGACGTCTACGGCGAAATAATGAAGTCCAAGTACCCCAGAGTGCAGTCTGGACGATGGGGCGGGGCGACACATTGGGGCGGGGCGACACGTGTCGCTCCGCCCACATGTAATTTCATTGGTTTACAATACAACAAATCTTATTGGCGTAGACGGTTCAAGCCTGCGCATGCGCATTCCTTAATGTACGATTTTATGAATGAACCACACGGAATAGATTCATATAGTTTTAAAAGAAACAAAACGCAAAAACGAGCGCTTGGTGACGGTACCTCCGGCATAATTAAGGCTAATAGAGCTGTTTAACATTTGGCTTCTTCATCAGGGTCGGTGGATCAGAAAAAACTCGGATTTTACGCAAATGATAATTAATTATTAACTATAATATTGGACACCTCCGAACGCAAACGGCTAATTTTAGTTTACAGCATGACCAATCGTTTAAACGAGATTGTTGTCCAATTGTATAAAGTGCTAAAGCGGTATAAAGTCTTTCCCTGTTAATAAAATATGTGGGCCTATGTAGGTCTAATTTGTAGTTTTAAAGGTCCATATTTTATTGTAGGACTAAATAGCTAAGTGTCAACGGGCTAACATGTGACAAATTAGATATTAAAAATCCATTTATTTATCTACCCTCGCATTGTGCATGCTATAATCTGTGTACAAACGGGATGAAAATAATTTTCACTCCTGTAAATCTGTGCAACACTACCCGAGGATTTGCAGTAAATACCAAGAAGAGCAGTGATAGAAACATTTATTGCAATATACCCACAAAGAAGTTACACCGCGGAATATATTAATAATAGATTTTCATATATTAAAATTACTTAAATCAAAATAGATTGGCACTGTATTAATATTGTTTTCACATATATTAAACATATAACAGTTTAGCTATACATATGTTAATACAATAATTTGCAATATATGTGCATATTTTAATTTCTAATATATGTTAATATATTAGTTTTCTATATATGTAAATCTTTTGAATTATATATTAATGCAGCAGTTTAATATATTTTACATAAGTGTGCCTCCACATATGTAAATATTTTCGTTTTATAAACATCATTAAATTTGTAATGAAAGTCAAAATTTCATATTTTCCAGACAATGCAAAAATGTTGACCCAATGGATATAATCAAAATTTGTCTGCAGAGAACACATGCTAAACAACAATAGTTAGTGATTTTTATTGATGTTAACAAAAAGTAAAAGTACAGAGAGCATATATACATTTTACATTACATATATAGATAAACATTTATAGATTTTACATATATAAATTTAACTGCACAAAAAATAAAATTTTGCAAATCCAGACACAAATAGACTTTAACTCAAAATACAACGTTTTAATGTAAACTTGGATTTGCAAAAGGCCTGTCTCTTTCCTTTAATAGAGGGTGTGCGCTGATGTCACTCTCCCGTTGGGACACGACCCTCAGCTTGACTGAGTGGCAAAACATTCTGGAGCAGGGCTGACTTTAATAAGAGAAATTGCAGAAATGGGAGCAAAACAAGCTTCTTTTTTCCTGAAATAAATTAAATGTATTTGGATTCAACAGTGATTATTATAACGCGCCAAAGAACCAGTGTTTGGCCAGGAATTTATATGTACCTGATTCTGATGCCGGGGAAATATATAAAGCAAAGTGTGAAAACTTTATCTGTTAAACAAATACTATAAATACAGTTTAGGTAGCTCTAAATCCAGATGATTATATAATCGTCATATTACCCAGGCTTAAAAATTGTTAACGCAATAAGGCATTTCGGACATAATTACCATACACATTTGCTTTCTAAGAAAAACTGGGTTGGTCTATTTAACCATCCACCTTTGTAGAACACAATGCTCATTACAATGGATATTTTTTTTAACAAACACTAACAAAAATATAAATATTTAATTGGTGATTTGTCAATACAGTATATGACCTAGTATATGATTTTAGCCCAAAATTTTACATATCTAACATAAAATGTTCTGATGTCTGGATTCAGGTTGTTTCTGCGAATAGCAGCAATCTATTTGTTTGTCTTTCTGTAGCTTTCGGAAGGTTGTACAAAGATTGCGCTGATTTATTGTTGAATGTGCAATCAACTGTATCTATTTGTACCTAACCCTGTCCCAGATGTGTTTTGGGTGTTGTGCTGTTTTTTGCAGCATTCACGCTGAACACCAATCCTGCCACTCAGTGTTTTTGCCACTCAGTTGGTATAATACAGTAACACACCGTCTACTGGGACATCATGTGCATACTCTTATATTGGAACCTCAGTTCTACCAAACTGTTGCCTTCTCGTCCCGTTCTATGGCAGCATCTGAAACAAGAAAGAAGATAAAAAATGTTGGATTAGTCAGTGGCCACTTGAGGTGGTTGTGATTAAGTTATTTGTTGCATTCTGCAAGTTTCATAGCTTAAAACATCCTCCTCATTATAAACAAAGCATTGATTTAATCCAAAAATGGATGTTGCAGGATCTGTAATTATATTAGCACGAGACTGCTTCCAGAGCAAGACATCAATAAATACTATTTTGACAAAGAGAACTGATTGTCTCCTCTCCAACAATAAGCTGGGGTGTTCTGGTTCAATGTGGCTGTTGTCGTGTCATCAAGGTGGATGATGTACATTAGTGGTGGAGGAGATTCCCCCCTTCTATATGTAAAGCGCTATATAAATAACTATTAAAAAACAACCACCCCAAACTTTTGAATGGTACTATTGAATGTTTGAGATTTTACATACGGTACATAGGACCTCTGAGATAGGACCAGCAGTCCATCAGCATGGAATAATCTAGAAAAATAAAAATGAACAATTTGTCAAAGTGCCAAAAATATATTGTTTAAAATGTCAGTTTTAGAAGAAAAAATGCTTAAGCAGAGGTGAAATGCATGTTTTTTTTTAATATTTATTTTTTAGGTTTACTAATTTAGTATTGTTCATTCAAGGCAAGGCAAGGCAAGGCAAGTTTATTTATATAGCACATTTCATACACAATGGCAATTCAAAGTGCTTTACATAGAAAGGAATTAAAATAGGGCTAAAAAATGCATAAGAAAAAGAATACAATGTAAAGAGAATTAAAAGTAATAAAATTGTGATAACCAAAGAAAAGAACAGGTAAACTAAAACAGTTATAAAAAATTATTTAAAAAATGCATAGATAAGGTGCAATCAGTCGGACGTACAGTGGGACAGTGCTCATTCAGTAAATGCACAGCTAAACAGATGTGTTTTGAGTCTGGATTTGAATGTGGCTACTGTTGGAGCACATCTGATCTGTTCAGGAAGCCGGTTCCAACTACGGCTGGCATAATAGCTAAAGGCAGACTCTCCTTGCTTTGAGTGAACTCTTGGTATTTCTAACTGACTTGATCCTGCTGATCTAAGTGATCTGTTGGGTTTGTATTTAATCAGCATATCTGCGATGTATTGGGGTCCTAGCTCATTGAGTGATTTATAAACAAGTAATAGTACTTTAAAATCGATCCTAAATGTAACTGGAAGCCAGTGTAAAGACCTGAGGACTGGTGTGATATGGTCATATTTTCTGGTTCTGCTCAGAATCCTGGCAGCAGCATTCTGTATGAGCTGCAGCTGTCTAATGGTCTTTTTGGGAAGGCCAGTGAGAAGTCCATTACAATAGTCCACCCTACTGGTGATGAAAGCGTGAACCAGTTTCTCTAAGTCTTGCCTGGAGACAAAACATCTAATCCTTGCAATATTTTTCAGATGATAGTATGCTGATTTAGTTATTCAGTGTCACTGTACATACTGTTTGATATTTGGATGTCAAAGCCTTCTTAAAATGAGTCATAAAATATATATCATTTTCATAAGAAATTTACAAATGCAAAGTGATACAGGTAAATGTTGTGAAAAAAATTATATTAACTTATTTAATTAGCTTTTTCAGTTCACCACCTGTATTTCTGTAAGGCTAAACCTTACAGTTTATGGATAGATGCTATATAAATGCTACATGTACAGCATTATCTACTGTGTTTGTGTACAAACTGTATTCGTAGTTTAGTGGCTTTCAATAATGCACATTCATATTATTAAATGTATTAAAGCTTTCCTTTGTTGTAAAGGTTTTTTCTGTCGCTCCTGAAATCATAGAACATTTGATCCATATTTGTTTACCATGAGAGACCAGAACAGGTTTCAACTACTTGGATTTTCGCACTCTGCGAGGTCCGTTAGGTTAAATAAATGTGCTTATTGCTATCATCCATTGACAAATTTATCAGCAAAACCTTTTTCATAACTATCAAAACCTCTCATCTAAACATAAAATGTGATTAAACGTAAAAAACAATAGTTAGCCCAAATTACCTCTTTTAAAAAACGTTAGTTCTGTTTTGCATATCTACTTCTTCAAAGACACTAACGTTACATTTCTATCAAGTAAATATAACATAGAATCGTTTCAATTAAAGGTAAGAAAAGTGTCAGGAACAGTAATGTGTATTACTTGTGTGATTTTATGGACTAAACTCACCTTAAAAGTGGCGAAAACAACAGCGAGAGCCGAATTTTTACTGCATGTTTGTCGTTTCCCCACACAGATGCAGGTAGCTCGTAGGTAGATCATTTCTAAAGACGTACATAAAGGAATGCGCATGCTCCCGCCGCAAGCGTCTACGCCAATAAGATTCGCTGGATTATAAACCAATGAAATTGGGTGTAGGCGGAGCGACACGTGTCGCCCCGCCTTAATGTGTCGCCCCGCCCCATCGTCCAGACTGCACTCTGGGGTTACTCATGAAGTCAACCTAGGGGCACTCACTTCCTGATGGCTGAGCGAACTGCGCAGGCTCAGACTGAGCTTGACGACGTAGATGTGACGTGAGCCTCCTGTCTGACAGCTGTGAGTCTTCTAGTAGATGTGGAAAGCGAAAGCTGAATCACGTTGTTTAAATATTTTCTCCCGTTGCTTTTGGCTCACTATGGGCTTCTACCCATTCTTCCCCCTTGACTTTATCAGACTAGTCTCCAGGACATGTCTCCACGTCCCCCCGACGGTCTCATAGACAGTAAAAGATTGCCTGCGAGCGTCTCCTCAGGTCTATACGGTAATTTCTCTACTGCGCGACAGGGTCGCGTTGGTTATGACGCAATCGTTAGCCTATTTTTACAAAAACAGCTTCTGCGGGGCGATAGTGTAAGATACAAGGTAATGGAGCCTTTTATACATTGTCGTGTTTCTTTAGAAATATACAATGGACAAATGGAGTCTTTAAACGCCTCTGATGTAAAGTTATTCACTGTCAAAGTGACTCAAAAATGAATGGGAGTCAATGGGATGCTAACAGCAGGTGATGGCTTGGTTAGCAATGGCAGCCCCTAGGGGTGGAACGCTTTCCGAGCGCTAGATTACCCCCTTGGTCAAAATCTGTGACGAAGCAGGCGAGAGCCAATGAGCGTTCGATGCCACTGCCGTAAATCATGTCGTAACGCTTCATGAGGGCGCGTTTTTTAAATTTGAATTTACGAGCGCGAGATTTGATGTTTACCGTCGCGCTACTGAGAGGAGAATGGAGATGAAGATCACCGGGCTCAATTTTAGATTTGTTTCTCGCAAACATATGGATTCTAACGATTTGGATTACAGCAAACGAATAAAGTGTTGTGTTTTGTGAATTGATGTTGTGTTTTGGTGTATCTTGTGATCGCCAGTTGCTGAATAGGAGAAAATGCCTTTTTATGTCTCACAGCAAACAACAAGCCAAATACAAAATGGTTGGCAAGAATGTTATTCATCTGACGGTTTTAAAATTCAGTCTTCTTTTAACATTATCTAGTCACCCGAAATGAGTTTGTAGTGATGTCACGAGAGCAAAATGTTATTTTATATTTCTGTTATTATATATTAGGTTGATTAACTTAGTAAAATGCATAAATGTGACTGAAAACATGTATTGATGTGACTATTGGATATAAAATAAACAATATTAATGCCACGATTTATGGGAGCCGGTGGCTGCTTACACGTTAACAGATACGTCGATAAATTACATTTTAGTGCTGTTAATACGTCAATATTGTACATTTTAGTGCTGTTAATACGTCAATATTGTACATTTTAGTGCTGTTAATAAGTCAGTATTGTACGTTTTATTGTGTGTGAAAACGTTAGTAAATGTACGTGTAGTAGAATCACACTTTACGTAAAAATACTCACGTATTTTCATGAGATCACGTTGGGTTATGTTGACTATTTAATAATGGTTTAATTCACTAATAATTTACTAGTCTTATCTATAAACATATAGCTGATGCTTAATTTTTTGTAAAACTTGAACCCTATAATTTTATAACATCAGTATTGCAACAACCAGATAATTTAAAGAGCATGGAAACAGCTTGTGGTCAAAACATCTGAATCAAGCTGACAGTGTTGCCAAGTCCGCGGTTTTCCCGCGGAATTGGGCTACTTTTAACCACTTGCCGCGGGTTGATTTTTTATTCCGCGGGTTAAAGGTTTAACATATTGCATCAGTTATATTTAGCTGAAATGGTTGTGTTGAAATAAATATTTTACTTTAGCCAATTCATATTCCACCAATGATAACAAGGATTCTAGGATGATGACATAAGCAATATCGTATCAGCATAACTGTGCTGATTAGCGCACACTTTGTGAGGTACAGTGGCACTGCTGGGCTTGTTCGCTAATGTGTGTGTGTGTGGTGTGTGTGTGTGCTGCGGCGCGCTGCGCGTGCACCGGCTGTTTTCGTTTCCATGGTAACCGAATGCGTGCTCTCCAGGGTTGTTGCTGGTAAATAATAATTTAAAAAATAAATGTCATTTAATGAGGAATATCTTGCAATGTTTATTTTACATTATTTTTAATTAAGTCTATTAATTAAAATAGACTGTTTATAATTACTTATACAATTATCTTTTAGTATAAATGGTGTGTAGTGCATAACACTACCATAAAATGTGTATTGGAGTGTTATATTTAGATTTTTTGGTATTGGGCTAGTTTTGGGCTAGTTGGATTGGCCATTGGGCTACTTTTGGGCTATTTTTGATTGGCCATTGGGCTGGTTTTGTTGCGAAAACCTGGCAACCCTGACTCACACAGACATCAAGAATCGGCGT
This sequence comes from Pseudorasbora parva, assembly GCF_024679245.1. Classification (NCBI taxonomy): domain Eukaryota; kingdom Metazoa; phylum Chordata; class Actinopteri; order Cypriniformes; family Gobionidae; genus Pseudorasbora; species Pseudorasbora parva. The sequence continues at coordinate 20,432,641 of NC_090191.1, read as the reverse complement.
ATGAATCTCAGCCGTGGTGACACTCAAAACTCCCAGCATGCATTGCGGCACGAATAAATTATGCTGCTGAATAGCCTGGTTATTGTCTTTAATTCTTATTATTTGCCTTTATTTTGCTGCTGCTGTTGTGTTGACTTTAAGTAGTGTTTTGTGATGTTCAGAGTTGATCTGTTCATTTTTTTATTGATTGTCACCATTGTTGAGATTCATACGCTGATTCTTCAAGTCCATGTGAGTCTAAATGACAGCAGAGAGCAAACACTTTGTTAAAATCATGACTTTATAAATCATTCACAACTAATTCCTAATCAGTGGTTGATAAATTCAGAAGGGTCCCAGTTTAATAACGTAAAATAAGAGTTGATATGTGTTTTTAAAAGTATGGGTTTGTTTAGGGAAAAACACTAGACAAGATTAACAAACTAAACATCCTATTACAATTATAGCAAAACATAGTCAATCATTTCTGACCATTTTTTTTTCTTGGCTTTTTTGCTACAATAAATGTGTTTAAGAAACACACAGTTATAGCAGACAAAGTAAAACTATCATTAGAAAGTCAAGGGCCAAGAGCCCAACTGAAGCAAACACTGATCACGATAAGGGTGACCAAATATTTTCTATTAAACATCAACAACTAAAGATCTGTTAATTCTCAATAAGAGCTTCTGTAGTCGTCTGACAGAAATAAAGTCAGTCTGGTTAGTAAAGTGTGAAGCTGGTAATGCTGTTTGTGGAGTTGTTCAATCCTCTGCTGAGATCTTCAGAGATGTAATGTCTTCTTTTATCTTCTGTTGATTTCATCTAAAGCTGTGGCTGAAGTCAGTTGTAGTTCTTGTGTTTCTCTGTCCTTCAGTGATTCTTGTTAACAGGTGTTCTCAGTTATCACTTAATTAATCTCTTAATTATCTCATTAACTTCATCAATGCTTCAATTACTCTAACACTCTGTAGTGTGTACACTCTTCAGTGTTCATTTAAAACTGAAGATTTTGCTGTGGGGTTAAAAGGGTTAAAGGGGTTAGATGAAAAAACCCACAGTGGGAACCGTAAATTAACAGTAAGAAACTGTAAATTCATTTACGGAAAAGTACTGTAAAAAAACGGCACTTTACTGGAACCAGAGCTGCCAGTAGATTACCGTTAAATCAAGGAAAAACAGTAATATACTGTAAAACGTAACAGTCAGATTTACCAGATGAATCAAGATATTTTCACTGAAATATTAGTGAAAGTTAATAGAAAAAAGTTGTGTAAAGTCAGTAACTGATAAGGAGAGTAAATATTAAAATGACCTGTGTTTATGTGTCATTGCACAAGATGATATAGAAGAGATCTTTTAGTTGAATTCATTAGTTTTGTGGGTTACCATTGCTGTGAAGAGTAGAGCCTGTGCTTCAGTCCAGGATGAGCAGAGAAACATTGATGATATGCTGCCTGATGCTTTATTTAACAGCAGTGACTGTGTTTGCTGATGCAGTTATGAGCCGTTTGTTGAGTAATTTATCACATACGTGTGTGCTATTGCTCACAACGAACCGCAAAGATTGAAGTTAAAGTCATGTTTCTAAATCATTTTACTACTACACCTTACACATGTGAAATGACTCAAATGAAGTTTTACGATACAAACACCAATAAATACTAGTTTTAAAATGAGAACTGTTTGAAGCGATCAGTTTTCCAAATTAAAAGTTACCTTTCATGGTATTATTACGGTAAAATACTGTAAAAAATGAGAGCTGTATATAAACAGTAGAGGGCTGTAAATTAACAGTACATTGCTGGAACCACAGCTGCCAGTAGATTACCGTTATTTTACGACACAATTTTTTACAGTGTACACTATATTGCCAAAAGTTTTGGGACACCTGCCTTTACATGCACATTTACTTTAATAACATTTCATAAGTCTGTACGGTTTAACATGGAGATGACCCACCCTTTGCAGCTATAACAACTTCAACTCTTCTGGGAAGGCTTTCCAAAATGTTTAGGAGTGTCTTCTAGAAGTTACTTTCAGAGGTCAGGCACTGATGTTGGATGAGAAGGCCTGCCTGGTGTGCAGTCTCCACTCGGATTCATCCCAAAGGTGTTCTGCCAGGTTGAGGTCAGGACTCGGTGCAGGTCAGTCAAGTTCCTCCACACCAAACTCGCTCATCCATGTCTTTAAGGACCTTGCTTTGTGCACTGGTGCAGTCATGGTGGAACAGGAAGGGGCCATCCCCAAACTGTTTCCACAAAAGTTAGGAGGATAAAATTGTCAAAAAATGTATTGGCATGCAGACTCAGAGGAAGGTGGTCAGTGGTCAACGCCAGAATAAAAACGGCAGGGATTCCCTCCATCTCTACCGTCAGGCCGAAACAGTTCTTAGAATGTAAGGAAAGAGCCTGACGTGGTCATACTCAATTCTAGTCAGAATATGAGTCTGATGCATCTCCATTGGGCTGTGATTATGGGACGTGTTTCAACCGAACCAGGAAAGACCTCATAGACCTACAACCAATCAGAGCAACAAAGCGACGCATAACGTTATTTGTAAAATGTCAACAGAACTCAACTGCACTGTGTTGCCAAGTCTGTGTTTTTTTTCCGTGGGTTGTTTTCCATGTCCGCGGGTTTAAGCAACGTCAATTATGTGATATTTAGACCCAGGAATGCGAATTTTAGCAGGCAACCATGGCAAAATAACATTTTTACCCCCAAACGCCTTTTTTAAAGGGGGGGTGAAACACTCAGTTTCAGTCAGTGTCATGTCAATCTTGAGTACCTATAGAGTAGCATTGCATCCTGCATATCTCCGAAAAGTTTTTATTTTTTTAATAATTATATAAGAAAGATGCGCTGTTCCGAGTCTTTCCGAAAAAAGCCGAGCGGGTGGGGGCGTGTCGTGTGAGCGGAGCTAAATAATGACGTGTGCAGCAGCGCGCTGTGTGTTGAGTCGAGTGCATCCCTAACAGCGGAAAAAAACTTTATTCAAAATAAAAATATGGCTTTTAATCGGATACAGCCATACATCTATGATCCGGAATCAGACCCAGAGGCTGCAGTTGAACAGGAGCAGCAGCAAAAACGACTAGAGCAGGACGTCTGTATGTGGTAAGTTACAAGTTATACACTAACTATATAATATGCTTAGCGGCTTGTGTTATTTACATATTTATACTTGAATTATATCGTCGTATTTTTGTCTTTGAAGGTGTACATGTGGGAAGTGCAGTTGTGCACGTGTGTTTGTGTGTTTACGCGTGGTTTGTGTAGACAGTAAGGTGACTAAAAGCAGTCTCACTCACCCTTCTAACGTTGGGACTGCTCCATCCTTCAGCATTAGGCGATTGGGAAAATTCGGCGTCGAGCTGGGCCTTGTTTATGAAACAGCGAACCGATATAAACATTCGCGCAACTCAGTTGCTGATCCGGAAAAGCAAATTACATCCACTGTTGCCTTAACGCGGGGTTTTTGGCGAATCTGTGCAGGACTGTCTTGGTCTGGCAACCAAAAACCCACTTTTTTGGTGACATTGTTATGTGCTATGTGTAATTGTCCCCTGTCCAGCATCCTAGCCCCGCTTTGATGGGCGTAGGCTGTTGCTTTCGCTCTCTCCCTCGCTCTCTCTCACGCGCAGGCTGTTGCTTTCGCTCTCTCCCTCGCTCTCTCTCACGCGCTTCCGGTAGAATTGTCCGTAAGGCCCATACAAGGAAATTCCGCCCCCACTAACGTCAATGGGGACGCATGATCTCAAAAAACTTGCCGAAACTTATGACTAACCGGAAGTAGTATTTTTGACAAAGAAATACTCCCATCAAACGTCCACCTTAACTTTTGAAACTTTGTCTATGTTTAGTATGGGATTCCAAGTCTTTAACAGTGTAAAAAGATCAGTATGCATGAAACAGCATTTCACCCCCCCTTTAAGCTATTGTCTAGGGATTGTAGTTGGCTGGTTTTGTTGTTAAATCTTGAGAACCCTGGCTGAACGCACGCTGGAATAATCAATACTTACCTGTGTTGTTTAAAAAAGAATTTAAGGATACAAAGTTATTATACAAAAATATTTATTTAATTGTTTCATTTTGAGTAATTTGGTCCTCCATATACCTCCACTACTACTCGTGTCCTAAAGTCCATGAATGCATTGCATTGGTGATGTCACATTCCCATTTTCTATATGTCCAATCAGAAAATAGTTACAAATCATCTAATTCACTTCGCACATGCTCAGTTTAGTCCTTATTCCACGTATTTTGATAAAGTAGAGCTCTGTGGAAGACATAGCAGATATTAGAGTAAAAAAAAATATTTTGACGTAACTTTTTTATTTTTGTTACAGGAATTTGTTCATACGTATATGAACAATACATACAATATTCATACATTGTTAATACTGTTTTGTAGTTAAACCATAGACTGTAAAAAAATAAAATATGAACGTAGTGTCCGTGACGTCACCCATAGGATTTCCGATAAGCCGTTCTGAAGCTTAAAGTAGGGGCGAGCTGGCCGTTGCCATCTTGCAAGCGAGTCATCATGTGTCACTCCCGGATAACAGAAAATGGGCAAAAAGGTGGGATGTGGGCGGGGCTTAGGTGACGCAATGACTAAAGACGGCAGATAAATGGCTATCCACCTGTAACCATGCCCTTAATTATGCAGAACTTTAAGGCTTTATATAATGTAAACAAATGAGTTCACCCCCCTCACAGTTGTCATGAAGGTCAAAATTAGCCGTATAGGCCAAAACCACAATTTGTACCAGGCTGTAAACATGTTTTTTTTTCTTTTGCTGTACAGTTGAGAATTTTAACACGGGGCTCAATGAGATTCTGCTCCCTTCTGGAGCCTGTCCCTAGCGGCCAGTTGAGGAATTGCAGTTTACATTACTTCCGTATTGGCTTCAAGGGAACCTTCAGAGGTTGCCGCTTGAGTTAAACACATCAAATTTTATTTATGTTTATTGTGTGTCTGTGTAGATATTTGTCATCTAAGTTGTTAGAGCTAATGTTTTAGCTGTTAGCTGTAAGGTGGGTTACATGGCTACATGACCCTGGGTTAGTTGTAACAGCAAGTGTCCTGGTTTTTGGTAATCAAAATATGGTCACCCTGCTACACACAAACAGACGCATGCACATTCAAGTGTTCAATTTAAATTTTTTGGCCATGCAAACTGAAAGATTTTATGAATATACTGTAGCCTATATAAGTGTAACATATAATTGTAACATATACAATTCTAAATGTAACATACAATTAGAAGAATTAAGGAGAATCGTTGAATTATGAATAATTTATTGCCATTTTGTGAATATTAAGTAAACACGTTAACAATTAAAAAGTAGAACTAACTCTCATAAATATTTTAAAATGTAACATATACACTATTTCATTTTAATAATTTGATTACGTAATGAGTAATTCTGAAATTTTCTTAAGAAATATAATATTTTATCAATTAAGAGAATGCATAGGCAACTATCTAATCTCACACAATAGTTTTGCACTGATCGATTGCAACACGGCTCAGTGTGACTCTTAGATGCCAATAAATATCATAAAAATAAATTAAATAATAAAGGTAGGCCTACCGCAAGTTTGGATTTTTCGCTAGTGGAGCACATCCACTATAGCTAGTAGCTGGATTCAGCTTCGCCTACCACACGAAACCCAGCACTGGTGAAAGGTAAATAGTTAAAAAGTCGTCTTACCTTCAAGATTCGTGTTCACCATATAAGTATATGACGGAAAAGCCAAATGCCGTAAATTAATCGAAATCATCATGATTCCATTAAAGTTTCAAGAGCATCCCCTACTATATCCTGATCATGGTCTTCTCTGTCGCCATCTTGCGGCAACTGACCGCAAGGTGACATTGTGATTTTGGATGTATGCGGACAATTACCATGAGCGGACCCAAAATATGATGAATTTCAATTTTGGAAAGATTCGATGCAGTAAGGTTTATTTATGTATTTATTTATTTATTTGAAAGTTTATAGTGTCTGGCTAATTCATATTTCTTATTCATTGTCCTTTAACACAGCACTGATTTGATAGGCATGTTTGCCGATCTGCAAGAAGTTTTCAGATAACTGTTATAATATTAACCTATAAACACACAAATAACAAATTACTATTAATACACGTTTATTATAAAATCTGTGTATTATATGTAAATAAACAAAAAGTATAATTATATGATATAAAATGATTGTATTATATTATATTGTATTAATATTGCATTACATTACATTACTTTTTTTGGGGGGGGGGGGGGGGGGGTAAAGGCCTGCAAAAACAATAGCGTGGAAAAAAATCTTGGGGTAATAGTAATATGAATTAAATATGTTGTTACACTGTCTCAGTACATTATAGCCTCTGAATAAAAAGGCAATGATTAGGACAAATTAAATGTATTGCCAATAAAAGAAAATGACGACGATGATATATGGTTTTATTTATTTATTTGGAATAGTATTTAATGTAGTAAAAATAATTTAAAAAATAATTATGTGGGTGATTTTAGATGCAATGTAATACCAAAGAAGTTTCTGAAACTTAAAAAAAAAAGAAAGAAAAAAAAAAGTTTCCTTATGACATGACCCTACTAACGTTACTCTTCAAATTAACAGAAAAAATATTTTATATTTTTAGTAAGCCTTTTTTGCTGCTTATCACATTCATCTCATTCGGGTTATTGTTGTTGTTATTATTATTATTATTATTATTATTATTATTATTATTATTATTATTATTATTATTATTATTATTTTTATTATTATTTTTATTATTATTATTCGTAGTAGTAGGTTATGTATTATTGAATGCAAATGTTAGTACTTGAAGGACGCATGACGTCATAGCTGCGAATGCGGAAGTGAAGCGAACAACAACAAGAGATTGAGGAAAACGAAACAGGACCAGTAATCAGACAGAAACGATGGTCCAGAAATTTAGATGAAATCAGTATTGTTCTTAACAGCAAGAGGAACAAAGCTTTTTCGAAAGGTATTCACAATACTCTAATTCTGTTAAACGCAAAAGCATAATCTGAATGACGAATTATAGCTAGCGTTATATTTGATCATTTCAGCATATTTTAATAAACAAACATCTTTCGTTAATGTCATCGCGACCGGTGAAATCAAATCAGACGAATGAAAGTGAAGTTTGTAAATAAACTTTGGTGTTTGCACGCGAAAGCCTAGTCTGAAAGTTTAAAATAGCTGAAAACGATAGACTGAATGGAGGGGATAACGTTAACGTTTTATGATGGACCGAGGATAAATTGTGTGACCTTTACGTAACGTTAACTGACAACAAGTCAACTATATTTGGTCATTCCTGCATTTTTTTTTGAGTAAACAAAATAGCGTGCTTGAATGATATCGCGTCCTGTCAAAAACAAATCTGATGAGTTATTGCTTGCTTATTAATCAAGCATGTTGTCATGCACTTGACAGATGGTTATATTTATGTATTTGCTTCGAAGATGCACTGTGTGGTCACTGACAAACATCTGGAGAGCTCAGGGTTCATCCAGAAGCCCCCCGAAGAAGAGTCATGTGAGGAGGAAATGGACACATCAGAGACAAAGTGGCACTGGTTTTACCTCGCAGAGTGTGGCGTCTGGCATATGTTTGAAGTATGTACTGCACTTTATCAAGCTATTTGACTAATATGAATGACAGTGCACTAGTTGCTTATCACATCATGTTTTTTTCCTGTTCGCTACAGGAAGTTCCGAGCACAGGCTGTTCTGTCACCAATGAGCAAATTGAACAAAACTACTGCAAGAATCAGAGTGCTTCAATGGACTTCTATACTGCTAAATATACCTATAAATTAGACTTTTCTGGTCAGTTACCAAGCAAAAACATAGATTTGTTTTAACTAGGATTGTGGTAATAAATGCCATGAGGGCTGTGATATGCATCTTTACCGTCATCTCTCTTTGTCATCTTCTCAACTCTATCATGTCACTAGCTATGAAACAAGTCAATGTGACTACTGGAAAAGAAAGGCCAATCAAAAGAGCATTGCAATCAGCTACTGACTTTAGGTAAGCTCATTTATGCAGCTTTTATTATTATATTATACATTTGTTTTGTTTATTACTTTACATTTAAAAAAAAGTGTTTTTAATTTTGTGTTTTTACAGATTTATCTGTGATAACCCAGCCCTTCCTGTACCCAGTCACTGGGAAAGAGTTAATACGGAGGAATCCTATCAGGTAAAAATCATATAGAATGACTTTTGACTGCATTACAGTGGTTTGCGTCTTACCTAGAGACTTACTTTTTCTGTTAATTTGAGATTTTTTTCCTCATCATCTGCTGCTTGTGGTGTGCCCCAGGGATCCATGTTGGGACCTTTATTGTTTTCCCTTCATATGTTCTGTAATGCTTCTTCGTATGTTTCTACTTGCCCTGCTCTGAGCGGCATTCGAACCGGAGTTTCCGGTGTGGGAGCCGGTCGCACTAACAAGGACGCTAAAGACCACAGCCTCTACCGTCAGTAGCTAGCGCACCTCTTGAGGCCAGAGTAGTGAGGTTTACATTCTTCGCTCTTACTGGCCTACATCCGTTACACTTCCTTCGGCCTACATTTTTTCAGAAATGCAGAATACAGCATTTGTATCAGCGTTATGATGTCACTTACTTAATAACCAGCAGCCATATCACCCTGTAGCCCAAGGTTTCCTACTGAAGCTAAGAAGGGTTGAGCCTGGTCAGTACCTGGATGAGAGCCCAACTGGGAAAACTAGATAGCTGCTGGAAGAGGTGTTAGTGAGGCCAGCAGGGGGCGCTCATCCTGTGGTTTGTGTGGGTCCTAACACCCCGTATAGTGATGGGGACACTGTACTGTAACAAGCACCGTCCTTAGGACCAACCTTAGGACGTTAAACCGAGGTCCTGACTCTCTGTGGTCATTAAAAATCCCATGGCAGTTCTCATAAAGAGTAGGGGTGTAACCCCCGGTGTCCTGGCCAAGTCAATCTCATGCCAATCCTGTGTACCTATAGAGTAGTATTGCGTCCTTCATATCTCCGAAAAGTCTTTAGTTTTATCATATTTATAAATTACCCTTAATTAACTCTGCCACGGTGTCACCATAAATCAAAGGTTGATCAGACCTTTTCTGCGGCTGTGGCTGAGTCTAAGCTTTGGTATAGTCTCCTCTATCATGTGAGCTCTGCTCCTTCATTGGACTTTTTTAAATCTACTCTTATATCATACTTTTATTTTTGGCTCTTGGAAATTTGTATTTGTTGCTTTACTCTGTAGATTAGCTTTTACATACTGTACAACACTTGGATCAATTTATATTTTTTGCTTAAATGTGCTTAATGAATTAATTTGTTGTTGTTGTTGTTCTTTGACTGTGTTTCTACAGCTCATTGCTCTATGTAGAGATACATTTGAGTACAAAGAAGTGGCCCGGTTATATGAGAGAACCATGAGCCAGCCTATCAGATCAATTCAAAGAATACAGAACCTGGACTTGTGGGAGTTTTTCTGCAGGTTGTCTCATTTTCCCATATTTCAAATAAACCTGAAGGGGTTTATGTTGCATTAATGATTCTCTGTTTGCATATTATCACACTTTTTATTACAAGGTTTCTCTTAGCAAATACAGTATTAGTCTTTTTATTTTATTTTAAATGTTTTAATTTATGACAGAATCAAATTGAAATCTAACTGAAAAATTCTATATATTACAGGAAAAAGGCCCAGCTGAGAAAGATAAAACATGTCGTAAACGTTGAAGAAAAGATGCTTTTTCATGGAACCGGCCACAGTAACATACAGGCCATATGTACATACAACTTTGATTGGCGTCTCACAGGAAGTCATGGCGACGTCTATGGCAAAGGTACAGTTCATGAGTACCTTTCAAAAATCAATTCATTTTTGCGTTAAAGAGATGAATTCACAAAAAAATGAGAAGTGTCATTATTAATGGATCCTAATGTTAGTCCAAACCTGTAAGACTTTTGTCTATCATTACACACAAAAAGTAACGTTTTGAAGATTGTTCACGCTGCTCTTTTACATACAATGATAGAGCGGATGTGGATAGGACTGTAGGGATAGCTCTTGAATGGTAATTGTGTTTTTCACTGAAAATCTTGCGAAAATCTATGATCACTTGTCCACTATCATTGTGTGGAAAAGAACAGATTCAACATGTGCGTATATATTTTGCAATAGTGTGTCAGTTGGTAATATAATTTTACATTTTGAAATATTTATTTTGCCATTAATTGTAATAATCCATTCCAGTGAGATTTTTGTATGCAGAAGGAGTCTGACTACAGCTGTTTGATCCACACAGAGATCTAATCTCACCATCATCGAGTCCGTCTGTGATTACATGAAGAAACTGAAAAAAACAAGACAGAATCCAAAAGAACTGCGACAACATCTCCAATACGCTTGAAGAAACCCTTCTGCAAAGCTCCCTGAAAAACTATGAGCAAGTGTACCAGGACAAAAGCTGTTTAAAACACAAAGCGTTGATAAACAAAATCTATTTATGACATTATTTTTGAAAGCATTCTCACTGTACCGCATTTTTACACAAGTGTCTAAAACTGTTCACAGTACTGTAGCTTTGCAGGAGGGTTTCTTCAAGCGTCTTGGAGATGATGTCGCAGTTCTTGTGGATTTTGTCTCAGTTGTTTTTTTTTAGTTTCTTCATGTAATCACAGACATACTCGATGATGGTGAGATTAGATCTCTGTGTGGATCAAACAGCTGTAGTCAGACTCCTGCATACAACAAATCGCACTGGAATGGATTATTGCAAAGAACTGCTACTTTTACATGGTGTAAATAGATCACTTTTTTCACTTAGTATGCTATTTCACTTAGTAAATAGCATCTACAGATATTTGCACTTAGTGTAAATATCATCTATTGCTAAGAAAATGTTATTTTTATTCAGTGTAAATAGAATCTAGTTGCTATTTAAACTTGGTGCAAAAAGCTGCTGCCATATTTATATGATTTATATTATATATAAATATTGTATATATACACATATAACATTGTCCTAAAATATATGCGTGTGTATCTATTTGTATATGCATAATAATTATACACAGTACACACACACACACATTCCACAGAAATAAATTTGGAAACCCATGTTTTCCACGTGAAAAAAATGCTTTTAAGTCACAATAATGAGAAGTTATAATTGACATAAGATGACATAATCATGACAAAAAAAAGTCACTCTTTATCACTATTCACATTATCTCAATAATGAGATAAAAAGTTGCAATTATGTCTTTATTGCCTTTTATTTCATCATTTGATGTTTTTTCATAATTTTAACTTTATCTCATTATGACAAATATCACAATTTTGATTAACAATTGTGACACAATCAATTCCAGCTTTGCATGAGATAAAAAGTTGCAAATAATTTAAGTAGACTTGTTATCTCATCATGATCTACTGAAGCATATTTTTTTTTCTTGTGTGGTTAAATGTGACTTTTTAATTGCCTTTTTTTTTTCTTCGTAGGGTTAATGTAAACATTTCATTACTATTAAAATGTCATTATAGAAACATTTAACATTGTATACATACATTTTTTTGTCTTCACAGGAAGCTATTTTGCACGTGACGCAAGGTATTCCAGCAAGTTTTGCCATTCGACAAGCAAGCATAACTTTATCCTACAGAAACATGGTCTAGCGCCTGCGATTTTCCAGAGTGACCCACCTTACAAGGTCATGTTTCTGGCACGGGTTCTAGTTGGGGAATACACACTGGGTCATCCCCAGTACTGCAGACCTCCTTCTAAAGACATGAGCATTGCCAACTTTTTCGACAGCTGTGTGGATGACATGATAAACCCTAAGATCTTCGTTATATTCGACAGCAACCAGATCTATCCGGAATACCTAATTGAATTTTACTGATGTCAAAGACCAAAAGAAAAGCAGCGTAAACTGTGTTGATAGAACTTATACCGTGGAGTTTTGGGACCTATATAGAGCAGAGTGCTGTAACAGTGCTGAGGCCGGTTACTGCAAAAGTGCCTTTGGTGAACTATGAACTACATAACAATGTACTGTTACTAGGGGACTGAGAAAAGAAAAAAAAAGTATATATATATAAATATATATATATATATATATATATATGTATATATATATATATATATATATATATATATATATATATATATATATATATATATATATATATATATATATATATATATATATACTGTATGTTTATATGGATTATATCAACTTGATGTGTCTCATAACATTTATTTAAATGTTCTCTTAATTGTTTTCTTTTTAAATGTGGTTGCTTGGAATATGCCATAACTTGTATTATTCACTTGTATACTATCCAGAAATCTGACTTGTGAAAAAAACATGTTGGTAGAAAGTGATTCCATAAAAAACCGAGTACTCAATTTGTTTTTTCAAATTTGCACATGTAACATTATTATTATTATTATTATTATTATTATTATTATTATTATTATTATTATTATTATTATTATTACTATTATTATTATATCTACCTCTTCATAACTCTACCTCCTGTTGTGTGTTTTCAAAAGCAAAGGCAAAAATCTGATGGCCTATTGTTAAACATGCATTTAATGGAAGTCTCAAAGGGGACCTGTTATGCAAACTTTACTTTTACATGGTGATGACGATGTGTGTGTAGACAACCAACCTATAGTAAAATATCCACCACTCTTTAAAAAAAAAAAAGTCCTGGTTAAAACTGAGCATTGCTAGTACAGTTTCATACGTTTCAGTGCGTGAGATTGTCCTGTTTTGTTCTTGGTAGGATCTCTGGAAGCTCCACCCTTTTCTTAAAAGGGGGGTGGGAGCACCAGTTAATTTGCATTTAAAGGGACACATACAAAAACTGTGTGTTTTTGCTCACCACCAAAAAGTGGCAATTTTAACATGCTATTAAAAAATGATCAGTTGGGTATTTTGAGCTAAAAGTTCACATACACAGTCTGGAGACAACATAGACTTATTTTACATCTTGTAAAAAGGGGCCTAATAGGTCCCCTTAAAAGTCACAATGAAGCTGAGAGTGACAGTGACTTTGCTTTCGCATTGTGACACACATTATCCGAGTGAAACAAATTATTGAAAAAAAAAAAAAAATTCTGTGGGAACTTTGTTCTATCCACCAGTTGCTGATTGGATGAAGGCAGACCTCTTCCCACTGATTATAAGATTGGATGATTGAAGTCTGGCAGATATGTCACCACAGAAAAGTGTAATTTCACGGAACATCATTTTGATTAAATCTTACAATGTCAAAAAAAATATATATAATAATTACATGCATAGATGAATCGTTTACAATAAAGTTAATGCATTTTGAGTAAAAGCACTACATCCCCTTCATTGATAAACATTTGATCAGATTTAATATTTAAACCAGCAACAGTGTGATACTCTCAGCTATGTATTAATACATTTTGCCAACATTTTGTTAAAAACAGGTGTGTACAATTAGTAAATCAATAGACAGAATTATCTATTTGTGAAATCATTGACAAAATATTCCAATTGCCCATTAGAATAGCCAGAAATCAAACGCTAAGTTTATACGTGCGTCCAACTGCGTGCAGGACGTTCTTTAAAGGGTTGATGAATTGAGAAATCAACTTTCCCTTGAGCTTTTGATATAAAAAGGTCATGGTAATATAAGAATATCCTGTAAGTTTGAGAGATGAAAACTTCCTTGTTAGTCAAAGAAAAGCTTTTAGACACCAGGCCCAGAAACCGATTGTGTTTTAACCTTACAACATCGTGTGGCGAAACACCGCCTCTACAGAATAATAAGCACGTCTAATTCAGTAGCCCCGCCCACCGACTCATGAAGCTGTTTGGATCACGTTAGCCAGCAGCAATAAACAACATGACGAAGATAAGATATTGCACTATTCCTGGTTGTGGAAGAACACAGCTGCTGCATAAGCTTCCTTCGGATCCTAATATTAGGAATGAGTGGTTGAACGTTATTTTTAATGAAGTTCCAGCTTATGTGGGGAAGACATTGTACGCGTGTTCGCTTTGTTCCACTGCGGAATCGTTTGTAAACAAGTCTCAGGTGGAGCTGGATTTGCAGACATATTGAGATTAAGGGTGCGTTCACACTTGTCATGTTTGGTTCGATTAAAACAAACCCCGGGTACGATTGCCTGTTTGGTGCAGTTCATTTGAACCTATATGACTGCTGCCATCCGAACCCTAATGCGCACCAAACAAGCGTAACCGAGGCCGCTAAAAAGATGGGTCTCGGTCCGCTTCCAAACGAACTCTGGTGCGGTTCGATTGATATATGAACGCAACACGGACCAAAGACATGTAAACGGACCAAAAACCGGACGTTATGTCACAAGATGCGATCGGTGTATCCAAAATGAATAACTTTAACATTAGAGGGCAAACGTAGAGCAACGAGGAAGTGCCTCATCAATATTTGGTCCAACGAGCATGTTTCGAAAAGGCTAGAAAAAAACGCACAAAAAGCATGCCTGGTTATTCTCATCAAAGGACCTGTGTTGCCCATTATTGGCAGGTACAGACGACAGAACGGCCGTCTCTTTTGCATAAGAGATGCTCGTCTCTTTTCTGCACAACGGAGGAAATCCTGCTGCTGTTTAGAATGATTTGAACATTTTATGAGCTCTTCATGAGTTCTCAGCGGGTAAAATAATGCCATATGTACATGCATAAAATGATGGCGTTTAAAGCATTGTTTTGACCAATCAGGTTGTTACTATGCCTATGGTTCGGTAACTTTAGGTTTGCTGTTACCTAAACTAACCGAACTACAAGTGTGAACACACCCTAAAACACAATGTTGTGCCTACTATATTGGATCCAACAGGAATGGTGCAACAACACAGTTCTGTGAGTAAAACGTATATATATATATATATATATATATATATATATATATATATATATATATATATATATATATATATATATATATATTGCATTGTTAGATTTTTTGATATGTGTAAGTATGTATGCAAATATGTGTTACTTTCGTGTCTAACATACCTTTAGCACATTGTACCTTTAACATAACTAAACTGTTACACACCTGCACCTTTGAAAAGGCATTTGGGAGTTTGTTTACTGTTAGGTTTAGGTTTTTGTATAATATGCAAAAGAGAAAGAGAGAGAGAGAGAGAGAGAGAGAGAGAGAGAGAGAGAGAGAGAGATTGTGAATGAGACATTAATGTTTAAGTTCAGCTCTTCAGCTCTCACCACTCTTTTTAGAGTGAAAAACGATAGGCTACAATGAACTTCATAAACCATTGGTAATAAAGTTTGGCCATTATTCGGACGGTGTACGCTATATTCTGTCTCCAAAAACATCTTGGGATAAAGTTTTCACACTGACAGGTGTTACTGTAAGACAGGGGGCGGAGCTTACCGATAGGTACGAGATAAAAACAAGTTTTCCTTCTATTAACAGTTTCACTTTCTCATAGACGGAACCAGGAAACTCTTCCATTTACTGGAAGAGATTATTTAGTTGCTTTACGTCTCTGTAAAATGGCAGAAGCCAGCATTTCAGTGGCGCAGGACCAGTTCAGCTGTCCAGTTTGTCTAGATCTACTGAAGGATCCAGTGACCATTCCCTGTGGACACAGTTACTGTATGAACTGCATTACAACCTGCTGGAATCAGGAGGATCCAAATGGAGTTTACAGCTGCCCTCAGTGCAGACAGACCTTCATTCCAAGACCTGTCTTATGTAAAAATGTGGTGTTTGCTGAAATGGTGGAGCAATTAAAGAAGACAAAACTCCATGGAGTTGTTCCTGCTCAATGCGACGCTGGACCTGGAGATGTGGCGTGTGACATTTGCACTGGAACAAAATACAAAGCCATCAAGTCCTGTTTAGTGTGTCTCAAATCCTACTGTCAAAATCACCTTGAACAACATGAGATTTTTTTTAAAGGTAAGAAGCACAACTTGATGGATGCCACTGGCAGACTACAGAAGGCTGTGAGGAATATTGGCTCCCTTCTTCTCACCCCACAAGAAAATGAAGTGCTCTTTAACCATCTGGGCAGGAAATGCATTGTAAGTTCTCAAGCATTTTCTTGATTTCTTTACCAGGTAGAAGATGTCTGATGTACCCAACTCAAACTGCACTGAATGTATCAATAATGATTTAATTGGAATGGAACACTTAACCTGGTGCTCCATTTAGGGGTTACATTGGTCATCATAAGTGACCGGACACCTAAAAACTTTACTTTCTCCACCCCAGGAAAACAATGTAATTTATTTTTCTTCAATAAGTCTATTTTTGCCATTGAAAATAATAATTTAAATTTAATAATTTTAATTTACTTTTCAAACAGTATTTCAGGTTAAAATATAGTCTAGAGCTAGGCCTTCAAAAAAAAAAAAAAAAATCCCTGAAGGTAGATAAGCTCCAACTCTTTTGGAATTATTAAAAAATGCATGCAACCATGGGTGTAACCACTAGAGGTCTCCATGGAGGGGCTTGAAAATTCCCTAGTTCTCTTTTGTACATTTAATTAGATTATTTAGTTTTGAGAAATAGTGATTTAAAGTGTTAGTTTTACAATAGATTTACAGTGTGTGAGTGTCTGTGTATGGGTGAGTGGATGAGTCAATGTCTCATTCTTGATTACTTTTTTTCAGCATTGTGGCCAATTTGTAGATTGTACACTCAAAAATTCTGTGAATTCAGATTTCCCATTAATTTCCTATGGTGGTCATTTTTGACCGCAGGCAGCCCTTTCTTGGGTGGACCAAAACACACCCAGAACTGGTCTGACTTCCTCCACTGTGCAGACTTCTCCAAGTAAATCCTCAATGCCCGCACCTGGCAGAGGAGGTGAAGTCTGCCCTCTTACTCTGTCACATGGAATGGCTGGAGAACCACCGACTGTACCGTGTTTGATGGTACCTTGGGTATATAGCCCGGGGTCGGACGCAAGATGGCCATAACTTCACGAGTTACTCCAGTCCTCGAACTGGATCTGATTCACGATGGCTGGAATTGTGGGCATCTTGAATCTCCTCAGAGACCGGTTCAGATGCCTGAGATCTAATATAGGATGCAACCATCCATCCTTTTTGGGGACTATGAAGTACCGGCTGTAGAACCCGGACTCCCTGTCTGGCGGGGGAATGTGTTCTATCGCCCCCTTTACCAGCAGAGAGTGTACTTCTTGCCCCATTACCCCCACCTGCTCGGGACCGACCACTGGACCAGGAACTGATTAAAGGCGGCCGCCTGTTTCTTCACCTCCTGAATACCTCTTGACGACAGTGCTCGCAGCTCTGCCGAAGAGGCCAGAAGGTGAAACCAGGGAATCAAGGAGAAAATGTCTATCTCTCTCCCATATCCCCAACAGGTTAAGCCAGAGATGTGTCTCCATGCACACCATACCAGCCATAGAGTGGCCGATAGCGCGGGCCATCTCTTTAGTGATACGAAGAGACAAATCTGTTGCCTTTCTCAGCTCTGTAATATACTCCGGAGAGGGTCCCTCGCCTTCATCAAGCTCCTTTAGTAGGTCTGCTTGGTAGGCCTGCAGAACCACTAGAGTGTGCAGACACCCACCAGCACGACCAGCCGCACCATATGCCCTACCCACCAGCCTCGATGTTTCGCGGCATGGCTTAGGGGGCAACGCCGGGCCTTTAATGATGCAGCGGTCTCAGGTGAGAGGTGGCAGAAGAGCAGAAAGCTAACCCCGCTATGTGCTGGCGTCCCTTTATACCTTCCGGGTATGCCATCACTCGCTACGTCATGACGCAACACCAATCAGGATTGGCCTTTTTTCTTTCAAGCTTCAATAGCGTCACGCTGGGGGCGTTCCCAAAAGTGTCATCTACGATGACACATTGCGAGTTCCCTCGATAAAGGGAACCAAGACATTCCAGATTTGACATCCACTCCTAGAACCAAGTATGGGAGGCGAATAGTGAAACCAGTAAGACTAAACCTGTGAACTGTGTGTGTGTTGGGGGTACAGGAGCCCTATAATGTAAATAATTAATGAAGAATGTTCAAGATGCGCATGCACCGGTGAAAGTTAGCAACGGTGAAACTACCTGTTTGCTCAAGGAGTTAGATAGGAGCAGATCTTCCAGCAAAAGTGGCAGAATAATCCTCTAAGATCTGTTGAGACAAAGGAAGTCTACCCTTTGTTCTTTAGAAAGGAGAGATGTGTGGTTATTTCTGTGTAACTATAGGCTGGCTCTGGCTATATGATGCGACTAGTTGGAGTAGGATGACGCTGAAATGCCAGCTATGTAATGCACAGTGTTGGGAGTAACGCATTACACTGTAAAAAATGATCGTGATTTTAACGGTCAAAGGTTGTAAAAATGCTACAGTTAAAAACTGTTATTTGGTTAACACAAAGTTTCCTTACTATATACGGTGAATAACTGCAATAGATCTAACCTTATGCCCGTGAAATTTACAGAAAAACAATGTAAAATCCCAAAAGAAAATTATAGAAAACCCAAAAGCATATATATTTTTTCTTTGAATCAGAGTGACATTTTGTAAACTATTAAACAGAATATTTTGTTATATTTACAACATGTGATTATAATAACATTTTATTTGATAGAACTACAAATATTGGTATTAAAAACCTGTACGTTTTTTTGAGAAAATACTGTAAAAACTAGTTTGTTAATTTGACATGCAAATATTGTTGACAATTAAAAAAATTTGTTAATCTTAAAAATGTAAGTCACTTTACACGTTTATGCATTTAAAAAATGTCTAAACATGTATTTGTATTGCATATAAATGTTCCATGCATTTGGATTATGTAATTTTAACAAACAAATTAATCAACTTACAAAGAATCACTATCTAAGAATCAGTAATAAAAATCTTATTTGTAAATCATTTATAAATGAAACGTTAAATGAACACTTTCTAGTGTTCATGTGTGTGCTCACTAATGAGTTAAAGTACCATTGAAGCAGTGTTGAAGTTAATGAGATAATTAAGAGATGATTGAGCATTAATGATGAACACCTGATGATAATGAGCACAATCACTGAAGGAAAGAGAAACAGGAGAACTACGACTGACTTCAGCCACAGCTTTAGATGAAATCAACTGAAGATAAAAGAAGACATTAAATCTCTGAAGATCTCATCAGAGGATTAAACAACTCCACAAACAGCATTACCAGCTTCACACATTACTAACCAGACTGATTTTATTTCTGTGGATGTTGATGTTTTATTGAAAATAATAGTTTTATTTGAAGTCACCATGATGGTGAGCAGTGTTTGCTTTAGTTGGGCTCTTGACCCTTGACTCTCCAACATTAGTTTTCTGGCTGCTTTAACTGTGTTTATAAAGCACTTTAGTTACAGTATGGAAAGCCAAGAAAACACATGGTCAGATGATTTGTCTCTTTGTTCATGATTATATAATCATCATCTAGTGATCACTGGTCTTGTTCAGAGTCTAAGACTCTGTTTATGTGTTATTAATTTTGTTTAATCATAATAGTAGAGGCCAGTTGATTCTATAGCATGAGCGCTGTTGTGGCAATCTAATATGCAGAATTAAAAAATAAATAGTGCACAAAAGGTTTTAATCTATAGCAAACATTAGACACAAACAGATATCAAGAATCAGTGTATGAATCTCAACAATGGTGACAATCAATGAAAAGCTGAATGCTGCAGTGCATGCTGGGTACCACCAATCAATACTCTCCAATGAGTCCCAGCATGCATTGCGGCATGAATAAATTATGCATCTGAATTTTTTTTTTTTTTTTTTGTCACCATTGTAGAGATGCAAACACTGATTCTTGATGTCTGTGTTTGTCTAAGTAATGCCATAGATTAAACCTTTTTTTTGGTCCTGCAAGTTGTTTGATTGCTACAACAATGCATGAGTTTATAATGTAAACCACATGGCTTTTATTACGCATGCTACACAATTAACACATGACCTCCATAACCAGAGCATTAGAATCTGAATGAGTTTAGTGATTCAGCCACTACATGATGATTAATATAATCATCATTAAAGAGCCAAATCACCTGGCCATGGTTTTTTGACATTCCATGCCATAACAAAAGTGCTTTACAAACACAGTTAAAGCAGCCAGAAAACTAAAGTTGGAGAGTCAAGGGTCAAGAGCCCAACTAAAGCAAACACTGCTCACCATCATGGTGATTTCATATAAAACTATTATTTTAATTAAAACAGAAATTACAACAATAAAGTCAGTCTGGTTAGTAATGTGTGAAGCTGGTAATGCTGTTTGTGGAGTTGTTTAATCCTCTGATGGGATCTTCAGAGATTTAATGTCTTCCTTTATCTTCAGTTGATTTCATCTAAAGCTGTGGCTGCAGTCAGTCGTAGTTCTCGTGTTTCTCTTTCCTTCAGTGATTGTGCTCATTATCATCAGGTGTTCATCATTAATGTTCAATCATCAATTAATTATCTCATTAACTTCAACACTGCTTCAATGGTACTTTAACTCAGTAGTGAGCATACACATAAACACTAGGAAGTGTTAATTTAACATGGGTGTTTTTCTGTGTACTTTTACATAATTCCTAACTGTTTCATTTACGTATAACTGGCATATATTAATCATATTTAGTTTATTAATTTGTCTATGTAAAAATAATCCAAATGCATTGAAAATGTATATGCAGTTTACATACATAAATCTTATGCTTTACATTTTAATGCAACACTTACTGGTTTTCTATTTATTTTTAATAAAAATGAAAAAAAAAAACGTGCCTCCTCTAACCACAGACTTAATTTTGAATTTCATAGTGCGCATAGATTCATAATTCTCTGGTAACCACAGCTGCCAGCATTTTCCTGTAAAAATAACAGTTTTTTGTAGTTTTTTTTACAGTGTACACTGTAAAAAAGATCCCCATAAAATTTACGGTAAAAAACCGGCAGCTGTGGTTGCCAGAACTTTACCGTAAAAAATACGGCAGTAACGTTTAAGGTTTTACGGGACAGCAGCATATAATTTAAAGGTTTATAATGTAATAATTACGGTTAAAAAACATTTATTTTACAGTTCAAAACAGTATAATTTAAAGGTTTATACATTTTATTTTATTTTACAGTAAAATACCGTTAAATTTACAATTTTTTGAAGTGAAAAAGAACAGGGCATTGTGTAATTAACAGTGAAAAAACGTAAATTGACATTCCCAGAATTCCCCACGTGACACTTCGTATTTGATGCATTTTCATTGAATTAACTATGTTTCTTCTTAGTTTTTTCTAATCACTTATGTACATTAAGGTTTTATGTTACATCTAATGTTGTTAAATTAATGTTTATTGCATTTTTAAAACATCATGTGTGCTACCATGATGGTGTTTGGTGTTTAGTGTTTGTGTGTGCACCTTCTATATGTTAATATTGTCCCTCCAAAAGCTGCGTGTGATGAGCTTTGATTCATCATGTGATTCTCATCACCACTGTCATTGGTGATTGTCAAATTATATAAAAGGAAAATAACAGATATTAGCATTTCAATTGTTTCAATTGAAAGTTGGTCATTTAATATTTCGGTTCAATATTTTTTTTTTTTACCATTATTGTTTTATAGTGTACTGTGTACACATAATTATTTCTATATAAACTTTCAAATTATAGGGTTTTTAACTGTAAAATAAACCAGTTTTAACCGTAATTACCGCATTATAAACCTTTAAATTATATGCTGTTGTCCCGTAAAACCTAAAACGTTCCTGCCGTATTTTTTACGGAAAAGTTCTGGCAACCAGAGCTGCCGGTTTTTTACCGTAAATTTGATGGGTATTTTTTTACAGTGTACAAAAGTAATACATTACAGTAACTTATTACTTTTTGATGTAACGCAGTAGTGTAAGGCATTACTAATGAATTTTCAGTAATATTTTACTCGGTACATTTTCAGTAACGCTTGCATTACTGTTCAAATAAAAACTGATGGCAACAATAAGAAAAGAACAAATGCACATAATGTCAACTTAGAGTTTACACACAGTTCTGTTGTGTCTATGAACAGAAGCTATTCCCAGATATTGCCAGATAATCACTTTACCTCTTCAATACTTATAACAGAATTGGATCGTTTGTGATTCTGTCTGTCATGATTTCATGTATTGTCTTGAGCCAATTCTCTATAGTTAGCCTGGATAGCCCACAGTCATTATGGTTCATCATATCGCCTTCTACTGGATGTAAAATGCTCTCTTCCTACATCTTAGAATGTTTAGAGCTACTTCTGTAGTTATTTTGGTGAAAGTAACTCAAAAGTAATACAGGAGTAATGTAACACATTACAATTCTGAGACAGTAATATTGTAATGTAAAGAATTACTTTTAAATACCAGTAATAAATAATCTATAATATATTACAGTTTGGAAGTAACTTGCACAACACTGGTAAAGCATGTTATGTTGTTTTCAGTAAAAGCAAGTAAAAACAGTTCAAATCCAGAGTCTTTATTTACAAGAAACAGCGAATTACTAAAGAGCCAGTTCTGAGCTCAGATATAAGTCACTTTCACTTGATAGTGAATCTGGTTAAGAAGCTGTCAGCAATCAAAATATTGATTTTGAAGACACTGAAAGCACTAGTTATGAGAACATGTTTGAGATTGTGAATATGACCCAGATGCTGAATGTACTGGGAAATGAGCTCTGACAAGGACAGTGAGGATGGTATAAAGCATCTGTTTCATCTGAACCCTTACAAGTTCCAAAGGGTAACAAGAAAAGACTGCTTTATTTTATTCTTCTGTAATTGTTACTCTTAGGAGAGTTTTATAGAGTAGAGATCTATCTGTGTTAGATATAGATCTGTGCCGCTAAAGACCGTAATAATGATTGGCAAAACATTAATGCATTTAAGGGTTGAAATTAATTCTGAAAATCATACTTAGGTGTTTGTTTTCACAATTAATGTATTCAGTTAATGTGACATACATATTTAGGAATGTTATCTATAAAATAAAATAAAATAAAAATCACAATTGCAGTTAAATCCTTCTATTTTGTTTTTGTGTCCACAGAGTTTGTGTTCAGCAGTGGTGCAGGTCTATGGAGCCGACAGAAACTCATCCTGGATGAAAAAGTGCTGTGGTGTGGCCTGTCTGGTGAAAGACAACTCTCAGAGATCTTACTTTATCAGGGTGGTTGATATAAAAGTAAGTCAGCAGATGCTCCATGTGGGTCAGATTTTTTTTTTATAATGATTCCTCATTTAGCAATATCCTATTAAAAATGGTAAATAAAAGTAAATGGTTTCTTATTCTACTTTGACAGGAGGGGAAAATCTTGTTTGATCAAGATTTGATCAGCAAATTTTCAATAACCAGCTCTAGGCCTGACTTTATCACATTTGCTGGAGATGTAAGTGCTTAGGTCTTACATGGCATGCCCTTTGTGTGTGTCTAGCCATGTGTTTTGTACACATGTAATTCACCTCAACAGACGTAATGTATGTGCCACAGGCATGGCCAGGACTAATAAAGACTAATAAAGCTGGAGTTAAAGTCAATGTGAAATCTATCTATCTAAGCCAACTTCAAAGTTTGTTTTGACAAACTTTTTAATCTAGTTTAATGTTGTTTTACTCTATAATACGGCATATTACAAAAATAAATTAAGTTGCAAATGGCTTTTTATTTTTTGTCACAAAATGTTGTGTTTTGAATAACTCTTATGACTCATCTGTGTTTTGATGTATGACTTGTATAAAGAGTGTATAAAGCAACTTTAATGTGTGTTGTGCTCAGATGCTTCAGTTCGGTCTCCATTTTGACAGTGAGGTGGAAGCCAAGCGATTCAAATCTACAACTAATGATATTTTGTGTAGGAAGAAAACTGGTAAATACTGGCTGTATATTTCCTTCACTTGTGTCCCTTTGCTATGTTGACCTATTCATTAACTTCTGTCGGGACAAGGAGAGGATTTTGCATTTGAGTCTTTTCTAACAAACTAATGTTAAATATATTTTTCTACACCACTAAATCTTACCTTCTTGTTGTTTCACTAATTAACTGTACATCTTAAGTCATGCAGTGGTGAATTTAGCAATAACAGTTCCCATTCAGTCGGTCACTCTCGACGCCACGTCGGAGTTGCCGACAAATAGGAATCTCGCTTGCGAGAGCCAATCAACTTCGAGTCTAACTAAACGAGCCAATGCACATTGGCATGCAATGATTGCACCTGGTGCTCATGCCACGCCACGCGGGTATAAATGAGACACAGGTGATTGCATCAGATTATCCTTTTGCTTCGGAGCCGAGAGGTATAGGGTTATGCCAGATATCACTCCTCACTTCGCAGTTCGACTGAGAAAGAGCCTGCCTTTTGGAAGAGATCTCTTCGGTCGGTGTTGGTGTGACAACACAGCAGCGGGTCGTGTGTTCATTGGATCTTCTCTCTTCGTTGTCTATAAGAGCAACCACAAGGGCTGTTTTCACAGCTGGTTCGGTGCGCTAGGTGGAGAGCGCTAAAAAGCCGTTCTCACGGCTGTTGAAGGCGTCCTGTGAGAGAGAGCGCGCACGACAGGCTGCACTACATTCCTGTCTGTGTAGCCGCGGCCCCATCCCCTGTGTGTTTCAGCACCATGGAGAGTATCATTCTAAAAGAGCACGCTGAGGCAGCGCTGATGGATGACTCATGTTCTTACTGCGGGAACATGACCACCTCGGAGTTGCGGTCGCGGCTCCATCTTGCAAAAGGCGGAGTCCCCGTGCCTCTGCCGCGATCTAACCCTCCACAGAGGGTTACTTCCGGTAGTAGCGCGGCCGATTTGAGGGTGACAGTGAGCGTGCTTCCTCCAGGGAACCAACCCGCGGGGAATCCTCACTCCTCCCGTGCTCCACAGCTAGTAGAGCTGCCGTTGGAACGAGGTGGGCTGTCCTTGAGATGCGCACCACCCGTATCCTTCGGGGCTCCCCGCAATGACGAAATGTCCATCGCTGCATCGGAGGGAGGGTCAGAGTTGTCTGGAGATGACGTGTCGGCGCAGGGGGCTCCATCGGGAAAACCCGCTGTGCCCGATACCGATCCGGAGATGATGGCCATGCTTTCTAGGGCCGCCAAGAGGGTCGGGCTCGTGTGGAACCCTCCACCGTGTCCCGAGCCGTCGAGGTTGGACGATTGGTTTTCTCGGGGTGGCCCGTGCTGGTTCTCAGCTCCCCACCCCGGTTCCTTTCTTCCCAGAGGTGCACGAGGAGCTCACTAGGTCATGGACGGCACCTTTTACTGCCCGAAACCGGCCCAGTGGGTCCTCCTCCCTCACCACCCTTGATGGCGGACCTGCAAAGGGTTACACGCAGGTTCCTCCCATGGAACGGGCCGTTGCTATGCAACTGTGCCCTAACTCCACATCAAGGGGGAACCCGTGTCTCCCCTCCCGGGCCTGTAGGTACTCCTCCGATCTGATCGGGAAGGCCTACCAGGCTTGTGGAAAGGCAGACGCCACCCTACACGCTATGGCGTTGTTGCAGGTTCATCAGGCCCAGGCACTGAAGGACCTGCACGAGGGTGGTCACGATCCCGCGGTTCTACAAGAGCTGAGGGTGGCGACGGACCTCGCGCTTCGTGCGACGAAGGTTACGGCGCGTGCCGTGGGACGTGCAATGTCCACTATGGTGGTCCAGGAGCGCCATCTCTGGCTGTGTCTGGCGGACATGAGGGATACCGACAAGATCAGGTTCCTTAATGCCCCCGTGTCCCAGACTGGCCTCTTCGGCGACGTGGTGCAGAACTTCGTTCTCGGCCGCACAGAAGCAGACTGAGGCCATCAGTCACATCATGCCGCGGCGGTCAGCTGCTGCCTCCACCCCGCCGCTGGCAGCGCCTCAGCCAGCTCGTCGCTGAGGGCAGCCGTCTGCATCTGCCTCCGCTCCCGCGTCGCAGCAGCAGCCTCCACCCAAGCGGCGGCGTGGAGCCGGGCGCAAGCCGGCCGTCCCGCCCGTCCAGGCAGCCCCGAAGAGGGGCAAAGGCAAGGGAAAGCGGTCCTGAGATGGGCGACCCGGAGATGAGGAGGACTGCTCTCCAGGAGAGGGTGACTGCACCGCTCCATCCCCCGGAGGAGGGCCGGGTGGAGAATCTTGTGTTCCGTTTTGTTTCTGTTCCGCCGCTGGGCTCAGCCCAAAAAACCATTTGGTACCCAAATTTTCAATAAAAGAGCAGTTTCCTTCATCTCCGGGTCCCCAGGGGGCTCGGAGAGTTGTGGCCTGTCAAACACCGGACCACACTCATCCTCCTCCTGTGTCGCCAATGGGCAGCAGCGGATGATGCACGGACACCCCACAACCTCCGTGCGCACCCTCTGCCCAGCTGTGGAATCAGGTAGGTGTCGCACAGCACACTCACACCTCTCTGCGGGCCGCCTCCACGAGACAGCCGCCCCAGACCGGTGCCTGTATTCCACCTCGCTGCCTCAGGCTCTGCTATGCGATTCAGTTCGCCCGGCGTCCCCCCAGGTTCATGGGCGTCCGCTTCACGTGGTGAAAGCTGCAGACGTCCGTGTCCTGCGTGCGGAAATCGCAGTCCTACTGGCGAAGGACGCGATAGAGCCGGTCCCTCCAGCCGATATGAGGACAGGCTTCTACAGCCCGTACTTCATCGTACCCAAGAAGACCGGTGGGTTATGGCCGATCTTGGACCTGCAAGTATTGAATCGGAGCCTTCACAGGTTGCAGTTCAGGATGCTCATGTAGAAACGCATTTTCGAATGCATCCGTCCCCAAGATTGGTTTGCAGCTATCGACCTGAAGGACGCATACTTTCATGTCTCGATTCTCCCCCGACACAGGCCCTTTCTGCGCTTTGCATTCGAAGGGCGAGCATATCAGTACAAAGTCCTACCCTTCAGGGTGGCCCTGTCCCCCCGTGTCTTTACGAAGGTCACGGAGGGGTCCTTGTACCCATGAGAGAACAGGGCGTTCGCATTCTCAACTATCTCGACGACTGGCTCATACTAGCACAGTCCCGAGAGCAGTTGTGCGAACACAGGGACTTGGTGATCAGACACCTCAGCCGGTTGGGTCTTCGGGTCAACTGGGAAAAGAGCAAACTCGCCCCCGTCCTTTTTTCTCGATATGGAGTTGGATTCGGTCGAGCAGACAGCGCGCCTCACAGAGGAGCGCGTCCAGTCGATGCTGAACTGCCTGAACACGTTTCAGGGCAGGATGGCGGTTCCACTGAAACAATTTCAGAGGCTCCTGGGGCATATGGCGGCCGCAGCAGCAGTAACACCGCTACTTGGGCGAGATGGGCGTGGCAACGCAGCACTCACCGAGTGAGCATCACAACGGCCTGCCGCCGTACCTTCAGCCCATGGTCGGACCCCTCATTTCTGCGGGCTGGAGTGCCTCTAGAACAGGTGTCCAGGCATGCTGGGATTTTCACAGATGCTTCGACCAGGGGCTGGGGTTTGCCACGTACAACGGGCATGCAGTGTCTGGGGTTTGGACGGGCCCGCACCTGCATTGGCATATCAATTGCCTTGAGTTGCTGGCAGTACATCGTGCGCTGAGCCGCCTCAAGGGCCGGTTACGGGGCAAAGATGTACTGGTCCGTACAGACAATACAGCGACCGTTGCGTACATCAACCGTCAAGGTGGTCTATGCTCCCGTCGCATGTCGCAACTCGCCCGCCATCTCCTCCTCTAGAGTCAGAAGTATCTGAGGACGCTTCGGGCCATTCATGTCCCTGGGGTGCACAACCGTGTGGCCGACGAGCTGTTAGGAGTGGCGCTCCCGGGAGAGTGGCGGCTCCACCCTCAGGTGGTCCAGCTGATCTGGGCTCAGTTTGGGGGGCACAGGTCGACCTGTTTGCTTCCCCAGAAACGTCCCACTGCCAGTGGGGCGGCAGTGGCTCAGTGGTTCATGTAGATTGTCTACAAACCAGAAGGTTGGTGGTTCAATCCCCGGTTCCACCTGACCAAGTGTCGAGGTGTCCATGAGCAAGACACCTAACCCCATCTGCTCCCGATGAGCTGGATGGTGCCTTACATGGCTGACATCACCGTCGGTGTATGAATGGGTGAATGTGAGGCAAAATGTAAAGCGCTTTGGATGGCCATAGGGTCTGTTAAAAGCGCTATATAAATGCAGTCCATTTACCATTTACCAGTGGTTTTATTCGCTGACCGAGGGCACACTCGGCACGGATGCACTCGCGCACAGCTGGCCCCGGGGCCTGCGCAAATATGCGTTTCCCCCAGTGAGCCTACTGGCACAGACACTGTGCAAGGTCAGGGAGGACGAGGAGCAGGTCCTGTTGGTGGCCCCGTATTGGCCCCACCGGACTTGGTTCCCAGAACTCATGCTCCTCGCGACAGCCCCTCCATGGCCCATCCCTCTGAGGAAGGATCTTCTGACTCAGAGACGGGGCACCCTCTGGCACCCGCGTCCGGACCTCTGGAAATTTCATGTCTTGTCCCTGGACGGGACGCGGAGGTTCTAGGTGACTTACCCCAAAAGGTAGTTAACACCATCACTTCGGCTAGAGCACCGTCTACAAGACAGGCCTATGCCTTGAAGTGGAACCTATTCATTGATTGGTGTTCTTCCCGCCGAGAAGACCCCCGAAAATGTTTGATCGCGTCAGTGCTTTCCTTCCTGCAGCAAGGTTTGGAGCGTAGGCTGTCGCCCTCCACCCTCAAAGTTTATGTTGCTGCTATTTCCGCCTATCACAACCTCGTAGAAGGCAAGTCAGTTGGAAGGCACGAGGGGGGGGGCGAGACGGTTAAATCCCCCTCGACCTCCCTCCATACCCTCTTGGGATCTTGCTCTGGTGCTCCGAGCACTTCAGAATGCTCCATTCGAGCCCTTACATTCAGCAGAGCTTCAGATTCTGTCCATGAAGACTTTGCTGTTGGCTGCATTGGCCTCCATCAAGAGGGTAGGGGACCTGCAGGCTTTTTCGGTCGATGATTCGTGCCTAGAGTTCGGGCCGGGTGACACCCACGTGGTATTGAGAACCCGGCCTGGCTACGTGCCCAAGGTTCCCACTACTCCCTTCAGGGACCAGGTGGTGAACCTGCAAGCGCTGCCTTGGGAGGAGGCAGACCCAGCCCTAGCTTTGCTCTGTCCCGTCCGCGCTCTGCGGATCTACGTGGACAGAACCCAAAGCTTCAGGTCCTCAGATCAGCTCTTTGTTCTTTTGGATAATGTACACCCAGCCGGTTTTTATCGCAGAATAAACCCCTTCAGAGTGATGCAAGATGATCATATCAGATCCCAGATCCTGATCACTCTGTCGGGGTTTATTCTGCGATAACAACCGGCTGGGTGTACATTATCCCTTACTTATGGTAACTTTATCATAATGTTCAAATTCGAACTTTTGACTTTTGAGTGCTTAAGCTTTTAAATGTTACCTAATAAAATACACGATAAGCAATACAAAATAAGTGTTATACCTCCACATTGACAGATAACAGATTTAAAAAAAAAAACAAAAAAAAACATTTTGATAAAAAGTTTTTGATCACATAAGAGAATGCATAATTAAAAAAATGAATTTGATTGTGATTGTGATTGTTTCAGGACCATCAGGATTTCCTGGAAATCTACGGAAATCTGCTGAAATCGTCAACCTGAACAATTTTCAGTGAGTTTGATTTTATGTTCAGAGTCAGACAAACTTGGATTTGTTATTAAGTTGTGTTTTGGTTGATTGGGTCACAAGTGGACGAGGGAGGCACATTCCCATTTACAACTTACAACTTTTGACCGCTTTCAACCACTTCTGCCCTGATTTATTCGATGGGAGGGTCTATGAGCGAGTAAATGTATGTTTTTTCAGATCTTTTAATCTAATGGATACAATAATCTTGCGCAATTTACATACACACATGAAACGAGATGGAAAAACTTACAGAGAGCATAAGTTTTCATTTCTGCTCTGACACTTGCAAGACCACGCTAAACTCCGTGAGTGTTAGAAATCAGGAATGTTGAGAGAATATTTTGCTTGGTATTTTTTTTTTGGTCTTCAAATCAAACTTGGGTCTTCAGACAACAAAGTTTAAATCCTGTTTGCCTGACGTGCTTCCTATAATCTTAAGCATTATGTTAGTAGGTGGAGAGTAAGTTGTCTTTTGTGACTGTTCATTTGCATTCGACCACATGTTTGGTTACACTATGAAAGCAATCTGGTCCAATCAAATGCGTTTTAAACAACCTCTGAAAGTGCTTGAAAGCTCAAAACACTTTACATATTTATGTAGCATTGTTTACTTGTGATTTGATCAACCAAAACACAATACCAGGTATAAATGGGGGCTATGTTGTGATACGAAGTGTAATCAGATGGACACCCATTTTTAATCCCATGTAATATATCCCAGACATTACAGGCGGCTGTATTCCAGGAATCATTTTAATGCATTTTCAGTCTCTGAGCTGTGTTTGGTGAATGTTATTGCTTGTGTCTTAAATGGCTTTTTTTTCAAGGCACATTAGTCATGTAGGATGGGATCCCAACACTGGCTTTGATGTGAGTATTTCAGCAACTCCATGTTTCCATTTATTGCAAAACACATAAAGCCGTGATGTTCAGTGTTGCATGCTTGTTATCTAAAGATGCAGTTGTTTACATGATTTCATCATAAATCATATGTCATGACGAGATATGGTTGACAAATCATCTCTCTTGCACAATGTGATTGCTGGGGGTGTATCTTCATAATCCAAAGCAATCATTCTCCCAAAAATCAAGGATCATATTTCACTCATTGAGATTAAGTATGTTTAGATACATGTGTGCTGTTTTTATTTTTTATTTTTTAGCACCCCTGATTACATAAAGGGCATTTATTTGGGTTACATACAGTGATAATAGGAAATGAATGATTGTTTTGGCTGTACATCAGCTCGAGATAAATATAATTGTCCACCTAAAGAAAGTTTTTGATTGATTAATTTCGATTGTAGGAGACAATTAGCTATTTACTTTGGGGCCATTTTCATGAAACCGTTTTCATCCCAAAAATAAATCCTTTTCGGCTACTCATCCACACAGCAACAGCAAACAGCGGCTAGAGAGCGCAGACCTTAAAACAGGTGTTGAAATAGTTTTGAAACTATGGTGTTGGGGCTATCAGACTACAGTGTAACAGACTATAGCAGCAAGCCTATTCCAAACCTGTAAGGCTTTTGTTCATCTTCAGAACACAAATTAAGAGATCTATTTGATGAAATCTGAAATATTATATCCCTCTAAGCCTAAATTCAATCTGTTCATCATAAGAAGATTATGTCTCTTCAGAATATTTTAGGCTAAACCGCTGGAATCATATGGATTAGTTTTTTTAATGATTTTTTTTTAAAACAAAGGGGTAGTTGAAGTGTCACGGTCAACACAAAGGAAAATAGTGCGAGGACTCAAGTGCAGATAAATGAAGATTTATTTACAAAATAAAACAAATACAGAACAAAAACACCCACGAGGGGGTAAAACATGAGACAAACCAAAAACTCAATACATACTGAAGCAGGGAATCACGGGGAAACGTAGGCATAACAACAATCTGACAAAGACTGACAAACACAAGGAGCTTATAAAAGGGACCAAATGAGGCAGGGAACACAGGCGGGGCAAATTAAACCAATAATGAGAAAGGAGGAGGGATCAAACAAAGACCGAAGCAAATGTCCACACTACAAAATCCACCTTCACACAAGACAGGACAGGCATGTGACATTACCCCCTCCTTAAGGAGCAGCTACCAGACGCTCCACTTGACGGGAGGTACAGACCAGGGCGGGATGGGAAGGACAGACCAGGGCGGGATGGAAGGGACAGACTAGAGCGGGACGGATGGGAGAAAACAAAAAGTTCAGGAGGCCATGATGGTTTTCAGAGCTCAGATGCCCAGGCTGCAGGCAGAGCAGGATGCCTGAGTAGCACATCCGGCACAGAAGAGTCCACCGGTACAGGGACCGCTTTCTCCTGCTGGCGGCCGATAGCCTCCACCATCACCCCAAAGGTGCATCCAACATATACCCTCCTGAGCCAACACTCCATGGGCTCATCTAGGGCATAATTAAAAAGGTCCTTGAGTCAATGAGCTTAAGCCCCTTGGCCATCTCTTTCTGATCTCCTCCCCCTCCTGGTGGAGTAGTTGGAGGACTCGAAACCATAGAATCCTTTCAAAGTGAGGACAGGTGGTGAGTGATTCTGGGATCAAGCCCCCCTTCTGCTGAGTCCTCAACATGGTCGGATCTTCTGTCACATTCAACAGAAATGAAAATGGTGCGAGGACTCAAGTGCAGATAAATGAAGATTTACACACAAGGGGGTAAAACACATAAGACAAAAACTCAAAACATACCAAAGCGGGGAATCATATGGAAATACCTTTGTCTCAATAAAACTGAACGAAACTTTATAAAACTGAACGCAACTTTTTCAGAAACTATCAAAAATATGCCATTACAAACATTACGACATTATTGGTTACTTCAATAACACAAACTTATTGCTGCCTTGAAGAACAAGTGGGTGAAGAAGATAATGAAGATGAAGCCGCCGCCGCTCCATGTCTCTCCTGAGAGCTCATCTTTACGAACTAATACAAAGCACCGCGAGATCATTCCTATATGCGCAGGTCAGAGAGGACCTGTCCATCAAAAGCTCTTGATTCAATCAGAGTAGATCACTGTTAAGCCCACCTCCATGAGAGGTTTGTGTCAAAACAGCCAACGAAAAACTGAGAAACGTAAGCGAAATCTTTGGCAATGTATTCACAATCCACGATTTGCGAAAACGAATCTTTGAAAAACATTATCAAAGAATGAAGCATACTGAATATCCATTTACATTTGTGCGACTAAGTTAATTTTTTTCATTTCGATTGTGTTTTTCTTCTTTTGTAATGGCATATTTTTGATAGTTTCTGAAAAAGTTGTGTTCAGTTTTATCTAGTTTCGTTCAGTTTTATTGAGACAAAGTTAATTCCATAGAATCACAGGGAGACGTAGGCATAACAACGATCTGACAAAGACTGACGAACACAAGGAGCTTATAAAAGGGAACAAATGAGGCAGGGACCGAAGGAACGCAGCTGGGGCAAATTAAACCAATAATGAGATAACAAGGGGGGAGGGATCAAACAAAGACAGAAGCACATGGCCACACTACAAAACCCACATGTGCACACAAGACAGGACAGGCATGTGACATAAAGGTGAGTAATGAATTGCAGAATTAAAAAATTTGGGTGAACTATCAGAGCCACATTTATTTTAAAAGAAGATGCCACAAGCTTTTTTTTCTTTTCTTTTTTTCAATCAAAACTGCAAAAAAAAAAAAAGATTATTAATAGATATACAGGTACTGTTCAAAATAAAGACAAGAAAGTTTGGGGTTTTATTAAAATGTTTTTGAGTCTCTTCTGCTCACCAAGGCTGCATTTATTTGATTAAAAAAAAAGACAGTAAATATTGTCAAATATTATTACAATTTAAAATAACTGTATAACTTTTCTATGTGAATATATTGTAAATTGTAATTTATTCATGTGATCACCAGTCTTCAATGTCACATAATTCTAACATGATAATTTTCTTCTCAAGGAACATTTATTAATAATAATAATAATAATAATAATAATAATAATAATAATAATAATAATAATAATAACAATAATATATTGTTAAATAGAAATATGTTATAATGTTTATAACACTTTAATGTCTCTTTTGAATAAAAAAAATATTAATTAAAAAACCTGTCCCTAAACTTTTGAATAATAATGTACATATGTCTAAAATTAATGAGATAAACTACAAAAGCATGATTTACAAATGATGAGTACTATAACAAAAGAACCATACGTTCATTTTTTATTAGATTTGATTTGTATCTAGATTCTTTCCAGTCATTTGTTAACGCGTCACTCCTTGTCTTTTCTCAGTTGAATAACCTGGACCCAGACCTAAAGAACCTGTTTGACATGTGTGGCATTTCTGAGGCCCAGCTCAAAGACAAAGAGACGTCTAAGGTCATCTATGATTTCATTGAGAAGAAAGGAGGAGTAGAGGCTGTAAAAAATGAACTTAGACGACAAGGTGAGTTTCAGAGTTTGGGTGCAGCTAGCAGGACAAGCTAGTGTGATCAAGGGCAGAGGTGGAGCCTGAGGGAGGGCGGAGCTTGCCAAAGGGGTGAAGGGGGGGGGGGGGGGGGGGGGCAGAGAACGGCATTTAAAGGGGGGGTGAAACACTCAGTTTCAGTCAGTGTCATGTCAATCTTGAGTACCTATAGAGTAGCATTGCATCCTGCATATCTCCGAAAAGTCTTTATTTTTTTATAATTATATAAGAAATATGCGCTGTTCCGAGTCTTTCCGAAAAAAGCCGAGCGGGTGGGGGCGTGTCGTGTGAGCGGAGCTAAATAATGACGTGTGCAGCAGCGCGCTGTGTGTTGAGTCGAGCGTCATCCCTAACAGCGGAAAAAAACTTTATTCAAAATAAAAATATGGCTTTTAATCAGATACAGCCATACATCTATGATCCGGAATCAGACCCAGAGGCTGCAGTTGAACAGGAGCAGCAGCAAAAACGACTAGAGCAGGACGTCTGTATGTGGTAAGTTACAAGTTATACACTAACTATATAATATGCTTAGCGGCTTGTGTTATTTACATATTTATACTTGAATTATATCGTCGTATTTTTGTCTTTGAAGGTGTACATGTGGGAAGTGCAGTTGTGCACGTGTGTTTGTGTGTTTACGCGTGGTTTGTGTAGACAGTAAGCGGACTAAAAGCAGTCTCACTCACCCTTCTAACGTTGGGACTGCTCCACCCTTCAGCATTAGGCGATTGGGAAAATTCGGCGTCGAGCTGGGCACCGAAATGCAGCGAACAGATATAAACATTCGCGCAACTCAGTTGCTGATCCGGAAAAGCAAATTACATCCACTGTTGCCTTAACGCGGGGTTTTTGGCGAATCTGTGCAGGACTGTCTTGGTCTGGCAACCAAAAACCCACTTTTTTGGTGACATTGTTATGTGCTATGTGTAATTGTCACCTGTCCAGCATCCTACAAGCCCCGCTTTGATGGGCGTAGGCTGTTGCTTTCGCTCTCTCCCTCTCTCTCACGCGCTTCCGGTAGAATTGTCCGTAAGGCCCATACAAGGAAATTCCGCCCCCACTAACGTCAATGGGGACGCATGATCTCAAAAAACTTGCCGAAACTTATGACTAACCGGAAGTAGTATTTTTGACAAAGAAATACTCCCATCAAACGTCCACCTTAACTTTTGAAACTTTGTCTATGTTTAGTATGGGATTCCAAGTCTTTAACAGTGTAAAAAGATCAGTATGCATGAAACAGCATTTCACCCCCCCTTTAAAGACCGCAGAGAATACATGGTGATGTCTGACCCACGTAGAGCCGAAATAATAATAATAATAATAATAATAATAATAATAATAATAATAATAATAAAAATAATAATAATAAAAATAATAATAATAATAGATTTTATTTATAACGCACTTTTCATTCCGGTATTTATTTTTCTATAAATACACATACATGGTACGGGGGCCCAGTAAGATGGTTTGTACCCAGGGCCCAAAGGGAGCCCAAGGGAGACCACCAGTGATAAGCCGACACCCAGAAGAGAGAGCAGCCACAGTGAGCAACATGAAATATCCTTCAAACCAGAAGCAATGACAGCAATTCAAACAAAAACATCGGAGATGCAGTGAAAAATGGCGAACGGCAAACACCGTCCTCTCAGTGGCTGCCAGCAATCAAGCAACAGTCCCAATTGTAGCTCTGACTGTCAGACTAGTCACTTTACACAAAAAATAAAATCTAAATCTAACAGTACAGTTAACATGATTTGTGGGTGGAGAAATGGCGAGTAGACAACGCCACCGTCCTCGCCCCCATGTTGCTAGGCAACCATTAATAACAACACAACAAGGAAGCCTGGTGAGGCTGAAGTGCCGATGGTCCACGCTGGAGACTAGGAGAGGAGCATATGCATAGGAGTCTGGACAGCTGATCGAGGCTGAAGGCAAAGCCACAGGATCAAAGTGTCCAAGAGGAGGAGGTCCACAGGAGGTCTGTGGTAATTTTACGCCACTGACAGGAGCTGATGGGGACGAGGCCCACTAGGTAGATTGACTGACTGAGGACTGAAGAGGAAACTAGAAAACTAAACAAAATCCTACGATGAAAAGGGCATTGTAAATGGAAGTTTAAAGTGGTTGTGAAAGAAAGGGAGCTCGCTTCCATCCCCTTGAACTCTATTAAGGCTCCCAGTTACGCTTATTGAACAAATTTAATGACAATATATGGTTATGGTTACACTTAAAGTAGTTACAAACGTCTCGGTTACGTATGTAACCCTAGTTCCCTGAGGGAACGAGACGCTGCGTCGAAACGCTGTGAGAACGCCTCTGCGTTAATGCGTTGTGAAGCGCCTGTAGAACCATTCCATCGGAAAATCGATCGATCGTCGGCGTGATGACGTCATCGACCGGAAGCTATAAAGCGTCCGCGAAAACAAACAGGAACTAACTTCTGATAAAGCCTGAAGTAAGTGATCAAGGACACACCGGGAGTATGGCAGAGCGACGCAGCGTCTCGTTCCCTCAGGGAACTAGGGTTACATACGTAACCGAGACGTTCCCTTTCGGGGAACTCGAGCTGCGTCGAAACGCTGTGAGAACGCTTATACCCACATCGCCATAGGACCAAGTGTCTCGTATGTGTGAAGCCGAAGCGCACACGATTACGAGAGTACCTGCGCCCCAACAGTAGATGCCAGATCTAGTTCGTAGAACCTGACAAAGGTTAGCGGAGACGACCAGCCGGCCGCATTGCAAATATCATGGAGGGAAGCCCCCGACAAAAGTGCTTTAGAAGCAGCCATACCCCTGGTAGAATGCGCCCGGACAGCCAGAGGAGACGGCTGCCCGGCCGCCTCATAAGCAAGTGAGATGGCCTCGACCACCTACTTGCTCATTCTCTGCTTAGATACTGGAGCCCCCTTCTTAGGGGCTCCGAAACAGACGAACAACTGATTGGTCTTTCTCCACAGGGCAGCTCTGTGGACATAAGTATCTAACGCCCTAACAGGGCACAGCAGATTCAATCTTTCCTGGTCTGACGTCGAGAACAGAGGAGGACAAAAGGCTTGGAGAGTAATGGGGCCCCGTGGGCTCGTAGGAACCTTGGGGACGTAACCCGGCCTGGGATGTAGAAAAGCTTTTACCATCCCCAGGGCGAACTCTAGGCATGAGGGCCCTACTGACAGGAACTGAATATCTCCTATTCTTTTGAGAGATGAGATGGCCAAAAAAAAGATAGTTTTAAGGGTGAGGAACTTGTCCGAAACCTCCTCTAAGGGTTCGAACGGAGGCCCGGACAAGCCCCGCAAAACAATGGCCAAGTCCAAAGCTGGGACCCTTGAGTGCATAACCGGCCTCAACCTTAAAGTACCATGGAGGAAACGTGTAATCAAAGGGTGTCTTCCCAAAGACACTCCACCCAAAGGGATGTGGAAGGCACCCAAGGCCGCCACGTACACCTTTATTGTGGAGGGGGTCAACCCTGCCGAGAACCTTGCCTGCAGAAACTCCAGCACTGTACCAACCGGGCAGTTAACTGGGTCCCACTGGCGTTCTCTGCACCATGCTGAGAAAAGTTTCCATTTCAAAGCGTACAGCTTCCTCGTGGACGGAGCTCTGGAGTGAAGGATGGTCTCAACAACCTCGGCAGAGAGACCTTCCTCTATGAGCCTGGCCCCCTCAGAGGCCAAGCCCATAGTTTCCACATCTCCGGGCGTGGGTGCAGGAA
Source organism: Pseudorasbora parva (assembly GCF_024679245.1). Lineage (NCBI taxonomy): Eukaryota > Metazoa > Chordata > Actinopteri > Cypriniformes > Gobionidae > Pseudorasbora > Pseudorasbora parva. Next base: position 20,394,759 of record NC_090191.1, on the reverse strand, counting down.
TCTCCCGCCCGCCTGAGAGAGTAGATCCCTCCTGGTCGGAATCTCCATCGGAGAGCCTTCCAGGAGAGATAGGTCCGAAAACCACACTCTGGTCGGCCAGTACGGAGCCACTAGAAGTACTTGGGCCCCGTCCCAGCGTACCCTCTCCAGAACTCCTGGAAGCAAGACAATCGGGGGGAAGGCGTACAGGGGTAGCCTCGGACACTCCTGTACCATGGCATCCAACCCCAGCGGGGCTGGATGGGACAGAGAAAACCACTGCGGGCAGGGGGAATTCTCCGCCGAAGCAAATAGGTCTATTTCTGCCTTCCCATATACCTTCCATAGGAGCTCCACCACCTCTGGATGGAGTCTCCATTCCCCGGGCCTCGGCCCCTGCCTCGACAGGCTGTCTGCTTCCTGATTCAGGACCCCCGGGATATATACTGCCCTGATTGACAGCAATTTCCCTTGGGCCCACAGGAGGATCCGATGCGCCAATTTGTCCAACGGACGAGACCTCAGACCCCCCTGGTGATTTATATAGGCGACCACGGACGTGTTGTCTGTCCTGACTAGTACGTGGTGGCCCCTGAGGTCGGGCAGGAACTGTTTCAATGCAAGAAACACTGCGAGCATCTATAGCCGATTTATGTGCCAGTGCCGCTGATGTTCCTGCCATAGACCCTGGGATGAGCGACCACTCATGGTCGCCCCCCAGCCCGTGAGAGAGGCATCTGTCGTTAGCGTTACGCGACGAACATGAGCCCCTAACACGGGACCCTGAGATAGAAACCCCGGGTTTTTCCACATGACCAGAGCACGTAGGCATCGCCGCGTGACTTTGATCGTGCGGGGCGGATTTCCCCTCGGGGAGAATCCCTTTGTTTTGAGCCACCACTGCAGTGGCCTCATGTACAGTAGGCCAAGAGGTATTACGTTGGACGCTGCTGCCATGAGACCTAACAGTTTCTGGAACTGCTTCACAGTGACGGCCCGGTCTAGCTTCTGTTCTTTGACTGCTGCCAGGATCGATGCTATGCGTGTTGGTGATAATTGCGCCCGCATAATTACCGAATCCCAGTTCACACCTAGAAAAGTGGTTCTCTGAGCCGGAGAAAGCACACTCTTCTTGGCGTTCAGCCTCAACCCCAACTTTGACATGTGCGCGAGAACAACATCTCGATGCTGAACCGCCATCTGTTCTGTATTCGCTAGAATCAGCCAGTCGTCGATATAATTCAGTATGCGGATGTCCTGCAGACACAACGGTGCCAGAGCTGCATCCACACACTTGGTGAATGTGCGGGGTGACAGAGCTAGACCGAAAGGAAGTACTCAATATTGGTATGCCTCTCCCCCGAAGGCAAACCTCAGGAACTTCCTGTGATGTGGAAGGATGGAGACATGAAAATACGCATCTTTGAGGTCTATGGTGACAAACCAATCCTCCAGTTTGATCTGCGACACAATCTGTCTGAGTGTGAGCATCTTGAACTTGAGCTTGGCCAGTGAGCGATTTAATAGACGCAGATCTAATATCGGGCGTAAGCCCCCATCCTTCTTTGGCACGATAAAGTAACGGCTGTAAAACCCAGACTCCCTGCCGGGAGGAGGAACCCTTTCTATAGCCCCCTTTTGCAGGAGTGTCTCTACTTCCTGTGCCATTACCAGAGCCTGCTCCGGGCCCACCTCTGTAGGTAGGACACCGCTGAAAGGAGGTGGCTGCCTTTTGAATTGAATGGCGTACCCCCTTTCGATAACCTGCAGGACCCAACGAGATATGTTCGATAGACGTTTCCACTCGTCTAGAAAATCTACTAAGTCTCTCGAGGCTGGCCTCTGGTGTATTTTGAGCAACAAGCACAGTGCCCTGAAGCGGCGGACCGGCAGGGAACAACTGACTTGACTGCTCGGGGGCCCCCCGAGGGGGGCACGGACCACCCTAGGGTGGCCCGCGGAGACCGACTGCGCCCCGGCATTGCGGCGGGGTTGGCAGCACGGCCCCCAGAGGGTGCCGCAGGGAAACGGGTACCGTTGGCAGGGGTAAACACTGTCTCCCTACGGGGGGAACCACTTAGACGAGGCCTTCTTGGCGATCAGGACTGTCCTTAGATCAGCCCTGCCCCTCGAAGGCCTCGTCTGAGAGCGCCGCCCCTCGTCCCCGCGCTGAGGGAGAGTTCGGGTGGCGACGCTCTGCTTCTGTTTAGCCCTGTGCGAGGCGCTCGTACTCGGTTTGGGCTGCTTGATGTCAGCAGCAGCCCCAGGGACCTGGACCCGGAGAGGAAGAAACTGCTTCAGCGCCATAGCTTGCTTTTTCGACTCCTGGAACCTCTCGGTGACAGTGTGAACTGCGTCACCGAAGAGGCCACCAGGAGAAAGCGGCGCATCAAGCAGAAAGGCTTTCTCCCTCTCCTTGATGTCTGTGGGGTTGAGGCAAAGATGCCTCTCCGTGGCCACCAAGGCTGCCATAGAGCGGCCGTCTCCTTGGTGGCCCGGAGAGCTAAATCGGCAGATGAACGAAGCTCAGAAACAATATCTCCCCCCACGACATCACTATTATCCAGATCCCTCAGCAGGTCAGCCTGATATGCCTGCACGATAGCCATTGTGTGCAGGCATGCAGCCGCCTGACCCGCTGCCGAGTACACTTTGCCCACCAATGCCGACGTTGTTTTTAATGGTCTGGTGGGCAAAGTCGGGGCCTTGAGGGACGATGCCGAGGAAGGCGAGAGATGGCTCGTGAGCGTCTCCTCAACCTTTGGCATCGCCCCATAACCGTATTGTTTCAGCCCGGCGATGTTACTATAGACTGAGGTCTGCGGGCTGAAAACACGATAGGAAGCCGGTCTCTTCCATGATCTTGCCACCTCGGTGTGCAAGTCATGAAAGAACGGCAGGCCCCGCCGTTGAGGCTTTGAAGCACGAGAAGGCAGGAATCTTTCGTCTAGCTTGCTAACACGCTTTCTTCCTGCCTCAGATCTCTCAGTGGGCCAGTCGATGTTAAGTCTGGCCACTGCTCGCGTCAGAACCTCAACGAGCTCCTCGCATGCAGGGGACTGAAGTGGCGAATTCAGTCTCGATGCTTTCAACGTCCACCTCCTCGGAGCTGGACAGTTGAAGCACCGGCGACTCTCTCGGGGGGGAAGAAACCACCATGCGTGCTTCCATGCCCAGAGAAGAGCCGCTGGACGGTGCAGGTGAGTTCAGAGATAAGGCAGCGCCCGTCTCTAACCCCTCTGCAACGTCCAATTGTGATCCGACTGCAGCCTCCGCTCCGCCTCGGCGGCAGCGGGACCAGAGCTGCGGGGAACACGAGCCGAGGCACCCTCCTCGAAGAGTGCCCGGCGGGAGCGCAGCGTTCTCAGTGGTAACTTATCGCAATGCTCGCAAGCAGCCCCCTCGAGGGCTGCCTGGGCATGCTGCGCTCCCAAACAGGCAACACAGAGAGAGTGTGTATCCCCACCCGTGATGTAGCGTGGGCAGGGATGAACACACTTCCTGAAATTGCTGCTATCACTTGCCATTTTCTATCTATTTTATTTTCTCTTTTTTTGTTAATATATATGGAATATTTAACAAAAGGGTGGAAAAACTCTTGCAATAGACAGACAAAAACACCAAATAGACAGACAGGTTCACACAGATCGCTTGCTGAAGGCTCAGAAGCTAGTTCCTGTTTGTTTTCGCGGACGCTTTATAGCTTCCGGTCGATGACGTCATCGTAGAGAAGTATGCTTGCTTACACCGACACTGTGCAAGGTCTGGGAGGACGAGGCGTAGGTGTAGATCAGGGCTATTCAAATCTTACCCTGGAGGGCCAATGCAGTGCAGAGTTTAGTTCCAACCTTAATCAAGCACACCTGAACATGTTAATCAATGTCTCCAGGATCATTAGAAAAACACAGGTGGGTGTGTTTGATCAGGGTTGGAGCTAAACTTTGCAGTGCATTGGCCCTCCAGGGTAAGATTTGAATAGCCCTGGTGTAGATTGTTGAGCCTTACTGGCTTATCTGGACCTGGTTCCCAGAACTGATGGTTCTCACGACAACCCCTACCTGGCGGATTTTCACTGACTCAGGGACAACAGGGTATTTTGTGCCTCTGTTGTTTACAGTCACCTAGTATTGACCACCTTATGACTGTCTGCATGGATGGTTTCTTTGTGTTTCTTATTTGTAGCGTTTCTTTATCATGGACCCTCACTGTGCTTAGAAGAACATACGTAGGAGATCTGCAACAGCTTATTGCTGGCTTAAAAGGTTATATAAAATTCCGCAGTAGTGTATCATTTGCTGGGATTAAAATAGGGCAGAATTTTTGGAGTACAGCATCCTTCAAATGCTGGAAGAGCAATTTTACAAAATGAACAATTTGGACACTAAAATTGCTAGACAATCAAAGCCATACGTTTAACAAAGTTTTGTTCTAAAAGTTGATGTGACAAAAATTGAATCTTCTAATAGGATCTATTATGAAAACATGTTCAATTTCAAAACTGTTTTCACATGATTTTGGATTCTTAAGCTTTTGAATGATACCTAATAAAATACATTATAGGCAATAAAAAAGCAGGTGCTACCTAGACCCTGACTCTTAACATCCTATAAAAAAGCAGTAACTAATGTTTTTTTTTTTTTGATTGCATCAGTGAATGCATAATTTAAAAAATGAATAATTGTGACTGTTTCAGGACCACAAGAACTTTCAGGTCCAACACTTCCAGTGGCAACGGATGACTTGAAAAACCCAGAGATCAATAGTCAGCATTCAGCAAAAATTAGCAAAAAAATTTTCCAAAAATTGAAAAAGAAGAAATCTGAAATCAGCAGGCCAAAGAATTTTCGGTGAGTTCCCTTTTATGTTCAAACCAACTTGGAATTGATAGTATGATGCGTTTTGGTTGATCAGGTCTCAAGTGGAAGAGCGAGAAACATCCCTGTTTATACCTGGTGTCTCTTTTGTCCAATGCAACCATTTCTGTCCCGATTTCTTCAAGGGGAGGGTCTGTGGGCATATATACACTACCGGTCAAAAGTAAAAAAAAAAAAAAAAAAAAAAAAAAAAAAAAATATATATATATATATATATATATATATATATATATATATATATATATATATATATATAGAAATATAGAGCTTTTGAAACATTATAAATATCTATATTATTTATATATCACTGTTGATTAATTTAATGCATCCTTGCTGAATAAATGTATAAATTTCTTTAAGTTCTTTCCCAAAAAAATGAAATAATTATAATTCTTACTGACACAAAACTTTTGAATGTTTGTTAAATGTTACAAAAGCTTTCTATTTTAATAGAAATTCTCATAAATACTGTTTTTAACAGTTTATTAATCAAAGACTCCTAAAAAAAAAGTTTTACACAACTGTTTTTAACATTGATAATCATAAATGTTTCTTGAGCAGCAAATTGTCATATTAGATTGATTTCTGAAGAGTTTTGCGACACTGAAGACTGGCATAGTGATGCTGAAAATTCAGCTTTGCATCACAGGAATAAATTACATTTAAATAGAAAACAGTTATTCAATAATATTTCACAATTACATTTTTTCAATTACTCCATCTTGGTGAGCAATTTCTTCAAATAAACAAATCGTACCGTCAAAAAAAAAAAAAAAAAAAAACGTAATACCAGGTATAAAGAGAGCTTATGATGTGGTGATAAGTGTAATGAGATAGTCTCTTGTTTTTAATCCTATATATAATATATCCCAGATGTGATAATCTGGCGGTTATATTCCAGAAATCATGTTAAAGAAGAGTGAAATATTTGTTGTTTTTTTCCAGGCACATTGGGTAGGATGGGATCCCAACACTGAATTTGATGTGAGTATTTCAGCAACTCCATGTTTCCATTTATTGCAAAATGCAGAAAGCCGTGATGTACAGTGTTTAATGCTTGTCATCTAAAGATGCATTTATTTAAAAATCAAGGATCATATTTCTCTCATTGAGCTGGGAGTGTGTACTAGATCTGTGTGCGCTATTTTTTTTTAATTTTTTTTTTTTATTTGAACACCCCATAATAAGATTTTAAAGGTTCAGGATAATTGTGTGATTGAGCTGACTATTGAGTGCAGGCATGTTTTTTCATTACAATAGGGGGGGAATTACATTTAGCATATCTGTCTGTTTCTGTGGTTGAAGAATTTGCTGAAATTTGCTTTTATTTGTTAATATGTTGTAGACTGTAATTTATTCCTGCTCAAAGCTGCATCATTACTCCAGTCTACAGTGTCTTCAGTAATCATTCTAATATGACTGACTAATCTTTAACAATAATGTATGCAAGTTAATGTGTCTCACAAATTAGGATTACTACAACACAAGAAGCAAACATTAATATTTATTAGAATTTATTTGTATTTAGATTCTTTCCAGTGAATGGGATGTGTTAACAGGTCACTCCTTGTCTTTTCTCAGTTGAATAACCTGGACCCAGAACTAAAGAAGCTGTTTGACATGTGTGGCATTTCTGAGGCCGAGCTCAAAGACAAAGAGATGTCTAAGGTCATCTATGACTTCATTGAGAAGAAAGGAGGAGTAGAGGCTGTAAAAAATGAACTTAGACGACAAGGTGAGTTTAAGAGTTTGGGTGCAGCTAGCAGGTTGTGATATTAGAACTTATCTGAGCAAGAATTATCGTATGTTGCACTATAACAGAGTTATATTTAAAAAATGTGTCCTTCAGGACCCCTGAGGTGGTGTGTTCTGTTACTTTCACCTTTTACATGAGTGCATTGATAAAAAGAAATCCAGTTTTTGCTCTGACCCAATCAGAAGACTTTTGTTACAACAAGACTTCTGTTGGCTGATGATGTGTGTGTATTTAGAAAATACTTTTAGTGCCTCTATAGTCAGAAGTGGTTATCTACATTAGCATGTTGTTGGACAAAGATATTAGATGTTATTTGTTTAACACGTTGTTTGGGTGAGCAATATGCAATACATAATATCACTGTAATGGAATTGAATACTACTGTTAAATTTGGGTGTAATTTAGATTTTTTTTAATGCATGTACACTACTGTTTAAAAGAGTCAGTAGTCAAGATGACAACATGTGATATATTCAGAGCTGTTTACATCCTCAAATTCCAATCACTAATAAAGCGTACATTTTAAGTCATGCAGTGGTAAATTAAACAGTGGTACAGTTATCTTAATATTGTCTTGCAGAAAAAATACCTAAACCACCTAATGGTAAGTTGTTTACTAATGAATTACATGAATGTTAATTCTGTCTAGACTAAACTTTACATAGGACTGACAAAGTTTACCTGGAATGTATTGGAATATATGCTAGTAGTTTATGGACATAATTATGTTGAATAATGCTGGGTCATCTGAAAGAAAATATATAGGCATGTTTGACTTCAACTTTAAAGTATTGGTAAATATTATTTATTAGATATTATTGATTAAATATCAATAATAATAATAATAATAATAATAATATATATATATATATATATATATATATATATATATATATATATATATATATATATATATATATATATATATATATATATATATATATATATATATATGTATGTCGTGGTCAAAATTGTTGGCACCCCTGGTAAATATGATCTAATATGGCTGTAAAAAAAATTCTGTATTGTTTATCGTTTTGATATTTCATTAAAGAAATTCATAAAAATCCAACCTTTCATTTAAGTAAAATAATTGACAATGGGGTGTAGCGACTCAGGCGAATCAAACACACAATCGCCAGTTACATTTAACAAATATGTTTTGAAAGTTGTGCTGATGGACAGACCTTCCCCCAACACAACAGCTACCCTGGAAACCATCTGATAAGATGCTTTACGACCGGAAAGAATGTGGCCACATGAAGTCTTATACACAAAGAGTTTAAGACACAGAGCTTTTGCCTCAAATTATAGACAAACCATCTATAAATGAACATGCACCCCAGGACATTATATGTAAACACATAACTGTTTTGTAAAATGTTTATTCTGTATGGTAGTTTGCATCTTTTTGTCTGTGTCTTAACAAAGTACTAGTTCAGATAACCTCATATATGTCATGTCTCCTATCAAATTAATGCTCACTTCACGACTTACACTTCCATGTATATCACTTATTCAGAAAATGCAGTGTGTGTTTGTTGCATTAATTATAGTATGAAGACTCAGAGACCCACTGAGTCAAACTTTCAGAACAAAGAGCAATAAAATCTGCTGAGGAATTTCCCGCCGGGAAATCCCAACACTCTCATTGGTTAAGTCTAACCCTGGAGGGTGGGACTATTTCCAGACCTTAAAAAGACCAGTGAAGACAGCCTCTTCTCTTACTCCGCTCTCTTCACTTCTCCTCTCTCTCCCTGTGGGAGCCAACACCCACGGGGGGGGCTGGCACTTAAGCCATGCCACCAATGCAGGCCCTCCAAGCAGGCCTCATCTCTTCCAAAAATCTTCTCTTCTACAATCCGATCTTCAAGAACACGAAGCATCGCTAAAGCAAACAGCCGCTTCCCTCCCAACCTCGGAAAGGACCGCCGGACACGCAGAGACACGCAGAGACACGCAGAGACACATACGCACACAAGCGAGAAGCCAAAACGAAACCAAAAAGAATGCAAGTATTCTTGTTCTTACTGCTGTAAAGAGGGTGTGTTATTCTCCCGTTGGGATAAATTAACTCCGTGAAGGTCGTATTTGGTTGAACTGAAGGAAAGCTGTTTCTTACCCCCCCCCCCACTCTCTTTGTCTCTCTCTCTCCCTCTCTCTTTGTCTCTCTCTCTCTCTTTTATCTCTCTCTAACTTCAGTCTATTCATTATTCTCTTTTATGTATTCTTTCGTTAATATCTATACTTCTACTCTCTTGATGCATATTTAGTATGTACTTTCTGTGTGAATTGTAGTGTTATTTTTAGTCTGTGTTTATTAAACCTTCAAAAGACATTTAATGAGTTGAATCTGTTATTCTGCCACATACACAAAGTCAATGAAACTTGCGATCTGAACGTTACCTAACTGCTTATGCTACTATGTTAGTAAAGTAAACTGTATGACCATTTGAAATATTGAACTTATCCTGATCAGTAAAGTTAATGTTTCTTATGCGCTCGTAAAGCAGTAATCCCTTTATTGAGAATTGATTTGAAAAGTCTATAACTAATTTGCAGGACAAACTTAGTAGGATAATTTCAAGCAATTCCGTAAAGGGTTACTTGTATTTAATTAAACAATTTTCCCTATCGGAAAATTTTAATACGTAATGAACAACTGGCAAATCATATTCATAAATTCATGAATATTGAATATTAAATCCCTTTTGAGTTAATTATTCCCCGAGACATTAAACTCATTAGTCGTTGTTGTTACATGTATTTGGTGGAGAATGCGGGCAAGTTTCAAACGTTTGTGTATGTGTGAATGATATTCATATTCTATTCATTGTGTATTTTTGAGGTATTAATAACCTGCACGCGCGTTTTGTTTCGTTTTTGTTTTGTTGTTGTTTGGAGAATTGTGAGGTAACGCGCAAAGCGAACCCAAGCATAAACAGACGCTGGGTACGCGCAAAGCCAACCCAAGCATAAACAGATGCTGAGAAATGTTGAAGTAGCCGGATTATATTAATAAAAATATGAACGGTACGAAAATCCGCGTGATCTCCGAAAAACTCTGCAAGCCGTAGGCGCAATAGAGTTTATCCGCGTGATTTCCTAACAAATGTATTGTAGAAAACCCATACATTTGACTCGAGCAATATATTATGTGTTCCATCAAAATAATGAGATTTTGATGATGTCTGTAGACACGTACGTTGCGTTATCCCGCTTGATCTGAACTACAAAAAGTTTCTATCTGTGCGGAAGATTGGGACAGGACGAGACTCTCCTGTACAATATAAGGGGCCTCAGAATAATTATTATATCGTTAAGATAAACGATAACTCCTGGTTTAAGTCTGGCTTAGCTAACCAAAGACCTGAGACCTAAAACATTTGAATCAAAAATGCTGAAAACCGTCAGCCATATTGATAAATGTCTATTGGAGTCCATGTAAAATGCGTGAATAGGCAGAAGATAAATTCCTGTTTGTCACCCGTTTCGTTGCTCGTGCACATAAAGTGCAGTCATTTTTAAATGAGTGCAAAAGCCAGTAGAGTGTAGGGAACGCCGCTTGCAAAACGCGAAGGCGACTCAGAAATTGCAACGCCGCTTGCAAACCGCCAGAGGGCGACTCAAGAATTGCAACGCCGCTTGCAGCACGCCGGAGGGCGACTCTAGAACCAGACAAAGCCATCTGGTGAGCATTTCCGCCTAACTAACTGTAGTCTAGGGCGGGCGCAATAGCGCCATCGTGTGGATAAATTCGGATAGTTTCACTCTCCGTTATTTGATTCTGCCTTAACAAAATAAGTTTGAGCCTATAAATTGTTTATTGCTTACTGTTGTACACAGTTTCATTTATACAATTTTTCTAGCAACAACCAAATCTCCTTTCTCGCTGATTAAACACCCTTATTCGAATTTGAAGTTTAAAAAGAAACATAACTTCCTCTAACTCAAAGTGAAATTAGGTTTAAGTCACAGACAGTCCAATTGGAAGGAAGGACGCCACCGTGTGGTTATACCCTGTTAAGTCAGCGCAACACTAAATCCCTACTCCCTTTCTGATTAATTCTTTTATTTGGATAACTCCCACTTAGAGATTAATCGTTATAGGATAAGATTTTTGATTGGCTTTCTTTTATTTGATTTTTCCTTACAGGCTTATTTAAATTTCATTTAAACTTGCTTTGAATTTAATTTGAATTAAGTTGAGCTTCTAATTTTTTTATTTTATTTTATTTTTATTTATAATTTTATTTTTATTTTCAATTTTCAATTTTCAATTTTAATTTTTAATTTTAATTAATTTTTTAATTAAAAATTATTATTATTATTTATTTTATTTTTTTTAATTATTATTATTTATTTTTTTTTCTCTCTGCAAAAGTTTTCTTTTCCCCTACCATTGGGAATAAAGCTCAGTCTGGTAATTACAAACAGTATCAAAAGTGCTTTTGTTTATCATTACTTGACAGAAACTTTTGCCTTTTTCTAAATTGCTCTTGATATTTAATCTTCCACTTAAGCGACCTCAATCCACCCCGGATGAGCTAAATGGGATAACCCATAGTACAAGCCGAATTTTAGTATATCTTGAGCATTTAGCCAATTAATTTCCCTAACACTCCCGGCGCGCACGCTGACATTCCTTTCATTACAGACCAATTCATCTTGTGTTTGTTTCCACTGTGCTCTTTCCTATCCTTACTGTTGGACTATCACGATTGTGTTTCTTTCAGTTCACCAAGAGACCCCAAGGAGAATTAGATAGTCCCGGGACGACCGAGCAGCAGTTCACCAAGTGACCCCCCAGGGCTACCGCCCACCTAATTGTCTAAATTGTCTTACTATCTAACTGTCGACATCAGTTAGCCAAAATTCCCAGCTATCCGTACGATAGCTCGTTAGCTTAGAACAAGCTTGCATTGGCTCTCTCTGTGTGTGTGTGTGTGTGCTGTGTTTCTCTCGTCCACAGTAAGCCGGCATGTCCCGTGCATCCAGTTCCGCCGTCCCGTGGGATCGCCTAACGACATGGCTGGAAGCGCTAACGGCCACCAGTCAAGGAAGTCTGGGGCAGCCGAGCCAGAAGCAACTGGACACCGAGCTAGACCAGCTGATGACACACGACCCCACGCACAGCTACTCCAACAAGGAAGTGGCCAAGATCCTCGGAAGCCTCGCCCACGTCCTCATCGCACAGGCACGTCTAAGCGAAGGGAGCTACGACAACCTGGAACAGGAGGCAGCAACGCTAAAGCTTCAAGCCAAGGAGGCCCGGAGAGACCAAGCCCTCACCCAGCTTCGTCTAGATCAGCTTCTAGACACAGAGAAAGACGACGAAACAGACAAAGAACAAAGAAAAGAAATAGAAAGACTTCAAAAGACCCTGAAGGAGCTCCGTCGTGACACCGACCGACGAGTACAGTCAGAGAAAGACGCCAGGAAAAACCTCGACGAAAAGCTTCGGCGTGGCGAATTCCTCCTGGAGAGAGCCACTGATGAACTTAAAGACAGAGACAATAAAGCTAAAGTCTATGCAAAACATTTGCAGTCGGCACAAGCCGAGATCGACGAGCTCATCCAGCAAAGACACGAGCTCAAAAATGAACTTGACATGGTGCAAAGAGAACTGAGACAATCATATATAGTGCAACGTTACCGGAAGGGGGAAACACACAACACACAGTTTCCCCTGACCAGTTACTCCGCACATTTTAGCCACGAAGCAAGAGCTACGAGGGGGGACGACAGCCCCCTGTTTAAAAGATCACCCGCCAGTCTCCACGAATCCCCGTCAGCAGCAAAGGAAAGGACGCCCTTCCAGGAAGTCAAGGTCAACAGCCACGAAGCTTCAAAGAACCTCGACAAGCTGGCCAGAAATATTCCTACCTTCAGCCCAGACCCGGCAGGAGGACACGACGTCCACGCATACTTAAAAGACATAGACTTTTACTTGCAAACTGTCCCTCACGCGAACAACTGGGACAGACTGTACCTGCTCAGGGCCACGTCTAATCGTGACGTACGCAGCTTTCTGGATCGACAACCAGAGGCCATCAAAGCGGACTACTGGCATCTACGACAAGCTCTAATTCGTGAGTACTCCGATCCCGAGTCAGACCAGGGGTTCATCACTGCCATGGACCTCAAGCAAGCTCGACGTGAGACCTCACAGAACTTTTATAACAGACTGCGACGTGCCTACTTCGGGGCACGTAACGACCCAGGCATGGAGGAGGACATCAACTTCAAAACTCTTTTCCTCCGAAACCTGCACCCTACCATCAGTTACCACCTGGGGGTGCTGGCGTGCCCGCGCAGCATGGGCACGCAACAGTTAAGAGACTTGGCTCACAAAGCTTACGTCAAACAGAAAACCATTTCTGAAAAGACTGTAAAACAGCCCACCATCTGCCCTGTCTCTGAGCACCACCCAGAGCTAACCCTAGAGGGCGCCAAACAGAACCACAGTTACCGACCCGTCAACAGAGAGTCCAAACCACTCCAAGCCAGCAGAGGGCAGCGTGGTCATAATGGCGACCATCCACGGTACCAGAGCGATCGCTCTGAAGGATCCTGGGACCCGCCTCGCCCAAAAAGCCAGCGAAGAGGCCACTCTCGACGGGACAATGGTAGGCCCAGACCTGAACCCACGTCTGGCAAAGAAAGTGTAGCTGCTTCTGAAGTTACAGAGCTCATAAAGATCCTAAAAGAGCTCCTCCGACAGAAACCTCACAAGGAAGACAAGAAGGACGGACCAGGTACAGCACGACTAGACATGATACCTGAAATCAACCTTCCCGCCCTTCCTGCAACTGAATCATCCACCCTGAACACTGTTCCCCAACCACGGACTAGTGTACTAACTGTTGCACCCCCACACGTCAGCAGCACACACTCACTACAGCTGACAGCAACAGCCTCTAATCAAGACAGCATCATGGGACAGCCCAGCGTACCAGAAAGCGCTGCTTTGATTGTTTGCACGCATAATGAGACACTTGACACATATCCAGACGGCTTATCAAGCAACATACAGGTCCCCACACCAAGACTCCTGGGAAACCTAATTCGAGAAGGGGATGGCTCGAAAACTCTATCTGACTATCACTATGGAAAGGGAATTTTAGCTCGAAGCCCTAGTTGACACTGGCTCCGACCTCACGCTTATATCCGCCCAACTGTTTGAAAGACTCAGATTTGAAGCACAGAGGAAAAATCGCACCCTTAACCTTCACACTTGTAAGCTAAATGTGCAGTCGTATAGCCAAAACGACATCCAGCTCAAGCACGTAGCTTCCATCCACCTGACAATTGGACCTATGAGGCTGATACACCCAGTCTATATCTCCCCTATGAACACTTATCCGTTTCTCATCGGAAAAGACCTGCTGGACCGCTTCGAACCCGTACTGGACTTCAAACAGCTGAAAGTCTGGGCTCAAGTGCGTGACCCTCTGCCCCTTCAGACACACACATCGTCTGAGCAAGACTGTCAAGTCACAGAGGTCACGGGAACTCCCACAGAGCCAGACTGCCAGGTCACAAAGGCCACGGGACCCCCTGCAGCACACTGTGACAACACAGCCTCAGCCCCAAAGCCAAGTTCAAGTTCGCTACTTTGCACATTTCAGCTATCCAAAGACTCTGATGCCTTCTGCCCCCAGGTCATGAATGACCTACAGCTGAATGACATTGTCACAACGAACAGTATCCCTGCACTGTGGGCAGACAACTCAACAAAAAGTCTACCAATGTGCAATACAATCAGTAAAAACACACCACACGGCGACATGTGGGCACCCCCGCACCCCACATCCAGCCCCATTGTTGCAGTGCTAACCCACAGCAAGCGATCGACACCGGCTACAATGCCTCCCTTGCAGCTGCTATCGCTAACGCCGCAGTTTTCACACAACGATATTGCGGATACGCAAGCCTCTGACACTGCAACAAAGACAATTCTTGACCACCTCTCAGACCCCTCCAACCACCCTATCACTGACTCTGAGCTCATTGATGACTCTAGCCACAAGCATCTGCATAACTCCAGACACATGATGCGTGTTATGGACAACATTCTCTGGTTTGCACCCGATGGTAACACAGCGCCACAGCTTGTAATGCCACGGTCGCAAAGGGGGGTGATGCTAATGTACGCCCACAACACACCATGTGCTGGACACCACGGCACCAGAGCCACGCATGACACACTGAAACAGGTGGCATATTGGCCTGGGATGCATCAAGAGACGGCAGAGTATGTTAGAGAATGGCTAGTTCGCTGCCAGTTCCAACCAGCAAACCCGAACCACAGAGCCCCACTGCAACACAGAGGGACCACGTTCCCATGGTCAAACCTACAAATCGACCGGGTAGAACCCCTGCCCAGGTCCACAAAAGGCAAAAAGTACTTTCTCACAGTGGTGTGCCAGTTTACCAAGTGGGTGGAGTGTCAACCAGCACCCAACGACACCGCCCAGACCACGGCATACCCCCTGATGAATCACAGCTTTTTCCTGTCAAGATTGCCACTGAGAATCAACTCAGACAGAGGCATCCACTTCACTACCGAGGCCATGCAACAGATCTGGAAATGCCTAAGAAACGCGGCCGTGATCATGCTCCTGTGCCTCCAGACAATCAGAGGCCAGCCACCACCAGACATCATCACACCGGGTCCAGCCTCAGGCATCGTACTGAGAGAGCAACCTGGACTGCTGATCACCAACTGCAAATGAATCCTTAAAAGAAAGACGTACTCTCCTGAACTTCACATCAGCAGCGCAAGCTCCTCCAGCCCTGCACACAAACGCAAAAGGGGGGAGGAGCCCAAGCCCTCTGCCTAACCTTACACCAGCTTCAAGAACCTTCTCCTCCAACACCAGTTAGTCACCTTGTAGGCAATACTGCCAAGCCCCACACTATGTCATGCATATGATTTGAGAAAGAAGGCCTTAAACGAACACAAGGCCGCCTCTGAAGGGATTCTCAAAACCCCAATGACTTTGAACTTTGAAACAGAGAAACCAAAGTGGATCACCAGAAGGCACCCAGCCTGGCCACAATGCGAGGCACCCTCTGGAAAAGTTCCTAGTCAGCATAGGACATAAAAGTGTCAAGATGCACAATCCATCTTCCTAGGCAGGAGACCTAAAGGACTGACTGGCCACTGCGAGGAACATGGTTCCACCCAGGGCTGCAGAAAGCCCACAGCACACCTGCACCACACAAACGGACTTCTGGATGACAGGTGACGCACCGTCAGGGCACCTGCTGCCTCGACACCTGCTGCACAAGCACAGAGACCTGAACTGGCTACTGTCTGCCTTATCTGCCGTGGAACGAACATCACTTCAGGAGACACAAACAACTGGAGCCTAACATGGCTATGGTGTGTCTGATCTTCCTGAACTTTTGATATCGCTCGTTGTTGTCCATAGGAGGGACAACAACT
This sequence comes from Pseudorasbora parva, assembly GCF_024679245.1. Classification (NCBI taxonomy): domain Eukaryota; kingdom Metazoa; phylum Chordata; class Actinopteri; order Cypriniformes; family Gobionidae; genus Pseudorasbora; species Pseudorasbora parva. The sequence continues at coordinate 20,378,696 of NC_090191.1, read as the reverse complement.
AGCGAAAGGGGGGATTATGTAGCGACTCAGGCGAATCAAACACACAATCGCCAGTTACATTTAACAAATATGTTTTGAAAGTTGTGCTGATGGACAGACCTTCCCCCAACACAACAGCTACCCTGGAAACCATCTGATAAGATGCTTTACGACCGGAAAGAATGTGGCCACATGAAGTCTTATACACAAAGAGTTTAAGACACAGAGCTTTTGCCTCAAATTATAGACAAACCATCTATAAATGAACATGCACCCCAGGACATTATATGTAAACACATAACTGTTTTGTAAAATGTTTATTCTGTATGGTATTTTGCATCTTTTTGTCTGTGTCTTAACAAAGTACTAGTTCAGATAACCTCATATATGTCATGTCTCCTATCAAATTAATGCTCACTTCACGACTTACACTTCCATGTATATCACTTATTCAGAAAATGCAGTGTGTGTTTGTTGCATTAATTATAGTATGAAGACTCAGAGACCCACTGAGTCAAACTTTCAGAACAAAGAGCAATAAAATCTGCTGAGGAATTTCCCGCCGGGAAATCCCAACACTCTCATTGGTTAAGTCTAACCCTGGAGGGTGGGACTATTTCCAGACCTTAAAAAGACCAGTGAAGACAGCCTCTTATCTTTCCTCTTCTCTTACTCCGCTCTCTTCACTTCTCCTCTCTCTCCCTGTGGGAGCCAACACCCACGGGGGGGGGCTGGCACTTAAGCCATGCCACCAATGCAGGCCCTCCAAGCAGGCCTCATCTCTTCCAAAAATCTTCTCTTCTACAATCCGATCTTCAAGAACACGAAGCATCGCTAAAGCAAACAGCCGCTTCCCTCCCAACCTCGGAAAGGACCGCCGGACACGCAGAGACACGCAGAGACACGCAGAGACACGCAGAGACACATACGCACACAAGCGAGAAGCCAAAACGAAACCAAAAAGAATGCAAGTATTCTTATTCTTACTGCTGTAAAGAGGGTGTGTTATTCTCCCGTTGGGATAAATTAACTCCGTGAAGGTCGTATTTGGTTGAACTGAAGGAAAGCTGTTTCTTACCCTCCCCCACTCTCTTTGTCTCTCTCTCTCCCTCTCTCTTTGTCTCTCTCTCTCTCTTTTATCTCTCTCTAACTTCAGTCTATTCATTATTCTCTTTTATGTATTCTTTCGTTAATATCTATACTTCTACTCTCTTGATGCATATTTAGTATGTACTTTCTGTGTGAATTGTAGTGTTATTTTTAGTCTGTGTTTATTAAACCTTCAAAAGACATTTAATGAGTTGAATCTGTTATTCTGCCACATACACAAAGTCAATGAAACTTGCGATCTGAACGTTACCTAACTGCTTATGCTACTATGTTAGTAAAGTAAACTGTATGACCATTTGAAATATTGAACTTATCCTGATCAGTAAAGTTAATGTTTCTTATGCGCTCGTAAAGCAGTAATCCCTTTATTGAGAATTGATTTGAAAAGTCTATAACTAATTTGCAGGACAAACTTAGTAGGATAATTTCAAGCAATTCCGTAAAGGGTTACTTGTATTTAATTAAACAATTTTCCCTATCGGAAAATTTTAATACGTAATGAACAACTGGCAAATCATATTCATAAATTCATGAATATTGAATATTAAATCCCTTTTGAGTTAATTATTCCCCGAGACATTAAACTCATTAGTCGTTGTTGTTACAGGGGGATAAATCACATTATGAAATAAATGTTTTTCTCTAAAACACGTTGGCCACAATTGTTGGTACCCCTAGAATTTTAAATAAGTAAAATCTCTCTGAAGTATATTTACATTAATATTTACATTTTTTAGCACACCAAGGTGACAAGGAACATGAGATTGTCCAGCTAGGATGTCTTGTTTCACAGGAGGATAAATATAAGGAGGCATAAAAGCCAAATTCCCTTAATCATTTATCACAATGAGTGAAACCAAAAAATATAGTTTTGATGTGCAGCAAAAGATTGTTGAGCTTCACAAAATAGAAAGAGGCTGTAGGAAAATAGCTAAAGCATTGAAAATCCGCATTTCAACAATCATGGCAATAATTAAGAAGCTCCATTTCACTAAAGATATTACGAATCTGCCTGAAAGAGGACGCGTGTGTATATTGTCCTAATGCACGGCAAGGAGATACGTTTGAGTGCACAAAGACTCTCCAAGGATCACAGATGGAGAATCGCAGAGATTAGTTTAGTCTTGGGGTCAGAAAGCCTAAAAAAAAAATTCAAACAACCCCTACATCACCACATGTTGTTTGGGAGGGATTCAAGAAAAATCCTCCTCGCTCATCCAGAAACAAACTCCAGCACATTCAGTTGCCAGACATGACTGGAAAGTCAAAAGGGAACTATAAAATAGCTTTTTTTGCCAGAAATTTACCAGATGGGTTTGGTGCAAACAGGGATAAAAAGTACCCCATGCCCACGGCTAAAAATACCACTGGATCTTTAATGTTGTGGGCCTATTTTATTTTTATTTTTTTTGCTGGAGGTCCTGGACATCTTGCTCAGATACATTGTATCATGGATTTTAGCAAATACCAAAAGATAAAAAATCTAAACCTGATGAATTCTGCTAGAAATCGTATAATGGGCCATGGTTGGATCTCCCATCAGGACAACGATCCAAAACAAACATCAAAATCAACACATAAATGTGTCACTGAGCACAAAATGAAGCTTCTGCCATCCCACTTTCCTGACATGAACCCTATAGAAGATGTGTGGCTGAACTGAAGAGAAGAAGCACCAGCATAGATCTGGGAATCTGAAGGATCTGGAGAGGTTCAGTATGGAGGAATGGTTTCTGATCTCTATTCAGGTGTTCTCCAAACTCATCAGGCATTATAGAAGAAGGCTCAGAGCTGTTATCTTGGGAAAAGGAGGTTGCAAAAAGTATTTAATAAAAGGGTACCAACAATTGTGGCCAACGTGTTTTGGAGAAAAGCATTAATTTCATAATGTGATTTACCCCTCATTTTCAATTATTTTACTTTAATGAAAGGGTTAGATTTTGTGATTTTTTTTTTTTTTTAATAAAAGATCAAAAGGATAAACAATGCATTTATTTTTTTACAGCCATATTTGATCATATTTTCCAGGGGTACCAACAATTTTATATATATATATAATAAACACACACACACACACACACACACACACACACACACACACACACACACACACACACACACACACACACACACACACACACACACACACACACACACACACACACACACACACACACACACACACACACACACACACACACACACACACACACACACACACACACACACTGGCCACTATCTATACTGTTTGCTAATTAAATCTATTCAGCAGTATCACTAGGGTTTAGCTAATGTTATGTATTTTGATGAGAGAGCACAAGAAGAGAGAATAATTCAGTTCACTTGTCACTAAGTTTGTGATATTAGTTAGAATGAATGTAAAGTTTAGATTGTAGATGTAAAGATTTGGATGGATCCTTGTGGTCTTTCTTTGTCCTGAGGAATTTTTCATGGCAGTCACAGACTGGATCATTAGGGATTAGTTAGAAAATCATTAGAGGCCTTCTTGCCTTCTTAGAGGTGTCTGGCTGTTGTCCTAACATCTTACAGTTTTTGCCCATTGCTTGAACACATTTTATAACTCTACACATAAGTAAACATGACACAACACTGGGAAATATACCATTCACATCTGTATCAAATTGAAACTCTACTATCAACACCTTAACTCTGCTATCAAAACCTAACATTCCTTTGTCAAAATGTAACTCTGATGACAAAATGATACACACTTGCATCATATGAATAAACTTTCAGGGGGTCAGGGGGTTTCAGGGGGTTCAAAGATCAGGGGGAACACACAGTATACTTTATATAAAACACTGTAGTCTTTAATTTTCACTGTTTTTATTCAGTTCATCATTAAGCAATTCAACACTTATAGTTTCCTTTTTTCCAACAAAGGTTTTCACAACAACCAAAAATGAAAGTACTGAAATGTTACAAATGACAATACTGTACATCACAGTACTATACTTCACACTACAGGATAATATCAATGGTACAGTGCTATGTACTGTACTGTATGTTACACAAAACTACCTTTTTTTTGTCTTCAGGTGTGTATTTGAGTGGTTGCAATTGCACAATGTGTGTTGTATTTTGGATACATGTGTTTTCCAAATGGCACCCTGAAATTTCCTTTTTGAACGAAGTGTCTTATGTATGAAATAGAGTGTAGTATGCAGGACCAAGTGTGTTGCATAAAGGCGTAAGTGTGTTGCAGAATTGCAACTAGAGGGCAAAGCAGCGTTTTTGTTTAAGGTATGGGTACAAATGTTTGAGGTATGGTGACAAAAGCTTCAAGTTGTGTTACTTTAGTCTAAGCATGGGTCTATAGTGTTCAAGCAACAGGCAAAAGCAACAGGTATCTGATGGTGTTAGTCCACAAAGATCCAATCAAAATGTAGCAAACCTTTGTCCCCTGTTACGGCCAGAGAGGGGCATGGCCATAATTTGGGCCCTAGAATGTGCTGTCCTTTACATTTTAGTTATTTTATTACAAAATAATGAATTTTACTCTCAAACAGAAGATTTGGTGTTGACAGAGGAGGCAACATCTTCAAGGCAAAGCCTTAGACCTTCTAATGCTGCAACATCATTCGATGTTAAACATCACCCTCAGGAGGTACACAAAAAAAAAAAAAGTTAAATAGAACGTTTTCAAATATCAAATACTCTAACAAAATTGGCCCTGGATGTAATGTATTTTGTTTTTATTTTATTTTTTTATGTTTAGGCACTTGAGGCCCAGTGCCCAATATGCACAGGGACATTTCCAGTTTCAGAATTAGAATGGCATGCAAGCTTTTGTGGAGAAAGGTAATGGTAATAGTGATTCACATTAAAGCTTAAAATTGTTGTTTGTCTAAAGCCATATGATAGCTGTGTGATGAACTGGCCAAAATGTAATTATTTATTCACTCTCAAATTAAACTCAAAGTTCTTGTCTGTTTTATGTATCTGGAATTACATGAGGCTACGGAATGATTTTTTGATGATATTTCTTTAATCTTTGTTTACACTATTGCTGAAGTGTTTCAGTTAACAAATTGTGTTAAAAACCTGAGTATATACATGAATTGAATTATATTTGCTTATCTTTCCTTTTTTTTAAAAAACATTAGTCCAGGTGGAGTTTCAGAAAAACTATCATGCTCTGATTTGGATCATATCTCATGGTAATCTATTATGTTCAAAACAGAACATTGCAAAGGCCATTTTATATATATATATATATATATATATATATATATATATATATATATATATATATATATATATATATATATATATATATATATATATATATATATATATATATATATATATATAAAAAACACTGCAAAAAAAATGCTTTTCTTTCTTAGTATTTTTGTCTTGTTTCTATAGTCCAAACATCTAAAAATTCTTTAGATCTATATATCTTGTGTTGTTCTTTTTTACAGTGAGGAGGATGTGATTCATTATGCAGCAGCACAGATAAACACCTCAAATACATTTGAAATATGTGTGTCACGAGACAACATGGTGGAGAGAGGTTTGAAGCTGTGGAAACGTCAAAAAACAGGAAGTCCTGTCAATCCTTTAAAAATCACCTTCCTGGGAGAGCCAGGGGTTGACACAGGGGCACTGAGGAAAGAATTTCTTTCCAGTGTGTAGTTTGATTTAATCATGGTTTTACAATTTCATTATTCTAAAAATACACTGTCTGCATCTGAAATTACCATAGTTTCTTAGTGAAAGAATAGTTTCTTCTTCTTCTTCTTCTTCTTCTTCTTCTTCTTCTTCTTCTTCTTCTTCTTCTTCTTCTTCTTCTTCTTCTTCTTTCCACTTTAACCAAATTCTATTTCATCTTTTTTTTCTGGATTTAGCTATGGTTGCTGGCATTGAAAGGCGTCTCTTTGAAGGTGATGTGATGAAAGGAAAAATGCCCAAGTACTCCCTCAATGATCTGGATAATGAGCTGTTCAAGTATGTTCATGCCTTTGGGTTTTGGGTTTGCTTCATATTCACTTAATTCATTGTCCTTCACTAACCATCATTCTCGTGGTATTCCAAACATTTCTTTCGCCTGCAGAACTAAATCACAAAAGATATTTTGAAGAATCTTTCAGCTGTTTTGTGTCCAAATAATTACATTCAAACCTCACAGATTGTTATTATATGCTCAAATATTGAATTGTTCTTTATTTGAAGTACAGTACTTAAACACACACACACACACACACACACACACACACACACACACACACACACACACACACACACACACACACACACACACACACACACACACGCATGTCGTGTTTCCATGTTTTATGGGGACCTTCCATATCAATCAATCAATCAACTTTATTTATATAGCGCTTTTACAATCACGATTGTGTCAAAGCAGCTTCACAGTGTCAAACAGGGTAATATTGCGACAAAATTAGATTTGGCTGTACAGCCGTACTGGAGAAAACAGTGATGTTATCAGCTTATTTTAATTTATCATATAGCGACAATGTTGGCAGATCAGTATTATATTTTATAGAATTAAATAAGACCTAATTCATATATTTTATTTGTATAATAAGTTAAATAACTTTAATCATATTTTTAGTGTCCCCAACTGAGCAAGCCAAGCCAAAGGCGACAGTGGCAAGGAACCAAAACTCCATCGGGGCATGATGGAGAAAAATAAACCTTGGGAGAAACCAGACTCAGTCGGGGTGCCAGTTCTCCTCTGGCCTATTAACACACCGTGTAAGATTATTACTCTGGCAACCTTACAGGTTGGAAATGATATTAGATCGGATTATTCAAAATTTTCAGGGTATCACGGAAGAGACAGATTTATTTAGGATGGGGCGTCAATTACACAAGAGTATGAATACATGAAAGATCGGAATTATTGCGCCGAAGACGGGTTTTGAGCATGTCGTGCCAGTGAGGCAAATTCGGAGGAGACACCATTTGACACGGCTCAGCAGACACTCCAGGATGCGTTGGTCATGTCCAGGCAGGTCCACCATCCGATCCGGACAGGGCCCAGATCCGGGATAAACCTCGGGATAAACAGAGAGACTAACATTAGCGTAGATGTCACTCTTTTTATGATGTAACGAGTACATCAGGTGTTATGGGAAGTGTTCCCGGTTCCGGCTGACCTAGTTAATGCAGCCTAACAATCAGTCAATTGAATTGAATAATGAAAGTTAAAAATGTTCTATGTGTATGCCATAGTACAGAGATATGTTTTTAGTCTAGATTTAAACTGACAGAGTGTGTCTGCTTCCCGAACAATGCTAGGAAGACTATTCCACAATTTAGGAGCTAAATAGGAAAATGATCGACCGCCTGCAGTTGATTTAGATATTCTAGGTATTATCAACTGGCCAGAGTTTTGAGACCGCAATCGACGTGATGGGGTATAATGCGTTAAAAGCTCGCTTAAGTACCGGGGAGCTAAACTATTTAGTGCTTTGTAAGTAATAAGCAAGATTTTAAAATGTATGCGATGTTTAATAGGGAGCCAGTGCAGTGTTGACAGAACTGGACTAATATGATCATACTTCCTGGTTCTAGTAAGAACTCTAGCTGCTGCATTTTGGACTAGCTGGAGTTTGTTTATTAAGCGAGCAGGGCAACCACCCAGTAGAGCATTACAATAATCTAGCCTTGAGCTCATGAACGCATGTACTAACTGTTCAGCATTTTGCATTGAAAGCATGCGCCGTAATTTAGATATATTTTTAAGATGATAGAATGCGGTTTTACAGATGCTAGAAACGTGGCTTTCAAATGAAAGATTGGTATCAAAGAGCACACCCAGGTTCCTCACTGACGACGAGGGCTTGACAGAGCAGTCATCAAGTGTTAGACAGTATTCTCGGTTACTACTTGTGGAGCTTTTCTGTCCAATAATTAAAAATTCAGTTTTTTCTGAATTAAGTTGCAGAAAATTACTATTCATCCAATTTTTTATATCAGCTATGCATTCTGTTAATCTTGTGAATTGGTAGGTTTCATCCGGGCGTGAGGAAATATAGAGCTGAGTATCGTCAGCATAACAATGAAAACTAACGCCATGTTTCCTAATGATATCTCCCAGTGGTAGCATATACAGGGTGAAAAGCAACGGTCCTAACACTGAGCCTTGCGGTACCCCATACTGAACTTGTGATCGGTGTGACATCTCTTCATTTACTGCTACAAACTGATAACGGTCAGATAAGTACGATTTAAACCATGCCAAAGCAGTTCCACTAACGCCAACATAATTTTCGATTCTATTCAGAAGAATATTGTGATCGATAGTATCAAATGCAGCGCTAAGATCGAGTAACACTAATAGAGAGATACAACCACGATCAGATGATAAGAGTAAATCATTTGTAACTCTAATTAGAGCAGTCTCAGTGCTATGATACGGTCTAAATCCTGACTGGAAATCCTCACATATACCATTTCTTTCTAAAAAAGAACATAATTGTGAAGACACGGCCTTTTCTAGTATTTTTGATAGAAACGGTAGATTCGAGATTGGCCTGTAATTGACTAATTCTTTAGGATCAAGTTGCGTTTTTTTAATAAGTGGTTTAATTATAGCCAACTTAAAAGTTTTCGGTACATATCCTAATGTCAAAGATGAATTAATGATATTAAGCAGAGGATCTATGACCTCTGGAAGTATCTCTTTTAATAGCCTAGTCGGTATAGGGTCAAGCATACATGTTGTTGATTTTGATGATTTTACAAGTTTAGCCAGTTCTTCTCCTCCTATAGCAGTGAATGAGTGTAATTTTTCCTCAGTGACCCTGCAGTGCTCTGTCTGAAGTGATACTGTAATAGACGGCTGCATGTTTATAATTTTATTCCTAATATTATCAATCTTACTAGTAAAGAAGTTCATAAAGTCATTACTGCTGTGTTGTTTACAAACATCAGAAGCTGAAGCTTTATTTTTTGATAATTTAGCCACTGTATCGAATAAATACTTAGGGTTGTGTTTGTTTTCTTCTAAAAGAGTTGAGAAATAAGTAGATCTAGCAGTTTTTATGGCCTTTCTGTATGCAATCATGCTCTCTTTCCACAAATTGCGAAAAACCTCTAGTTTTGTTTTCTTCCAGCTGCGCTCCATTTTTCTGGCTGCTGTTTTAAGGGCCCGAGTGTGCTCGTTGTACCACGGCGTTGGATTATTTGCTTTAATCTTCTTTAAGCGCCGGGGAGCAACTATGTCTAAAGTGCTAGTAAGGAGAGAGTCAATAGTTTCGGTTGCAGCATCAAGTTCATCTTGGCTATCTGTAATGCTGAGGAGATGGAACTGATGAGGAAGATTATGTACAAAGCAATCTTTAGTCGCAGCGGTTATCGTCCTGCCATATTTGAAGCGAGGGGATGGCTTTGCAGCCTTAGGTAAATTAAGTATACATGATATTAGGTAATGATCTGAGATGTCATCGCTCTGCTGCAGAATTTTAACAGTATCAACATTTATTCCATGTGACATTATTAGATCTAAAGTATGATTAAGGCGATGAGTGGGTCCTGATACGTGTTGTCTAACTCCAATAGAGTTTAGAATGTCTCTAAATGCCAATCCCAATGCGTCTTTTTCATTGTCTACGTGGATATTAAAATCCCCAACAATTAGTACTTTATCTACAGCTAATACTAACTCCGATACAAAACCAGCAAATTCTTTGATAAAGTCTGTATTGTGCCCTGGTGGCCTGTATACAGTAGCCAACACAAATGTCAGAAGGGATTTATCATTTACACTACACAGTGTTACATAAAGCACCAAAACTTCAAAGGAATTATATTTGAAACTAGACTTCTGAGTAATACTGAAAATATTATTATAAATTACAGCCACACCTCCCCCTTTACCTTTCAGACGTGGCTCATGTTTGTAACAATAATCTCGGGGGGTGCACTCATTTAAAGTAATGTAATCATCAGGTTTTAGCCAGGTTTCTGTCAAACACAGCACATCTAAGTTATGATCTATAATCATATCATTGACAACAAGCGTTTTTGGCGAAAGGGATCGAATATTCAGCAACCCAAGCTTTATCAATTGTTCATCCGTATTATATCTGTTGTTTATTTGTTGGACATCAATTAAATTTTTACTGTTGAATGGTTTTGATGGTTTTTTGTATTTACTAATTCGGGGAACAGACACAGTCTCTATGTGATAATATCTAGGTGAAAGAGTCTCTATGTGCTGGGATTTAGCTGACTTTGGTGACGTGAGACAGCTAGCAGACGGTTGGTTTAGCCAGTTTGTCTGCTTCCTGACCTGGGCCCCAGTGAGTCAAGGTTTAGCTCTAAGACTATGTGCCAAATTACTAGAGAGAAGAGCAGCACCAGCCCAGGAGGGATGAATGCCGTCCATCTTCAACAGGTCAGGTCTGCCCCAAAAACTTTTCCAATTGTCTATGAACCCTATGTTATTTTGCAGACACCACTTAGACAACCAGCCATTGAGTGATGATAATCTGCTAACTATTTCATCACTCCTTTTCGCGGGGAGAGGACCAGAGAAATATACGGCGATCTTGGTGATCTCCGACTGGCGAAGTCGAACATCATTAGTGCCAACGTGAATAATAATCTTAGAGAATTTACGATTAGCTTTAGCCAGCACTTTTAAATTTGCTTTGATGTCAGGCGCTCTGGCTCCCGGTAAACATGTGACTATGGTGGCTGGTGTCTCTATTTTCACATTCCGTGTAATAGAATCGCCAATAACTAGGGCACTTTCAACAGGATCCTCAGTGGGTGCGTCACTGAGTGGGGAGAACCTGTTTGATGTTCTAATCGGAACGGAAGAGTGGTTTTTTGATCCGCGACTATGCTTTCTCATCGTCACCCAGCCCTGCTGCGCGGGCTCAGCCGGAACCAAACAATGAGTGTTCACTAAGCTAGTCGCATCCAAAGCAGTATCTAAAGCTGTTACATTCTCACTACTCTCACATAAAGCTTGGATGCGTGTCTCTAAATCTGAAATCTTCTCCGTCAGCCTGATTAATTCCTTACATTTATCACATGTGAAGCCCTGTTCGCCAACGGAGATAGATATGCTAAACATGTAGCATGCAGTGCAAGTGACAATGACAGGAGAAGAAGACATGGCTTACCGTATTTGTTGATGAATCCAAAACTTACCACAGTTGTCTGATGGAGTCTTTTTAATAATCCAACTCACCACAGTTGTCTATAGAACTCAGAAAACAGGAGACCTGGATGCTGGGATGGAAAGCTACCAGGCTAGCGAAAAGCTAACGTGTGGTAGTGATTTAGATTAAAAGCTAGTAATGTCAAATTTAAATTGATAGGCTATATTAAACACTATATGGTGATGAGTAAGTTATATTTAGCAGTGTAAATTACAAAGAAAATATATCAAATAGAGATTCAAACACAGCTATACAGAGCTACAAACACTGTGGTGGCAGCAGCAGCAGGCAGACAGACAGGAGCAATCGATCAGGAACAATCAATCAGCCAGGAGCAATCCATAGGCGTAATGGATTTCATACTGTACAAACTGTACATCCTATCCCCCTACACTGCCCCTGCCCCTAAACCTACCCATCACAGGAAACATTCTGCATTTTTACTTTCTCAAAAAAAACTCCTTCTGTGTGATTTATAAGATGTTTACCTCATGAGGACCTAAAAATGTCCCCACAAGGACAAGGATTTCGGATATTGCCATCTTTGTGGGGACATTCTGTCCCCATAACGTAGGGATTACCAGGTCACACACACACACACACACACACACACACACACACACACACACACACACACACACACACACACACACACACACACACACACACACACACACACACACACACACACACACACACTTCATTGATTGCCAAGAACTGCCCATAGCTAAAACAGTATAAATCTCTAGAGTTGCAGGTGAAATATTTGCTGTGAGCATTGCCCAAGGAGGACCGGCACCACGGTTCATGCAAAAGTGGTGTTACGAATACCTTGTTACTGGTAACATTAAAAGGGATGGTGTACATGACACAGAGATATCACCACTAATCAAAATGGTAGGTCGTGCTGACAGAATTTTATTAGATACAAGTTCTCTTTTAAAGGATTAGTTTACTTCAAAATTATAACATGATATTTTACTGAGCCCCATCTTATCCAAGATGTTCATCTCTTTCTTTGTTCAGATGAAAATGTGTTTTTTTTTTAAGAAAACATTTGAGGATTTTATCCACACATTATAGACTTCAATGGGAACCAAAATGTTAAAGGGCCAAATCAATGCAGTTTCAAAGGTCTTCGAAAGGGCTTCAGAGGCTCTGTGCGATCTCAGACGAGGAATATGGTCTTATCTATGGTCTTTTTTTAAACACTTTTTAACCTAGATTGCTCATCTTGCGCTGCTCTGCGTACTCATGTAATCACGCCGAAAAAAGGTCACGCTAGACGTAGGCAGAAGTACCGCCGTGTGTTTACAAAGCACACATGCAAAGATAATACAAACGTCCAAAAGAAAAGGTAAAACAACGATGCTGGACAACTATAAAGTTGAAGATGGAGAGTGTTTTGGTAAAGCGCATTTGTATTCATTCTTCCATCGCTTGGGGCGGTACTTCCACCTAGGTCTAGCGTGACCTTTCCGACGTGATTACGTAATCCATGGCGAGCCACAGAGCAGCGCAAGATGAGCAATTTTGGTTAAAAAGTAGATACAAACAAAACAATTTGGCGAGATAAGACCCTACGTCTGGGATCGTGCCGAGCAAGCTCTTTGAAACCGTATTGACTTGGACCTTCAATATTTTGGTTGCCATTAAAGTCCATAATGTGGAGAAAAATCCTGGAATGTTTTCCTCAAAAAACTTTTCAACTGAACAAAAAAATACAAAAAACCCTTGGATGAGATGGGGTGAGTAAAGTATCAGGAAATGTTAATTTTGAAGTGAATTAATCCTTTAATGATTGTCCATTAGTCCATTTGTTTGTCACTGACAATTTTTTTTTTTTTTTTTTTTTTTTTGATTCAGCAGTGGTTGTTAATATTTATTAAAGGTAAAAATTGTACTTGTAGATTGAAGATGCATCTGATCTGTCCAACTACACAAAAGAAATTCTGGACTGCGGCTACACTGGACCAATCAACATTGACCATAAGGAAAGCATATTAAGGTATGTCAGCACTGAGAAAAAAAAAGGTTAGTTATTATTTTTTATTTATTTCATTTATTGTTTATTATTTGTTTATTCAAGTATCAACTCTTACCAGTATTACAATGCATGCTGTATTGTAATGTGGAACATTTGAAGCAGATGAAACAGCAATATCAAAGTTGGGGGGACTGAGGAGACAAGTTGCTCAAGTTTAGAAATAGGAATGTTGTGCCATTCTTGTCTGTCTACGGTCTTCTTTATCCCATCTTCCTCTTTATGATGCGCCAAATGTTTTCTATGGGTAAAAGATCTGGACTGCAGGCTGGCCATTTCAGTACCTAGATCCTTCTTCTACACAGCCATGATGTTGTAATTGATGCATTATGTGGTCTGCTATTGTCATGTTGGAAAATGCAAAGTCTTCCCTGAAAGAGACAACGTCTGGATGGGAGCATATGCTGTTCTAGAACTTGGAACTTAGAATATACCTTTCAGCATTGATGGTGCCTTTCCAGATTTGTAAGCTGCCCATGCCATACACACACACTCATGCAACTCCATAGCATCAGCAATGAAAGCTTCTGAACTGAGCGCTGATAACAACTTGGGTTGTCCTTGTCCTCTTTAGTCTGGATGACATGGCGTCCCAGTTGTCCAAAAATGACTTCAAATTTTGATTCGTCTGACCACAGAACAGTTTTTCCATTTTGCCACAGTCCATTTTAAATTAACCTTGGCCCAGAGAAAATGGCTGCGCTTCTGGATCATGTTTAGATGTGGCTTTGTTTTTTGCCAGCAACTGCGAATGGCACAGTGAATTCTGCTCACCGATAATGTTTTCTGAAAGTATTCCTGAGCCCATATTGTGTTTTTTATTACAGTAGCATTCCTGTATGTGATGCAGTGCCATCTAAGGGCCCGAAGATCCTGGGCATCCAGTATGGTTTTACGGTCTTGACCCTTGTAAAACCATACAACTCTTTGCTTTTTTTCTGAGAAACTGCTTTCTGATATTGCTCCACTATTTTTCGCCGCAGTAATGGGGGAATTGGTGATCCTCTGCCCATCTTGACCTCTGAGAGACACTGCCACTCTGAGAGGCTCTTTTTATACCCAATCATTTTGCCAATTGACCTAAGAAGTTGCAAATAGGTCCTCCAGTTGTTTCTTATATGCACTTTTAACTGTTCTGCCCTCTTATTGCTACCTGTCCCAACTTTTTTGGAATGTGTAGCTCTCATAAAAACCAAAATGAGTCAATATTTGGCATGACATTTCATAATGTCTCACATTCAACATTTGATATGTTTATATATATATATATATATATATATATATATATATATATATATATATATATATATATATATATATATATATATATATATATATATATATATATATTCTATTGTGAATAAAATATGAGTTTTATTAATATAAGTTTATGAGATTTGTAAATTATTTGGAATCGGGTTTGTAGTTCTTTAAACAAGGAATGAATGTCAATAATACACAAATAAATTGTATAACCTGCTTTGGAGTTTTGAATGCCCTGCTTTTAAATATTAAGTTTTTTTTTTTTTTTGCCAGAGCAATTGCTCTACATATTACAACAAAGCGCATCCCAATGCTGCAACAACTGTGCAAAGGCCTTGAGATATACGATCTTATCAAAGTTATGCAGAGAAAGCCACAGGAGTGTCACAATCTCTTTGTCATAGGATACAATGAGAAAGTATGTAAAAATACTTTTAAGCATAAAAAATAAAAATGTTTTGAACATTTATTTATTTAGTTTTTTTGTACAAATTACTAAACATTAAAGCTAATTTAAATATTAAAATCCGTTTTATGCTGTTCTTCTTTGTGTTTAGGTTGACTCCCATTACATTTTATCCCACCTGGCCCCAGAGATGAGCCCAACTGGTTCGGTTAAACAAGTGAAAGAATCAAAAATCATGGAATTCTTTCAAGATTTCCTTCTTGAACTTGAAGGTATGGACAAAAAAAATAAAATAATAATAATAATAGCATAATATGCTGTTATTTGATACACAAGTGTAAATATGCTATTGTAGTTCCCATTTTAAAAGGGAATAAATATTTAATCTCTTCTTTTTTTTCTGAAGACACACAACCAGAAGATGGAGCAGCAGGAGAAACCTTGTCTGAACCAAAGATAATGCAGTGGATGACTGGGCAAGCTCATAGGCATCTGCTTGTATCAGAACGGGAGACATTTAAAATAGTTATTAAATTTGATCATTGCTGCCTACAGCACAAGCCAAACCACACTGTGTGTTACCCAATTGTCAGTGCTTGCACCAATACCATTACATTTCCTGTAGTACATATGGTAGATTATGAGTCTTTCAAAACACTCATGCAAACTGCTGTTACATATGGGGCACGCTTTGACAGAGTCTAGCAAATTTGCTCGAATTGATACCATAGAAAACCACAGTTGATTGATTAGTGTTTGCCAAAGCATTAATTCTTGCGATGTTCAACTATTTACTAACTTTACTCTTCGGAATATTTTTAAAGGGATAGTTCATGTACTAAAGCATTATTTCTCACAATGTTCACTCTTTACTTATTTACTCTTTAGAATGTATTTAAAGGGATAGTTCATGTATACCAAATCATTAGTTCTTACAATGTCATTCTTTACAAACTTTACTCTTTTGAATGTATTTTTAAAGCCATAGTTCATGTACAAATCATTAGTTCTTACAATGTCATTCTTTACAAACTTTACTCTTTTGAATGTATTTTTAAAGCCATAGTTCATGTACAAATCATTAGTTCTTACAATGTTCACTCTTTACTAACTTTACTCTTTTGAATATAATTAAAGCGATTAGTTCCTGTATACCAAAGTACTAATTCATACAATGTTCACTCTTTACTAACTTTACTCTTTTGAATATACTTAAAGCGATTAGTTCATGCATACCAAAGTACTAATTCATACAATGTTCACTCTTTACTAACTTTATTCTTTTGAATGTATTTAAAGGGATAGTTCATGTATACCAAAGCACTAATTCATACAATGTTCACTCTTTACTTATTTACTCTTTAGAATGTATTTAAAGGGATAGTTCATGTATACCAAATCATATATTGAATGTTCACTCTTTACTTCCTTTACTCTTTGGAGTGAAGTTTACTATAGTGCATCTTCAAAATAATTAAGACATTTTGATTAAATCTGAGAGCTTTCTGTCCCTCCATAGACAGCTACCACTTTGATGATTCAAAAAGTTCATAAAGAGACCGTAAAACTAATCCATATATGAATTGAAGTCCGAATTTTCTGAAGAGACACGGTAGCTTTATATGATGAACAGATTTAATTTAGGCTTTTTGTTTTCTGATTTGTTTTCTGATTGAAGGCAAAATACTTTGTTGTAAATGTATTTGTTTAGTTACCTTAATAAATCAAAATCAATATAATAAATTAGATTTGAGGCAAACCTAAGCAGGGCTCCTTTTTTTGTCAAACTGCACATTTTCTATCTACACATTTTGCATTTTTAACCTTATAAAACATTCTGAATCATATTTGAAACACTGTGCTGAAAAACATCTAGAAAATCTACTACATGCCTTTTGTTGTCTGATTGATAGTTTATACTTTTTAGCAAGTAATAGGCATTTTATTATTACAATTGAATATATATATATCTCAAGATGAACACTTACTAGGTTTAGTTGATAAATAATAATAAAAAAATGATACATAAGCAAATATGATACATCAGGCTTTTGAGGAATGTTTATTTGTACATCTCTCAATCATTGTATTACAATACACTATATTTTCACCCCACAAAATATAAAATAAACAAAAAATGCAGAGCTTTGAACATAAGCATTTAAAAATCTTCGTACTAAGACATATTATTGAGAGATATAGAGTGACGGCTGATATTTATATGCATTTTAAGTAGTCTACTAAACTGTTATTGGTACTGTTTTGCTCAGTTTGGCTCTTTTTCTGCTTTTCCCCCTACTGTAGCATAAGCGCCATACCCTCCTGTATTGTCAATAAAATCAATAAATGTGCTTTTTTGTACTGTTGTTTCATCTGTCAGGCTTTACAGGGTTAAGTTACTTAAGCATGTATACAGTAAGATACATCAACTTTAAAAGTGTACATTACTTTTATAGTAAGCACTCTTTTTAAAAGTACACTTTTCACAGAAACTATTTTACAGTTCCAAATGAAAGTAAAAACCCAGGATAGAGGGGCTGAGTGAATGTGGTCTGGACTCTGTGGATGAGGGTCATTGTGTCAGAGACCCTGTAGAAGGACAGAGTTCCTGCACTGTGATCCACATACTCCTATTCTACAGCAGCCGGTTGGTGCGAAGAGTTTGATCCGTTTCTTATCGTAAAAACATGAGCAACCGGACAGACCATAGGAAAATCTCCAGGACTGCCGATTAAATCCAAACACACACTCGCTGGATCCCCTCTTCCTCCTGATGCTCTGATACCAACCCTATCACCACTCCACTCCGATTCCCAGTAGCAGCGTCCACACACAACCTCTCAACACAACACCTGAAGAAAACAATCAAATCTGTCTGGGTGATCGGGATAACGCTGCACTGTTCTATTGACGGCGGCCATTTTGTTTGCTTCAGACAAACAAAGGCGTTTAGATCCAGAGTGAGCTGACAGAAGTCTGAAAAAATTAAATATCTATTACCAAATATATACATTCAAATATAGAATTTAACATAGTATACACATTTATTTAATTAATTACAACATTTTTGATATTTATAAAATATAATTTTGTGTCTTCTTTTAAAATATTTGCATTAAAATTTTGGTTTACTCTATTATCCATACATTATTTGTATGCGTGGATCGCGTGTCAAACTACTGAAATCACGTGACATTGGCGATCCAAATCATGAATCAATAAGCTGATTCATGACCGTTTGAATCTATATTTGTGGTTTGAAAACAAACGTGGAAGAGAAGACTGCTGAATAAAGTCATAGTTTTTGTTATTTTTGAACCAAAATGTATTTTCGAGGCTTCAAAAGTTTCTAAATAACTAATTGATGTAACATATGGACTACTTTGATGATGTTTTTATTTCGTTTCTGGACATGGACAGTATAGTGTGCATACACTTAGATAAGCTGTCAGACTAAATATAAAATATCTTAAAGGGGGGGTGAAATGCTGTTTCATGCATACTGAGCTTTTTACACCTTTAAAGACTTGGATTCCCATCCTAAACATAGACAAAGTTTCAAAAACTAATGTTGGACGTTTGATGGAGGATTTCTGTGTTAAAAATACTCCTTCCGGTTTCTCAAGTTTCGGCGAGTTTTTTTCGAGTATGGGTCGACTTGACGTTAATAGAGCGGAAGGTCCTTGTATGGGCCGTATGGGCTCTTCTCCCGGTAGGGTGCGCGCGCGCGCGTGACTAGAGGGAGAGAGAGGAAATGCACGCTGTAAACATTCTCTCAGGTGCAGATCCAGTCGTCCGTGAACACTTATGACGCGCCGCGCTCCACTTTATTCCTATGGGTGACGTCGAGCGACTTCAACGCTTCAGCACAGCATTCCGGGAAGGCAGCGCTGCATTTGAACCGATTTGAACGCAGAAATGACGGGAAGCTTCAAGGCATCGCTTCAGTCGCGTCGCAAAGTGGATTTCCACCGTTCACTGCTGTCACAGGACTTCACCAAATCATACCAAAGAAGTGTGTTTTTGACAGAGCGGTCCTGCTTTGGAAGATGCCGGTGAGTAAATCAACTTCAAATGTCTCTGCTATTGGCTATCGTCGCATGAGTAAACATCAGTAAACGATACGATCGCGTGCTTCGTCATTCAAATGCGCTAACGGTTACTCCATTGTTGTTCTGTATAACGTTACACTATTCTGACTCTGACGTGCAAAACCGTTTTGCTTGCTACCTCTAAGGTCTAGTCACATACAATAGTCCATAAACCGAATCATGTCCTCATAAACTGCACACAAAAGCCCCTAAATACAGTACATACCACAGAGACGGACATCCTGATGTTGCCGTTTCTCCTGTTCAATTTATTTCAGCCTCAGATTTGATTGTGGATCATTATCTGTATTAGCTGAGATAGATGGGTTTCTCCACGCTTGAGGACGTCACCGCTTTGCGCGCTTGTCATTCTT
This sequence comes from Pseudorasbora parva, assembly GCF_024679245.1. Classification (NCBI taxonomy): domain Eukaryota; kingdom Metazoa; phylum Chordata; class Actinopteri; order Cypriniformes; family Gobionidae; genus Pseudorasbora; species Pseudorasbora parva. Next base: position 20,359,254 of record NC_090191.1, on the reverse strand, counting down.
TAGCTCCGCCCACACGATACGCCTCCAGGCGCTCGTTTTTTTCCGGAAAGACTCGGTACAGCCCATATTTCTTTTATAAATATGATAAAACTAAAGACTTTTCGGAGATATGAAGGATGCAATACTACTCTATAGGTACTCAAGATTGACATGAGATTGACTGAAACTGAGTGTTTCACCCCCCCTTTAAACTGTGTTCCGAAGATGAACAGTGGTCTTAAAGGTGTGGAATGACATTAGGGTGAGTCATTAATGACATAAATATCATTTTTGGGTTTAAGGGTGAGTAAATCAAGGGATACTTTTCATTGTTGGGTGAACTATCCCTTTAAAAATTAACCTTACCTGGAGGAAATTGCTGTGATTGTCTGTGTGTGAAAGCTGCTCAGCATCTGTCCTCCTCAGATCATCGATCTCTTGCTCCAGTCGCTTCAACAGTCCCTCAGCCTGACTCACTGCAGCTTTTTCCTGATCTCTGATCAGCTGTGTGAACTCAGAACGTCTTCTCTCAATGGAATGGATCAGCTCATTAAAGATCGTCTCACTCTCCTCCACCGCTGCCAGTGCAGATCGCTCTATCACGACACAGTTCTGACATTAGTCCAACAGTGAACACAAAAGTTGTTTTTCTCATTTGCTCAAAACTCACCTTGTGTGACTTCACAGCCTCTCTCAGCTCCTGAACTGCTCTCTCTTTGTGCTAGATTGTCTTTTTAATCTCAGCCTGTGTCTTTCTCAGCTGTTCCTACAGGATAAAAATACAAGTTGCAGTATAGTGCAAATTTAAAATACTAAAATAAAAAAAGTGGATTCTAACGAATTTTAGATCGTTTTGTGAAATAATTCTATACAAGTGTTTATTTTTGCAGTTTTCTGTACATCGATTTAAATATTTGCAGTAGCAATACTTGAATGAATAAACCAATTAACAACAAATGAGCACGTAAAATCCACACCAGTTTAATATTGTGGTTTAGATCATGAATTACTTTGTCTATATATATATATATATATATATATATATATATATATATATATATATATATATATATATATATGAATTCAACAAAAATCTTTCATCAAGTGTATTTTGTCTGGTAATTAACCAATATTTGAGATTTGTGAAACATTATTTGACTGAAATGGTAATAGAAATAATCTCAGAAATAATTTATGTAAAAAAAAAATACTAAAATGTTTTAACTAAAACTCAATATATCTTAGTCAAGTTTACTTTTGACTAAAACTAGACTAAAATGACGATACTTTTAGTCGACTAAACAATTATAATAAAGGCATGGAACAAGGGCACTGACAAAACATTTTTATACAATTATTTCAATAATTATTTCATAAAAACATAAAACGACTTTGAGATAAATACAGGACTTCTGAAAAAATGTGCTGCAAAAGATAGCTTTGCACTCATTGGACCTATGATATCCTCTGATATGAAATTTATCCAAATTTAAATTATCTCATGGATAGGACTGTCGTGGTTCGTGATACTAGTGGCAAATAATGAAATAGGCAATTGATTAAATATTGATTGATTTTAAACAAAAGATAGTAAAACAGCTAAAATAAATGCTTGCATTAGAATATATGTGTTCCTACCTGCTTATCCACCCTCTCTTCTACAGCTGTTACAGTGTCATGGCCTTTATGTTCATCCATTCCACACAGATAACAAATTCATTCCTGGTCAGTACGACAGTAGATATCCAAAAGTGTATCATGTTTACGGCAGATCACCTGTTCTAGTCTGCCAGTGGCAGCCATCAAGTTGTGCTTCTTACCTTAATAAAAAAAATAAAAATAAAAAAGCTTGTTGTTCAAGGTGATTTTGACAGTAGGAGTTGAGACACACTAAATAGGACTTAATGGCTTTGATGGCGCCACATCTCCAGGTCCAACGTGGCAGTGAGCAGGAACAACTCCATTGAGTTTTGTCTTTAATTGCTCCACCATTTCAGCAAACACCACATTTTTACATAAGACAGGTCTTGGAATGAAGGTCTGTCTGCACTGAGGGCAGCTTTAAACTCCATTTGGATCCTCCTGATTCCAGCAGTCTGTGATGCAGTTCATACAGTAACTGTGTCCACAGGGAAGGCTTCTGCCATTTTACAGAGACGTAAAGCAACAAAACAATCTTTCCCCGTGAACTGAAGCGTTACCTGGTTTCGTCTTTGAGAAAGTGAAACTTAGGATTGGTGCAGAGCTGCAGTCAACCAATAGAGGGCGCTCAAGTCAACACTATTGTCTACTTCTGCCTGTGCTTTTATGCTATAAACGTCTATGGAAAGCCATGACTTTTAAAATAAAATGTATTATGGCAATTTCATAAATATAATTTGTTTTATTATAATTGCATATATAATCTCATCATTTTGACCTTTTTCTAATAATTATGATAATATACAAGTTTTTATATAATTGACCCTTTTTGTGATTAATTATGATTTACTAAAACCATGGTTAAGTATGCATAAAGTAATTGTCTTTCATGTACAATAAAAGTCTCCGAGGTGTGACCCGTTTATTTACGCGTAATAGGCTAGTATTTGTGACGTCACATGTTTACAATGATCGCCAGGTGTGGCTTGTTTATACAATCAGTAAGTTTCCATTTCTCTGCTACTTCACGTCACTGAATCATATCATAATAAGGATGTCTGATATTCATAGGTGTGCTGTGCTGATTCCTTTCAATGTGTCTGTCAGAATGGGGCTCTCTTATTTCTGTTGTTACTATGTTTGCTCGGCTTTTTCCCCTAGTCTACAAATATGGTTTTCTAGTTGAACTTTCAATTGCAAGCATTTTCTTGTAGTTAATTTTACCTGTTAAAATGTTAGGTGCGTTTGGTGGTTTGTCGCTAGAGGATGAAGTGGAATATATGGACACATCTGAAACACCATGGTACTGGTATTACAAGGGAACGTGTGGTGTCTGGCACAGAGTTGAGGTATTATTTGTTTACGTCTCATACAAGTGCATTGCAACTGAACTGCCTTTATGATGTATACTAAATGTGTTTTAGGATGACCCAGAAAATTGTATGTTCAGTGATGATCTGGAGAGATATTACCTCAAAAACCCAGAAGGAGTTATAAACATGGTTACTGCTGGAATTCAGATGATCCAGATTAACTTTGCAGGTAATTGTTTATACTGATAATATCCTTAATATCATAACTAACAAATAGGCCTACTTTGACAATGCTCTTTGATAAATGTACATATAATGTAAATTAAATAACTTAATAGCCATGTTGTATTATACACCCATGACAGAACTGAGGCTGCTTTTCAATATCATTGTCATTATCATTCAGTTTCATTTTTTATTAATACAGTATGTTAATTTTAGCAAGGACACAGGTCAATTTAAGGACTGGGGAAAAAAGGCAGATTAAAGGGTCATTTCAGCCTGAAAATGGCTTCAGGTGAGAGATTTTTTATTTATTTATTTTTTATCATATATAAATAAATAAATGCACTATATATAATATATCAGTGGCCCCAGTAAGTATTTGGACACTTAAGCCAAAACTTTTTAAACAAGCCATCATCTTTCTTTCCTTTTATTTGCAATCATGTACCACAGTGCATTCATTCTTTTTCAATGAAACGAAAGTGAAACCAACCTTACACGACATGTTTTGTGTAACAGATGCAAATGTGATGACATTCCTCCATCTCCACCAACACACTGGGAGAATGTTGATCCCAGAAAACCTTATCAGGTAACAGGAAGTGCTCATCATAGCGGTATCATAGCTGATCATAATAAGGTCGGACCTGTAACATTTTTTTTTTCTTTTTCTTTTTTCTTCTCTCAATCAGTTAATCTCTCTGAGAAAAGACAGCAGAGAATATCAGATGATGGAGAGATTTGTCAGAGATGTTGGTTTACTGAATTATCCCATCGTATCCATCAAGAGAATACAAAACATTGACCTTTGGGAATTGTTTCGTAGGTAATGAGACCGTCTTGCTCCATCTATGACCATTTCAGTGAATCTAATGAAAACATGCTTCACCGTAAAAATTTATAAAAGCGATACAATTAAACAATGCATTGTCTAAAATTCTTAGGAAAAAAATCCAGTTGATGAGGATCAAAGGACAATCAGATATTGAAGAACAAATTCTGTTTCATGGCACAAGCAAAAAAAATGTGCACTCTATTTGCACATTTAATTTTAGTTGCAGACTTTCAGACAAGAAAAGAAGGGGACACGTATTAGGCAAAGGTGGGATAAGGTTCTGATTTTTTTTTTTTTTTCCATTTAAAAAAAACTTTATAATAACAACTTTATAATTGTTTTTGTTTTTGCAGGAACCTACTTTGCGAAACATGCATCTTTAGCTACCAGGTATTGTGAAAACACCAGCCAGGGAACCAAAGTAATGCTGCTTGCCCGTGTTCTTGTCGGGACGAGCAAAACAGGCCGTCAAGATTATTGCACACCCAATGATGACCAAGATGAAAACATACACGATAGTTGTGTAGATGATGCACTCTGTCCAAGGATTTTTGTTATCTTTGATTCCGATCAGATATATCCAGAATATGTGCTTGAATATTGCTGAAACTAATTTTTAAAGCTGCAGTCCGTAAGTTTTGCCCCCTTGTCATCTCCGTTTGAAACCTGCAATTGCAGTTAATTATGTATTTATCGTCTTTACGAGGGTTGTGCATCGGCATTAGCCTGACAAGCCAGACCCACATCAAGATGTTTGGTCAGGAAACTCACCATTGGTAGGGCTTTAGCCAAAAGCTGATTCGAAAGACCGCCGTTCGCTAGCTTTTGTGTTTACTAGAAGCACGCAAGCACAGCTGTGCAACTCTGCCGTCATTGTTAAGCCCCGCCCACCGGCTCTATACATGATGTGATTGGCCTGACCAGAGTTTGGTTTTTATAGCTCAGAAGGTATTGAGAGTTGCTAGAAGACACCTGTGGCAGATTAGATTTGGGTGCGTCTAGATTTCTAGGCTACATCGGCATGGCTTCTCGGCGCGGATTAATCTAATGTTTTGAGTAGTATGTGTGGCTGTCATTCATTCGCAGCAACGGTGTGGATATTGTACTTCGGAATCACAGATTCTGCGGCTTGGAAGTAGTTTTGTCAAATGTACCGACCGCAATACAAAGTCAGTACTGAAATTTTTAAAAAAATGCAACGCTTTGAGCACTTTTGAGCTGTAATCGTATACACCTGATTGCCCATTGTGCTCTCTCACGCTCATCAAATATGTCTGTTATTGACTGCAATGCAGCACTTAAAAAAAATGTTATGAATACACACGGGAGCGTTTGCAGGTGCCTATCCGACTACCGGTCCACAGGTTTGATGCCTTCTTGTGCTTTCAAATGCTCCTGTTCCTGCTTTTAAAACACTTTCAAACACTATCACGTGCTTTCAAATGCTCCCGTGCATTGTTGATCATTGTAGCCAATCACAGGCACATACGATGAGCGCATGAGCACAATGGCCAGTCAGAGGTGTTTACGATTACAGCTCAACAGCGCTCAAAGCGTCACGTTTTTTTCTTTTTTTTTTTCTTTCAGTACTAACTTGGTATCACAGTCGGTACTTTTGACAACATTACTTGAAAGTCTGACCAAAATAAGAATTTTCCTCGCAGTCATCTTAACAAGTAAGTAACATATCTTCCACTTTTATTCCGACCAACTAAGGGGGAAAAAGCATTACAATAAATCATGCTACCAATGGTGTTTAAATCTAATGATGGCTTGGCTCACATCAAACGTGCAAATTAGGGCTGTTAATCCATTCAAATATTTAAAAGGTTAGTTCACCCAAAAAATGAAAATTTCATTAATTACTCACCCTCATGTCGTTGGACACCCGTAACACCTTCGTTCATCTTCGGAACACAAATGAAGATATTTTTGTTGAAAGCTGATGGCTGAGAAAGGCTTCAGAAAGGCCTCCATTGGCATTCAGTACATTTCCACTCACAAGACCCATAAAAGGCACTAAAGATGTCATTACAAAGTCCATCTCACTACAGTGGCAGTGCAATAATTTTACAATGCAACGAAAATAGTTTTTGTGTGCACAAAAATCAAAATAACGACTTTATCCACTAAGTTTTGACGTGAGCTTGACACATGCGCGAGAATATGACGCAGCTCCACTGTTCAATACATGACCCTTCAATACAAGAGGAGGAGGTTCCAGGTGAGTTCACGTCCGAGACCTACACGGAAGACAATATCTTGGCGGAAAAAAGTCATTATTTTTATTTTTTTTGGCGCACAAAATCTATTCTCGTCGCTTGGTAAAATTATTGCACAGCCACTGTAGTGAGATGGACTTTGTAACGAAGTCTTTAGTGACTTTTATGGGTAGTGTGAGTGAAAATGTACTGAATGCCAATGGAGGCCTTTCTGAAGCCTTTCTCAGCCATCAGCTTTCAACAAAAATATCTTCATTTGTGTTCCGAAGATGACCGAAGGTAGCCTAGAAATCTAGACGCACCCTAGCGGCAGCAAATTTAATTTGCCCGCAAGTGTGGTCTAGCAACTCTCAATTCCTATCTGAGCTGTATTCCTCAGAATCTGAACGGCCCAATCACATCGTGTATAGAGTCGGCGGGCGGGGCCATAATGACGACGGCCGAGTTGCGTTTGCGTGCTTCTAGTAACACAGAAACTGGCGAACGGCAGTCTTTCGAATCAGCTCTGCCCGCGCCTCCGGAAGACTTGGAGTTAAGCTTTTCTCTGAGAAAAGAACAAAGAGCGGCACTGAAGTCATTCTTAAAAAGGGAAGATGTGTTCGGAGTTTAGCCGACCGGATACGGTGAATGTTTAATCCGTCAGCGAGCTCCCCTTCACCGTCGTTGCTCCGGTTGGTGTAGCGCTATCCTATTGCGAGCAGAGGGAGTTTGAAAGACAACCTTTTATCCCGCCCCTCGGATTGAGCCCTGTCTATGGTGAGTTTCCAGACCAAACATCTTGATGTGGGTCTGGCTTGTCAGGCTAGACTGAAGGTGTTACGGGTTTCCAACGACATGAGGGTGAGTAATTAATTAAATGATTTTCCTTTTTGGGTGAACTAACCCTTTAAATCGCATGATTGTCATGAGTTAACTCGCAATTAATCGCACATTTTTATCAATTGCAAATGTATCTTAAATTAATATTTCACCTTTTTTAACACTCTAATCAACATGGGTATGGACAAATATGCATTTCTTTTGTTCTGGAGACTAATAAAAGTTAAACAGAAAATATGGTTGCTTATGTAGTCTATACCTGCACTTGTTTCAGAATACTAATGTAAAACCCTTTTCTTTCCCTATTAAAGGCCCACTGAAATCAAAATTGAAGTTTTTTTTTTTTTAGCTTTTAGTATGACTGTTAGCCTTAAAGTTATGAATAAGCTGGTATGTTCCAAAACAATGACAACATTTGCATTTAGGAGATATGAGCATTCAAAATGTACAGTCTCCCACTTCCGTTAAAACGAATCTCAGATTTTGGTGACATCATCGCAGACTTCACCTTTTCGTCAAATCTTCTGTCCAATCAAAATGCTCTCTAGAATCTAAAGCCCGCCCCCTACACTGCCGAAGCTAAGGCTGAAATCGTTTAGTTGTTACACATTTACTAATTTCTACACGGTGAAAGGCACATAGTGCACTATATTATGTGATGGGGAAACAATTCAGTGTAAATATCCTTTCATTTGAGGCCACTGAAGTCTGTTTTCACGTTAGTTTCACACACCGCAGCAGCGCACACACCCCAACGGCTCATTTAACTTTAGATTACAGACACGAGAGATCATCCTTTACAGCTATGGCTTATCTTAATTTCTCCAAATATGGGCTAGGCCACAGATCAAACAGAAAATGTGCGCTGTGTTAATCGTGCTTTAATAAAATGAGTGCCGTTAAAATTAATTTCCGTTAACGCGTTAACTTTGACAGCCGTAGAGCAAATTATTATAATTGTTATGCTTTGTTCTCAAATTGTTTATCTTGACAACATCAGCATTGTGTAATTACGTATTTGAGTGTGTATGAGCGTTAACTTTACACTGTAAAAAAAAAAATCCCCATAAAATCTGTGGTAAAAAAGTTAAATTTACAGTAAATAACTATTTCAATGTAAACCGTTTTTTGGTAAATTAACAACTTATTAAAATACTAATATCTGTTCTGTACCTTTGTAATACACTGACAACCACCAATCACAGTGGTGATGAGTCACATGATGAATTAAAGTTCATCAAAGGCAGCTTTTGGGAGGACAATTCTAATATATAGAAGGTGCGCTCATGGTAACGTGAAATTTAAAAAATGCAATAAACATTAATTTAACAATATTAAATGTAACAACCCTAATGTACATAACTGATTGTGTCATGCAGTGAATTCTAGGAATGTCAATTTACGTTTTCACTGCAAATTACACAAACTTATTTTACTGTAAAATTGCATTAAAAGGAAACTTTCTGTTAACCAGTTAACTTTTTTTTTTTTTTTTTAACCGTAGAATTTTTGAAAATCACAATTTTTATTGTAGATTTAAATTTCTGTACAGTCTAATCTTTTGCTTTTGGCTACTGGTGAATCTCCAGTTGTCACTGATGATTGTCTTTTGGACCTTTCTGGATTCCAATCGGCCATTAAAATGATTAATTTAATTAATCCACCTGCTGTGAGAAAAAGCCATAAATGATCCACAACCTGCAGCATCCTCACATGCGATACTAATACTAGCCAGACTCCTCCTTTACGTATACAGACGTGATGTAATGACTAGGGGTGTCGAAATTGTTTCTTTATTACGTCACGATGCAGACAAGGACGATTCTGTATCGGTTCAGTAATAGACCATAATTGATTATAATGTACTGATTCTTTTCTGCCGTCATTTGTCACGTCTTTGCTTTGTTTGCTTTTGGTGGCATACAATATCAGAGGGATGCGAGTGCGAGTAATTCAAATGCTCCAACTACTTTAAAAGCCGACATCTTGGGCACATTTCAGCTTTAATGAACAACCTGGTAAACACGACCTGGAGAACACCCGATCTGATTTATCAAAATTATTTAATTTCCACTTGGGCACAAATGTGTCTCCACAAAATGGATATAAATCTGATCTTCCATTTCCGCACTATATGCAGATTTAATGGAGTTCACATCATGTCAAAGCAACAGATATGTGCTGCATTTTATTGAACATCAGCTAATTTTACAATCAAAGACTGCCTTTAATTTGCGGTAGTTTGTGTCTTGATGAAGAGATAACTAAGTCTGTGGCAATGCGTGCTGCGGTAGCGCTGTCATATGTAAGGGATAATGTACATCCAGCCTGTTGTTATCGCAGAATAAATTGGAGGGGTCTTGCGACACTCTGAAGGGGTTTATTCTGCGATAACAACTGGCTGGGTGTGCATGATCCCGCTTATTACACGGCTACTTATCTCAAGTAAATCAGACACAAAATATTGTCTTGAGTTTAAATGTTTTATTAGCTCCTACGCAAAACTTCTTGAAGCCTTTATCTATTGCTGAAAATGTTTTTTTTTTTTTTTTCTTACCATATATTTTGAAATTTATTCTGAAAGGGATAGTTCATCCAAAAGTTCTTTGGTCAGCGAAATAAAGTAAACTTGAATAGTTCATCCAAAATTGAAAATTAGCCCATGATTTACTCAACCTCAAGTCATCCTAGGTGTATATGACATTCTTCTTTCAGATGAATAAAATTGGAGTTATGTTTAAATAGTCCTGGCTAATCCAAGCTTTGGCAGTAGTTGTAGCTCTGCTTTTGAAGTCCATAAAAAAATGCAGTTGTCCATTAAGTAACATGCCCCGGGGGTTAATAAAGACTTCTGAAGTGAATCTGAGTCGGTATAAGAAAAATATCCATATTTAAAACTTAATAGTCACCTCCGTGGAAAGTGTTGAAAGTGCCTTCTCACAGTTCAAGATGCATACGGCCTTTTGAACTGCAGAGGCACTTTCAACACTTTCCCCATAAATTGAATACTGAATGCGATCAGACAAAATGCCTTTATTAACCCCCCGGAGCCGTGTGGACCACGCTATTTGATTGACAGATGGATTGTTTATGGACTTCAAAAACAGAACTACATCTACTGTCATTAAAAAGCTTAGATTAGCCAGGACTTTTTAAATATAACTCCGATTTTATTAGTCTGAAAGAAGAATGTCATAGGATGACTCGAGTGTGAGTAAATCATGGACTAATTTTCATTTTTGGGTGAACCAAGTGTTTTGCAGTCACAAGATGGCACAAGACAGTCAATGACGGCGGAGTGACACGTTATGCATTTAAGTAATACCGATCAAGATAACTCCTAGTACCCAGATGAGCGGTGTGTTATTCTACTTTGGCGGTTGTTATCTGGGAATAACATACCGCTGGAATGCACGATTGACCAATCAGAATCAAGTATTCAGAGCTGTGTAATAACATGACATGGCCAATAACACTCTCATACATTTACTATTTTAGCATTGTTGAGATGAGTAAACTTGACGTGTGGTTTCAACAACCAGATGTATTTCGACTTTAGTTTTAACTATAAAGAGACCCAGACCACCTCCTGAAGTGGCTTTTAGTATTTTGTGTATTTGTTCTAAATGCTCCTGTTGTCTTCTGTGCCCAGACTTGAGTTTTGTTTGATACATTCAAGAAGCGTGATTTCTTTGAGCAGGTAAAGGGAAAGGTTCAGTTCATATAACTGACTGACAAAATTGTATACATGAGGATGCAGTGAATTGTAAATGCATCAAGATAACGAATTGAGCTCAATCGATGACATAAGCGTAATCGAACCAAACAAACCAATGAGACCAGTGTAGGTTCACACCCCTAGTAATGACGCAAATACGAATGGCAGCACGATCAAATTTCCTTCGGAAACCCACCAGTACCACTGAAATTATAACATACAAGTACCGTTGTAAAATTAATTTTTGGATAATTTAACCAAAAAAAAGTTACGGACTGCAGCTTTAATAAAAGTATTACTGCAACAATGACTGCTAGAGAAATTACAGAACGTGTGTAAAATGCCAGAATGTTAATATAAAGGTATCTTTGGGAAAGGGATTTTATGCATTTTAGAGGACAAAGTCATTTTACATCTATTTTCATGCAGATACAGTAAACGCATCAGAAGCTCACATAAAGTAGCACAGATCTTCACAATCCGGATGAAAACAAGAGGACTTTATTCACATCATCAGCCCAATCACAGAACTGTTCATTTTGGGAGACATATATCCCAAAAATCTGAAAGTTACTTATTACTTTGCCTCATGATGTGAAGACGAAGCACTTCCAAACCAGTTATCAAATAAACTTGTATATAACTTACATATTACTTGGCACCTCAATTTGTTCTTACTGTCTCAATGTTCTTTGTAACTTCGAAATGTTCTTTAAACATTTAGAAGTTCTCTAAAAAAACCAATCTACACCCAAAAATAAATTTTTTATTAAATAATTCACTTACTTTCACAGTCACTTAAAACATGTATATGACTGTTTTCTTTTATGGAACAAAATGAGAGCTTTTGATTAATGCACCAGTCACTCTTTTCCATGCAATTACAATAAACTGAAACTAGAGCTTTCAAACTTCAACAAGGACATAAAATTGCCATCATAGTACAAATTGTCCTGTGCAGTTCAATACTTCTGAAGCCAGCTCTGTTGGATGAACGGACTTTATCATCAATGAAGGCATCATAGAAGTGGACTAAAAAGAGCTTTAAACGTTTTTGGGATCTTTTCAGTAAATCAGTTAATGATAAAACCAGTCTGAATAATTTCTTTATGAATGAGATGGATCAGATTCTCAAGACCAGCTGATGGTCACAATATTTAACAGGAAATAACTCAAATTTTGGTTGGCTGCTCATAGACAGATATGGTTGACTTGAAATTGACTTAAAGGGGTAGTTCACCCAAAAATGAAAATGATGTCATCATTTACTCACCCTCAAGTTGTTCCAAACCTGTATGAGTTTGACACACAAAAGAAGATATTTTGAAGAATTTTTGTAAAAAAATAAGCAGATAGAGCAACCGTTTGACTACCATAGTATTTTTTCCCCTGCTATGGTAGTCAAGGGTTGCTCTATCTGCTTGGTTACAAACATTCTTCAAAATATATTCCTTTGTGTTCAGTAGAACAAATAAACTCATACATGTTTGGAACAACTTCAGGGTGAGTAAATATGACAATTTTCATTTTTGGGTCAACTATCCCTTTAATGACCACTTATATAATACTTTTTGTGCGCCTAGGGTATTCTTCAAAATATTCTTCTGTGTTCCTCAAATTTAAGCCTTCCAAGCTTAGAGCGACACGAGAGTGAGTAAATAATGAAATTCACTTTTGGGTGAATTACTCTTTTTCTATCCACAATGTGTATTTTCTGCAGAAAAATGAAATTGTAGCCTCTTTGTTTGCAAGCCCAGCACGACAGTATTGGCTCATCCAACGGCAATAGATTGAGGTGCGAATCCTGCTTGCCTGAAAATGATGGGAGATTTAGGGAGCGTTTGAAAACTCTTATTATTTGTGCAATTCTGTTTGGTGCTGCTAGTGGAACAGAAAGCACACAGTGCTTTAAAGTATAACTTACTCATCTCTCTGTGACTGGCTAGCCAGCCAGATTCAGTCAAAGTAGTCTTCAATGTCAATATTAGGATTAAGAAGCTCTTCCCCATATCGGGACAAGTCCATTTGGTTGAGAATGAGGTTTTCGAAGGTTTCCTCCAGATCCGTCTCGCCGATAAGGACGGCCCCTACCATTCGGCCTCCAGTCAGAACCACCTTCACATATTCTTGCCCTTTTGTACAGCGCACAAGAAGCTCATGGTCCTGACCCAAACCCTGAGCATTAAACTTCCCTAGCAAAACCACCTTAAAAAAAAAAAAAAAAAAAAAAACAGACAATAAATTCTTGTTAAACTGATTGTCAAAACTGAAAAGTACTTTTGTGCCATTAATTCATTAATTGAGAATAGTTTTAAAATTCGAATTATATTCCCTTGAATTTGAATTAATCTAACAAAAAGGCAGAATGACTGTTTATTACAATAGTATTTTTAGAATAATTCATAGTTATTTTATTTTACCATATACATTAAACAAAATTATAAAAAATAGATAAATATAACCACAAATAACCCATAAATATGTTATGCCCTTTTTTAAACTTGCATCTTTACCACATTTTTCACTCCTGATGAGTTTGCATAATTGTCATATAAAGGTTCCTGTGTAAATGTCTTTGAATTGTAAATTACTTCCGTCATTCCAGTTTTTACTTTAATTCTAAATTCTCAAATTCTGAATTTTCAGACATGAAGTCTGAGAATTACACATATATAATATTACATACACACACTGTTAAACCAAAATTTATTCAGACACCTTCAACAATTTCTCACATTGTTAAAGTTTATTCGCTATAGTTTAAAAAATGGTGATTCACCCTGATGTATAAGGTCACATAACTTTGATAGAAAGGTATGTCATGGATTACAATCAACCAATGACCAAGCAATGCTTCATTTTGTCCAGTCTGTGGTGTAAAAGGTTGTATTAGTAATTTAAGAAAAACAATTAAGCAAAACATGTTCAGGTCAATGTGTCTGAATCATTTTGGTCCCAATTTTTTTTACAAATTGACTGGTAGTCCACTGTGTGAAGATTTTTTTTGGTATAAAATGTCTCATTTTACTTTATTTTGCTATCCTCACTTCTGCACCCACTAGTAAAAAAAATTATATCTAGCGTGTGAATAATGTTTAGTTAGACTGTGGGTGTGTGTGGGCATGTTTTTTGTGAAATATCAGGACACAAATGTGTATAATGATGTGGGTTTGGCATAGGTATTACAAGAAGAGGGTGAAATATGAGGACATTACCCATGTCCCAACTTTTCAAAATGCTTGTAAATCATACAGGATGAGTTTTTTTTTTTTTTTTGATAAAGTAAAAATGCAGAATGTTTCCTGTGATGGTTGGGTTTAGGGGCAGGGGCAGTGTAGGGGGATAGAAAATATGGTTTGTACAGTATAAAAACCATTACGCCTATGAAATGTCCCCACATTTCACAAAAACAAACGTTTGTGTGTGTGTGTGTGTGTGTGTGTGTGTGTGTGTGTGTGTGTGTGTGTGTGTGTGTGTGTGTGTGTGTGTGTGAAATAAACAGAAGTACTCGCCTTGTAGCTGAAAAACTTGGTGATGTGTGTGAACAGCTCAAAGCAGAAGTCCAGCTCTATGGGCTCCTCCAGCACATCTGCAGCCATACATCGCGCCGCGTACCAGCCCATCTGACGCGCCTGAGTCCACAATCGCATCTTCACGTAGCAGGAGAGAAGATTTAGAAAGATAATCTTCAGGGCACCACAATAAATAGAATTGCTGACCCAGAATTGAAACCAGTGTGATATAACAAGTATCAGGTTTTGGCTAAATAGTGTGTGTTCTCATGTCACAAAAAGATCAAAATTATGAGATGAAATGCACAAATACAGTAACTAAGGTGCAGTTGTACCTGTTGCCAGAGAGCGCTGGGCTTCCAGCCTGCAGTGCACACATCACCAGCCGCATAGACATCCTCTTCGGACGTCCGCATATGATCATCCACTTTCAGACCATGATCTGCTGCCAGCTCAAACTGGAATAGAAAAATATGCAACACTTAAGGAATATAACTTCTTGATGTTCATTTAAATGAGTCCCATTTAGGCCTATTAAGTAGCTTAATGGGCCTAAATGTATCTAAATATTCAAAGGCGGAAAATATACCTTGCTTTGCTTTACCTTATTAAGGATGCACTGACAATACCAATAAGCCAATAATTCACATTCTATAGTATTTTGTGTATATATATATATATATATATATATATATATATATATATATATATATATATATATATATATATATATAAAAGTAATAATAGTAAAGTGTTATGAAAGTTATATGAAATTAATAAAATTTAATAAAATGATGGTTTTGTAGCCTTTACTATTACTCGAAAATGTAGAAAATACAACAGTGAGTATTTATAAATTAATTTTAAAACAATTTATCATCAATAAAATCCAATATTTACCAAGAAGGATAATTTAAAAAATACATATAATATTTAGTTTTACATAAAAAGAATACTATTTATATAATAACTTCTAAAGATTTTTTAATGAATAAAACTGAAAAGTGAAATAAATGTGTCAAGTCAGATGCCTATTTATTTTACATTGTTGCCATGAAGAAAAGGATCAGTGTTCGGCACGACACCTGTTGCGCTGACAACAAAATCACAGCCATAAATCTTCCCATTGGTTAACTGGACATAAGCTGGCCACATCCCTACGGAAAGTCAAAAAAAAAACGTAATTTTTTTATTTTTATTAAATTGAGCTGTAAAACACTGAGGCTTAATTTTTGAATGATGTAATTTAAAATAACCTAATTCAGATTTCTTTGTGCTGAGTTTGGACAGCAAAAACTCCTGTTGGGTGAAGATCTCGTCAACCTCACACTCGTATTCTATATGGACTCCGCTGGAACTCTGAGAAATGATTAGAAAAGAAGAATGAATTAAGTGACAAGAAATCATTTCCACCATTTTAATGTGGCTAATGTACAAATGCAAAAAAATGAATGCAAACCTGCTCTGCTCCTCTTAATTCAATCCCTTCATGCCAATCTGGGCCCAAAGCACTGCCAAGCTCTCCTGAAGCCCCGCTGTGGCCTGCTATGAAAGAACACGTGCACATTTATCCTATTGATTAGCTGGGAATTACTGAAAATATTGTGGGTTTTTAACAAAAAGTGTATTTTTTCTCTGAGTGTCTATTCACACCAAGTGCAAATAGTATGCCTTGTTGGCAAGTGCTATTCACACTAGCTGCACCTATCAATGCCTGGCTGTGACAAACAACATTAAAAAAAAACCTGCTCGTAATTCATCATCTTCTTTGAAGCATATGGCTAATAGGTTATTGTTTTGACGCGATCAACATGGGTTCGAATCCGCCTTTTGCAGAGCTTGCTCTTCTCTCTTTTCTCATTACATATCACATCGGAAAGGCATTACTTTCAACAAAAATTAAGAAAATGTTCTAAATGTGGAAATAACGTGCCTAACGAAATGTTTCATAATAATAAAAGCATTTATTGGGTAGGGTTAGGGGGGTAGGTGTAAATAAATATAATAATTTCCAATCTATAATATTATTATTGCATCCTGTTAATGTATAACAATCTGAGGTTAAATGGTATGTGTCTGTCAAAATTAAGTATAAGTTACATGTAAATGCTATTTACACTTGGTGTAACTTGTTTTTCTTTTTAAGTCGTTTTTTTATTTTATTTAAATAGATGTGAGAACAGAAGAGAACATTTTATAAGTAATTTTGTTTTAGAATTGTTTTCTTTAATTTAAAATATAATTATAAATGCAAAGCCATAAAAATATACCTTGCTTTGCATGTATGATATGTTATTTATTAGGGATGCACTGACAACACCAATAAGCTAATGCATACAATTGTATGGTATTTTGTCTAAGGGTGTGTTTACACGAAACCATTTTCTACTAAAAACTGAAAACTTTTATGTGTTTTGGCCATTCATTTACACAACAACAGCGGCTTGTTTGTGGGACTGAAAAATGCAAACGTTTGAAAATGTGTTTGACAGTGAACGTTTTTCAAAATTATACCATTATCGTCTCCGTGTAAACTACAAAAATGCAAATGAGTGAAAACGGTGATGCCAAGCGCAAGCGTATTATGTGTTTAGTCTATATGTTTTAAGTGTTTCTTCACAAAGTGACATCGCCATCTACTGGCCTGGCATGAATAATGCAGAGTTTTAGGCGTTTTTGTGAATGGGAATTGTTTTGACAGCATTGTCATCTGTATGCGAAAAATGCATATGAAAACCTTTTCACTTTTTAGTATACCGTTGAAGTATAACAGAAAATTAAAATCAGTATAAAAGTGGAAAAAAGTAGATTTAGGTCAAACATTATACTGTACTTCATGACATTTGTATGAGATTTTCTAAAGATTACATTTAACAGTTTGATTAAGTGTAATTATTCATGTTTTTATTTTAAAGATTAACTTAAATAAAAACATTTTAAAAAGCCATATTAGGTTAAATCCAAGTAAAACTTGTTCATTTATATTTTATTAGTGAGAAAACCGGCTTTCCATATTTTCCCTTTACTTCATTACAGTGGCACTCATTTACTCGCTTTTCATAAAAACTGGCAGAAGAGGGCAGCAGTGCACATTGTGTGAGAATGTAGAGCATTGTGTGAGGTGAATTCATACCTTCAGTCTTGTCAGTAGTGTAGCGTGATCTCTTGCATGGTAAAGACCTGTCTTTCTTTTCAGCTTTCAATGAGGGAATAAGAAACTGAGCAGCCCCTGCATCAAAGAATGTGTTTCCCATGGCTTTATCCTTTATAGCCCAGATCACCTCACAACCCTCCACTTCATACCTACAGGAACAGACACCAGGAATTATAGAAGATCTATCTCAATAAATCTCTATTAGTGTTTGGACCTAGACTTCCTAGACATCCTTTAAAGGTGGGATAAGTGTTATTTCAAAACCGTTTTAGAAAAAGGACTCGGGCCGAGTGGAATAACAAACTTTTAGCCAATCAGCAGGTAAGGGGCGTGTCTATGGTGAGAAGAAGAGAGGCCCAGTGCACGTCATTATTCAAAACACACGAGTCACACAGGACGGACATTAGCCAAGAAAGAACTAATATATGCTGGCTTTTGCTTGAATATGCTCGTGTGTCATGTTCGCTTGTTTGTCCATTTGCGATCATATTGTGGCACACTTCAGCGATGATAAAGACCCGTTCATTTCCACACCGTATGGAGCATCTAAATCCCCTCAGTGTTTCAAGGTTTCAAGCGTCAGCTCACAAAATGTGTTCGACAGGTAAGATACTATACTCCTAAAATACCGGTATGTTTGTTTCCTCTTTACATCTATATTACCCATCCGGTCATAATCGTAATATATGTCGTTAGCTGGACTATCAAGCTTGTATAGCCTACTAACTTTATCGAGTTGTTCATGAGAACGGTTTGTGTTTTGTGATCGCTATAACTCTAATCTTGTCATTATTGTAATATGTCGTTAGCTAGACTGTCGTCTCGTGTTCTATCGAGTTGTTCATGAGAACGGTTTGTGTTTTTGTGATGGAAGGGGTGACTTTTTCATTGAATATTCGGCCTGGATTAGTAACACACAGATTCTGCCATAGTCGTTGCCTGGGTTACGTATGTGTAGGGCGGAGCTATCAATATAGGGCCGAGACCCTTTTTGGGGGTAGGGGCATGTTTGTTTTGGTGATTTGAAATAACAACAACGGTTACCAGATAACACTTATCCCACCTTTAATTATTACTATTTTTCACAATATTAAAAGAAAAATCATCAAAATATAATATAATTTCAAGCATTTAAAGCTGCACTATGTAACTTTTCCGTCCGCTAGAGGTCGCCTATTAAAAATAAAAGGTAGTTTGATGACACCAAGTTTGACCGCATCTTGGGACATGTGGTCTTCACCTCACAGCCTGAGGAAAAGAATCGGGATAGGACTCGGGCAGAAATCAATCTCATGGATGCTGTTATTAATGTTACTGTAGTATGAAGAAGAGCGGGGAGAGTGCTGTGGAGCTGAGCAAGGCCGCTGGAGCGATTGATAATGAGATGAACAACACGCCTCGCGAGCAGGGACTCGTGGGACTTTTATTGTGACACAGTCGCCGGCCCCATTTCTGTTTTTCATCTAATATGAAATAACGCAGCTCTGTTTATCGTATTAGATACATCTAAGTATGTTTTAAATGATGTTATGAGATTACTCTGTGTGTTCGCTCAGCGGCTGCTGTGACACTTCATCGCACTGCTAAGAGTAAAGCGTTTCTGCAAAATAAAACTGGAAACCGAGGGTAACGCAGATATGACGCAATTAATAGGCGACTCCCTCACACCTCCCTCGGTTCCTTGGTTAAAATAGAAAATTGTCTCACAATTTACAAATAGTTTGGTATAGTGCACCTTTAATAAGAAGCCTTTAGGTAAAAGCACAGATAGTGTGTTTTCTAGAGTTTGCTATGTAGATCCTTTATTGTTATATAAAACAATAATTTGGGTTGGTACAGATACTTACACCAATTCTAATGCGATTCCTCCATTGCCAATGACAGCTATCCGTTTAGCCTTTGATAAGCGCTTTTGAAACTCCTGTGAAAATAAGCAAAGTACAGACATCTAAATTCAAAGTACATCTAAATAATTCTGCATCACACTCATGTTTGTTGACACCTGCGAGTTATATTCATATACATACACTATATAGACAAAAGCATTGGGACACCTGACCATTACACCAACAGGGACTGATTTGGGAATTAATTTTTTCATAAACAAATTTATTCACAGAGTTATTCACAATAACTCTTTTTTCCCCCACAAATGTTTGCAAATGAAGACTGCATGGCTAGGTGCTGAATGTTATACACCTGTCAATGGGTCTGACTGAATCACCTGAATTCAACAATTATTAGATATAATAATCATTTTGTCCATATAGTGTATTTTTATTATTAATTAGCTCCAGAATACCTGAGCACTGTCTGTGTCTCGTATACCCAGCACATGAGGTTTGTCTTCAATAAGAAGTTTGGGTCTGCCCCCACTGCAGAGACACAACTTTTTATAACGGAACGTCTGGCCATTCTCTGCTTGTATATTCTGCAAAAATAGGAATACCGGAATAACATTACATTTTGAATATGGAAAACAAACAAGGTGTGTGTGTCTTAACATACATGTTCCTTGGCTTGCAGGAGTTTTACTGCAGATTGTACAACTTTCAGATTGGGATACTTTTCTTCTAAAACACTGGATGGCTGTTCCTCGACATCGAATTCTTCCAAGGTCTTCGACACCTACATGGAGAACGGTAGATGACAAATAACTCTTTTTAATTCAGTATAAAGGTTAGGGTTAAATTGCAGTAAAGTATATTTTAGTTTTTCATAAATGCTTACCGGTACATTTGTCAGTACACTTTAACCATGTCTAAGACTGCAAAAATAATTATTCATGACATAACCATGCATTACATAAAAACTGCATTTTATATAAATTTAAACTATAATGTATTTTCATTTTATTGTCAATAACATGAAATTAAGTGCCCGAAAACATTACATTCAGTTTGCATTTATGCTTTTTTTAAAGTGTATTTTACCATAATAAGTACTCTATGCTTTTTTATGACACAATAAACGTTTAAGAATTTAAGAATTTTGTTGAAGAAGTTGAATTTTTCCAGAATAAACAGTCAAAGTGCTTAAAGAAGACACGAAGTCAATGTGAAGTATCAAACCTGTTTGAAATTTGTAACCGTCTTCACTAAAGGAGAGGCTGTCAGAAGATAAACCTCATCTGATGGGAACTGCGATGCGATCTGCGAAGGTTATGAAATTAGCAAGTTTTCAGACAGACCAGCCATTAGATCAGTTATCGTTTTTGATGTGCTCATACCTGTTCTGCACAAGTTACACCTGCGATTCCTCCACCCACGATGACAAATGTGACTTGTTTGTCAGAAGCCATTGAACTTCAGCACATGTCCGGAGCTCCGTCTGGGAATACGAACTTATGTCAGACTGAAAGACAACACTATTGAACTGCTCGGTTCTTGAGACCCTCTCGATATTTTGTGATCTCTGTATCTGCTGGAATCACATCAGTCGCTCACTTTAGAACAAACGTGTAAAGAGCAGCCTCATTCTGGCTATATTTAGACGGAATGGACTTCCGTGTTTACTATATTTCAGCTGACTACAGAGAGCGTTGAGGGTCATACAGAATGCGCTAAAATATACGAGGTACATAGAGCCTCATGAATTCCCGTTAAAGATATTAAAAGGTCAAAACCTGTCGTGGACAACCTTTAAAGGTTTATAGTATGGACTGTGTGAAAACAAAAAAAAAAAGCTAATTCAATTGTATTGAATGTGCACTGTGGCTTTAAAAAGACAGTTTCAAATATAATGAATAAATGAAAAAGGTCACTTAACTTAAGTGTAGGGTGATATCAGGTAAATTGGGCCACTTTTTGGTAAATCGCATGGGACAATAATACAATACCATATATGCCTTTTCCATGTGTTTTTATGATTAATAATGACTGTTTCTGATACTTTTGTGCTGAAATTTTGTACTAAAATATAATCATTAAGGCCCTACAGTTATTGAAACATCAGCTGTGCCAACTTTTTTGCATGAACAGTTTCAGGTAAAATGGGCCGGAGTTTCAGGTAAAATGGGCCAGTCAAACTGCAAAGGGAAATATTAATTTATCATCCATTTTAATTTTAAAACACAATTGCTTAAACAGCCACTTGACATTTAAACTGCATTAAACAAACATATTCAAGTGTGCCATTAAAAAAAACACACATTTTGGGTGCAAACCCACATATTCAATTGTGCAATTAAAAAATGTCAATTTTGGAACAGCATAGATCAATGAACTGATGTCAATGTGTGTGTGTGTGTGTGTGTGTGTGTGTGTGTGTGTGTGTGTGTGTGTGTGTGTGTGTGTGTGTGTGTGTGTGTGTGTGTGTGTGTGTGTGTGTGTGTGTGTGTGTGTGTGTGAGTCCTGTGCATGTGCGTGGTGTTCGGTGTGCGCGTGTGTGTGTGTGTACGGACATACACAGACACACACACACACACACACACACACACACACATTGTGTTTCCAAGTTTTATGGGGACTTTCCATAGGCATAATGGTTTTTATGATGTATAATCTGTACATTCTATCCCCCTACACGGCCCCTACCCCTAAACCTACCCACACAGGTTTTCCTCATGGGGACCAAAATATGTACCCCCAAGGACAAGGATTTCGGATATTGCCATCTTTGTGGGGACGTTTTGTCCCCATAACGTAGGGTTTACCAGGCCACACACGCAGATGTCTGGTGCGCTATCTTTTTGGGGACTCACCATAGACGTTATGGTTTTTATACTGTTCAAACCATATTATATCCCCCTACACTGACCCTACCCCTAAACCTATCCATCACACAAAACTTTCTGCATTTTTATATTTCCAAAGAACTAATTCTGTATGATTTATAAGCTTTTGTACCCATGGGGACCTCAATTTAGGTCCCAACAATGACACAAGTCCCCATGAGTCTGTAGGCATTCAGGTTGAAGTCCCCACCAGGCTAGAAAAACATATAAGCACACACACACACACACACACACACACACACACACACACACACACACACACACACACACACACACACACACACACACACGTGTGTTTGTGAGTGACACAGAGGATGGCCCATTTTAGCTGAAACCATGTGGCCCATTTTACCTTGGTGGGTTAAGGTAAATTGGGCCACCAAGAAAATCATCACTTTTTAAAAAAATATGTTAATATACCAAACTAACAGCATTATATCTGATGGATGCAATCAAGACAGATATTGTACATAGTTTTTTATGTGCATGTTTTTTTTTATTATAGAGTTATAATCCTTATTGTAGTTTAGTTAGATTTGGTATGCCAGGCTACTTATCATGCAGCTTTCTGGTGCAGTCTTGATTTGAATCATTGCCCCACCGACCATAGCAACCATAAACCAATAAAATCATCTGTTACTTGTCAAGTACAGTTATGACAACCGTTTGAAATCCTTTGCAGTCATTGGCTTCAAATTCCAGAGGGGGTAGGACCCCCAAACCTTAAATTGCCCATTTTACCTGATGGCCCATTTTACCTGATATCACCCTACTTAAAGAGAGTGCACTTTCATGAATAGTTCTTAAATTCAAAATATATTTTAAATAATGTTTTAATAATATTTTGTCATGCTTTAAAAAAGTAGGCCTCTTTCTCTCTCTCTCTCTCTCTCTCTCTCTCTCTCTCTCTCTCTCTCTCTCTCTCTCTCTCTCTCTCTCTCTCTCTCTCTCTCTCCTTATATATATATATATATATATATATATATATATATATATATATATATATATAAAGCAAAGTATTTCATCATAGTTTAACTGTATAGTGTTATTTGATTTATAATTAAAGTTAATAGCCTATTTTTTATATAAATTACATTTAGTATTGTAGTCCATATAAAGGTTGTACATTTTCTACATTTTCCATTTCAAAGACAATAAAAATAATTATGAAATTGCATGTAAACACGCAGAAGTATTACTTAAGTTAACTAGTTCTTCATATCAATTTGAATTATGATACATTCTAAATTAATTTAAAATATCATCATTCAGTTTGCATTTAAAGAGTTAGTTGAGAAGATGGCTTGAGGGTAAGTAAATTATGGGATCATTTTCATTTTTGGGTGAACTAGAACTACCCTTTAAAGTAGGCTATAAGTATTATTTTTAAAAGTATGCTAAAGCGTATAGTTTTTACAAGAGACAATAATTTATATATCTGGTAATAGTTTGATGCTTGAAGACCATAGACTATTCTGACTGATAAACTATGGTTAGGTTGGTTTGGGATGGTAATTTTGTTGTTTGTTGGATAATTGTATGATGATTGTAAAAAAAAAAAAAAAAAAAAAAAAATCATATTGTTGACATATTATGAACTGTCATATCTGTTAATACAGCAACATCACACGAGCAAGTGTTTTTTATAAATATCAGCACTGTTGTAAGTGCTCCAGGTAATTACATATAGCCGGTATAAAATGGGATACATGTAATGTCCTCTGATTTTTATGTCTGAAGAGTGTTGCTTTCATGAGTCACTGACTGAAAATAAACCAAGAGTGTCAAATGTGTCAAAACAAGTGAAAAAATATCAGAATAACATACACGGACACAGAAGTGTTATATGAATTACTGTGTGCACTGCCATACCCCTTAAATGTTGATATGTTGATAATGTTGATATGCCCCTTAGACATGTTAAAACACTGCCCAAAATGTGGCACATCAACCCACTTTTTCGATCTTCATAGAAAGAGATGCCTCTGGACATGAGGATAACTTAAGTTCATTGGACAGGAAAGCTCATATGGTAATATTCTCTTCTCGGAACATGCCGAGTTATTCTAACCTAATGAACTGCATGTGTGGCCTGCTGCTGTTTGTTCTTTAGGCTAATCTTCCTTTGTTCTCGCACTCACCGCATGTGTCATTTTCCCCCGACGTTAAACTCGAAAAGTTACTACATTCACTACATCACTCAGAACGATAGAAACACTCACTGATAAATGAAATGAGTCCTGTAAACGTGTGTGTGTACAAATTTGACGCAATAACCTTCTGAAACGACAACTTTAAGATGGTTTTGCTGATTTGCAGCTAACTGAGTAAGAGCTTGATTTGCCAGGGATTTGTGTGTGTGTGGGCATGTTGTTGTGACATATCAGGACACAAATTTAATGGTTATGATAGGTATTACAAGGAGAAGGTGACTTATGAGGACATTACCCATGTCTCCATTTTTCAAATTGCTTATAAATCATACAAAATGAGGTTGTTGTTGTTGTTTTTTTGAGAAAGTAAAAATGCAGAATATTTCATGTGACGGGTTTAGGGGTAGGGGCAGTGTAAGGGGATAGAAAACTGTATACAAACAATTACGCCTATGGAATTTCCCAACAATTCATAAAAACAAAAGTGTGTGTGTGTGTGTGTGTGTGTGTGTGTGTGTGTGTGTGTGTGTGTGTGTGTGTGTGTGTGTGTGTGTGTGTGTGTGTGTGTGTGTGTGTATACAAACTTGTGTATGTTACATGCAATTAATCACGATTAATCGATTTAACAGCACTAGAAGTAAAAAAAAAAGTACCTGCTGAAACGACAACGTTAAGATGTTGGTTTTCAGTGAAAGGTGCACTTTGCAACTTTCTGTTCCACTGGAGGGCGCCTATTCAAAACAAATGCGTAGTTTGATGACACCAAGTTTGAATGCAGTATCTTGGGACATGTGGTCTTCACCTCACAGCCGGTGGAAAATAGGACTCGGGCAGAAATCACGTTCATGCATGCGGTTATTAACGTTACTGTAGTGTGAAGCAGAGCAGGACCGAGTGCTGTGGAGCTGAGCACGGCCGCTAGAGCGATTGTTAAACAAACACACGGCTCGCGAGTACCAGGACTTTTATTATGATGGGACGGGACACATTCGCCGGGCGCCTGCACTGATCCGCTCTTCCGGTTATGATTATGAGGTAATAGAGCTCTGTTTATCATATTAGATACATTTAAGTGTGTTTAAAATGATGTTATGACGTTACTCCGTGCGTTCACTTGTTCACACTGCAAAGAGTAAAGCGCTCCTGCCAAGTAAAACCCGAAACCGAGGGTAACACAGATATGACACAATTGACAGGCGTCTTCCTCAAACGCTATGCTGAAATGTCCCTGTCCTTAGTTAAAATAGCAATTTTCTCACAATTTACAAATAATTGGAAACATTTGGGATATTGTAGGTACTCAACTAATCAAAATATATAACACCGGCCTAGTGGTTTTTGGATATTTTACTGCAAAAATACTACATAGTGCACCTTTAAGCTAGACTGGGTAAACCCAGCCTGATCTGCCGATGTTTTGATTTCACCCTGCAGTTCAGTCTGTCCACCCATTCATTCCTAGTGCTTATGTCACACTTTTGCGGGAACCAATAACGTACTGGTTTATACTGGTGATAGCTAGACAACAGCTAAGCTGCTCCTGGGAAAAACAACTGTGCCTTATTGTATTCAATGTACACTTGTAGTGTACTTAAAATCTTAACAACTATACTTGAAGATAATAAATTCAGTTAAAAGCTACTTAAGTGTAATTATGTTATGATGTTTTTAAAACACTAAAAAGTGGAATATGTAAAAATGTCTATAATAATCATAATTGTTAAAGTACATTTTAAATCATTATGATTTAATAATCTTTTATCCTGATTTAAAGAAGTAGATTTACTTTAATGTATTGATTAACATACTAAATCATATGAAAAGTATATGATTATAGTTCAACTGTAGTGCTATATATTAATTCAAATTAATATACTTTATATGATCCCCAGAATCCTTTAGAGAATAAAGCAGTTTGGAGAAAGTAAATAGCAACTTCATCATCACGTGTAATATAAATATATTTAAAAACTTGTGTATATACAAACTTCAATAGAAAATACATTAAAGTATATTTTGTTTGCCATAAATACTTCAGGACACATGTGAAAGATGTAGGAGAAGTAATTGGTTAATTGCATGTAATAATTAAGTCAGAAAACACACTAAAGTTCAACAAATTCCATGTAAATGTAAAATGCAGTACAATTGTATTTAATTGCAATTAATGTTTGCACACACACAGTGTTTGCACTATATATATATATATATATATATATATATATATATATATATATATATATATATATATATATATATATATATATATATATATATATATATATATATGTATTAGTTAGAATCCCAGTAAGACACCAGCATTATTACACATATTTTGCTAATGATAAACATATGACATAAAGTAGATACTTAACAAAATAAGTTCTGAAAGTAAAACCTGCAAAAATGTTCTAGTAAAATGTTCCAGTAAGAAAGCAGGCATGATATATGAAACATCAGTTGCACTGGGCAAAATAACACACTATTAACTAACTTTCCATTGGCCTAATTAAAAAGTACAAGTTAATTATCCAAATTAAATGAGTCACACTTGAACTCATGCTCCCCTCCCTTCTCCTCTCTGTCTAGTCTGTGCGCGTAATGGATCTGATGGCCCTGTATGTCAGCCATATTAACTGCACTGAACAGAGTCTGTAGCCTTTAACCTCCTTGTGGAGACTCACGTCATTGTGACTGATATATCAACCGCCAAATTATCCGTGACCACAGCCAATCCTATTATTTACCGTTATATTAATACAGGAAACATCCTCCCTTGTTTTATACGCTTAGATCAGAATAGAAATGATGTCACAATAGGGCAAAACCATATTTCGTACAACGTCAGGATAATTAGGATGTTGATTCTAAGGGGAAATGATATGAAGTGTTTCAGTGTTGTATTTCTCATTAATATATATATATATATTTCGTAAAGAAATGGAAGCATATATTTAAGATAGTTAACACTGACATTATATTAAATAATAACTTAAATTACTTACAAATTATTTGGTAGCACTTTATTTTAAAGTGTCAAATTGTTACTATAGGATTAGGAAATTATGCATAATTACATGCAACAAAATCCTAATCCTAATATAACCCTATAGTAAGTTAGTACATAACTATATAATTAGCCTACAATGTAACACGGACACCTTAAAATAAAGGGTTACACTTTTTTTTAAGGTGTCCGTGTTACATTGTAGGCTAATTATATAGTTATGTACTAACTTACTATAGGGTTATATTAGGATTAGGATTTTGTTGCATGTAATTATGCATAATTTCCTAATCCTATAGTAACAATTTGACACATAAGTACTCACATAAGTACTGCATAATATTAATTATATACATGTATTTACTACAAAGTTATGGTTAGGTTAGGTTACTTGTAATAGGCATAATTTACTGTTATCACTAAGGTAAGTATATGTATTTATGTGTAACTATGTCACCTTAAAATAAAGTGTAACTACACATACTCTAGTTCTCTAAAGTGTAAATACAAATATGAGGTGAAGCATTGATTGACTGATAGACAACTACTGTGTAAGTGTTTGTAACTTTTCTCATTTTTGATTGTTTGTACATTTGTTGTTGGATAAGTGTGTCTGTGTGGTGCAGTGGTGTGTATTAGTAGTTTTGGTGTATTCTGGTGGTGTGTGTGGGAGTTAGCATTTGTTGAGTTAGCATTTGTTTGGTCTTTGCCACGTTGGGAGTCAGTTTGTTGGGGGCGTGGCCAGCGAGGTATTAAAAGCCTCGTGTGTTTGTTAGCAGCTGGCTAGAGGTGAAGCATTGATTGACTGATAGACAACTACTGTGTAAGTGTTTGTAACTTTTCTCATTTTTGATTGTTTGTTCATTTGTTGTTGGATAAGTGTGTCTGTGTGGTGCAGTGGTGTGTATTAGTAGTTTTGGTGTATTCTGGTGGTGTGTGTGGGAGTTAGCATTTGTTGAGTTAGCATTTGTTTGGTCTTTGCCACGTTGGGAGTCAGTTTGTTGGGGGCGTTCCCAGCTGCTTTCAATAACGATACTCAAGTGAGTATAAATAGCGTGATAGTCCGCGGCAGCGGAAGCGGCAGTGTGAAGCCCTCCTTGTGTGAAGACCGACGAGTGTAAAGACTTCAACTCTTCCCTGTGCAACTCCTCGCGAGCAAGGACCCCGACAAGGCACTTGAGTATCATCTTCCTTTCATTATTTGTGTTCGGCTCTTTTCTAATTACGATCTGGCCTTTTCACTGATCTGTATTCACCATGTGCTTTCAAATCTCAACTATAACTACTAGCACTCGTAATTCACGCTCTGTACGCACGAGACGCCGCAATCCTAATAATTTGCGCTATATCCTAACATCCTCTGCTACTTTACTCTCTATTCCAATTGGTCTCTGGAATTGTCAGTCTGCTGTAAACAAAGCAGACTTCATTTCATCTATTGGGACTCATTCTCAGCTCGGCCTCATGGCCCTAACTGAGACCTGGATCAAACCAGAGGACACTGCCACTCCTGCAGCCCTTTCAACCAATTTAACTTTTTCACACACTCCTCGGCCTATTGGGAGGGGTGGGGGTACTGGTTTGCTTATCTCAAATGATTGGAAATTTGATCCATTACCGTCTCTACCGGCCAATTCATTTGAATCGCACTCAATCACTATTACTCACCCTGTTAAAATCCATGTGGTAGTGGTCTATCGTCCTCCAGGTCACCTCGGTAACTTTGTGGAGGAGTTGGATGTGTTACTTTCTAGCTTCCCTGAGGATGGCACTCCACTGATTCTGCTTGGCGACTTCAACATCCATCTTGATAAACACCTAGCTGCAGACTTCAGCACTCTACTGACTTCATTTGACCTTAAGTTAGTATCTACTACGGCTACTCACAGATCAGGTAACCAATTAGACCTGGTCTACACACGCAACTGCTCCACAGACAACACTTTAGTTACTCCATTACACACCTCAGACCACTTTCTCATCACTCTTAACCTCATACTGACTCCTGATACAACACGCACTCCTACACAGATTACCTTTCGGCGTAATCTACGCTCCCTCTCTCCCTCTCGCCTATCCACTATGGTTTCATCTTCACTCCCTCCACCTGCTCAGTTCTCAGCACTGGACACTAACAGTGCTACCAACACTCTTTGCTCCACTCTAACATCCTCCTTAGACAGTTTTTGCCCCCTCTCATCCAGACCAGCCCGCCCCACCCCATCTGCCCCCTGGCTGTCTGAAGTTCTCCGTGAACATCGCTCTGGACTCAGGGCGGCAGAGAGGAAATGGCAGAAATCTAAAAACTATACTGACCTTACCTTGTATCAGTCGCTTCTCTCTTCTTTCTCTACAAATGTCTCCACTGCTAAAACAACATACTACCACAACAAAATCAACAATTGCTCTGACTCTCGCCAACTCTTTAAAACATTCTCCTCTCTCCTTTGTCCTCCTCCTCCCCCTCCTTCATCAACTCTTACAGCTGATGACTTTGCATCATTTTTTACAAACAAAACATCCCTCATCAGCAAACAGTTCTCCTCATCACAAACTGACAAGCACATCTCAACAACTAACACGAACACGCTTCCATCCTTCTCTCCGCTCTCCGAGGCAGATATTTCTAAACTCATCCTTTCCAATCACCCTACTACCTGTCCACTTGATCCTATTCCCACTCACCTCCTTCAGGCTATTTCTTCTTCAATCACTCCTGCACTCACTCACATTGTCAACACTTCTCTTCATACGGGAACCTTTCCCACAGCATTTAAGCAGGCTCGGATAACCCCACTACTTAAGAAACCCTCTCTGAATCCAGCACTTTTAGAAAACTACCGACCGGTATCCCTTCTGCCTTTCATTGCAAAGACCCTTGAGCGAGTTGTATTCAATCAACTCTCTATGTTTCTTGAAAGGGACAACCTCCTAGACAACAACCAATCCGGCTTCAAAAGCGGCCATTCGACTGAGACTGCCTTGCTCTCGGTAACTGAGGCACTGAGACTGGCAAAAGCAGCTTCCAAATCCTCAGTTCTCATTCTGCTGGATCTGTCTGCTGCTTTTGACACAGTTAACCACCAGATCCTCCTGTCAACACTTAAGACGATGGGTATCTCAGGAACTGCCCTCCAGTGGTTCAGGTCTTACCTCTCTGGTAGGTCCTACAGGGTGTCATGGAGAGGTGTAGTGTCTAAGTCACATCGTCTAGCTACTGGGGTTCCCCAGGGCTCAGTCCTTGGACCACTTCTCTTCTCCATCTACATGTCATCATTAGGTTCCGTCATTCAGAAACATGGCTTTTCCTATCACTGCTATGCTGATGACACTCAACTCTACTTCTCATTTCAACCAGATGATCCTACAGTCAGTGTTCATATCGCTGCCTGTCTGACAGACATTTCTGACTGGATGAAAGAGCATCATCTTAAACTCAATCTTGCAAAGACAGAATTACTTGTTTTCTCAACCAACCCAGCACTTCATCAAAATTTCTCCATTCAGCTTGGTTCATCGACCATAACTCCATCAAGGACAGCCAGGAACCTTGGAGTTGTGATTGATGACCAGTTAAACTTCACTGACCACATTACTGCAACAGCCCGGTCCTGCAGATTTGCTTTATACAACATTAGAACGATTAGACCCTTCTTATCAGAACAGGCTGCACAACTCCTGGTTCAAGCTCTTGTTCTCTCCAGACTGGATTATTGTAATGCTCTTCTGGCTGGGCTTCCAGCATGCACTATCAAACCCTTGCAGCTGATCCAGAATGCAGCGGCGAGAGTGGTCTTTAATGAGCCGAAGAGAACGCATGTTACGCCTCTCTTCATCAAACTGCACTGGTTGCCAATGGCTGCTCGCATCAAATTCAAGGCTCTAGTTCTCGCCTACAAAACAACCACTGGTTCTGCACCATTATACCTAAACTCAATTGTTCAGACTTACACACCCTCCAGAAGCTTGCGTTCTGCGAATGAGCGGCGCCTCGTGGTTCATCCCAAAGAGGCATGAAATCGCTCTCACGGACATTTTCCTGGACCGTTCCCACCTGGTGGAATGACCTGCCGATCTCAATTCGTGCTGCCGAGTCTGTAGCCATTTTTAAAAAACATCTTAAGACACATCTTTTCCAATTGCACTTTTCCTATTGCACTTGACCAATACAGAATAGCACTTACTGATCATATCTACGTCTCTCATCCGGATTTGTGCCTTCAGGCGGGTATGTTACATAGTTATCATAGCTACCAAAATCCAGTGTTCTGTATTTTGCGTACGTGAGTTTTTGCTGTCGATGGCTATTGCTGCGCGTTTAGCTAGAATGCCATACAAAACCAACCCATTGGGCCACTGAATCCGCATTAACGACAACAGTTGGGGCATCAGCCTTAGTCCTAATGGGTTGTTATCATAGCTATCCAAATCCAGTGTTCTGTATTTTCCGTACGTGAGTATTTGTTGTAGCTGGCTAAAAAAAAAAAAAAAAAAAAACAGTTGTGTACTGTGCTAATTAATTGAGATTTCTAAGAGCTCTTACAGGTTGTTGGCTTTGTTTGTTTCGTTGCTTCTATTGCTCTACCCTTTTTTGTAAGTCGCTTTGGATAAAAGCATCTGCTAAATGATTAAATGTAAATGTAAAAATGTAAATATTTTGAGGTGACACATAGCTCTATATTGCCAAAGGTTTGGGACGTCTGACATCCCATTCTTACTCCGTAGGCTTTAATATGGAGTTGCAGCTATAACAGTTTCAACTCTTCAGGGAAGGCTTTCCACAAGGTTTAGGAATATTTGTTTATGTGAATATTTGGACCATTCTTTTAGAAGCGTATTTGTGAGTTCATGCAATGATGTTGGAAGGCCAGTCTCCGTTCTAATTCTTTCCAAAGGTGTTCTGTCAGGTTGAGTTCAGGACGCAGGTCAGTCAAGTTCCTCCACATCAAACTCGCTCATCCATGTCTTTATGAACCTTGCTTTGTGCACTGGTGCACAGTCATTTTGGAAAAGGAAGGAGCCATCCCCAAACTGTTCCCACAAAGTTGGGAGCAATAAATTGTCCAAAATGTCATGGTATGCTGAAGCATTAAGAGTTCATTCCACTGGAACTAAGAGGCCAAGTCCAACACTTGAAAAAAAAAAAAAACATTTTTTCACTATAAAACACCAAACATTGTTTTAATACCACTAACAGTTGACCGTGGAATATTAAGTAGTGAGGATATTTCACAAATTACATACTGGTTACTGCACAAGTGGCAACATATCATGCAACCATGATTAAATTCAGTGAGCTCCTGAGAGCAACTCATTCTTCCACAAATGTGTGTAGAAGCAGTCTGCATTATTTTTTTTTTTACACCTCCTTAGTTTTATACATCCGTGGCCACTGAAGTGATTGGAACAACGGTTCAGTGATTTGGAGGGATGTCTTATAAAGGGAATATAGAGGTCTTATAGAGGGATGTCTTATAAAGGGAATACTTTTGGCTATATTCTAGTAGATGTTGTAAACATAAATTAATTTCTAGTCATGACATTTATTTCATCATTACAGATGCCGATCTTGTGAATGAGAAAGGGACTGTGTGAAAATGTATGGCTGAAACTTTCATTAGGCCTTACATGTCCATCTATAATGACTGATGATGCATCAGTCATTATCTGAAATGTCACTGACGTATTTTTCCGCTTGATTGATTCATGTGTATTGCAGCAGGACCTGCTACATTTATATATTTCATCTATTTCTGTCTCTGTAACATCTTTTTTATTAAAGCAGCCACAGAATGGGTGCGACTGCTCACACGGTGGACATTCACCATCAGAGAGAAGAGGAAAAATGAACTGAATATTTTTGTGATTGCCAGTTCACACGTGCACAAAATGATAGTCACTGATGATGAAGGAGATGTTTTCTTGTAGAGTTGGCTACAATATTGAAACAGGTGTCAAAAATGAAAACATTTTCACATTACTTTTTTATGTGTGTGTGCCAGTGGTGCATTTTTGTAAATTATTATTTAATTGTATTTATTTATTTTCTCTTACATGTCCACCCAAAGCATTTTTCTCAATTAGCTGAAATTAGCAATGCAGTTATGCAAACTATAAATACTGAAATGCACCAATATCATATCATTTTCAGGAATCAAGTCAAATTTGTAATAAAAAATAATTATATATATATACACACACATTTGTTTTATATGGGACCTTTCCACATATTCCACAGCATTTGAACAGAAACAACTCCAATTATATGCATTTTATGGATTATTATAAATAGAAAATGACCTTCTCTTCATATTTCATATTTTTAAAGACACAATGAAATTTTTAAAAATCTATTATTACACAATAATTTCCGCCACTGACCGATTTCCTGATGAAGCAAATGAATAGTTGGCATACTAATTTAGTAATAACTGTTGTTGACTAGATTTTTTATTTATTATATGGTAAGTGCTCGAATTAAACATTTAATTCAAATTAATTCAAAAATTGGAACGTAAATGTGCATGATCAAATATGAATTAGCCAAAAATGTCAAAGTTCCAATCCTACTAAATCTCCAACCCGATCACATGTAAATGCTTATAAATAGTACGAGTGTGCAATGTCATGAAATGTATATGCCAAAACTCATTTTGACGGGCATATGATACGCTGTTTTTCACGTACGTATTATACGCACTTTATGGTGTATATATGACACGCTCTTGGGTAGGTTTAGGGTAGTGGGGTGGGGGGTTTGTATGTATAATACGCCATAAAGTTCGTATCATATGCACCCGAAAAACAGTGTGGCATAGACACGCCAATATGAGTTTTGGCGTATACATTCCACGACATTGCACACTCGTACTATTTATATGCATTTTTGTGAGATCCGGCTGAAATCTCAGGTTCTTTTTTTTTTTTTTTTTTTTTTTTTTTTTTCATAATCTGAACATTAAGCTGTTCAAAGTCTGGTCCTTGATCTTAATTTTTAACTTTGAGCTAAATTTATACTTAACATGGAGGACATTTTTTGTCAAGGTGCAAGAGCCAATAAAAAGTGTTTGTACACTGTAAAAAACATTTTTTTTCCACTATTTCTAAAAGCTAAAAGCTTTTAACATTTATTCAACTATTTAACATGAAAAAAGTTGAGATAACTCAAATTAATTTTGTCCAACAATTGACCCTAAGTTGAGAAAACTCAAAAATGTTCTGCATCTGGATGCCTTAAACCTTTAAGTTTTCACAACTTTAAAAAAAAAAAAAATTAGTGTACATACTTTCCAAAACTGTTTTCTCTGTTAGTGTTTTAAATGCCTTTTTTGTACCTCCTCAGTTTTACCATCAGCACATGTGCTTTTGTCTATGAAAGAACTCTTTTTAGATAGTCAGGGTCAGAGGTCTTAAATGAGCTAAAATGCATAAATTGAGTGTATTTTATGGCTATAATAGCCTACAGTAATCAATGTATACAACCACTTGATGTCGGCGAGCATTAACTTGATGTTGTGTTCATCAAAACACAGATGAAAAAAGATATAGGGACCTCCGCATCCAATCAGATGGTGTCAGACAGTTCTAATGGCTAATGTTTGTGGAATGTGTAATAACCACATTTGCAATACATGGAACTTGATCCTTTCTGTTTAGGATTATATATCACTTTTTAATAATTTTCTTGAACAAAAATGAGTGTGGTTTAAACGATAAGTCTTTTTGCTCTAATTCTTTTCTTGCTTTATTGCTCTTGAATTGCTTTGAAAATTGGCCTGCAATAATAAACAAAAAATCTTGTAGACCATGGGTTTATTGACCTTATTGTAATGACATTGAGCAGAGAAGTGGATTATCTTTTTTTTCTTTTATTAGAAAATGAATCAAAACAAAATGTCAGTTTACCTTTGCTATTCATGTACTTTTTATAATACAGTTTATTAATGTGCCATCATTATAGCATGATTGAAAACACTATATGTTGTCTGAGAACCTTATTATCATGCAAGGTTAACTATAAACTGAAAATGCTGCAAACAATTGTTTACACCAAAAGGCACTCTCTTTTGTGTACAACGTGTGTGTGTGTGTGTGAGTGGGGGGATTAACAAATAAAAATGAAAACAAATGCAATAACATACAAACAGAATAATTTTCATCATCATACATAGTACATTTATTTTTCTGCAGGGGTATGCTTCTCGCTTTTGGGGTGCGAGAGTCCTCAGGTTCAAATCCCGGACGAGCCCCCAGTTTTGTTGCCTTTGAACTATAAGGGCAGGTAAAGAGGTGACTGCAGCAGGTCTCTCTTTCCATAAGTGTTAGATCCGACGTTGGTTGGCGCATAGACGGTGCCGATGGTGTTGCTGGATCGGACGAGAAAATCTGCTAATCTCTGAGTAACACAGGTGGCTGTATTGCACCTCCTCTTTTCGATGTGATGACTGAAAGGTAGGCGAGAAGGGAGTCATTTGGTCAAATAAATTACAATTAATTACTTTATGATTTTTTTTTTCCATAATTCAAGTCACCATGAAATCAAAATTGTTCAGTCAGTTCTTGCTTTTATTGAATATTATAAATGATTCTCTAAAAACATGTTTACTGGCATGAGGGTGGGGCAACCTTTAACTCACATAGGATGACTACAAACTACAATGATCCAATCAATTCCCGATGGACAAAATCAAATCCCGCCCAACATTTTTTCTTGTTAAAGAAGCCGTTTCACTTGGCTATACATCACAACAAGGAATAAAAGACTATCACAACTTCAGCTTCATGCTGACTTTAAAGCCAAATTTAGGCACGACTTTGGCTAAGCTTGAAGACAAGCAAAATCTCGATTGTATGATCACAAGTAATAATGACTATAACATTGATTAATGAAAATAGTTCAAAAAAGCTAAAGCAGGTACAAGTGGTACAAGTTTAAATGGACTATTTCATTTTTTTTCTATCGATAAAGTGTGTTTATGAGCTGTTTAATTTATACCATTATTTAAAACTAAATTCATAAATTGATTAAATGAAGGGAACCCCTAAAAGTTTCTATATGTAAAACGCCTGACAGAACGCTGACAGAACGCTGACAGAATGTTTTTCTGGGTCAACATATTTGGTAATTCTGAAACAACATTCCTTTATGTAAATGTTGTCCTAACCCCTAAGCCTAACCCTGCCCATAAGTTATACCTAAAACCAGAAGCAAATTATAAATGAATAACACAGATGACGAAACACCTAACCCTGCAAGACTAAGCTTGACATAAACTATAAACCTCCCCTCAAATCTGATTGGAATGGTGTTACAGAGATGATGATCCACTAACATGCTGCACCTCTTGGTGAAAAAGGTTCTGCATATAATTACTTTGATGATACTACCTACCAAAATGGAAACATCTTTAAACAATGAATCATAATTGACCCAATTAATTTGCTCAAGTACCTGTTCACTGCACTTAGACCTCTCGGGGGCCGTTGCCTTGTAAAACTCACAAAGGGATTGTCAGATAGATCTGTAAAAAGCCATCCATCAGCCTCTCGCAAGTCATCTGGCTGCTCATTGGGCGAAAGCGAGTACCTGTCGACAAGAAGAGGCCACAAAGCACTATTACAGAGTGCCACTCTCTATGACAATCTTCTGAAGTGGAGATGTGTTGCAAGTGGATCATTTACACCCGCTGGTCATACCATTCTCATACACTTTTACACACTTGCAGCTGAGTTTTTACATCTCAAGGATGGACCAAATGTGCTACCTCAAGTTGTCAGGAAACTTAAAATGTGTTTGATGTGATATAATATTACACTCTTACAAAAAAAGGTAACTTTTTTTGAGTTATGCCATAGAATAACATTTTTGATTGCCCACAGAACCGTTCAGATTTGACCATTTTTGTTTCTTCTTTGTGTGAAGAATAAAAAATAAATAAAATAAATAAATAATAAATAAATAAATAAAAATTCTAAAGAACCTTTTGCGTAGAGGAAAGGTTCTGTGGATGATAAAGGTTCTTTGTGGAACCATCAATGCCAATAAAGAATCTTTTTAAGAGTGTAACATTAGCCTAAATTATTTATTTTAATTGTTTATATTCACATAAAATTATATAATTTGATAAAAATCTGACTACACTAACAAAAGTCAAATATAAAGGTCAAATCAACTAGAAATAGAGGTAGCAGCACATTTTTACTTTCAGCAGATTGACACTCATTTCTCTTTCTAAATCACTAATTTCCCCATTTTATAATAATAGTGAAGTCATAAAAGCAGAAGTAAGGGAATTATTTAGTGGCGTTTAAAAAAATCGATATAGATTGGCTTCTTCTAAATCGGATGAGATATATAATTTTGAATTTCTATAATTGAAAATATTCAGTAATTTTGTTATTCTAAAAATAAAAGCATTTAATGAACGATTTGACAAGTAAAACATGTCAGCCCCTGATTTAATTTAAATGAACTGATTTTAAGTGAAAGATATTAACTTCTCTACATTAGTTAACACAAATGAAGAATTTTTTAGGGGTTAGATAAGGAGCATCCTAAAAAGAATAGATCAAAAATCAGAATACAAAATACATCCCAAAACATTTTGATTTTTTATATTGGGTTAAAGACATACCTGTTGTGAGGGACTGTGGCGACACAATGCAGAATCACAAGGAAGATAAGGATCTGGGAGGACAATTTCAGATGATACATGGCAGACTGCAATACTTTTCTTGTGCAAAGTAAAAGGGGGGAAAAAAGAGGCATCAGCATGAGTAAAACTGGCATAGTAGAAGATCTTACAAAAACACTGGAAAGCATTTTGTGGACATTTCAGACATGTAAAGCATTACCCCCCAACATTTTAGACGTTCGATTACTCCCAAAAACTTCCCTTCCAGACAAACTCCATATTTTGTATTTTTAACTTGTATTACAGTGGACAACATTATCATTACTATTATTAAAATCACAATTTTGCCACTTTTAAGGTAAAAAAAAAAAAAAAAAAAAAAAAAAAAAAAAAAAAAACACTCATATAGAGTGTTGTTGTGCCTAATGATACTAGAAAAAGTTTCCATAAAGGGAAAAAGTACTCACTTCCAGCGGTTTCAAACCAGTGGACAGCAGCTCCAGAAGGTGCTGGCGATGTCTCTGTTTTTCACACACTCATTCACTCACTCCATCCATCCGCTCTGTTATAGGCTCCTACCCTCAACCACTTGTGACATCATCACACTTCTCCAAATATAGCTCTCAATTTCCAGCAGAGATCAGGGGTATATGGAGAGGGAGAGGGGCGGGAGGGGGGTTAGCTTGAAGAATTCAAACAGCAAGGGTCAAAAGCGGCGTTGACGCTTGTCATGACGTTCGTCGTGGACATCATCATCAACTGCCTTCACGTCATAATGTTTCAGATGACTTTGAGTAAAAAGAAGTCCTTCCTGTAATGGAAAAAGCAAGTAATTTCTACTCTTATTCTCTCATTATACTCAACTCTCTTCTTTTTTTAATTATTGTTTTTTGGAGAAAAATCAATGCTGTACCTGGAAAAACTTTTTCAAATTATTATCGATGTTGGGTCAGGCCTGATTTTCCTTTGTGTGCTTGTTCATTTAATGAATGCCAGACACTGATGCTCTCTTGTAGCTCAATACTTTTCCTCTCCCATGGATTAAAGTAGCAATGATTCACTCTTTATTTTAAGTCAGAGAACAAAAAGAAGTTTCCATCAAAACCATCCACAGGGACTGAAATGTACAGCACAAGCAATTTAACAGAATAGATAACGTTAAATATGAAAGTTATTTAGGAATAATTCACACCAAGATGTAAATTCTTGGACATTTTTTAATTTTGTTTTATCTTGAAAGCCTCCAATCTGTTTTACATAAGAAAGATTTGGAATGGCATGAATTACATTTTTTTTTTTTTTTTGCTAAAAATGTATCATGTTTTTTATTTAGCGAAAAAAAAACAAAATAAGCAGTAATTGGCTAATTAAAAGTGAAATGTATTAATGAAAGGTGTTTTAACATTTACATGTTATATTACATCTTTCAAAATACTTTTTTAAAACTAATAAGACTACACTATATATATATATAAAAAAAATCAAGTCTCCAATTGAAAAAAAATTTAGTGACTGATCACATCTACATTTGTCAGTTGGCCAAATATAATTTCTGTGAATTAAATTGCATCAATTCACAGAAATTCAATTTGGCCAACTGAAAAATTTAGATGTGATCAGTCACTAGAAAACGTTCAATTTTTTACACACGCACACACACACATATATATATATGCACCTCTCACTGCATCTCTCACTGCACCTCTCACTGCATCTCTCACCGCATCTTTCACTGCATGTCTCACTGCATCTCTCACTGCACCTCTCACCGCATCTCTCACTGCATCTCTCACTGCACCTCTCACCGCATCTCTCACTGCATCTCTCACTGCACCTCTCACCGCATTTCTCACTGCATCTCTCACTGCACCTCTCACTGCACCTCTCACTGCACCTCTCACTGCACCTCTCTCTGCATCTCTCACTGCACCTCTCACTGCACCTCTCACTGCACCTCTCACTGCACCTCTCTCTGCATCTCTCACTGCACCTCTCACTGCACCTCTCACCGCATCTCTCCCTGCATCTCTCTCTGCATCTCTCACTGCACCTCTCACCGCATTTCTCACTGCATCTCTCACTGCATCTCTCACTGCATCTCTCACTGCACCTCTCACCGCATCTCTCACTGCATCTCTCTCTGCATCTCTCACTGCATCTCTCACCGCATCTCTCACTGCATCTCTCACTGCATCTCTCACTGCACCTCTCACCGCGTCTCTCACTGCATCTCTCTCTGCATCTCTCACTGCACATCTCACCGCATTTCTCACTGCATCTCTCACCGCATCTCTCACTGCACCTCTCACCGCATCTCTCACTGCATCTCTCACTGCACCGCATCTCTCCCTACATCTTTGACTGCATCTCTCACTGTGCCTCTCACTGCATCTCTCCCTGCATCTCTCGCTGCACCTCTCACCGCATCTCTCTCTATATATATATCTCTCCCTGCATCTCTCACTGCACCTCTCACCGCATCTCTCACTGCATCTCTCACTGCATCTCTCTCTATATCTCTCCCAGCATCTCTCACTGCATCTCTCTCTATATATATCTCTCCCTGCATCTCTCCCTGCATCTCTCACTTCACCTCTCACCGCATCTTTCACTGCATCTCTCACTGCATCTCTCTCTATAAATATCTCTCACTGCATCTCTCTCTATATCTCTCCCTGCATCTCTCACTGCATCTCTCTCTATATCTCTTCCTGCACCTCTCACCGCATCTCTCCCTGCATCTCTTCCTACGTCTTTGACTGCATCTCTCACTGCATCTCTCACTGCATCTCTCACTGCATCTCTCTCTATATATCTCTCGCTGCATCTCTCTCTATATCTCTCACTGCATCTCTCACTACATCTCTCCCTGCATCTCTCACTGCATCTCTCGCTGCATCTCTCACTGCATCTCTCTCTCTATATCTCTCGCTGCATCTCTCTCTATATCTCTCACTGCATCTCTCCCTGCATCTCTCACTGCATCTCTCGCTGCATCTCTCACTGCGCCTCTCACTGCATCTCTCCTTGCATCTTTCACTGCATCTCTCTCTATATCTATCGCTGCATCTCTCTCTCTTTATATCTCTCACTCCATCTCTCTCTATATCTCTCCCTGCATCTCTCACTGCATCTCTCCCTGCATCTCTCCCTGCATCTCTCTCTGCATATCTCTCTCTATATCTATCATTGCATCTCTCCCTGCATCTCTCACTACATCTCTCTCTGCATCTCTCACTGCATCTCTCTCTGCATCTCTCCCTGCATCTCTCTCTGCATCTCTCACTGCATCTCTCTCTCTATATCTCTCGCTGCATCTCTCTCTATATCTCTCACTGCATCTCTCCCTGCATCTCTCACTGCATCTCTCGCTGCATCTCTCACTGCGCCTCTCACTGCATCTCTCCTTGCATCTTTCACTGCATCTCTCTCTATATCTATCGCTGCATCTCTCTCTCTTTATATCTCTCACTCCATCTCTCTCTATATCTCTCCCTGCATCTCTCACTGCATCTCTCCCTGCATCTCTCCCTGCATCTCTCTCTGCATATCTCTCTCTATATCTATCACTGCATCTCTCCCTGCATCTCTCACTACATCTCTCTCTGCATCTCTCACTGCATCTCTCTCTGCATCTCTCCCTGCATCTCTCTCTGCATCTCTCACTGCATCTCTCCCTGCATCTCTCTCTCTATATCTATCACTGCATCTCTCCCTGCATCTCTCACTACATCTCTCTCTGCATCTCTCACTGCATCTCTCTCTGCATCTCTCACTGCATCTCTCCCTGCATCTCTCTCTGCATCTCTCTCTCTATATCTATCACTGCATCTCTCCCTGCATCTCTCACTACATCTCTCTCTGCATCTCTCACTGCATCTCTCTCTGCATCTCTCACTGCATCTCTCTCTGCATCTCTCACTGCATCTCTCTCTGCATTTCTCACTGCATCTTTAACTGCATCTCTCTCTGCATTTT
Source organism: Pseudorasbora parva (assembly GCF_024679245.1). NCBI lineage: Eukaryota > Metazoa > Chordata > Actinopteri > Cypriniformes > Gobionidae > Pseudorasbora > Pseudorasbora parva. The sequence goes on along the minus strand of NC_090191.1, from coordinate 20,317,329 downwards.
TCACTGCATCTTTTACTGCATCTCTCACTACATCTCTCCCTGCATCTCTCACTGCATCTCTCTCTGCATCTCTCACTGCATCTCTCTCTGCATCTCTCACTGCATCTCTCTCTGCATTTCTCACTGCATCTTTAACTGCATCTCTCACTACATCTCTCCCTGCATCTCTCACTGCATCTCTCTCTGCATCTCTCTCTGCATCTCTCACTGCATCTCTCTCTGCATTTTTCACTGCATCTTTTACTGCATCTCTCACTACATCTCTCACTCTCACAAAAGTCCTCCTTTTACTGTATAAGTGTCAATGTAATAGAAAAAAGAAAAAAACCTGTCCCTGACTCTGAGCCAGACTGGAATCAGCTGTTTGTCAATTATTCAATTGTTTGTTTACAGTTTTTATCTGATGGCTTATGCACTTTTTTGTAAACTATTGGCTATTTTTGCAAAACTCTACACACAAATAAGAAATCCCTTCACCAAATCAGCAAAACATTGTAGTTCTCTTGCAAAAGCTAATAAACCTTGCTTAACTCTTCAAAACATCATAAAAATGTATTTTTGTATCAAACAGTTGTAATAAAAATGACTATGAGTCTAATGTCTCGGGGAATAATTAACTCAAAAGGGATTCAATATTCAATATTCATGAATTTATGAATATAATTTGCTAGTCGTTCATTACGTATTAAAATTTTCCGATAGGGAAAAATGTTTAATTAAATACAAGTAACCCTTTACAGAATTGCTTGAAATTATCTTACTAAGTTTGTCCTGCAAGTTAGTTATAGACTTTCAGATCAATTCTCAATAAGGGATTACTGCTTTACGAGCGCATAAGAAACATTACTTAACTGATCAGGACAAATCAATATTTCAAATGTTCCTACAGTTTACTTTACTAAAATAGTAGCATAAGCAGTTTAGGCAACGTTAGGATCATAAGTTTCATTGACTTCGTGTATGTGGAAGAGTAACAGATTCAATTCAAAAATGTCTTTTGGAAGTTTAATAAACACAGACTAAAAATAACACTACGATTCACACAGAGAGTACATACTAAATATGCATAAAGAGAGTAGAAATATAGATAGCAAACGAAAAGAATATGGTACATAAACGAAAAGAATGAATAGACCAAAAATAGAGAGATTTTGAATACTTGCTTTGGTTTTGGCTTCTCGCGTGTATGCGTGTATTGTGAGTTCAAATGTCCTGCGTGTCCGGCGGTTCTTTCCGAAGTCGGTGTGGAGCGGCGGGTCTCTTAAAGTGTGCTGAATTCTCCTCTCTGAAGAATGCCCTCGGGGGCTGAAAAGCAGGTGGCAGATGGCCCTGCGGCGTTTGATGCGATGCAAAAGCCAAAAGGGTGAGGGTCACATTGGCATTTGTAGATCAGGTAGAGCGACGCCCATTTCCTGGATGATCCAATCGATCAGAGAGTTTTCGGCGCGAAACAAAGTTCTTTGTTCAGCTTAGTCCCTCCTTTTGGTCCTTATCCGGGGAAGATATGCTTAATGCATTTTTCTTTACAACGCTGGTAATTTTGTAATAATGCATATTCTGTAAATTCTTTTACAAGATTCGGTACAATCGCATTTTTCTGATTACAAGGATACCATGGATCATAAGTCTGAGATCTGGGAATACACAAATACAGGCTTTCCACTGTCTGTGGGCCTACAAAGCTTGAGTTACATTCATATAATTTCTCCTAATTATTTCAGACACATATAAAAACACTTTAAGCAGAAAAGCATACATTTAATACGTTTTTGGGGTGACTTTTAATCATACATTCCTTTGATACTCGTGGGACTCTATGTGGGTGTGTGTGTCTAGATGTTTGTGAGGTGTCAGATATCGTGCAGGGCCATTTGGGGGCAATAAAAGTCACTACGGAGCCTGCTTGTTGTCTCCCAAGGGAGATCAAAGAGTGGTCTTCAGACATCGTGGTGCCATTGTCGGGCCATTAATCGTATTAACATGATCTGATAACGCCTCGCGAGAGGCGAGAGGCATCTGGCCGTTTGCCAGATGAACAGACCCCGTCATTGTGGCTACACAGTTAACACAAGTTTTCACATAAATAAGCACACAATGTGCCAACTACACAGTGATGAATAAAAAATACATCTGACTTTTCCTTTCTCTGTGCTAAATGTGGGTTATGTCAGTTTGATGTCATACTTTTGTCATAGTTCTGTAAACATACAGGGATCCAAACTTCAAGTACTAGTGTTTATTTACCCACATCAGAACAAACACAAGTGTTTTTTCCCAAGTCAAAACACAAAATAGTAATTTTACTGAGAAAAAAAATCAGTCTACATCGTGTAGTCTCTCTGGGTCTGGCCACAAAATTTTGTCTACATCACATGCAATGTCTTCTAGTCCAAGGCATGGGGAAAATATCTTCTGGAATACTGTATCCAGGCCTGATATGATTCCTGGTCAATATCTCCACATGCCTCCTCCATTGCCTGTAAAAGGGCTTTGCGTTGATGGGGATGTAGAGAGCGCCAGGCAGAGAAGAACTCTTCAATTGGATTCAAGAATGGAGAGTATGAGGGGAGGTTGAGTACATTGAAGTTTGGGTGTTTCTCGTAGCCTTATGGAATTATTTGTAATCACCATATTGACTTTTTGGGTCTCTTGTTCTGCAGTGAACATTCTTCCTCTGCCCGCAGCATCTGGACATTTAGCAATTCTGTAAAGTAATAATTTCAGTATTTTTTACAGTGTTTTTATTGTTGAGTTTCTCATTAGAGTACGGCAGTGCTACAAAACGTAGTGTAAAGTGACTGTACTAACGGATTCTCATTTCGAAATGTCCTTATGATGCCTGCTCCAGTGTAGCGGGTCAAGTTAGGTTGAACACGTGGGCCAGCTTCCCTCAGGGTCATTCCATGGCTGAGTACATGCTCCACTATTACAGCTCTGATGTCATCAGTAATTCTATTTATTTATCTTCTTCCTCTTCCTCTTCTCCATCCTCTTCCTCCTCTTGCTCCTCCTTGTCCTCTTCTTCTAACTTCACCTTCTTGTCCTTGTCGTCCTCACCCTCCTACTTCTTCACCTTCATGTCCTCTTCCTCTGCCTCCTCTAATTCTCACTCTTCTCACTCATCCTGCTCCTTCCATGATCTATATGCATAATGGTCAAATGTATTGGTTATATACATGATATAGAATCACGCAGTAAAGGGCTGTTTGAATGTAAGTCTGACTATCATCCTTTCAGAAAGATTTGATGCCATTTACACTCACCTTAAGGATTATTAGGCACACCATACTAATACTGTGTTTGACCCCTTTTCGCCTTCAGAACTGCCTTAATTCCACGTGGCATTGATTAAAAAATGTGGAATCTGGAATAGCCTCCCTCTGCATATCAGATCCTCTGACTCGTAAGAATGTTTAAGATCATTATTGAAAACACATTCTCTAGTTTAATTTATATTGCTTACCACTGCCCATAAGGGCTGGAATTTTGAGAATTGTCCTGTACTGAGTGTTTTGTCAATGTTTTATGAGTGACATTGAGAGTGTAAAGCACTTTGGTCAACTTATGTTGTTTTTAAACGTGCTATAGAAATAAAGGTAGTTGTTGTTGAGATTTGTGGGATGCACATCCAGGGCATGAAACTCCCATTCCAACACACCCCAAAGATGCTCTATTGGGTTAAGATCTGGTGACTGTGGGGGCCATTTTAATGCTCGCACACAGGATTGCCGCATACTGGATTTTTTTCCCCTCTGTTTTCACACCATTCTTTGTAAACCTTAGAAATGGCTGTGCGTGAAAATCCCAGTAACTGAGCAGATTGTGAAATACTCAGACCGGCCCATCTGGCACCCACAACCATGCCACACTCAAAATTGCTTAAATCAGCTTTTTATTCCCCATTCAGTTTGGAGTTCAGGAGTTTGTCTTGACCAGGACCACACCCCTAAATGCACTGACGCAACTGCCATGTGATTGGTTGGATTACATAATTGCATTAATGAGAAATTGAACAGGTGTTCTTAATAATCCTTTAGGTGAGTGTATATGTAACAACATTCTCGGTGGATTTTCCTGTAAATTTCAACCGTGTCACTCTTTCAAAGAGTTTCTTTCAAAGGTTGTTAAGAAAACAGGGGTCTGCTTTGGCTCTTTGGCTCTTTCTCAAACCGAAAGTTTGTCAGGCCAGAAAGTAATTAGCTGGGGTTTTTTTTTAGCTTGGGGCAAACAGAATGATGCCCACTTCTTCTTAAGGACATAGATATGTTGAGTTGAGGTTTGTGTGGAATTCCATACTGAGCTTGTGATTGGTGTGACATCTCTTCATTTACTGCTACAAACTGATAACGGTCAGACAATTATGATTTAAACCATGCCAATCTAATTCTACTAATGCCAACATAATGTTCGAGTCTACTCAAAATAATATTGTGGTTGACAGTATCAAATGCTGCATTAAGACCGAGTAACACTAGTAAAGAGAGGATTGGATGATTAGAGTAAATCTTTTGTATTGAACAGTAATATATACATATATGTAAACCATGCCAGACCTCTGTAATGCTAGGTGTATATTTTTGTTGTTATATTAAAGTCCTTGGTAATATTCACTTACTGTAGAAAATAAGCTCATTACATTCCTACAATGCATTACATTGCTAAAATGCACTAACTATACATTCTCACCTGCTAGATCCCATTTTTGACATGCTATACAAACCATATATTGTGCTTTGTGAGGTATTTTTCTGAATTTTATCATGCTTTTCCAGATACAGTATAATCATGCATTACCGGAAACAAGCAGTTGAACTGTATTCTGAGTGTCAGAAGAGCATGTTGATCTCAATGTGAAATTATCAGCATCATTAGTGTGGGCGGCAGCTGTATCATTCTTATCGTACTGTCAGAAACAAATGGGGATCTTTAATAACCCTCAGTATGAATATATTATGAGTATGACATGATGCTCTTTTTTTCTTGTCTATAACTTTACTCAGAATGACATTACAATTTAATTCACATAATATCACACACACAGATACACCTCTTTTATGATATGCATGTTTTAAAATTATATATATATATATATATATATATATATATATATATATATATATATATATATATATATATATATATATATATATATATATAATTTGATTTTTAAACTCACTGGCCCATAATGAAGTGAGGTAAAGGCATTAACAGTAACCCACCAACAAGTTCCTGCTCCAATGAGCTTATAGGCCTGTGAAAATTACCTTTCAAGTAGCTTACCACAACAATGACCACTATTGCATGCAAGCAGATGAAATATTTTTAATGTTTAACTTAAGTTTTGTACAAATTTATGGCATAGAATAAATCATCAGTCTCGACACCATAAAGTATGAACAGAAATTCAGTCACATTGCAGCACATTGGTGTGACTCACTGATGTAGGTACTCATCTAATGGGTGAAGCTCTGCCCTCATTTCTCAATGCATCTCGACACATCTCAACTCACCCATTTCAAAGCTGCCATCAATGATACCAACAGTAGAGCTTGGGATCTCAAACCGCCTCTCAATCTGACTGATGGTGCTTTTGGTGTAAGTCCCTGTCAGGGGTTTGGAGAAATAAAAGATGGCAAGTACACCAATACAAATATATTTTTTGACCATTTTTTGGACATACCTGCTGTGCTGAATGCTGTATATATATATATATATATATATATATATATATATATATATATATATATATATATATATATATATATATATATATATATATATATATATATAAACGATTGATCATAATTTTGCACGTTTAATGTCGATATTATGACTTACGCAATTCCACTGAAAACCAAAGCGAGGGAACTCACATTGCATTGTTAACGACACTTTTGGGATGTTTCCTTAGCATAGCGCATCTGAAGTATAAATTAAACTATTCCAATCCTGATTGGTATTGCGTCATGATGTAACATGTGATGGCATAACCGGAAGCTACAAAGGGACACTGGCACACAGCAGAGTTAGCATTCGCTCTTCAGCAAGCACTTTTTGTTGTTTTAAGTCATTTCTGTCAGGACCACTATCGTCAAAGATGATAGATTGACTATTAGCATATAGTTTGTATTGGCGGTATGGTTCTGTTCTGGGCTAATTCATGCAGCCTAGCATTGATAAAGAATGTAAACAGAACAGAATCAACACAATGTACTGCAGATATCATTAAGGTTTATATTAAATGTACACAATAATTTAGAAATGTAGTCTGATTTAAGGGGAATTAGAATACCATATATATAGATATATATATGTGAATGTAGCATAGTGTTCTTTTTGGGAAGGCCGGTGAGAAGACCAGTGAGCAGACCATTACAATACAGTCCCTGACAAAAGTCTTGTCGCTTATCTATTTTCTAGAAATACCTGATATTAACCTGACTTTTAATTAATTAATTGGTGTTAGAAATAGCTCATATGAAAAGCTAAAACCCTCCCAAATGATGTTTAATGCACTGAAATAAATAATTTTCACAGAAAAAATATTTATAATTTAATCAAGACAGAAAGGTCAAATTTTGGCAAGACAAACGTTTTGTCGCCTATACAGAAATTGAACAAATTTACTGCAAATACAAAAATATGTCAGCAAATTAAGTTTTGGTGCTGTGAGATTCAAATTTAATATCTTGTATGACTTCCATGAGCTTGAAGGACTGCATCCATGCGGTTTGGCAAGGATTCATACAATTTATTGATGAAGTCATCAGGAATAGCTAAGATAGCAGTCTTGCATGCCTCCCAGAGTTCATCAATATTCTTTGGTTTCGTCTTCCATGCGTCCTCTTTCATCCTACCCCACATATGCTCAATGATGTTCATGTCTGGTGACTGGGCTGGCCAATCCTGGAGCATCTTGATCTTTTTCGCCTTGAGGAACTTTGATGTGGAGATGGAAGTATGCGATGGAGCACCGTCCTGCTGCAGAATTTGGCCTCTTTTATGGTTGGGAATATAAGAGGTAGTAAGATTTCTTGGTATTTTAGACTATTGATGTTGCCTTCCACCCTGCAGATCTCTCGCACACCCCCATACTGGATGTAACACCACACCATGATTTTTCCGCCACCAAATTTCACTGTTTTCTGGGAGAATCTCGGATCCATTCTGGCTCCAGTACGTCTCCTGCAATATTTGCAGCGACTTTGCTGTAATTCAACAGAAGATTCATCTGAAAAATCCACCTTCTGACACTTTTCCAGCGTCCATTCTTTTAGCAGGCTGTGGGCCTTGGCAAATGCCACACGGTTTTTCAATTGTCTTTTGTTTAGTGCTGGCTTCCAGGCACTGATTCGACCATGGAGGCCATTTCGAGACAGAATCCGACAAACTGTTCTGGTTGACACAGGGACTTCAGGTGATCAGGTCTCTTCAAATCTTTTTTTTAATCCTCTGTACTTGACGCTGAGACACATTGAAGGTGTCTGCCACATCAGCAGTGGATCTGGTCTTCAGCCTCATGATAATCAAAACTTTAGTCTCAGGGTGAATCTGAGGCATGTTTGCAGACGTCTAGTTGCAGTTGATGTGAAGGTCTAGCGTACTGGGGTTCTTTTTATACACACATGAGACCTAATTGATCCATTATTAGTCACAGGTGAAGCTCATATGACAAGGTGACAACACTTATGTCTTTGCAAAAATTGACTCAATGGGCTCCACCAGCTCTTTTATGGTATTTTTGTCCATCAACAGGGGTCCCTCCTTTCACTGGCTCCCTCTGGGTCACTCCTCCGTCCAGTTTTACCTTGTTATCCCTGTCCATTGGTTCATAGACTCCTAGTTCCTACACTGTCACCATGGCCTCATGTGATCTCCTAATTTAATTTCACTTGATTATCCAGGGAGGCCTGTTTTGTTCACGCTTCCATTATGGTGTGTTTTCCTGGAGAAAGTAATGGAAGGTTACTCAGTCCATCTACAGTCTGAAGACCACCTCAGTGGCCCCAGCTGAAGATTCCGCTGAAGCAGTGGAGATCCCTGTGGCATAACCAAATCTTCTTAAGTCTTCTTGTCTGTTGGCTTTTCTGTAGTCTTCCTAAACAATGCTTCTGTCATAGTCCCCTGTTTTCCAGCTCTAGATGTTACTGACCTTCTGACCCCATTTTGGTCTATTACAATATTCATATACCATGGGTATTTGGTATTTACATGGTATTTGCACCTCAACGTAATTCAAAGAGGAAGTACCATGGTACATGTAAAAAACAAACAAAAGTAATAGTACATTTCTTTTTGGTATTTTTTGTCAGTGACCTCTATGGTATAACAATTTTAACTCACCTTGATTCACAAAGCCAATGTCCACATATAGACTAGCACACAGAGATCCAAGTGAATAACCAAAAATTGGCCCGATCACACCTAGTGTATGCAGGCAACCTACCAAAAAAAAAAAAAAAAAAAAAATAGACTGAATTGCATGAGGGATTAGGGAACTTGATTTGAGATTAAACACACACACACACACACACACACGCACGCACGCACGCACGCACGCACGCACGCACGCACGCACGCACGCACGCACGCACGCACACACACACACACACACACACACACACACACATTTTCTCACCAATGCAGAGTTTTCAGGATGTGCATAATCATCTATGAAAGACATTCCGAAAGGGCCGATGCTGGCTTCGCCGATGCCACGAATAATGTTTCCCAACAGCACAATCACCCATGTGGGCGAGCTTTCCTCTTCCCCTTTTTGGCACACTATACAAACCCATTTAGAGTACTCTGTTGGGTATTTTACTGCATTTTACAATTAAAATATTCCACATGCTTTTCCACATAGAGTATAACCATGCAATACCGGAAACACGTTGTTGAACAGTATTCTGGGTGTCAGATGTGCATGTTGACCTCAATGTGAAATTATCAGCAACATTAGTGTGGGCGGCAGCTGTATCGTACTTGTACCTGTCAGAAACAAACAGACACATAAATAGTAAAAGGATTTAAAATACAGATCTTCAAGAATACTAATATTAATGAAATGGGTCTTCATTTAATATTTTAATATGAATATTATTTGATAGCTATCTGTTTCAGGTTGTATAAAAATGCAATTGATAGGAATAAAAAACCATCTTGGTAACACTTTATAAGAACTACACAATTTGAAGTATTAGTTAAGCATTGGTAAATAGATAATTCATCATTTATAAATCATTACTAGACATTAATAGGCAGTTTATAAGTACAGATATAAATGCTTTGTTCTTGATTTATTAGCATATCTATAATGTGTTTAATAATTGTATTTTCCTACTTTATAAATGATCAATTTATCATTCCTAAATTAATTATTACATTATTTACAGAGCAGTTATTTAGTTGTCGTCAGTGGTTCATATGATCATTTAGAAAGTGTAAGTAAAGAGTTCATAAACTATTAAATGTACATTTATACATCACATTATTTAGAAATATAGTTATAGTTACTAAGGGTGTTAATAAATGCTTTATTAATATGTATGCCTACTGTAGTTCATGATTAATTCAGGTTGTTTTAAAACATTTAGTTGTTGTCAGTTAACTATTTCTGTGAGCTCATCTAAAGTGAGGACTATTTATGCCTCGTAAAGCTTTTACAAAGGCTCAGTTCTCTTCTGAACAGAAAAAGGAAACAAACACAACAGAGGAATATAGCACATAGAAATATTTATTTCAAAATGCAAAAATGGAGACTGTACAACTAGTAACTTATATCAAATTTAAATTAAACCTATTTTTGTCATAGAAAATATTTTTCCTGTAGACAACCAGAAACCATAACTGCAGTCAAATTAAACTAAGCCTATGCAATCTGATATAAAAATACATTTATGTAAAGTGTAAACATTGCTGAATAAAAATGTACCAGTGGATTACACTGGATTACTGGAGTGGCAAATACAACAATTAATAAACACATTATATATATATATATATATATATATATATATATATATATATATATATATATATATATATATATATATATATATATATATATATATATATATATATATATATATATATATATATATATATATATATATATATATATATATAATGTGTTTATTAATTGTTGTATTTATAATTATATATTTATAATTATATATATATATATATATATATATATATATATATATATATATATATATATATATATATATAATTATAAATCAAGAATATAGCATTTATAGTTGTATTTGTAAACTGCCTATTAATGTTAATGAATGCTTTATAAATGATGAATTAACTATTTACTAATGCTTTATTAATGCTTCATAGCGTGAGTTATTATAAAGTGTTACCAATAATTTTGTTCTTCATCATGGACACTTTCATTTATCATTGACCCATGAAAGTTACTCACCGGCCTATAATGAACTGAGGCAAGGCCATCACCAGTGTCCCTATACCCATCAGCAACACCCCTTCTCCAATGATCTTGGGCCTGTGAAACTTAGCACCAAAGAAGCTTATCACAGTAATGACCAACAGAAAACCTGCATGGAAATTGTAATTTAACAAGTTATATGTTGTTTAAAAGCATATGGTCAATCAACAGTCCCATTTTTATAGTATGAACAGCAATTCAGTCACATTTCAGCATCAGTGACTCACTGGTGTAAGTACTCATCTAATGGGTGAAGCTCTGCCCTCATATCTCAGTGCAGCTCGACACATCTCAACTCACCCATTTCAAAGCTGCCATCAATGATCCCAACAGTAGAGCTTGGGATCTCAAACCGCCTCTCAATCTGACTGATGGTGCTTTTGGTGTAAACTCCCGTCAGAGATTTCGAGAAATAACAGAAGGCAAGCACACCAATAAAGATCTTTCCAGGCACAAGGGTAGAAAAGGGTACACTATTATAAAACTGCTGTAATAATCAACTAATAGGTTCTACTCTTGTTGCTCAATTAAACTTGCATATAGTCAAATATATTGTCTCTTGCCTTCAGGCTTGGGGAGCAGAATTTGTCCTGCACCTTGAGATGTTTTCTTATGACTGTCTGAATACTCCATTGGTCTGGGTTCAAAGATTATATCCGTACTGTCTGCTAGTCACAAAATATAAATATGACAGAAGACAAACTCTTCAAAGTTGAAGTTGTGTTCTCATGTTGAAAAATTGTTGAAAAAAAAAAAAAAAAAAAAAAAAATATATATATATATATATATATATATATATATATATATATATATATATATATATATATATATATATATATATATATATAATAAAAATATTAAAAATGTAATAAGCATAAAAATAATAAAATAAAAACTAAAATTAATGAAACAAATAACGATGATTTTTCCTTTCGGTCCATTTCATGTTCATATTTTAGCATGATAATCTTACAAATTTTTCAACTATTTATTTAAGGACATTACTTGCATTATTACTTTTGTACAGTTAACCATTATACTATGTTGAACTGCCTTGATGTTTTAAAAAATGAGGACCAATGCTTAACATCAGATTTGTATACGATACTAATATTAATTTCTTTTAAATATGTAAGAATGTATATAAGAATATAAGGATGTGTATCCACCCACTTCTATTATGTCAGAGATGATCCAAGGGAAAATAAGTTCTAATCAAATGCAAATGAACATTAAAATATTTTGAATTCACAATTTTGAAACACTCACATGCCCAGATGTGTCTTAGAGAGGAAGAAGTAGAACAAAACAGTTGAAATATGCCCAAAAGTGGGATCTCTTTATATTCGCCTACAGTACAGTTGTATTAATCTTTAACTTGCACTGGGTGTTCCTTTAAACCTACTGTAGAACAAAAAAACAAAAACAAAACAACATTTCATGCAGTAGGTAAGTTGTTTACATGTGTCACATGTGAGCAGGGATGAAGCAGAGTGAGAATCCAAATGCAGCATGAACCATTTATTAAACACATGACCAGCCATAATCCATGAGAAAACATGCATAGCAGAACAGCGACCGACACCCAACAACTGAAGTACAGAGGTTTAAACACACAGGGGCAAACAACAAATTAACAAGCCACAACTGTGGAGACTAATCAACATAAAAAAACTACAAAGAACTAAAACATCATTGCACAAGACAGGACAAACGTCAGGATAGCAAAAGTCGTCACAAGACAGGGAAACAGTTTGGGATCATGATAACATATTGAAGGAGCAAAAATACAGTATACAGTATATTCTGTATATTCTACAGTATATTCCACTCACTGTTTTGCATTGTTCAACAAAGAGGTCTGTCAAACCACTATATATATATATATATATATATATATATATATATATATATATATATATATATATATATATATATATATATATATATATATATAATTTTTTTTTATCAAATTATTTTTCACCTTTGACCCTAGCCTATTCGTTCAGTAAAATGTTACCCACAAAGATAATAAGGCTGGGGCCTCTGTGCTTAAAAATGGGTACTTGTGATGGTGAGTACTTGCGAACACATCCTCTTCATTAGCTCAACAGCTCTGGTTGATGAGTCAGTCAAGGTCAGATCTCTAATTTTCAATCAGGAATAGAAATATGGACTGAATACAACATGTCCAGGCTGTACTAAAGACCTGTGGTAAAGATCAAGAGCTTTATTGTTTTATTGGCTGTGTATACAATCATAACAAAAAAAATGCCTTCCAGCTATAATGAAACTCTTTAAACGTGCCATAGAATGCACTGATACACTATGTTAAATTGTTCTCTGAAATCTACATAGAAGGTATGTGGCTTGGGTAAGGGCAAAAATCCAGAAAACAGTTTGACATGTCCATTTACAACTCTAGGATTTGTCCCTAGAATTAAATGGTCTGTTATTACTTTATCTGTGTCGCATGTTCAGTCTCTTTTGCTTGTGTTAGATTTGTTCCTTGGTTTGGTTTCCCACCACTTCTTGTTTCCATGATCACCATCATTATGAGTTCATTTAGTTTACCTGTGTCTGTTTAATTATTACTGTTACCGGTCATCATGTTCCTGAGAAGTTTTAATTAAAGTTTATGTTTGATTATTATCTCCTGAGTCTTCAGCTTGTTTCAGGTACCTTCCACTGTTACAGATGACTAGACAGTGACAGAAGAACAGCTAAAGGTGAAAACAGAAGATAATGGATTTGCCAGTTGTTCAACTCTTATGCCTGGAACAAGGGGACGGCTCCCTTGAGGACCACACAAGGTAGTTTTTTAGATCTGGCCTACCTCATACACTAACCGGACAGCTGCCTTTGACTGTTTACTATGTTGGACTGAACACCTCAACGAAGGCTAAGCTGTCTGGGGAAGGTCCTCGAGGGAGCTTTCCTGCTTATGTGGAGCAGGTGCTTGACTTTAACGATTCATATTTTACCATCTGCCAATCTGATTCCACAACCACTCAGCCTCAGTCGCCCCACACCCTGTATCCGTACAACCCCAGAGACGTCCTCTGTCTCTGTCCAGAGCCCAGTGATGTCTCCTAACTCCATCTAGAGTCCAGTGATGTCTCACGTCCATGTCCAGAGTCCGAAGACATCTTAGATCTCTATGCAGAGGCCAGTGGAGATCCACAGGATAATAGACATTTGGTCCACGCCTCTTCCAACTCCTGACAAGAGTCGATAGAGGGCTCAAGCCCCTGACCAGAGTCGAGGAAGGGCTCCAACCCCTGACCAGGTTCCAGAGAGAGCTCTGTCTCATTTTGTCCCGAGTCTCAATCTCCTTCTATCCCGAGTCCAGTGAGAACTCCGTCTCCTGTCTCCAGTCCAGTGAGGAATCTGTCTTCAGTCTCCAGTCCCCAGTACAGAGAGGACTCCACCTCCTTCCATCCCAAGTCCAAGTCCGCCTCCTGTCTCCAGTTCAGAGTGGACTCCAGCTACCCATCCACGGAGGCTGGTCCTGAACTGACCGAGCCACCGTGGCTCCCTGAACTTCCTGAGCCGCTGTGGTCTCCTGAGCTTCCGGTACCTCCATGGTCTCCTGAGCACTGACACCAGTCAGGACCCGGATCACCTGCCTTGGTCCCCAAGGACTCCAAGGTGCCCGTCCCCCATCCCCGCTTGGTCTTTCTAAGGCGTGAGGATGCGCCTACCGGGAGGGGAAAGTTATGTCACATGTTCAGTCTGTTTTGATTGTGTTTAATTTGTTCCTTTGTTCAGTTTCTCAACACTCCTTGTTTCCATGGTCACTATCATTATGAGTTAATTTAGTTCAGCTGTGTCTGTTTAATGATCTCATTTGGGTTGAATATTTAAGATCCTCTTGTTCACTCTGTCCTTGTCTAGTCACTATCATGTTAGGTTGTGTATTTCATTACCTGTTGTCATGTTCCTTAAAGAAATTGATTAAAGTTTATGTTTGATTATTATTTCATGAAACTTCAGCTTCTTCCTGGTACCTCTAACCGTTACAAACTGTAAGAGTCATGAATAATGTTGAGTTCTGGGCTGATTGGCTATTTCGCAGCAAGGTTCATCTCAGCAACTCATACAAGTGCAATCATTGAGAAAACACACTCGCAAACAGCACAAGCGGCTCATGAGTCATGACAGAACACAGACTGACTAAGTTACACTTTTGGCAGAACATCTAAAATGGAGATTGCTGAAATGCAGTTTATTACTGTTACGCATTCTGACCATGTTGCTGGATGAAATGTCTAGGTCAATCCATGAACTGGATGAGCAACAGCCCCCCTCACCAGACATGTTATTCCTCCTGCATCCCTGCTTCTGTGCTTCTCAGAGAAAAGAACCACTCAATCACTGCGAGCCCCCAGAAATAAAACCAAAAAGTGTCAAGCCCCCCAAAGCCTGTGGGCCCAGCTCGCAACCCCCCCCACCCCCCCCCCCCCCTCTTCCTGTGAGATTTCTTCTGTCACAATGCCAGGGCCCACACCCTCCTCCATCTGTTGAAGATGAATCAAAAACAAATGATTCCATCTTTCACTGGTGTGTGTTGTGTCCCCACTATGATAATAGTAACTTTTCAAATGTTTACAGAACAAGTGTGGCTTGTCTCTTTCTCTATCTCTGTTCTGTTATGTGATAGAAAGTTTAAAGCCCTGTCAGACCGTATAGCAAACCCATCTAATCTGCTGCCTGTTACTTGTCAAACTAAGAATGTGGGGGAAAAAATAATACCGTTAAGTTAGCACATTTAAACATCCTTTCACTTAAGATCAAATAATTTCTAGTCAACGACTTAATAACCACAAACAACCTAGATGTTTTGCTTCTAAATGAAACATGGTTAGAAGAAATCTGCAGTGCAACAGTCCTCAACGAACCAGCCCCTCCTGGTTTTAATTTTATTCCGAACTCCCTTAAAACTGCAATAGTTAAGCCTCTTCTGAAAAAGAGAAATCTGAATAACTCCATACTGAGCAATTACAGACCAATAAAATATCTCCCCTTCATAGGCAAGATCATTCAAAAATGTGTCTTCAGTCAGCTAAACAAAATCTTAAACTCAAACGGATACTTTGACCATTTTCAATCTGGTTTCTAAACCGCATCATAGCACAGATTATAAATGATATTCGCTTAAATACTGATACAGGCAAAACATAAATTCTGGTTTTAATCAACCACAACATACTTCTAGACAGGCTGGAAAACTGGGTTTGGCTCTCTGGTATGGTCCTCAAATGGTTCAGGTCATACTTAGAAGGGAGAGGTTATTATTTGAGTATAGGTGACCATAAGCCTGAGTGGACATTCTTAACATGCGGCGTCCCTCAAGGGTCAATTATTGCACCACTCCTATTCAACCTATATATGTTTCCACTGAGCCAAATAATAAAAAGGAACTGTTTACCACAGCTATGCTGACGACACCCAGATCTACTTAGAGCTATCACCTAATGACTATAGCCCCATTTACTCCCTGTGCAAATGCATTGATGAAGTTAACAACTGGATGTGCCAAAACTATTTTCAGTTAAACAAAGACAAAACTGAAATCACTACGTTCTGGAAAAAAATGTCATTCTCAAGGTGAATGTATATCTTAAGGCTAAAGGTATAATAACAAAAAAGTCAGGAATCTTGGTGTAATTTTGGAGTTTCAGTAGTAATGTCAAAGCAATAACTATCAAAAGGGCATACTATCATATGAAAAATATTGCAAGAATTAGATGCTTTGTCTCCAGGCAAGACGTTCATGCTTTCATCACCAGCAGGGTAAACTATTGTAATAGTCTTCTCCCAGCCTTTCCAAAAATACCATTAGAAGGAGTGACAACACAACACACTAAAACATTTCTGGAGGCAGAACAAAGTCTAGTTGGTTCCACCATAACAGTACTGCCCAGTTGACTAAAGGACTTAATCGGGAGTTTACCCCAGACAAGATGCTTGTAACAATGTTTGTGTATATGGGTGAGGAAGAAGACAACAGGGATGGCTGGCTGGAACTCAAGGCTTATTTATTTTCTCAATTAACTCGCACTTCGCACTGTATTTCTAAGTCTCTCTTTCAAAGTCTCTTCGGTTTGGTTTTAGCAGTTCCTCTCTGCTTCACTCTCAGCCCGAGGATGCACCTGCCCATGATCCAAGTGGAAACCCAGATACCTGACCTCCACGCGCCCAATTGCACACTTCTTCGGGTTGGCCGTTAGCCCGGCCAGTTTCAGCGATCTCAGGACGGCCCGCACATGCTCCGTATGTCGTCGCCAATCGTTACTATAGATGATGATGTCATCCAAGTATGCAGTGGCATAGCCAGCATGCGGCCGAAGAATTTTATCCATAAGACGCTGAAACATGGCCGGAGCCCCAAACAACCCGAATGGAAGTGTGACAAATTGGTGTAATCCAAACGGCGTCGTAAAGGCTTTTTTTTCTTTAGTTAACGGCCTTAAGACATTACTACTGCCAATATCCCTTTGTTAAATCCAGTGTCAAATAAAAACGAGCCGTGCCCAGCCAATCGAGCAACTCATCAACTCTTGGCATTGGATAAGCGTCGAATTTTGACACAGCGTTCACCTTGCGATAATCCACACAGAATCGGACTGAGCCGTCAGTTTTAGGGACTAAAACTATCGGGCTGGCCCAATCACTGTAGGATTCTTCTATCACTCCCATATCCAGCATTGCCTCTAATTCTTCCTGAACCACTTTTTTTTTGTGTTCGGGTAACCTATACGGCCAACTGCGAACTACCACGCCCGGCTCCGTCTCAATATGGTGCTGAATGAGATTTGTTCGGCCGGGAATGGGCGAGACCACATTGGAAAAAACTTCCTGTAACTGGGCTATGTCAGTGAGTTGCAACGGCGAGAGGTGATCTCCCCCTGGGGCCAGAGCGAGGGATGTATCTTTTGTGCTCACCTCTGGCCCAAGATCCTCCTCCCCACTCACCGCCGTTGCCAGCATCACTGACTCCGCCTCGCTCCACTTTTTAAGGAGGTTGAGGTGGTATATTTGATGTGCCCCGCCCCTATCCGACCGGAAAACCTCATAATCGAGATTTCCTATTCGCAGTGTGACCACAAAGGGCCCTTGCCACTTGGCAAGTAACCAGCTGGCATTCACGACAAGACGCGCACCACCTGCGCACGTTCTCGTGAATGCCCATCCAAAAGAACTGGACCATAAAACGATTTAGTGTTGCCGCTTGTCCCAAATTACCGGACATTGGATTAGAATGAGGCGCCTGGAAAATCATTTCCCGACGGCTTTTCGGAACTAACCACTGCGTTTTATCTTGTTTTATTTTTGTCTTGGGTCACTCGATAAAACCTGTCTTTTAATATGGCAAAATAAGGATACGAGAGCGTCTGCTCAGGATGGAGAAGCTGTCCATCGATTGATCGGACCTGCGCAAATGCATTTTTGAGCGACTCATCCTGGGACTGTTCCAGAGGAAAATCATCGCGGTCAGTGAGGTTCAGCCTCTCAACACTGCTCCGTTCCTCTGCAACAGTCCCTGTTGGTCCTGGCTCAGCCTCTCCCACCTACACAACCGCTCTCTATCCCCGCCTTGTTTTGTCCCAAGAGACATCCGCACATAAGTACCCCAATAGACAAATATCAAATGCTGGCCAATTCGTCCCCAAAATTAACGGATGTCGGAGTTGCGGACTAACTGCCACCTCCACTCTATATTTTTGACCCCGAAATTGAATTATGACCGTCACCAGCGGATAATCCACCACATCCCCTTGCACACACCGTACCTTAACCAAGCGGCCATTATCCAATGCCAATGATTGTATCAGGCTTTGGTGGATAGCGGTCTGGTTACACCCCCAATCCACCAAAGCCGGATAGGTACCCCCCTCGGGATGGCACACGAGAGCCCAACGCTCTGTCCGGGGATCCCCCGAACCTTCCCCGGGCCTGCCCCCATGGCGGATACCCTCTCCTGGTACGGGGAGCCGGAACTGGCCTGTAAGGGGACAGAGAGAAAACAGGGGAGGGGTGAGAGAGAGAGAGAGAAGCCGCCAGCAGGTGTTTGCCGACCCCTGGGCACACCACCATTTGATCCTCCCCCAGCTGGCTTGGTCCAGCGACGTCGGCCTGTGGCACTGGACCCATTGCGCGGTTTTCCAGTGCCACTTGATCCACGACCTGCTTGATGGTCGACTGGTCCCCCCTCAGCCATCTGCGGCAGGCATCCCGGAGCTGCTGGGCCATCACGAAGGGCCGGCTATTCTCCCGACCCGTTCTCCCGACCCGCTGAAGGATGGCCCGTTGTAGGTCGTCATAAACCAGAAGGTTCGGGACTGGAAGTTGTTGAGCCGCTATCTGCGCCTCACTGGATAACAGTGGGATGAGGCGCACCGGCCAGTCTAGTTGCGGCCACCCACATGCTTCCGCAGACCGCTCGAACAAGTCCAGGAAGGCTTCTGGGTTGTCCTGCGGACCCATCTTGGTGTGCTGCATGCGGGTGGCGCTGGCCGGGGTTGATGATGTGTCCCCGACGGGAACCTCCCGATCGATGCAGCTCCGGAAAAGCATTGCGGTCCTGCTGCTGAGCCAGGAAGAGCGCCTGAAAGGATCGACTGGCTGGAACTCAAGGCTGTTTATTTTCTCAATTAACTCAGGTATAGACGGTGTGCACTTCGCACTGTATTTCTCAGTCTCTCTTTCAGAGTCTCTTCGCTTTGGTTTTAGCAGTCAGTCAGCCCAAGTCCCAGCACGCTGTGTGTTCCCAGCTTCTCTCTCAGCCCGAGTCCCAGCACGCTGTGTGGTCCCAGCTTCTCTCTCTCCGGTCCTCATCTCCTGCGTGGCTTATAACCTGTCTCTCCACACCAATTACTGAAACAAGAGACAGGTGTTCATTGTTTGCCCCTGATTCACTTACGTGCCACTCGCCCTCCGACTCTCTCTCCTGTCACAGACCTCGCTAAACCACGCCCCCCCTCGCCACAATGCTCTTGGCCAGACGAAAGTGTAACTGCATGTTGAAGTTTAACTGTACCAACGACATCAGGAATCATTCCGCCCCTCCATCGAAATACACCAGCCATCAACCATTAATCTGTGGACTAGATGTTTGATGACGTTTGTCCCTAAAATGAGATCATCTCCTTGGCCTGGAACAAAAAGGCATGGGACAAACCATGTTCCCTTAGTTTACTGACAACTGAATCATTTAATGTACAGGCCATAGAGCCAGTATACAATGCTGACAGTAAGTGAATCATTAATACAAACAGGTGTCTAGAAAAGTGTATCCGAGCACTTAATGCATTGTGTATTTTGAAAGACGACTTTCTAGGAGTCAGGACATACATTCTTAAAGGAGCTGAGCAAAGCTTCAAAATCTGTGTCCATTTTGAGGGAAATTTCAACATCACCCACACCTCCCCTCTACGAATGTGGGTGCGTCAGTTTCCCTGACTGTCAGGTGGTATTAGCGCAGTGGTCGAATTTGAGAATCTTGTTGTGCAGTCGCATTTTGAGGAACCAGCAACATGACAACTAAAGCACAAATGATTGGATCTGCAGTGATCGAATGTAGTGTGTGTTGTGTCGCCAGAAATCTTACAGTTCCTTGGTCCTGTTGTGTTCATTTTATACACTCTCGCCTTCAAAACTTCAATCAGCTGAGCCAGCATGTCAGCCATTCAATTCAGACTGGAATGGTCCTTTGTATCCTTATTGGACACCGGGCCAGTTGGTCCCCTGCTTAAGACACTTTAATGTAGACTCAGAAACAATGTTAGAATTTCCAATGCTTTGTGTGGTAGATTGTGCATTTTGGCTGACTGGGTAGGCATTGGTGTTTGTTCTTAACTTATGTTCACGCTGGAAACTGTCTAAAAGCTCTTGAACATCTTTTGCAGTCCAGCACTTAATTCTAACGGCCGTACTTTAAAAGTGCGTGCAATATCAGGGTCTGGACAATTTCTCACAAACCTCATTGCAACTTCAGAATTTAAATTGTCCATCCTTCTGCCCTGCCCTCTGAGAAATTCTTTAACTAGAGCGCCAAGTTTATTGATATTTTGATCACTAGAACTTTCCACATTACATGGCTTCAGAGTAGAAGTGATAGGGATAGTCTTATAAACATCATGAGCCATGTAATTTCTCCCACTTTCAGCATGAATGTCAGTCTTATAGCCGATTTCGCCCAACGCTGGCTTGTTATCAGAAAACTGCATTAGGTATTTGCCTCATCCAATCCGAAGAAATTAATTATCTGTGCCACCTTCAGCCATTTTTTCAAATGTGAAATACTCAGAACATTCTAGAACTAAACTCAAAAGTCAAGAAAAGTTAATAAAAGTTCATCAAAACAAAACTGTCATTCGGTTTTCTTCACTTATCTGCGGAATTGGCCAATCACAGGTGTTGAATTTGGAATCACGCACCGCTCGAGCGTTTGTCCAGGTGCTGAGTTCAGTTAAACACGCGCAGCAATCCTCTGTAAGTGCAGACATTGTGAAACTAAGAGATTCATTGTATACCAAGGTCACTGCGGAACTTTGTGAGATTCCGTTTATTGAATGAGTGACAGCTTTTAGTGAATATAAATGTATATTACCAACACGTATATTACACGCTTCAAAACATTGACCCATCCACATATACATGCGGGATTCACTTGAAAAACGTGATGAATGACAGTTATAAACATTCTTGTCGAAATGAGGCTCCTAAAAATGTCATGAAAACACGATTCCTGGCTGCATATCATTATCCATGGATCACTGAATCTTTGGTAAGTTGTAAGGATCGTTTGCTCTACTCGTGTTTTTCTCTAGTAACTCCAGTCACGCAGCAGCACTTCTGCCACTCAGCCCCGGCTGAGGGGGCGTGTTACGGCAGGAAAGTGACGTCGATGCACGATCCTTACAACTTACACCAAAGATTCAGTGATCCATGGATAATGATATGCAGCTAGGAATCATGTTTTCCTGATATTTTTAGGAGCATGCTTTCGACATGAATGTTTATAACTGTCATTCATCACATTTTTCGAGTGAATCCCGCATGATATGTGGATGGGTCAGTGTTTTGAAGCGTGTAGTGGTGGTAATATACTTTATATTCACTAAAAGCTGTCACTCATTCAATAAATGCAATCTCACAAAGTTCCGCAGTGATGTTGGTATCTCTCATTTTCACAAAGCCTGCACTTACAGAGGATAGACGCGCGTGTTTAATTTTTCGAGTGAATCCCGCATGTATATGTGGATGGGTCAGTGTATTGAAGCATGTATGTGGCCACTTGTCATGAATGGAAAACAATAGTTTTATTCAAATTCGAAATATATATTAGACCTATTAATACAAAATAAATAATAATTATATTGCACAGACAGCGCGCGAAGAGTGCTCCCTTTATAATCAAAGCTGTCACTCATTCAATAAACGCAATCTCACAAAGTTCCACAGTGAACCTGGTATACAATGAATATCTTATTTTCACAATGTCTGCACTTACAGAGACGCACGCACGTGTTAACTGAACTCAGCACCTGGACAAACACTCGAGCGGTGAGTGGATTCCAAGTTCAACACCTGTGATTGGCCAATTCCGTTGTAGATATCTACAAACTTGTCTGTGATTGGCTACATTACTCACCGAGGCGAAAACACGTTGGAAATGTAATCATTTGAAGAGTGCAAAGATACACACTGGATCATTTGCTAGCTCCTTTTCGCTAATAATATGCTATTATTACGAATTCTTACAGAGGATTACAGATCCTAGACAAGCAGTTCTATGCATGGGCAGCATTTCTAAAGCATGGGCAGCATTTCCCTCTTAAAGCAGAAGCAGCAGCAGGTTGGCTGTAGCCTGACAAGCCAGGCCCACATCAAGATGTTTGGTCTGGAAACTCACCATTGACAGGACTCAATCCGAGGGGCGGGATAAACGGTTGTCTTTCAAACTCCCTCTGCACGCGATAGGATAGCGCTACAAACCAACCAGAGCAACGAAGGTGAAGCAGAGCTTGTTGATAGATTAAACATTCGCCGTATCCGGTCGGCAAAACTCCGAACACATCTTCCATTTTTAAGAATGACTTCAGGGCCATTCTTTGTTCTTTTCTCAGAGAAAAGCTTAACTCCAAGTCTTCCAGAGTCGCAGTCAAAGCTAATTCGAAAGACCGCCGTTCGCCAGTTTCTATGTTTACTAGAAGCACGCAAACGCAACTCGGCCATCGTCATTATGGCCCCGCCCACCAACTCTATACACGATGTGATTGGCCCGGCTAGAGTTAGGCGAATACAGCTCAGAAGGGTATTGAGAGTTGCTAGAAGACACTCGCGGGCAGATTAAATTTGCTGCCGCTAGGGTGCGTCTAGATTTCTAGGCTAGGTTGGCTGTGGTTTGAGTTAGAAAATTACACGCTTTTACCCCCCCTCTGGCGCCGGGCCTGGTTTTGTGTTTTCGCTGCATTCACGCAGTAAACCAATTCTGCCTCTCAGTCTTTTTGCCACTCGGTAGGGCGTAATCGCAGTCTCTCCAGCTGACAGTGACGTCACGTGCATTCCCTCTATATAGGTATGTTGGGCTGCAGATGGTGTAATGTGAGCTGCTTAAGGCTGTGCTATGTGACAATATCCACTGTTTATGGTTTAGAGCAGTGTAGTGGTGGGCAGACAGAGGCTTTGTGAAGCACTGAAACAGTTGAAGCAAATGTGCTGAAGCTTCAAAACAATATCCGACACCCGTCTCCATGACACCATCTAGTGGTCACTTGCATACATCTGTTGATCTGAAATAACCTTGACAGTGATCTACTGTTTGTAAAAAAAATAATAATACTTGAATTCAACTATGTTTATACAGTTTATTATTAAATTGTATAATTGTTATAAATGAATGCATTGTCCTGCTGGTACCATCCTGGTGCACAGTGTCTATGATTATTTTGTTTTTCCCTTATTTTTTAGTGTTATTTGTGTAAATTCTGTTGTGTTTCTTGCTAACATATTTCCTCTTTCTCCAGGAGCCAGTGTGGATTTGCACTGGGAAACAGGGGAGGCTAGCTGCTGTGTGTGTATACTGACACAACTGCTTTAGGGTGTGTGTGCGTGTGGTGCCAATGCATTGTGAAGTTGAGGTGGGTTTGCATAACCATCCTGAGTAGCAGCCGGCCTGCCTCATTCCTGTGTCCTCAAACAAACATTGAAAAGAGCGTGAAGGATGAGTTAAAAACTAGTATGTTAAATTAAATATAATGTGGATTACTCATTTCTGTACTAGAATATTCTGCCACTATTTTTTTTTACAAAGACTCCATTGCATCTTAATAGACTTAATTATCATTTACTTTACAAATGTAACGATTACTATATGTACATGAGGTACTGTTTGTGAATATCTATTCACAGTATATTTTTATAATTCATTAGAACTGGTCCTTTTACAATGTGTTTAAAATTTTGGTAACGCTTCACAATAAGATTTAATTGTTTTAAATTAGTTACATTAGTTCACTACTTTAGTTAACGTGAACTAAGAATGAACAAATAATACTTCTACATCATTTATTCATCTTAATGTTAATTTCAACATTTACTAATTAAAATCTGTATTTGTATTTAATAACATTAGTGAACTAATAATGACCAGTTGTATTTTTACTAACAATAACAAAGATTAACAAATCCTGTAACAAATGTATTGCTTATCTGACTGTTCCTTCAGTTTGTTTATCCTGAGTTAAAGGGTTAGTTCACCCAAAAATAAAATTGATGTCATTAATGCCTCACCCTAATGTCGTTCCACACTCGTAAGACCTCCGTTCATCTTCGGAACACAGTTTAAGATATTTTAGATTTAGTCTGAAAGCGTCCTAAGTGTAGAAGCACTTGTGTCCAAAAACGGAATAAAAACATAATCAAAGTAGTCCATCTGTGACATCAGTTAGTTAATTATAATCTCTTGAAGCATCAAATACATTTTGGTCCAAAAACAGCAAAAACTATGACTTTATTTAGCATTGTCTTTTCTTCCGCATTTGTTTTTGAAACCCCAAATAAAGATTCAAACGTTCATGAATCGTCGTATTGATTCGGATCGCCAATGTCACGTGATTTCAGCAGTTTGACACGCGATCCAAATCATGAATCAATAAGCTGATACATGACCGTTTGAATCTTTATTTGAGGTTTGAAATCAAACGCAGAAGAGAAGACAATGCTGAATAAAGCCGTAGTTTTCGTTATTTTTGTACCAAAATGTATTTTCGATGCTTCAAGATATTCTAATGAACTAACTGATGTCACATATGGACTACTTTGTTTTTATTCTCTTTCTGGACATGGACAGTATCAGTGTTGTCGAGTCCGAGTTCAGAGAGGGTTGAGTCCGAGTTCAGAGAGGGTCGAGTCCAAGTCGAGACCGAGTTCAAAAAGGGTCGAGACCGAGACCAGATAGAGCCGGTGCAATCACAGATATATTTATATCGATTCCTCATTCAACCGATGTCTGTGTGTTTGAGAAGTGTGCCAGAGGAAGAGAGGGAGGGTGACGTTAGACATTTTTGGTGGAGATGCTCCTTTATCCAAACAAGGTTTGGATTTCTCTGTGACACTTTTGTCCTACTTTGTAAACAGTAAATATATTAAAAATGTAGTATTATTGAGGTAAATAGGTACAAAAGTAATTCAAATCTCCCAAAACACAGCATTAATGCATAGATGAGGAGTAAACAAAACAAAATTATATATTATTTGTATTATTGAAAATGTACTATATATTTTCTACAATTATGCTTTCAATTTTGAGGTCACACAGACCCCAATGCCCTGATTAGTAAACAGGAAATAAGGACCATTTCAAACATACATGTGCACACAAACTCACCTACACAAAGTCACAAACAGATCGGCAGGCGCGCACACACTGACAGCTGTCTCAATCGAGATGTTGGGCTGCTCAGTCTCCACGACAGGCGCTGAATCTGAAATCGACCCCCTATACCCTGAAATAGGGCATTGTTTGAAGGGACGGCCATTTGTAGTGTTGTCCGACACCAGTGGACATGTTCAAGTGCACTCATTAGTCTCACGTTGTGAGCTGTGAGGTGTCCGACTTTACGCACCCGTCTTCATTCACTCCAAGTTGTATTAGTGAACAAAAGTAGGGAATGTTATTCGTGTCTTAAAGATGAAAGTTTAAAGATTGAGGTTTTAAATTACTGAACTTGTGCTCAAACTTTAATGCACGAACAAACATCATAACCAAAACATCCTGCCTCTCTTCCTCATGTTCCCCTATCCCATCGTCCTACCTAGATAGTTCCCTCTGCTGGTCACATTAGGCATTACATTTAATCTACTGCATATTAACCGTCTATCTGATATCAACACAGGGAATAGTGGATGAGGTTGATGTATGTACCGATCTGTTGGTGTGTGTGTGAGTCTGTGAAAGAGAGAGTTTGTGTGCACATGTATTTTTTTATGTGTTTTAAGTATACTTACAAAGTAATTATTTGGTTTTGTTTAACTCTGAAACAATTTTCGAGTTGCGTTGTGGTAACAATAGCTACGGGTAATGCCAGCAGATTGAGGAGTGCAACAATTCTACGTCATCAAACTAGAGCTCAAACAAAATGGCGCCGCCCATGGTCCAAATATATAATCGTTTTTTTAAATAGATATTTATCTTTCATGGGTTTTCTACTACATTTTTCAGTAAGAGACATCATTTATGTTATATTAAGCCATACAAGTCTCAACAATAGGGGATCCCTTTAACAACTCAAAACGTGTAAACATTTTTTTTATACTGTTGCACAAAACAGTATGTTTCACACAACTTTTTATGTCAGATTTCATGCCGTGAAAGATGACACAAGAACTACAAAGTTTGAAAACCCTAATTCTCAGTTCAACAGCAAAGTTCAAAGTTAAAAATGTTTTACTTTTTAAAAAAACATAGGACAACTTGACTTTTGATCTTAATCTTTATTCGATTCATGAATAAAGGAAGCAAGAGTCACACACTTTGTGCAAATACATTATACTCACCCACACAAGTCATAATTGGGTGGAATCTACATATGCACTCCCTCTCAGCTGTGCTATTTAACACTTTCTTAACATTGACAACAAAATAATTTATATGTTGTTATATAAATTATTTAAATAAAAATATAAATAACTGTGGAACTCATATGTGCAGAATGAGACTAAAGATTTTCAGGCACCTGGCCAGAGAAATATGTTTGTCACCATATTTTGAAAATGACCCAGGTACAAAATAGCACAAAACAAAGTACATAAAAAAGCACACATAAACGAATACAAAATAAATCAACACAGAACATTATTTTAGAGTCTTCAGCTTTTCTGGATCTTTCAGCACAGGCTCCAGCAGTTCGATGTCTTTGGAAACCCATTTCTCATTCTGTCGTTTCCTATTAATCTCTGTGATGGCCATCCATAACAGGATATATGCTAATACTCGAAGACAGTTGTGCAGTCCCAAAAACAGAAACCTGAAGGGGGTCACATAAATTTTTAGTATGCGTCAGTTGGTGCTATATAGAATTGTCCCACCAGATTTGCTCACCTGAAAGACTCGGTATCATACATTCTGCAAGCACCTCTTCCACCACATTTCTTGTGACCCCATTTCAGACAGACGGAGTCAATGAGAGCACCAAAGTAAATGGGAGCAGGAATACCACCTTTAACAGAGTGAAATTACATTAATAACAATGGTGTGCCAGACCTTAATGTGAATAACATCTGTGACTTGTTATAAATTCTTGGGGCACTCTGTCTAAATAAACCAAAACGATACATTACTAGCAACTCCAAATGGGAACTTACCGAAAACTCTTAAAACTAACAGCAGCACGCCCACTGAGAGAGACTTCAGCTCAGGATCCACAATCCTGCAAGACATTTTTTTTTTTTATATTTAACATTTAATACAAATTTCCTCCATATAAATATGGTATATAAATCGGAGGGCCACTGCCCTGCAGAGTTTAGCTCCAACCCCAATGAAACAGCTGAACCAGCTAATCGAGGGTTTGAAACTAGAAACTTACAGCAGGTGTACTTAGACAAGCTGGGGCTAAATTCTGAAGGACAGTGGCCCCCTTCAGGACTGAGTTTGGAAACCCCTGATATAAACAGTACCTCAATGTGATGATGAATAAGGGAACAGAGCCCAGACAGTACACAAAGAATGCAAAAGACTGTAGTGCCAGATAGATGTAGAACATTCTAGTACAGCTGCTCTCTCGTGGACACTGTCCAAGCACTACAGAGGAGTTCCCAGCACTCATTCCCCAGCTCTGGACACATGCACAGTGGTGGAAGGTCTGACAAACACACAAAGAAAAAAAAGAAAAAGAAAGAAACTCAAAAACACGTAATAATGATTTTGAGGTCAATAATTAAAGTGGTGGTAAAACATGATTTCACTTTTCTAACTGTGCAATGTTGCTGTGTGAGCATAAACAATATCTGCAAAGATACAACGCTCAAAGTTTAAAGCAAAGGGGGCTTCAAAGAATTTTTTTTAACTTATTTTTTTTTAAAGAAATCAATTTCTAAGGAGTACAGCAAATGGCCTGTAGGGAACTACAGCCTTTTCCTCCAGGGTTGGTGACATCAGCAGCTCCAATATTTACATAAACACCTCCTCCAAGAATATTAAATTAAAGGGGGCGAGGCCATTTTTTATTGCTGTGGAATAGTAGGCTGGAGTGCCATCTGTCGTGCAGATGCGGGAGTAACTGATAACTGAAAATAACTGATTTTCATCTAGATTGCAGGTCCACTTTACAGGGATGGGGGAGTTAGGGATCAATGGTTAAAATTTATTTTTAAATCTGTCCCTTATAAATATTACCCAAATCTCTGTCTCTGTGCTGCACATTTTTACAGTGAAAAGCTCACAATTGCCGCGAGTTCAAAGCATGAATTCGCACAACGGCTTGTCCTGAAAGATGGAGCAGTTCCAACTTTAAAAACAGAAGCTGTTTACGGCCCATAAGCTAAGCTGTAAGTATGATTAATTTTTTGTCAATGGATTTGTAAAATGCTGTTGATCTGGCGCTGAGCCACTGAGCGCAGTGTCTTTAAATGTTTATTTTAGGTTTCATACACTTCAAATTACATTACACAATCACAAACATGTCATATATCAGGAGAAGTGGATGATCTTAGGTTTAAATCCAGCAGGCCCCCATCTCCGTCAGTGTAAAAACATATAATGGCGGCGCCGACGCCCACAGCCCATGATAACTTTACCGATCAACTAACACAATAATTTTCTACCCTGTTCCTTCACGTAATGGTACATAAGGTGAATTCTGGGTGATTGTGACACTTTTCCCAAGTCATCTTAATGCCAAAAAGTGTCCCAAACACCTCAAATTCACCGTATTTCAGGAGAAGTGGATGATCTTGTGTTGTAAATCCAGCTCCGTCAGTGTTGTAATATAATGACGGTGCGGACGCCCACAGCCCGTGATAACATTACCGATCAACTAACACAACCCATTTTCGATCCTGTTTCCTCACGTAATGCCACGTAACATATATCAGGTGAAGTGGATGATCTTCTGTTGTAAATCCAGCAGGCTCCGACTCCCTGTCAGTGTTGGAAACATGTAATGGCGGCGCCCCACCCCACCCACAGCCCGTTATAACTTACTGATCAAGAAACACATGCACTAGGCGGTTAGCGAATCAGAACACAGCTGGGCCAGCTAACCAATATGAGCCCATTGCGTACTTTTGAGGGAACAGCTTCATAGAATCCAGAAACCATCAGACCGTTTTTACAAGGAGGGTCAGAGCAGTGTAGAATAAAGGTAAAATATATGCAAAAATAATGCAATTTTTTAAAAACGAAGCATGAACACATGTTGCAGTGCACCCTGTAAACAATATCAAGCCTTCGAAAGAATGTGTTTTACCACCCATTTAAAAGTAGTTGTTTACCATATTCCATCCTGTGCCACTAGTAGAATTGCAGCCTGCATGACAAGGAGAGATGTAGGTCACTCCATTCTGTCCACACACTGGATCCCATTGGAAGTCAGGACACCCACAGCCGGCATTGCAAGAAGTGAGATTCTGAACATCTACAGATCTGCAACATAAACAATTGACTATATTATATTACATATTTATATGACCCTGCTGTACATAGGGCAAGCAGATTGTTAAATGGATAGATTGGATTGATGGATAATGTATAGTTTCTATGATGTGATAAGATATACAAAGAGTATGATTGTAGATTAAAGTACCCTTGATAGGGCACTGTGACCCCAGCGACATCTATATTTTCACAGCTAAGAGCGAAGTAAGGTATGGTGAGAAACAATGAGGCAATAGCCGTGAAAAACGTCATTCTTGCAGATCCCAGCAGATCCAGTTTAAACCTCTTCATTATCCACCCGCTCAGTAACATACCCAGAGCCAATGGTGGAATAGTTGTCACACCTACAGAAATGTATAAGCACATTTAACTAACTAAATAAATAAATAAATAAATAAATGGCAGTAATCATGGCAGTTGTCACCTATGAGAAAGTTGGTCTTGGATGCACTTTGTCCAAATTGCTGTTCCAAATATTTTGGCGTATATGTTGTGAATATGGCAAAGGCATTGAATGTCACAACGTTGGAAACCAGGTAAAGGATATAGATCTTGTTGGTGAGAAGACGCTTCAGAGATGGCCCAAAATCTAGAAAATAAGCAAATTATATATATTTTTTTGAACAATAGTAGACCTGCAAACCTTAATTGTATATTCACGGGTTTGTGTGCCCATATAATCTTAGTGAAAGTGGTAAACAGATTTGGCTTGCAGTCTGCTATAGAGGGGCTCAGAGAGGATATTCTACCCGATCTCCGATTGCCCCCCTATAACAGGCAAATTGAATGAATAAAATAATGAGTGAATGCGTCATTCATATAGCGCTTTCATATGTACTATTATACACCCAAAGCGCTTTACACTCGTGTCAGGGATCTCTCCTCAACCACCAAAGCCACCACAAAATTGTACAAAAGGAGGAGCAGGGGAGGAGGAGGGATGCTTCAGGAACTAAAAAGGGGAAGAGGTAAGCTGCTGGTTTTATACTTTGGTATTAATTGAAAGATTAGATGGGCGTACTCCTCCTGAAATTACGTTTATTAACTTCACTATGTGGTCTGTGTAAGGCTGCCATACCTTTAGCAATATCTGTAATGCTGGGTGTGTGTTTAGTTTGGTTTGAGGGGTGGCATTGCTCAGAAGTTTCTTCCGGTAAAGCTCTTGGCAGGAACCAGAGAGGAAAAGCAGCATGGAGAGTAAACAGCCCAGAAACCACATAACCCAACCACCAGGCCCCAACCCAGCGAGAGTCCTGAGGGGTGATGGTCACACTTTCTGACAATGAGAAGAAAATATACAAATAAACAATACAGTATGAGTTAGAAAAATATGTTTTACACCTCCACTGGACTTATCATCTCAATTGACCATTCGCCCATTCTAAGCGTTCAAGTCACACCTGGGACCGCATTTATACTCACCACAGTCACTTAGTTTTTTTGATATCTGATTAGAACAAACAGACTTAACTGTTTATAGTTGGTATATTACCTGTCCTGCAATCCCAAGTGTTATTTTTATTGTATCATTCTTACCTGTTCACAATCCATAACCTAAAAAAGTTCCTGCACTTGGGTTCACAATCAAACTGTGTGTGTTGTCTACCTGAAAGAAGACCATACACTGCAAAATATGCTCTTCTTCATATTTTTGTCTTGTTCTAGTCTAAATATCTAACAATTCTTAAATCAAGATGCATTCACTATTATAAGTAAAATGACAAGATTTTTTTTCTGTTTTGTTGAAAATAAAAATCAAAATTAAGTGAGTTTTTGCTTAAAACAGGCACAATTATTTACCAATGGGGTGAGAAAAATAATCTTGTTTCTGATTAAAATCTTTTTTTTTTTTTTTTTTACGTCCTGAACAGAATTATTGAATTATTTTTCTCACCCCATTGGCAGATAATTTTGCTTGTTTTATGCAAAAACTCACTTCATTTTGATATTTTCCCCCAGAAAACAAGGACAAATATCTTGTGTAATTTTACTTATCAAGTAAATGAATCTTGATTTAAGAATTTTTAGATATTTGGACTGGAAACTACTAAATAAGAAGAGCAGTGTACCTTTATTATGAACCCAGTGGGATCTTAACTCCTCTCAGAGGACTTGACCAAGAGACTCCTCTCAGAGAAATTCTTAAATTCTCTCAGAGATTCCCAAGCGGATAATATTCACTCCTTCATCTAAACCACAGAGAGCAACAATATCTTCATCCCTGCCATCTCTGTTGTTGAGATCAACAATACTTCCTCGAAAAAAGAGTCCTTTTTTCTCACCACAGGGGCCACTCATTGGCTATTCTCTCAGGTAACAGGAGTTCCCATTGAACCTTTTGTCCTAGCTAGAAACGCTACCCTTTATCCACCTTTTTTACTCCACCAGCTGTATTATGGTTTTCCCATCCATAAACTCCTCAGGGGTCCCTCTTTTTACTGGCTCCCTCTGGGTCACTTCTCCGTTCAGTTTTATCTTTTTACTTATGTCCATTGATTCTGCCAGACTCCTTGTTCCTCCAGCCTTTTGCTCCCCTAATTCTGTTTCTTCTGATTATTCTGATTATAACTATCCCATATAACTATTATCTCTAGCTTCGGACAGGCATCTGCGTTGGTTGACAAAATTATATACTTATCGCTGCCAACATGCTGTGCTTAAACCTAGTCAGGTCACTCATTTGTATAGTGTTTTGTACAGTTGTTAATAGATAACTATGCAGGAAGTAATGCAGGACTAATAAGTAGCACTACATTAACACTTCAGCTACTACTATTAACTAACATAGAAACAAGCTGAACTAATCAGTAAGTAACATCGAATTTAAGAGATATTTCCTAATTAAATAATCAATAATTTCTGACTGAGGTTAGCCCCATTAATTACTATTAACTAACTGACCAATTATAACAACATTATTGTGGGTCTGAGATGTAATTAATCATATTCTTTACTCTGAATAAAGTTATAAAATGCATCACTAATTAGTTACTTAAGTGTTAGTCATTATGCAGGAGCTATCTGGACCATTATGGGTTTTCACTTTAAAATAATGGTCCAGATCACCAGTAGTCCTTGAAGAGTGATTGGTTACTTGAGTAATTAGTGATGCATTTTATTACTTTATTCAGAGTAAAAAAGGAAAAAAAATGTAAGAACTACTAGTGATCTAACAATGTTTTCCACTGTTAAATAATGGTCCAGAACACTAGAAGTTCCTGCATAATGACTAGGTAACACTTAAGTAAATAGTGATGCATTTTATGACCACATTGAGAGTAAACAAAGATAAATTCTCACATCTCAGACATGTTAATGTTGTGATTAGTAATAAATTAGTAATTCTCTATAATTTTTCCTTGTTACCTAATTATGAATGATGCCAGTCTCATTCAGTAACTATTAATTACCTAATATCTTAGTCCTGAATTCAATGTTACTTACTGATTAGTTCAGCTTGTTTCTATATTAGTTAGTAGTAGCTGAAGTGTAGTGCTACTTATTAGTCCTGCATTACTTCCTGCATAGTTATCTATTAATAACGGACCATTATGCTAAAGTGTTACCAAAGCTTGCATTCAGTGATGTGCAGGAAATATAGTTTGGGTTATGCGGGCAAAATTCACTTCTGCTGTGTTGCAGCTCTGGGAAGACAACATGTTTCTAACTAAGGCTATTATTGCCAACATATTGTACTAAGCAAAGCTCATGTTTGTTCTTTAAGCTTATATATCAGCAAATCGCTAATGTTGTCTGTTTGTATTGGGGGGGGGGGGGTGCTTGTTGCTCAGGCTCATCTGTTTATCATTGTAATCTTACTTGTTGCTTTAGGCTTACCTGGCTATTATTGAGAAAAGATATTTTAAAAAAGGAAGTCTCAATCTATTATCTCTAGTAGCGCTTGATCGATGTTGATCTCCTAATCTTCACTTTCTTTTATTTCCAAATGGTATGTCGTTTACGGATATTTTGCATTGGGAAGCTCAGAAAAAGAACCCTTCTGTGTGCCCTCTTGATTTCAATGTTTGAAATCAAGAATTTCAATGTTAGCTTCTCACGGGTGGAAGCTAGCGATTATAAGAAACTAGTGATTATAGTTTATAAAGTTATACATAACACCCCCCCACCCCCCAATTCTTGGCCAGAGGCTAAAGACTACAGCCAGCAGAGGGAGCTATTTCCACATGTCTTACACCCACGCATGGGGGATGGGAGATCGCACTCACATGGATTCATTTAAACGGACCTATGGTGAGCAATGTAAGTCTTTTAACTTCTCAAATTAATTTCTATGAAAGTTAAGCTTCCAAAGGCATGAACTGAAAACGCGCTAGCGTGAACACGCGTTGTGAATGTATTTGCCGCAAATGTGGTCGCTATTACCGATTACCTCAGCTCTTATCACGAGAGCTCAACTCTTTTATGTTAAATGTAATCTGACTCCTGCAGCGTTAGTGCTGTGAGACTCACGCGGCGACTCAATCATTATATTGAACAGACACGTTCTAGGAATTTAAGGCACCAAATTCAAAAATAATTTCATATTTCTACTACATTAATGACACAGTTTAAATACAGATTCATCTTTCCAGCACTGAAGTACACCTTTAACACCCCTGGAGCCAAATGGATTACTTTTATGGTAGATGGAATGTGCTTTTTGGGCTTCAAAATCCAAGTTACTGTTTATTCTCATTTTAAAGCTGGGAAGAGCAAGGATATTTAAAAAGACTCTTGTGTTTGGCGGAAAGAAAAAAGTCATATTTTTGGCTCTTCTGTTGTTTTCACTCAGCCGAATTTGCTGAGTCCTCATTATCTGTCTTCCTATCTTGGGTCACTTGCTCAACTGGCCTTTCCTGAGACTCCTGCTCTGCTGGCTTTTCCAAATGTCCATTACCATATTAATACTCCATGGAGTTTGTATAGTTCCACAATGTAGTCCAAAGAGTAAATACTACTACGCATTAAAATAAAGTAAAACTGCACTTATTTATTTTATTTTTTTTTTACTTTTTTGTTAGTGACCTCTAAGGTATGTACATTTTAACTCACCTTGATTCACAAAGCCAATATCTACATAAAGACTAGCACACAGAGATCCAAGCAAATAACCAAAAATTGGTCCGATCACTCCGATTGATTGCAGGCAACCTACAGAAAAGGAAAACAAAAAAAGGAAAAGGAAATGGAATCACATGAAGGACAAGGGTACACTCTTAGACACACACACAACAATTTTCTCACCAATGTAAAAAGCTGAGTTTTCAGGATGTGCATAATCATCTAAGAAAGATATTCCCAAAGGGCCGATGCTGGCTTCCCCAATGCCACGAATAATGTTTCCCAACAGCACAATCACCCATGTGGGTGAGTTTTCCTCTTCTCCTTTTTGGCACCCTATACAACACATATACAAAAGTTGTCTCTGTTGGGAATTTTACTGCATTTTACAATTAAAATATTCCACATGCTTTTCCACAAAGAGTAAAACCATGCATTACCAGAAACAAGCTGTTGAACAGTATTCTGGGTGTCAGATGAGCATGTTGACCTCAATGTGAAATTATCAGCATCATTAGTGTGGGCGGCAGCTGTATCGTACTTGTACCTGTCAGAAACAAACAGACACATAAATAGTCAAATACAGATCTTCAAGAATACTAATTGTTATGAGATGGATCTTCATTAAATATGTATGGATATAGTAATTATGAGTTTTATGTGATGGCCATCTATATTAATTAAAATACAATTGATATAGATATAATCACTTGAAACACATCTTTTAAAATCAACAAATATTTTATTAGATAATAGAAATATACTTTAACTTGATGTTTGGGCTAAATTACACAGTCATTAAGTTTCATCTTTTCTTGATAATGTTATAAAGGTTTTTTAAAATAATATGGAACTGAACATGAATAAAAAAGTAATTGTTAAGCACTATAAAAATGTTTCATCATCGACACTCATTTGTCACTGACCCATAAATGTCAACTCACCGGCCCATAATGAACTGAGGCAAGGCCATCACCAGTGTCCCTATACCCATCAGCAACACCCCTGCTCCAATGATCTTGGGCCTGTGAAACTTACTACCAAAGTAGCTTATCACAGTAATGACCAACAGATTACCTGCAAGCAAATGTAATGTTATTTAACAAGTTCTGTTGTTTCATAGCATACCGTAAAATCAACGCATTTGAGTCCAAAGTATGAACAGCAATTCAGTCACATTACAGCATCAGTGACTCACTGGTGTAAGTACTCATCTAATGGGTGAAGCTCTGCCCTCATATCTCAGTGCAGCTCGACCCATCTCAACTCACCCATTTCAAAGCTGCCATCAATGATCCCAACAGTAGAGCTTGGGATCTCAAATCGCCTCTCAATCTGAGTGACGGTGCTTTTGGTGTAAGCTCCCGTCATATATTTCGAGAACCAACAGAAGGCAAGCACACCAAGAAATATCTTTCCAGGCACAAGGGGAGAAAAGAGATTAAGTTTAGATTAAACCTTTTTTAAGCATTACAGCTATATATGTATATTGTCTCTTGCCTTCAGGCTTGGGGAGCAGCATTTGGCCTGAGTTGTTTTCTTATAATTGTCTGAATATTCCATTGGTCTGGGCTCAAAGAAACCATCCGTACTGCACAAAACTTGGTCTTGGTCTTCACTATGGGCTAGTGAAGAGGTAAACAAATAACCAACTGATGAAAGATGAGAGAAGACAAACTCTGCAAAGTTAAAGTTGTGTATTAATGTGGAAAAATGAAAAAAAAAAGTATAATAAAATGTTAATAAAAAATGTTGACAGTAAACCCTTTTAGTCAATTCATGTTGATATTTTAGCATATTGTTGGGATTATGCAGTTCATGATAATATTAATAATTTTTCAACGATTTATCAAAATATTTTATTCATAACTTTGTACAATCAGCCATTTAGATACAATTTTGAACTGCCTTGATTCCAAAATACATAAATAAACAAATAAAGTTGAGAACCACTTCTTAACAGACTTTAAGACTTTATCCATTCATTTCTATCATGTCAGAGATGATCCAAAGGAAAACAAATTCTAATCAAATACAAAGAAACATTAAAATATTCTTAATTCACAAGTTTGAAACACTCACATGTCCAGATGTGTCACAGAGAGGAAGCAGATGAACAATCAGTTGAAATATGCCCAGAGCGGGATCTCTTTATATTCACCTACAAGCCATTAGACAGTTTTATTAATCATTAACTTGCACTAAGTGTTCCTTTAAACCTACTGTAGAACAAACAAACTGAAATTGATGAAATGGACTAAATTACTAAATTATTTGTGATGTAAAAATATGCTTTTGAGATGCATCGAATTGTACTTCTGAGACACTTTACATGCGTTATACTAAGTGATAACAATGTACTAAATGTATCTTGTATACATTTATGCTGAGTTACTGTTAGGATGCAATGTCAGCACTGTAAAAAAATATTTAGAAAAAAAGTTACCTGGTTGCCTTAAAATTTTGAGTTCATTGAAATACATTTTTTTTTGAGTTAATACAATGAACATTTTTAGAGATTCGACAACCTTTATTAAAATATTATTAAAAGATTTTGTAAGCATATTGGGTAATTGTGTGTGTTTTATTTCTGATGATGCAGTGAAACATGCCAAATTGTGCTATTTTCATGATTTATCAATTTTTTTATGTGATTCAGATACAACATTTTGAGTTTCTATTTATTAAACAAATTTCTTTCATTGTATTAACTCAAATTTTTAATTTCGATAAACTCAAACTTTTAAGGCAACCAGGTTACTTACTTTTTTAAGTTAAACCAACAAAAACAAAATTTGGCACTCATAGTATCTAAGTTTTTATTTTGATACCATAAAAGTATCGCCGTTGTCCGCCGGTGCCCAGCCCTAGAGTTGCTAGACTACATTTGCAGCAAAATAGATAGGGTGCGTCTAGATTTCTAGGCTACAGGATGGCATCATAACATGATTAATTCTGGAAATATGATAATGAGCTGTCATTCTGGATGTGACTACCAATGTAAAACAAGTTAGGGGCTATTTAATGTTTTATGCATTTTGGCGATTCATTTACACAAAAAATTGCATTTTGAAGGTCTGAGAAATACAACTTTGAAAAACAGGGTTAAAAGTGCAAGTTTTTAAAAAAATTATACCATTATTTTCTCCATGTAAATAACAAAAATGCAACTTTGTGAAAACAGTGATGTCATGTTTAATAAGTGTTCTGTCTATAGGTACGTAGCATTTCTTTACAAAGTAACATCGCCAACTACTGACTTGCAAGCATAATACCAATTTTTTTTGTCGTTTTTGCAAATCCATTGTGAACAGGGCGTTTCCATTTTTCCATTTTTAGTACATCATTGCTGCATAAATGTACCCTAAGTATGACTTTAAAGTTGTTCTTGTCTTTTTATGAGTATTTATATGGCAAAATGTACTAATCACCATACATTTAAAACAGATACCATTAACAGCATTAAAAACCAAACAACACAAATCTGCTCTTTCTTGGTGCATTATGTATATTTTGGCAGTTCACATTTGCCTTCTCTGTCTTACAAAATAGTAAACCTGCAGTTAATACATACTAAATGATAAAAATCACTTTCTTACAAATAATTGCAGGTTGCAACAGATTTGCAACGCTTCAATAGTTTGTCAGCTACTGGCAAACCCAGGATACTGTGTGTGCAATTTGGTGTCCTAAAACACAATGTACCAGTTAGTAATTTGTTGGTACTCTTTGGTCATTTCATCATTTACTAATTGACAACATAACTTTGAGGTCTATGGTTGACAACTCCAGCAAAGGAAAATAAGTAAAAATCTTCATTCTTTATTGGAACAGGAAGGCAGTGTTCCCCAATCCTAGTTCTGCACATGCAATAACATGTGAAATTAACATTTTACATTTACATTACAATTATATTTCATTATATGAACAATACACTATATTGCTAAATGTATTGGGGCACCCTTCCAAATCATTGAATACAGTTGTTCAAATCTCTTCAATGGCAGCAGGTGTATAAAATCAAGCATCTACGCATGCAGACGCTTCTACAAACATTTGGGAAAGAACGGGTCGCTTTCAAGATTAAGTGAATTCAAGCGTGGTACCGTAATAGGTTTC
Organism: Pseudorasbora parva; assembly: GCF_024679245.1. Lineage (NCBI taxonomy): Eukaryota > Metazoa > Chordata > Actinopteri > Cypriniformes > Gobionidae > Pseudorasbora > Pseudorasbora parva. Next base: position 20,278,525 of record NC_090191.1, on the reverse strand, counting down.
CAGCAGTGCAATAAGTCCATTTGTGAAATGTATTCACTACTAAATATCCCACGGTAAACTGTTAGTGGTCTCAAATGAAAGTGGAAGCAACTGGGAACAACAGCAACTCAGGAACAACAGCCACATAAAATCACAGAGCAAATTTTCTGCAGATATAGCTACAGGCCTCCAAACTCAACTTAAATTAGCTCAAGAACAGTGCATAGAGAGCTTCATGGAATAGGTTTCCATGGCCAAGCAGCTGCATCCAAGCCTTACATCACCAAGTGCAATGCAAAGAGTCGGATGCAGTGTTGTAAATCATGCTGCAACAGAACTCTAAAGCACTACTACTCTACTATAGCTGCAAAGGTTGGGCCAACTCTATATTAAACCTTATGGATTAAGAATGGTATGTAATTAAAGTCAATGAGCATGTAAAGGCAGGCATCCTAAAACATTTGGCAATATTGTGTTTGTATTCCACAAATGAAAGACTCCAGGAAGGAATTCTTGTTTAAAACTGAAATACATTTAAATATAAGAGCTTCTTGATTTTTATTAAAACAAACTAATCAGCTTTTTTATTCTTTCTTGGGTGAATGTAAATGTTATAGGTTGATTTGCCTTAAAACATTTAATCAACCAGTATGTAGTAATGTTCAAAGCATTGCTCTGTTTGTTTGAGTAGCTGGGCAACAATGGCTATACTCGCATGATGCGGGGCAACTTTTTTCAGACCAATGGCAGATTGGCAGATTTTTGGTAAAACTGATTGAAAATCACTTTTAGCTTATAACTGTACCATAAAAAAACAAACAACTCTGGATCCTAAAACCGATAGTACAATAGAAGAGCATAAGTGTTATGAAAAGTGACAATGGCGTGGCCTGCAGTTCTGGTCCCTAAATGTATTAGTGGTTCTCCACCCATTTCTGTCTCAAAAATGTCTCCTGGTTTCCCTGAAATAGTTCCATAATGATGTTGTGGTGCTCATTGCAAGCCTTGACTATTGGTTGTTTCTGTTTTTTCTCTGGTATCAGTTTTAGATCCATCAGGGTGGTGCATCTCTGGAACCTGAAGTTCAATTTCATGTTGCTTGCTGGCTGTTTGCTGTAATGCTTTGACCTCTTCTTTACTATACTGCTTCCGCAGCAGCACAATGACAGCAATGATGAAGAAATAGGAGCATCCACTTAAACATGTAGTCAGGCTCAAGAAGATCACTCTGAAAACAGAACACCAAGGTTTTTGTAAAGACATCCAAGGTTTTTCAAAAGTGAGCTTTAGGAATTTAGTAAATATACAATAGGGCCTATATTTATATGGGCATTTAAAGACTTAAGTATCAGATGCTTTGTCCCATATTTTATAATGGCATATAATTACAAATACACACCTGTACATATCTGAGTCATACATCCGGCAGGCTCCTCGCCCCCCGCACCTCGTCATTCCCCATTTTAAGCATGTTGAGTCAATGAGAGCTCCAAAATATACTGGCGCAGGAATACCACCTCCAGAAAGATATTAGACATTATTGCAGTTTACAGAAAACATAATAGGCACAAAATGTAAAATATTATAATAGTACAATATTGCCTTACTGCTTTTTTTATAGTTAGACATTTATAGCTCGCCTTAGTAGCTAAAGTAACACTTTATAACCATAATCTGAACATTAATTGTACCTAGAGTTCGCATCACAAGAGTTTGAATACCCAATGCCAGTGACTTCAGCTCAGGTGCAATGCATCTAAAAACACATATTATAAAAGGTAAATACATGACATACAGAGATGGAATTGTAAGTCAGGAATACTTCAAATAAAAATAATACACAGAAACATATACACAGGTCAGGCATAATATTATGACTTTCCTATTATTGTGTTAGTCCGCCTTTTGCTGCCAAAACAGCCCTGAACTGTCGAAGCAATCCACTAGACCTCTGTTGACCCCTGCCCAATGTTGGGGATTTCAGCGGTGGACAGGGGTCAGCATGGGCACCCTCTCTGGTCTGCGGCTATGCTACCACATAAACAACAAACTTTGATGCACTTTGTATTCTGACACCTTTCTATCAGAACCAGCATTCATTTCTTGAGCAATTTGAGCTACAGTAGCTTGTCTGTTTGATTAGACCCCATGTTGCTCAATGCTCCCCACGTGCATCAATGACCCTTGGCCACCCATGACCCTGCCGTCGGTTCACCCCTGTTCCTTCCTTTGACCACTTTTAATAGATAATGACCATTGCAGACCAGGAACACCCCACAAGAGCTGCAATTTGGGAGATACTCTGACCCAGACATCTAGCCATCACAATTTAGCCCTTGTCAAACTCGCTGAAATCCACATGCTTGCCTATTGTTCCTCCTTGAACACCTCAATTTTGAGGACAAAATGTGCACTTGCAGCCTAATGTATACCACTCACCAACAGGTGCTGTGATGAAGAGATAATGAATGTTATTGAGTCAACATGTCAACATATCAAGTGAATATTTTGTCTTCAAAGCTGATGTATAAGATGCAGGAAAATGGGCAAGCATATGGATTTGGAACGTGGATCATGGGGATGGCCAGGTGCATGTTGCTTAGCTTACCTGGGGAACACATGGCAGCAGGATGGGAAGAAGGCAATGGTGGAGGCAGTGTGAAGCTGCGAAACCTTGGATGGCTTGGGTCCTGCCATCCATGTGGATGTAACTTTAACATATACTATCGATCTAAGCATTGTTGCAGACCATGTACACTTACATGTGTGTAATTCCATTGAAATGGTATTGCCAGGTGGCTGTGGCCTCTTTTGGCAGGATAGTGTGCCCTGCCACAAAAAAATAATAAAACAAATAATAAAACAAATTGGTACAGGAATAGTTTGAGAAGCACATCAACGAGTTTGAGGTGTTGACTTGGCCTCCAAATTTCCCAGATCTCAATCCAATTAAGTATCTGTGGAATGTGCTGAACAAAGAAGTCCGATCCATGGAGGCCCTACCTTGCAACTTATAGGACTTAAATAATCTGCTGCTAACATCTTGGTGCCAGATACCTGCTTCAGAGGTCTAGTGCTGTCCATGCATTGACAAGTCAGGGCTGTTTTGACAAGTAAAACTAAACTAAACAATATTAGGAAGGTATATTCAAAATACATACTGCTTTCTTTTTCTAATGGGAGCAAAACATTTCCAAGACTGTCCAAAAAAAGGTTCAGGAAGTCCTTACCTGGATAAACAAATGGACCGATAACAGCAGATCGGTCCTTTCAAACACTCCCTTTAATATCTGCGTAAGATACTTAGATGGCATAATTAAACTAAGGCCAAATCATGGCTTAATCTAAGCCCTGTCTGTGAAATGTCTCATTTACATATGTCCCATACAGTAAGAATATTTGATAACACTAGAATACCATGCCTATTTCAGCTGGAAAAAGGACAATACGGAAGACACATCTTGCCCATATGGAAGTTACACATTTGGATTGGCAAATATGCTACATAAAGATGGGCACTGGGGTAGCTTTGACCTAATTAGGGGAAAGTCAACACTGACAGGGACGGCAGAGCGGACTCTGCCAAAGGAAAGACATGGACCATGGAAGAATACACATTTCAGATTAACTGTAGGGATCACAGCATATGGACACCTAGCCTGGCACAGGGCTCAACCACTGGGCTTACTATACTCAAACAGGGTTCGCCAGCTGGGGAACTCACCTAAGAGCAGTATAGCACACATATACGGTCCTTAGGAGGGGAATGGCGCAGCAAGCGAGACACTAAGCAGGTATCCAGTGTTACTGGCTACTTGAAGTGAGTACACGAGAGGATACCAGCTCTACAGTGAGGCTATAGAATCTTGGGTGTCTCCCAGCTCTCTATTTATTTATCTACCAGCGCCAATGCCCAGGAAGAAGCAACACTTCTGGTAAAGTGAGCTCTCCACCCAAGGGAGAACAGCTCACCAAGTTGCAAACTTGGTATCCCAAGATGATGGCATCCACTTTCCGGTGGGCCAGTCTCTGCTTGGATACAGCCTTTCCCTTCTACTGGTCTCCATAACAGACAAAGAGCTGGTCTGAGGTCCTGAAGCTCTGTGCCCGGTCCATGAAAAGGCGCAAAACATGAACGGGACAGAGGAAAGTGAGGGCTGGATCTGCTTCCTTCGGGGAACCACTTGCAAGTTCACCACCTGGTCCTTGGAAGGAGTGGTGGAAAGCTTGGGTTCATATCCGGCCCGAATTCCAGGCACAATTAATCAAACAAAAATGCTTGCAGGTCCTCTAGCCTCTTAATGGAAGCCAGTGCAGTCAGGAGTACTGCCTTTATTGACAAAATGTTTAGCTCAGTTGACTGCATTGTTCCTTAAGGGGCTCTCTGTAAGAGAAGGGTCCAGCTGTGGCTTGGGCGTTCCTCTCATGGAACAAGAACGCCTATTGGGCGTTCCTGGTAACGTCTCATCGAACCAATCGCAATAATTTTCTCACTGGGTATGATGTTATTATCCCCTTCCATATGCATGATTTTTTCCCCAAACCAGTTCAGCGGAAATGCCCTGCAACCAATTTAACATTTCATTGGCCATGTCAATCACAATAACGATTGCCTACACCCAACCCTGATCTCTAAACCTACCCATCACAAGAAACATTCTGCATTTTCAAAAAAACATAATTTAGTACGTTTATAAATCCATTTATATTGTGAACACACACACACATAATGGTTTTGTTTTAGGTGTAGACATATACGCGGAACAACAAGCGGGGATGATGGTTTGTTTAGGCGTAGACATTCACGCGGAATCACACAGCGTAGACATACACGCTCAAAATGCGTACAGATAACACACCACTTGGCTTTAGAAAGTGCCGTGTATGTTTATGCAAAGTCATAATGTCATGGTGTAAGATGATAGATCTTATTTTGAAGCTTCTGTTTGAAAAAAACTAACTAGCGAATGTTGAGTATAATAATCCAGATGTTAACAGCCAGCAGTTCAGCAGAAGAGGCGAAGAAGAAGAAGAAGAAGAAGAAGAAGAAGAAGAAGAAGAAGATGAAGTTCCAGTCTGTGAAAACGGTAACCCCCCACCAGCACGATAACGCCCATTTGTGGCCGCAGTTGGATGATATTGCTCTGTAAAGCTGTAAGCACCAACGAGAGATCCTCTAGGTACGGGGTGAGAGCGAGGAGGATTTAGCTTTCTCGCACCCCTCAGGAACCTGATAATCAGGTCATGCTTTCCCACAGATTTACCATCAACTGCATCGTGATGTGTGACAATTGTGGCAACAAATTAGGGGGAAGTTAACACCGGGATGGACGGCAGAGCGTCTGCCAAGTGAAAAACATGGGCTCACCGACAGGGAAGCTGTACCGTAGAAGAATACACATATGGGATCATCGTAGATATCTACGGATTTAAAATCAACTGCATCATGAGTGGGGTGGTGGGAGACAGCCTTTGCTCCAACCCTTTCTACAGACAGGAAATCACCATTCTGATTGGGCATCTCCCGGGGTCTTCCCGGTAAGAAGAACACAGGTTCTACCTCAAAGCATAAGCAAGCTTAGTATAGGGCTTTCTTGCTCAAGTGATGGTGTCTACCACTGGCTGGTCTACCACCATGTGTACGCTGGAACCTGTGCAAAAATCCATTTATGAATTCCAGTCAGCAGAAGGTTGTGCGTGCGTGCATCTCAACTCTGTCTCCTCCCCGAAATCACCATTTATGGAGCTTACAATACTTTGTTTTACTATGCATAACCTCATCAGCATATGATTTCCATGCATATTCCCATCTACTTGACACAATGTTTAACACTGTCAAAGGTACATACGTATGAACTATAAATGCCATCAGTGCCTTACACATTAGATTGCTGAAAATCACCCAATATATGGGGGTGGCAGTGGCTCAGTGCAGGTTGTCTACAAACCAGAAAGTTGGTGATTCAATACCCGGTTCCACCTGACCAAGTGTCAAGGTGTTCATGAGCAAGAGACCTAATCCTAGCTGCTCCCGACGGGCTGGATGGTGCCTTACATGGCTGAAATCGCTGTCGGTGTATGAATAGGTGAATGTGAGGCGAAAATGTAAAGCACTTTGGATGGTCTTTTGAAAGCTCTACATAAATAAAGTCCATTACCCTTTCCTTTTTGTGTTTTAGAATCAATAAATCAAAATATCCATAAAAGCAAAATTGTATAAAATACCTTGCAGATACATTTTTTAGAATATAGTTTGAGACATGAGCACCCTCATTCAGCACAGAGGTGAACCAATTACCTCGGAACTCTGGGGAATGCCGGGCAAAATGATAACATAGCCGAATCTGATGGTCCGAATGCACTAGACAGGCCCCCAGAGACCATACAAGCAAGACCAGAGGGACAACAGATGTATCCGCAGTGGGGCAGCAAGGTGGAACACAGGGACCTGACTCAGAAGGCGTAATATCCCAAAGTGGGGTCTGAGTGTGCAGTGCAACACACACCTGGTTCCACTGTTGGGCAAGTGGATGCATGAGGAGGCCTCGTGTCCTCGAAGCGCATGCTGCTGCCCACTGGCAATCGAAAAGGGGTATGAGGGTGGCAAGGCATAGTGTAACAGATGGCAGCAGGGTGGAAGCACCAACTGGCCAGTGGGGCAGGATGTCTCTGTTCACCTCTGTCTGCTTCTGTGCAGCCTGTCACTGTGGGCAGCTCCTGCATTAGACCTGAATCAGTACTACACTTGTGCAACTCCTTAAGTGCCTTGGCCTAAACAAATCTGCTAGACAGCCATGGTGTACAGGGTGGAGGCAGGCTGTCCAGCGAAAAGCCTTGCCTTTAAGAATGGATGAGAACGTACAGGCCTTGGATGGGAGACACGGATTACCCCTCCAGGTGGCATTGCTTTTTGGACAGAATTGCATTATAACAGCGTGCTACACCAGGGGGATCTGCATGTACCCCATGGCCATCCAAACATCAGAATTAAGAGGCACCGGACCGGTTTCTGGCAAAATCCTCAGTGATCGACATCTGATCGTCCAGCAAACCCCCTAATAAAATGAACGGTCCTCCATGAGAAGGACCAGCGTGCTCCTCCAGAAGCTCTACAGCTTGCGGTTTGCCAGAGCTTTTCCCTAAAAGCATGCTTTTTTAGGGAAATAAGCTTTCTTTAATGTGCTGAAGCACACAAGGGAAACCTCAAAAGTGACTGACTGAAAGGGAACCAAGCCTATTTATATATGTTTAATATTAATATTTTTACAATAACTAGGACACATTTCTCAATAATAAAAATAAAATTTCAGCATTGCACAGTAGTTAATTTTCTTGTTCAAAATGCACTAGAACAACAAAAACCCTTAATTTAAATCATAGTTAATAATGAATATATGTTCCCCATAAGTTTTGCCCACTTTTGTATAGATGGTGATACAATTGAAAGACTAACACCTGTATAAGTGTCCAGCTTCATCTAATTGTTTTGATAGTTGTCAGTATTTCAATATGGTATTACTGTAGAAATGTAGCCAATTGCTTTCTTATTAATATTTGCATTATGTTAGGTTTTGAGTATGTAAAGAACATGTAAGATTGTAATTCTTCTAAAAATACATAACTTTTTGCATGGAGAAAGTGAGAAATTAATTAATGTAAGCTGAAATAAGTATTCAGTAACAAAGCAATGATAAATGATCCATAGTTTAGCCCACATAAACTGCTGTTGTGCTCACTGTGTGAAGAGATTTGAGAAAATGATGAGACATTTCCCCTAGCATTGATTAAAAAAAAATAACTGTAATACTATTTTCTGAAGAATATGCGAGTGCTTGCCTGAGCAAATCTCACTCCCACATTCTTGCCTTGCCAATGACCAAAAACTAAATTATATTCTGGTGGTAACTGACCGTATAGTGATCATGTATCCAGGAGTAGTGCCAAGAGAACTAATGAAGGAGCTAAGGACAGATACAGCCATGTAGGAGGTGAAACTCCGGGTACATACTGGCCCACGAGGACACTGGCCCAGAGACACAGATCTGCTGCCCTCTACTGGTGAGGGGGTTAAGACACAGCTGCAGTTGTGGAAAACCTGTGATAAAATGTAAATGAGAAGAAAATATATTATAGTATGTAAAAGAAGGCTTACAATACTTAGGTGCCTTGAATTTAGAAAAGAGTTTTAGGAAGAAAACAAAAATACATTTTTTAGATATGTACCGTATGTTTTCCTTGTCCAGTGGAGGTGGAGCATCCTGCCAAACAGGGTGACACATATGTAATGCCATTGTCAGAGCACACAGGATCCCATTCAGACGTAGAGCACGAACAGTCCTGGTTACACTGAGACATGAGTGAGCGCTCATCATAAGATGTATCAGGAGTCCTGAGGAGGAATTTTAAGATGTGTGTTTGTTTCCAGTTTGAAACACAATGGCCATATTCTGACCATGAGCCAATGTTGTCTTATAACAGTGGTTCTAAATTGTGTTCTCAATCCATTGGCTGAAATCAAAATCGTATACTTCCCTACTATATAGCAGGAGAAAAACAGTATGTGACAAAATAAGTAAATACTGTATGTCAGAATTCACAGTATCCATAAAAGAGTAGAGAAAACATACTCAAATGTTCTATTTCTGTATGTTTCAGTTGTGTATTCAGTTGTGGTTAGAATTATTGGCACCCCTTAAAAATAATCAAAGATTGCTGTAAAAATAAATCTCCATTGTTTATACATTTTGATCTTTCATTGAACATATTACAAAAATCTAACCCCCTAAGTAAAAGAAAGTGAAAGTGGGGGGTAAATCACATTATGAAATGAATGCTTTTCTCCAAAACACATCGGCCTTTATTCTTTGCACCCTTTAATTGAATACTTTTTGCATCCTCTTTTTGCAAAGATAACAGCTCTGAGTTTTCTTCTATAATGCCTGATGAGTTTCGAGAACACCTTACAAGAGAGCAGAGATTTCTGATTTCTTGTTAGTTGTTCTCCAGAGACCTTTCCTTCATACAGAATCTCTCCAGCTCCATGTTGGTACTTCTTCTCTTCCATTCATCCCACTCTTTTTCTATAGGGTTCAGGTTAGGAGACAGGGATTGTCATAGCAGAGGCTTCATTTAGTGCTCAGTGACACATTTTTGTGTTGATTTTGATCATTGTTCTGATGGAAGATTCAACCATGGCCCATTATTCGATTTCTAGGAGAAGCCATCAGGTTTATATTTCTTTTTTGTTTTTGTTTTAATCTGCTGGTATTTTCTAGAATCCATAATACCATGTATCTGAAAAAGATGTCTGGGAATTCCAGCAAAAATAAATACATTAATTAATTTATTAACTGAATATGCTGGAGTTTGTTTTTGGATGAGCGAGAAGGATTGTTTCTTGAAACCCTCCCAAACAACATGTGGTTGTGTAGGGTTTGTTTTATTTATTTAATTTTTTGTAGGTTTTCTGACCACACAACTCAACTATTTTAAAAAATAAAAATTAAGGGGTTCCATTAATTGTGGCCAACATGTTTTGGAGTAAAATATTTATTTCATATGTGAATTTCAACCCACTTTCTGTCAGACATAGACAAGGACATAGATGGATTAGTGCAAGTGCAAAGTTTAATAACAGAGGTAACGGACACAGGTGATACTTAGATGGATGGTGACACTCAGACGAAGGACGACTGAGGTGAAGACGATGATGATGGTGAAGACGAGGATGACAAAGGAGACGATGCCATTCAGCCATTCTCAGGCGTCTCGAAGGTATTCAAGGTTACGATGGTTGGTGATGAATTCAAATGGATGTTCTGCTCCCTTCAGCCAGTGTATCCATTCCTCCAAGGCGAGCTTGATCGCCAGGAGCTCCCGGTTGCCGATGTCATAGTTCTGCTCCGCCAGTTGGCAAATCCCAGGAAGCACTGCAGCTCCTTGATGGTGGTGGGCTGAGGCCAATGGGTGATGGTGTCCACCTTCCTCTGGTCCATCTTGACTCCATTGTTGTCTATGATGTACCCAAGAAACTGGACAGTGGAGACATGAAACTCACACTTCTTGAGCTTGAGATTAAAGGGATGGTCTTGGAGCTTTTGCAGGACTTGACAGATATGCTCTTCATGCTCCCTCAGGTCACTAGAATAGATGAGATAGATAGATAGATAGATAGATAGATAGATAGATAGATAGATAGATAGATAGATAGATAGATAGATAGATATAGACGATGACAAACTTGTTTAATCTTGTTTCATCCTGGAATGCTTGGTAAGCTGGGGGAATGGCCAAATTGACTTGAGTTTCAGGACTCTCTACTGAGGTGGACTGGACTGGTAATGATGAAGGAACTGACGATGATGATGGACCTTTTCGGCGAGGACGATGAATACAACGATCAAAGCAGTTCTCACCCCATTGCAGGATCTCTCCGGTGGACCAGTGGATATGTGGCTGGTGTAAGATAAGCCAGGGGCATCCCAGGATGATGTCCACAGTTGACTCCTCCAGCACCATGAACGTGATGGTTTCCTCACGCAGATGACCAAAGTGTGGGGGAGAAATGGTGGTGATTCTGAGGTCGACGGGACAACATTGACGTTGGACGGTTAACTTTTCGAGGGTTTGCTGACTGATGAAGTTTCCTGCCGACCCGGAGTCGATGAGGGCTTGTGCTGCAACAGATGAGTGAGAATTACAAACGAATACAGGCATCTTGGTACGGTTTGCCGTTAAAGAAGGTCGCACGGGGCAGGAGGTGATGCCATGTCCATCTCCCCCACAATACAGGCACAGATGTTGTGATATCCTGCGTTGGCGTTCGGTGGTGGTGAGATGGTATGAGTCGATCTGCATGGGTTCAGGTGCTGGAGGTGCGACAGCTGTTTGAGCGGGCGGAGGATCGGCAGCGGGTGAGGAGAGGCCACAGGCAGAGAACCGTTGAGACAGGCGGATAGTTTCCTGGCTGAGGACCTCCAAGACCATGGCATCCTCGTAGACTACAGTAAGTTGCTTGACATCAGCGTGGAGGCCGTGGCGAAAGGCGGTGACGAAGGCTGATTCATTCCATCCGCTCATACAGGCCAACGTGCGGAAACGCAATGCATAGGAACTCGCTGTCTCTCATTTGCCTTGGCGAATAGAAAACAGTTGATCATGGACAGAAAATTCAGTTTGTTGACCAAATACCTCTTTTAGATGAGTGCAGAAGGCGGTAGTTGCGCCGATGACGGGGGCATCCGCTTCCCATAGTGACTGTGCCCAATGAAGGGCTCGGCCTGAGAGTAATGAGATGATAAACGCCACCTGGCACCTGGCTCTTGCTGTGGAACAGATAGGAATTCGCTTCCATATACAGGGAACATTGCAAGAAAAACCCGCTGCAATCCTCCGCCGTGCCGCTGTAGGTAACTGGTCGGGCCATGGGACTTACGCAGGCAGTCGACGAAGTAGCGGTGCCGGTGTTGAAGGTGATGAAACGCTAGCATGGGTAGCGGTGGAGGGAATGTCATGAACCAGTGAGGACCGTACAGCGTGAACCAGTGTGGTGAAGTGGTCTGCGGTGCTGTCCCCGTCTGTGTCTGAAGAGCTCTGCATTTGGTCTGGTCTTCTGTCAGACACAGACGAGGACACAGATGGATTAGTGCAAGTGCAAAGTTTAATAACAAAGGACACAGGTGATACTTAGATGGGTGGTGACACTCAGACGAAGGACGATGGAGGTGAAGACGATGATGATGGTGAAGACAAGGATGACGAAGGAAACGAAGATGATGAAGACGATGAAGGTTTCAGTTGAGGGCTTCTATGAAGGACAGGTAGTCACGGGCAAGACCAGACGGTGAGTGTGAGGGTGAGGAGTGTTTAAGTAGTGTTTCTGGTGATGGTGCACAGGTGAATAGAATGCCGGTGATGGGGAACGAGTGGGTGTGGCAATGTCTGATCACTGTGCGGGCATGGCACTTTCAATTTTACTTCAATTAAAGGTTATATTTTAGCATTTTTTTATTTTAATGAAAGATTAAAAGGATTAACAATGCAGATTTAATTTTACAGCCACCTTTAATTATATTTACCAGAAGACAATAATTTTGAGCACAACTGTATCTGTATATTTATTGCTATTTCCCTGATGTCCATTTTCCCCATTTGTGGAATACATTGGATAAGCTGTATATGGTAGTGATTGTATCTTAATTGCAAAGAAATATAATAAATCTGGTCCATACAACTTGTGTTTTATTTTCTAAATTCTCTGAAGCCGCATAATAATTTTGTATGAAGAACATTGCATGTAACAATATATTTCTTTGTACAATAAGGAGAATGAGAAACTGCATAAAACCTAATTGGTTTTCCCCTATTGTCAAACAGCATATTTGAATGTGAGAAAGTGAATAAGATTTGAGAATTAGTGTAGTCCTTTTACAATATATCCCACATTTTGAGAACCACTGATTTACAGTTATACAAACATTTTACCCATTGTAGGACACAGTGAGCCCTGCCACAGGCAAATTGTCACACTTTGTGCCAAAATGTAGAAAGAGGAGAAGGAATGCAGAGAAGGAGGTGATGAAGGAGAGCTGAGCCCCTGCCACAACGCTCAACTTGTATCTTTTCATTAACAAACCGCCCAGGAATATTCCCACGGCAACCACAGGCAGGATTAGGACACCTGTGGGACATGACAGGTCTTTAGTTTCAATTAATTTCAAGCCTGATATGCTTCTCTGTGTGGGATAAGTTGTATACTTGGGTTTCTTGGCTTCGGTGTGACTGATGAATTTGCCCCAAAATACTGTAATTGAATATGACATATGGCCATTTGTCACTAACAAAAGTTAATGGAAGTCGATAAAATAGTTAAAGTTTTACATCAACATTCATGTTAAATCATGTTTTGATAAACTTTTGTCATGCTTTAAAGAAGTAATCTAATTTTGATGTGTTGACTAACATACTAAGTGGATTTAAACTAGATTTTTACTGTAGTGCGTTATTCAATATTAGTGTATGTTTAAAGTTAATATATTTGCATGTAAGTTTACTACAAATGAGTAATAACACATATTTAAACACATGACATACAATTTTCATAAGAAATGGCAATAAATGTTTGTCAATTGGACAGTATACTTCAACCATATTGTAAAGACAACAAGAAGTAATTCTAGTTCCCTTTCGGGGAACTCGAGCTGCGTCGAAACGCTGTGAGAACACCTCTGCGTTAATGCGTCGTGAAGCGCCTGTAGAACCATTCCATCGGAAAAAAGATCGATCGTCGGCGTGATGACGTCATCGACCGGAAGCTATAAAACGTCCGTGAAAACAAACAGGAACTAGCTTCTGAGCCTTCAGCAAGCGATCTGTGTGAACCTGTCTGTCTATTTGGTGTTTTTGTCTGTCTATTGAAAGAGTTTTTCCACCCTTTGTTAAATATTCCTTATATTTACAAAAAAGAGAAAATAAATAGATAGAGAAATGGCGAGTGAAAGCAGTCAGTTCAAGAGGTGTGTACATCCCTGCCCACGCTACATCACGAGTGGGGATACACACTCTCTTTGTGTTGCCTGCTTGGGAGCGCAGCATGCCCAGGCAGCCCTCGAGGGGGCTGCTTGCGAGCACTGTGAGCGTATGCCACTGAGAACGCTGCGCTCCCGCCGGGCACTCTTCGAGGAGGGTGCCTCGGCTCGTGTTCCCCGCGGCTCTGGTCCCGCTGCTGCCGAGGCAGAGCGGAGGCTGCAGTCGTGGGGTTCACAATTGGATGTTGCAGAGGGGTTTGAGACGGGCGCTGCCTTATCTCTGCCCTCACCTGCTCCATCCAGCGGTTCTTCTCGGGGCTTGGAAGCACGCATTGCGGTTTCTTCCCCCCCGAGAGAGCCGCCGGTGCTCCAACTATCCAGCTCCGAGGAGGTGGACGTTGAGAGCATCGCGACTGAAGATTCGCCACTTCAGTCCCCTGCGAGTGAGGAGCTCGTTGAGGTTCTAACGCGAGCCGTGGCCAGATTAAATATTGACTGGCCCGTAGAGAGATCTGAGGCAGGAAGGAAAAGATCTAGTAAATTAGATGAAAGATTCCTGCCCGCTCGCGCTTCAGAACCTCAGCGGCGGGGCCTGCCATTCTTCCATGATTTGCACACCGAGGTGGCAACATCATGGAGGAGACCGGCATCATACCGTGTGTTCAGCCCTCAGACTTCGGTCTACAGCAACATCATGGGGCTGAAGCACTACGGTTATGGGGCGATGCCAAAGGTAGAAGAGCCATCTCTCGCCTTCCTCGGCATCGTCCCTAAAGGCCCCGACTTTGCCCACCAGACCATTAAAAACAACGTCGGCAATGGTGGGCAAAGCGTACTCGGCGGCAGGTCAGGCTGCTGCATGCCTGCATACCATGGCTATAATGCAGGCTTATCAGGCTGACCTGCTCAGGGACTTAGATGGACGTGATGAAGTGGGGGGTGATGTCATAAATGAGCTAAGAACAGCAGCTGATCTAACTCTCCGGGCCACCAAAGAGACGGCCAGATGTGTTGGCCGCTCTATGGCAGCATTGGTGGCTACGGAGAGACATTTATGGCTCAACCCCACTGAAATCAAGGAGAGGGAGAAAAGCTTCCTGCTCGACGCGCCGCTGTCTCCTGGTGGCCTTTTCGGTGACGCAGTACATACTGTCACCGAGAGGTTCCAGGAGTCAAAGAAACAAGCTGCGGCGCTAAAGCAGTTTCTCCCTCTCCGGGTCCAGGTCCCTGGGGCTGCCGCTGACATCAGGCAGCCCAAGCCGAGTACGAGCTCCGCTCACAGGGCACAACAAAAACAGAGCGTCGCCGCTCGAGCTCCCCCTCAGCGCGGGGACGAGGGGCGGCGCTCTCAGGCGAGGCCTTCGAGGGGCAGGGCTGATCTGCGGACAGTCCTGATCGCCAAGAAGGCCTCGTCGAAGCGTTCCTGACGCCAGAAGCGTCAGGACGCTGAGGGTGGTTCCCCCCATAGGGAAGCGGTGTTTACCCCTGCTAACGGTACCCGCTTCCCTACGGCACCCTCGGGGGGCCGCGCTGCCAACCCCGCCGCAATGCCGGGGCGCAGTCGGTCTCCGCGGGCCACCCGAGGGTGGTCCGCACCCCCTCCGGGGGGTCCCCGAGCAGTCAAGTCAGTCGTTCCCTGCCGGTCCGCCGCTTCAGGGCACTGTATTTGTTGCTCAAAATACACCAGAGGCCAGCCTTGAGAGGCTGGTTCCCTTAGTAGATTTTCTAGACGAATGGAAACGTCTATCAAATATATCTCGTTGGGTCCTGCAGATAGTAGAAAGGGGGTACGCCATTCAATTCAAGAGTCGGCCACCTCCTTTCTGCGGTGTCCTACCTACAGAGGTGGGCCCGGAGCAGGCTCTGGTAATGGCACAGGAAGTAGAGACACTCCTGCAAAAAGGGGCTATAGAGAGGGTTCCCCCTCCCAGCAGGGAGTCTGGCTTTTACAGCCGTTACTTCATCGTGCCGAAGAAGGATGGGGGCTTACGCCCGATATTAGATCTGCGGCTATTGAATCGCTCGGTGGCCAAGCTCAAATTCAAGATGCTTACACTCAGACAGATTGTAGCGCAGGTCAGATCGGAGGATTGGTTTGTCACCATAGACCTCAAAGATGCGTATTTTCATGTCTCCATCCTTCCACATCACAGGAAGTTCCTGAGGTTTGCCTTCGGGGGAGAGGCATACCAATATCGTGTACTTCCCTTCGGTCTAGCACTGTCACCCCGCACGTTCACCAAGTGTGTGGATGCAGCTCTGGCGCCGCTGCGTCTACAGGGCATCCGCATACTGAACTATATCGACGACTGGCTGATTCTAGCGAATACAGAGCAGATGGCGGTTCAGCATCGAGATGCTGTTCTCGCCCATATGTCGAAGCTGGGGTTGAGGCTGAACGCCAAGAAGAGTGTGCTTTCTCCGGCTCAGAGAACCACTTTTCTAGGTGTGAACTGGGATTCGGTAATTATGCGGGCGCAATTATCGCCAACACGCATAGCATCGATCCTGGCAGCCGCCAAAGAACAGAAGCTAGGCCGAGCCGTCACTGTGAAACGGTTCCAGAAACTGTTAGGTCTCATGGCAGCAGCGTCCAACGTGATACCTTTTGGCCTACTGTACATGAGGCCACTGCAGTGGTGGCTCAAAACAAAAGGGTTCTCCCCGGGGGGAAATCCGCTCCGCACGATCAAAGTCACGCGGCGATGCCTACGTGCTCTGGTCATGTGGAAAAACCCGGGGTTTTTATCTCAGGGTCCCGTGTTGGGGGCTCATGTTCGTCGCGTAACGCTAACGACAGACGCCTCTCTCACGGGCTGGGGGGCGACCATGAGTGGTCGCTCATCCCAGGGTCTATGGCAGGAACATCAGCGGCACTGGCACATAAATCGGCTAGAGATGCTCGCAGTGTTTCTTGCATTGAAACAGTTCCTGCCCGACCTCAGGGGCCACCATGTACTAGTCAGAACAGACAACACGTCCGTGGTGGCCTATATAAATCACCAGGGGGGTCTGAGGTCTCGTCCGTTGGACAAATTGGCACATCGGATCCTCCTGTGGGCCCAAGGGAAATTGCTGTCAATCAGGGCAGTATATATCCCGGGGGCCCTGAATCAGGAAGCAGACAGCCTGTCGAGACAGGGGCCGAGGCCCGGGGACTGGAGACTCCACCCAGAGGTGGTGGAGCTCCTTTGGAAGGTTTATGGGAAGGCAGAGATAGACCTGTTCGCTTCGGCGGAGAATTCTCACTGCCCGCAGTGGTTTTCTCTGACCCATCCGGCCCCGCTGGGGCTGGATGCCATGGTACAGGAGTGGCCGAGGCTGCCTCTGTACGCCTTCCCCCCGATTGTCTTGCTTCCAGGAGTTCTGGAGAGGGTACGCCGGGACGGGGCCCAGGTACTTCTAGTGGCTCCGAACTGGCCGACCCGAGTATGGTTTTCGGACCTAATATCTCTCCTGGTAGGCTCTCCAATGGAGATTCCGATCAGGAGGGATCTACTCTCTCAGGCGGGCGGGAGATTCCTGCACCCACGCCCGGAGATGTGGAAACTGTGGGCCTGGCCTCTGAGGGGGCTAGGCTCATAGAGGAAGGTCTCTCGACCGAGGTCGTGGAGACCATCCTACACTCCAGAGCTCCGTCCACAAGGAAGCTGTACGCTTTGAAATGGAGACTTTTCTCAGCTTGGTGCAGAGAACGCCAGTGGGATCCAGTTAACTGCCCGGTTGGTACAGTGCTGGAGTTCCTGCAGGAGAGGTTCTCTGCAGGGTTGACCCCCTCCACACTTAAGGTGTACGTGGCGGCCTTGGGTGCCTTCCACGTCCCTTGCAGTGGAGTGTCTTTGGGAAGACACCCTCTAATTACACGCTTCCTTCGTGGCACATTAAGGTTGAGGCCAGTTATGCACTCGAGGGTCCCAGCATGGGACTTGGCCATTGTTTTGAGGGGCTTGTCCGGACCTCCGTTCGAACCTCTGGAGGAGGTTTCGGATAAGTTCCTCACCTTAAAAACTATCTTCCTTTTGGCCATTTCATCTCTTAAAAGGATAGGAGATATTCAGTCCCTGTCAGTAGGGCCCTCATGTCTAGAGTTTGCGCCAGGGATGGTGAAAGCATTTCTGCATCCCAGGCCGGGTTATGTCCCCAAGGTTCCTACGAGCCCACGGGGCCCCATCACTCTACAAGCCTTCTGTCCTCCTCCATTTATGACGTCAGACCAGGAAAGGTTAAATCTGCTGTGCCCTGTGAGGGCACTGGATACTTATGTCCACAGAGCTGCCCTGTGGAGAAAATCAGAACAATTGTTTGTTTGCTTTGGACCCCCTAAGAAAGGGGCTCCAGTATCCAAGCAGAGGATGAGCAAGTGGGTGGTCGAGGCCATCTCACTTGCTTATGAAGCTACCGGGCAGCCATCTCCACTGGCTGTCCGGGCGCACTTAACCAGGGGTATGGCTGCTTCTAAAGCACTCTTGTCGGGGGCTTCCCTCCACGATATGCCGGATGGTCGTCTCCTTCTACCTTCGTCAGGTTCTATGAACTAGACCTGGCATCTACAGTAGGGGCACAGGTACTCTCGTAACCGTGTGCGCTTCGGCTTCACACATACGAGACACTTGGTCCTATGGCGATGTGGGTATAAGCGTTCTCACAGCGTTTCGACGCAGCTCGAGTTCCCCGAAAGGGAACGTCTCAGGTTACGTATGTAACCCTAGTTCCCTGAGGGAACGAGACGCTGCGTCGCTTTGCCATACTCCCGGCGTGTCCGTGATCACTTACTTCAGGCTTTATCAGAAGTTAGTTCCTGTTTGTTTTCACGGACGTTTTATAGCTTCCGGTCGATGACGTCATCACGCCGACGATCGATCTTTTTTCCGATGGAATGGTTCTACAGGCGCTTCACGACGCATTAACGCAGAGGCATTCTCACAGTGTTTCGACGCAGCGTCTCGTTCCCTCAGGGAACTAGGGTTACATACGTAACCTGAGACGTTTTATATTCTATCTGTATTATAGTTTATTTTTTATGTTTTTATGTAATTTATTTATTATTGAATATATATATATATATATATATATATATATATATATATATATATATATATATATATATATATATATGTTAAATATAAATCTACTACATTGACATAGATTTCTAAATGGTTGTTCATAATCACAATTAGGCACATACACGGAACAAAACAATGAACAACCTGGACATTTACTAAGGATAAGACACTTTTACATGAAAGACTTCTTACCAATAAGGAAGTTTGCTCTTGATGCAGATTGGCCAAACTGTTGCTCCATGTATTTGGCTTTGAAGGTGAGCAGTCCGATGAAAGAGTTGAACTTCAAAACAGTCCCGCACAGCAACAGGAAGTATGCTGGAGTGCACAGTAGTCTTTTCAGGGAAGGCAAGAATCCTTACCATTTACAAGACAGAGTACAGAGAATGAAGTCAGCTTTTCCTAAAGATTTGCATAGATGTTAAGCTTCATTAAAATGGTATCATCTTTAAGACCTTTCTTATAAAATTTGAATGCATCCTATTATTAACATGAATGTGTTATTGTAAGAGAAAAAGGCACATGAATAGGAAAACAAATAGTTCAAACAATACTGCATTTATTAAAATGGTGGAAGGAAGTTGCCTTTTGCAATGTCGGACAGGTTCATTGAGTGTGTGGTTAGTTGGACAGGTTGCTCTTTGTTTTCCTGATCCACGGTTGAGTTTTCCTTCCCTTCCTCTCCTTGTTTGGTTAAAGACCTGGGCATGAACCAAAAAGGAACACCAGCAAGTACTAATATGGCAGATGACACAAAGAAGCCCAGCCACCAAGCGCCCACCCAGCGTGCATCCTGTGGTGTGATGGTTACACTGTCTGCAGGAGAATGGGGAAAAAAGTATACAATATTTAGACTACACAATGTCATTCTCAGGGAAAATCAATTTAATCACTGGGAACAAAGTCTCCATTTTAGTCATTATTTGCTAGCAGCCAGACTACAAGTAAAGCTGCACCTACATTTCAACTAACTTTCAGTCGAGTATTAGTAAATTGTCTGCTTAATGTAAGCCCTCCTGTTCAAACCACCCACTCCCAGCAGGACTCGAACCCTGGTCCACCAGCATGAGAGTCGGACACTCTAACAAGGAGGATAAAGGCTGCAACCGCTAGCGTCAGTCCAATGAACAATATGATTGTCTAAATATTTTTATTTTATTTTATTTTTTTATAAGAAATCAGAATGTAACTGCTCTGAAACAAGCTTATAACAAGAAGAAAAAAACTAACATTGTAATATCAAATAGCATGGTTTTACTTCATATTAGCTCTCTTTAACCATAATTATTGTGCATTTACACCAATTGTGCATAACATTACGAAGGTGAAGTGAATAACACTGATTATCTCTTCATCATGGCACCTGTTAGTGGGTGGGATATATTTGGCAGCAAGTGAACATTTCGTTCTCAAATTTTATGTATTAGCAGGAAAAGCAGGAAAAATAGGCAAGCATGTTTGATTTTAGGGAGTTTGACAAGGGACACATTGTGGTGGCTAGACATGTGGATCAGAGCTCTTGTGGGGTGTTCCTGGTCTGCAGTTGTCAATTGTAAAAATGTTCATAAATATGGGAAGAAAGGAGGCGGACGTTCAACAACTTTTAATGAAATAAATTATGTAATAAATTATCAAATAAATGTAAACAAAACGAAAGTAACGTGGGCAGCCCCTCACGGAGGACTGCCCGCACACACATACCTAAGCATAAACAAAACTCAACATAAAGTCCAGGCCTGGTCCTCTCTCATCTTCCACTGTCTTTGCTACACCTTTTATACTCCTGTCACTCCGTCGTGAGACGAGACCGTTGTGGCACACAGCTGGCGCTCATTATCACTTGCCACCGGCCCGCTCTCACGGTCCATCGCCTCGCTGCTTGCCACATAAATATCTATCAAAAGTGGTCCAAGGAAAGAACAGTGCTGAAACGGTGACAGGGTCATGGGTGGCCAAGGCTTATTGATGCAGGTAGGGAGTGAAGCTGACCCGTGTGGTCCGATCAAACAGACGAGCTACTGTAATTAAAATTGCTCAAGAAGTTAATGCTGGCTCTGGTAGAAAGGTGTCAGAATACACAGTGCATCATAGTTTGTTGCATATGGGGCTGCATAGCCTCAGACCAGTCAGAGTGCCCATGCTGACCCCTGTCTATCACTGAAAGTGGCAACAGTGGGCACGTGAGCATCAGAACTGGACCACTAAGCAATGGAAGAAGGTGGCCTCATCGGATTAATCATGGTCCCTTTACATCACATGAATGGCGTGGCTTAACTGGGGAGCACAAGGCACCAGGATGCACTATGGGAAGAGGGCAAACCGACGGGGGCAGTGGGATGCTTTGGGCAAAGTTCTGCTGGGAAACCTTGGTTCCTTACATCCATGTGGATGCTACTTTGACATGTACCACCTACCTAAGCATTGCTGCAGACCATGTACACCCTTTCATGGAAAGGGTGGAAGGGTGGTTTTCATGGAAACATTATTCCCTGGTGGCTCTTTCATCAGGATAATGTGCCCTGCCAAAAAGCAAAAATGGTTCAGGAATGGTTTGAGGAGGACAAAAATGGGTTTGAGGTGTTGACTTGATGTCCAAAGTCCCCAGATCTCAATAAAATTGAGTATTTGTGGGATGTTCTGAACAAACAAGAGGCCCCACTTGGCATCTTACAGGACTTTCAGGGTCTGCTGCTAACATCATTGGTGCCAGATACCACAGCACACCTTCAGGGGTCTAGTGGAGTCCATGCCTCGAAAGGTCGAGGCTGTTTTGTCACCAAAAGGGGGACCAAAACAATATTAGGTCATAATGTTATGCATGATCGGTGTATATTCTACAATGAAACGTTATGCAATGAACTTTATATTAGGTGGCCTTAAATACTATGTACTTACATCAAAAAATAAGTACAATGTACTTACTGTGTTCAAATTGTATTGCAAAACATCTTTGCTGATATTGAGGTGGGATACGGGTAGAGTTAGGGACAGGTGTGGTGGTGTGGGTAAGTTTAAGGTTAGGGTTAGGTGTAATGGAAGTGCCAACTGTGTAATTAGAAATGTAAGTACAGAAATTAATTACAGACGTAATTACATGCAGGTATTTTTTTAAATGTAAGCACAATGTAAAAACATGTATGCACACAATAAGTGCATTGTATCAAATGATTAATTACAATGTTACTACATAATACTTAAGGCCACCTAATATAAAGTGGGGTCCATATAGGACGTTCTGCAAAACTCTCACTAGGTTGGGATGCAGGTAGGTTGAAGAGATGCTTTAGGGATGGTGTATGGACAATAATGTAATTACATATGTAATAACAAGCAGAACATATAATTACATTGTAACTGCAATGCATACACACAGTACTGGTGAAACGAATTAAACTGGATGCTTACCAACACTGACAAATCCAATATCCACATACAGTCTGGCACACATGGAGCCCAGTATGAATCCAAACATGGGACCCAGCAGCATAATAGTCTGAAGACATGCTAAACATCAGAACAGAGTCTTTTAATTAATCATTCCGCCATAAAACATTGCTCTTCCCTTGTGAAAATGGTGTACATTGTGGCATACTTATAAAAAGAGTAATTAACAGAAATAATATACTTTAGCAGAATATACTTAAGTGTGAACTGAATTTAATGTTTCTGGACACTTAATTGTTAATTGCAGTTTAATGAAAATGTAAGAAAACTCTCTTTATGTACATTTGCAGCAAGTTGATTTTTATTCAGTACAGTTTTTTTTTTAAATATACTTATATTTTATTATTTTACTTATATGAAATATGTCAAGTGCACATTCAGCACAAGGGCTCATATTTTCATAATGCAGATATAATATTTTGTTGTGCTGATGTAAATTATACTTCTATATTGTAACACAACAGAGTTTGACCTGTAGTAAAAAAAAGAAAAGAAAAAAAGACATTCAAATGTTACTTACAAATGTAAAATGCTGAGTTTTCTGCTTTTGCAAAGTCATCAATATAAGATATGCCGAGCGGTGTGACTGGAGTCTCTCCGATTCCTCTGAGTGCATTACCCAAGAAAACATAGATCCACATACTAGATTCAGGGTCCTTCACACAATCTAAGGTTAAAATATAGAAATCAAGTCAACTCTTGAAAGAAAACTATATGTTGCAATTTTTTTAAGAAAATATGAGTGGTGAGTTTCATCTAACACTTATTCAAATACTGAAACCATACAGGTTCTTCTTTTCTTATACTAAGGGGCTGTTAAATGCTTTAATTCTGATTGGTTGATGGATGTTGTGTTCACAGCTAAAAAAAAAGATCCATGCAAGTCTTGACCGTATTACAGTTCCGTACCACGCTTTCAGTTATTTCAAAAGTCCTTATATCCTACATCACAATTGAACTGCAGTATGCTATTAGTAAACACCGCAATGCCACCCATGCTGCTGGGAGAAGCATTTAGATCAATAGGTAAAAAATATTTTCTACATACTTTCCTCTAAATTACAAAAAGTACACACACAAAATTACGGCAAGAAAACGTCTTGTGTTGCTCATGAAACTATGGTTCCCTGAGAAAAGGGAACAAGATACAGCATCAAATCTGGCAATCATATTGGCCAGCAACAGCCCATGACATCACTTCCTATGAACAGGAAGTATTCAAGGAGCTCCTAGATGTCATCCGCTTCTTGTATGAAGGGACTGTTCAGCAGGCAGCCCAGAAGCATCCCAGTGAGAACCTGAGAATACCTGGCATCTGACACCCAAAGCATGGAGCTCTGTGAGCGAAGCGTTTTATACCTAGACAACTCTGATAAGATTCTACTGTCGATGCCTCACCTGCCACAAGATAGTTCACAAATGTCTTATCAATGGGTGGCATCAACATATATCTGTACTTACACATCTGCTCGACATTCACATAGTTATCATGCTGAGGTCGATGGTTGCGGGTCAAATACAGATTCTTTCATGCCTTCTTGATCTCAGAATGGAAATCCAGAAGGAACAGACGGCTCGCGGGAGCTGGAGGGTTATAACCAGAAAGAAACCGTTCGTCAACTCGGCTGCAAGGAGTTTCTTCCCTCATGCACTCCCATTGTAGTGGGAGTCTAGTAGAAGAGTGTTCCGTAACTCCCAGCAGCTCAGAACTTGTGGGACAGCGAGGCTGAGAGGGCTCAGATGACTCATACTCCTCAACCTCTGCAGACATCTCCTGCTCTTCTGGGATCCCCACGATCTTAATTTCCTCTTTGCCTTAGTGCAAGCAGGGCCTGAGACGTCGGGTCCAGAAGTCTGTCCCTCTCCCCTTGAGAAAAGGGACTAGATAGAGCAGAGCTTCCTCAGTGGAAAACACTCTCAGTTTACACACAAAGTCCCACTCAAATTGTGTGTCATTGGCTGTCAAAAACCTTGGACACAGATTCACACTTATAATTCTCAGCAATCATGATATTATACCAGTAATCGCTTCAAACAAATAGTCCCTCAAGACAAAGACCTTGCCACTAGCAACTTCTGAAAATTAGTTGGCAACAGTGGAGCAGACTTTTCTGGAAAGTTTGCTTTGGAAAGCTGTTACAAACTCCTGAAACAAAACTCCAAACAAGCTTCATTTTATGTTGAAATTACATCAAACCAGTTCACTTGAAAAAATATCAGGGCATGAAGTCTATCAGGCTATGTGGTATTGTAAATGTAAACCAGTTACCTGTTCCAATGTTATTAGAAGGCTTAATGTGTGCACTTGAGTAATCGCTTGGAACCATGGGATACTGACAAGGAGCTATACTGACAGTCTTGTTTAAAGAGCCTTGTATTGCAGAGTCATACTTGTACCTGTAGGAGGATAAACGACAAAGAGAAAGAAAGAAACATGAGTAACTTTATAAGAAATGATCAACTAAGCCAACTGTGTATAATAATAATAATAATAATATGTATGTATTAATGAATATACCGCCCCATGAAAAAGTGTGGCAGTCCAGTGAGAGCCGAGCCAATGGCCATGAGGAAACAGCCCATTCCTATGAGCCGTGGCCTGTGCAGTCTCGCCCCAAAATGACTAACCACTGCCAGAAAGAGCAGGTTACCTGCAGAAAAGCATTTCGAGAACAACCAATGAATTAAGACAATGAAAATACACAAAACATATTTAGAAGCATATTTATTTTTATCATGAAATGGACAACCAACTTCACAGCTCATTGAAAAAACTGCCTGTGCTAACATTACTGCAAACATTATACATTGTCTCATTTTGTACAATTCGTTACAATTTCAAAATAAAATGCCCAGCTAGTGGAGCTTAAAGCCACTGATCAGTGGTTAAAGCATGTTCAGTTTTATTTGAAACAGATGAACATGAAACTGACATTTTCTTACGTTGGTTGTTATTTGCATCATGGAAGTTTGGCAATTAAATGTCTGGAGGACGGCCCAAAAAAGTGTTTCAAAACAACATACGACCTACATTAAAACCCTATACCCTAAACCGACCCAACATATAGTGTTAAAACAATATGGGCCCTATTTTAACGATCTGAAACGCAAGTGTCAAAGCGCGAAGCGCAAGTAACTTTGTGGACGGGTGTCGACGCTGTTGCTATTTTCCCGGCGGGATAAATGACTCTTGCGCCCGGCGCAAATCTAAAATGGGTTGGTCTGAAGTAGCTTCATTATTCATAGGTGTGGTTTGGGCGTAACGTGAATAAACCAATCAGAGCATCATCCAACATTCCCTTTTAAAGCAGGTGCGCAAGTTCCATTATGGGTTGCTATTATTATGACGTATTTACCAGGCGCACGCCAGGAGCGGTTCACAGCCGAGGAAACTGATGTTCTTGTAAGAGCAGTGAAAGACAGATGTCCTCATATACATATATGTCTATAATATATTTGCTATTGGGCAAACAGGTCTGATCTTTAATTAGTATAATTAGCCTGAATAATTTGTAAGCTAGATTTATGCCTATTTTTTCACATCTTCGTGGCACACCACAATGATTTCCGTCATCTCATGTGTTAATTTTTTTTTTAGTGTAACAATTTATGATTTGCAAAAATAACTGTTGCATCTGTGTAGATTACATGAGCAAAGTGTATGCGCATTGTGCACGCTATACATCATGGTAAAGCATGCGCCCTTAAGATAGCATAATGAACAATGCGCAACGCGCCACTGACTTTAGACTAGGTTTTTTCTGGTCAGTGGCGCAATTGTTTAATGGAACAGCAAAATAGCACCAGGGATTGTTTGCGCCGAAACACGCCTCTTTTTTTGCGCTGAACCGCCCAGGGAGCGCAAGTTCATTCACTAGTTTAGTGACGTGCTTCTGTGGAGGGAAAAGCGCGCTTTGCGCAGGTGCAAAATAGGTATGACACATGCGTCGGTGTACAAAGTCAAGTCTTGCTTGTTTACCTAATGTAAACATATTACTTGTGTTACTTTACAAATCATGCACTATGGTAAAAGTGGTCTGATGTCATAACATAGTATTTGGAAAACCACATGAAAATAAGTCTTTATCAATCAATAATTTGCCCCATAAATCATAATTTGTGTAAAAATACAAGTTATTGGTGTTTTACTGACACTAGTGTTTATTTCAGCTAGAAATTGCAGTGAATTTTATATAGCTAGAGCACATTTTTGAAATTTGCAAAAATGTAGGTCCTGATTTTTCATGAGCCTATGTTGGTAGTTTGGACAAAAAAAATGGCAGAGTATGAAAAAAGCCATAATAAGATTGCCCATCCAATGTGACTTCCATGAATGTTTTACAACATTATACAACAAATAAAATGTTGAAGTACTTATATACTTAAATAACTCGAAATCTATTTTTATTTTATTTTTTTTACTCTGAAAGTAATTTTTGCAATGAATGGGCAATTTTTGTTGAGCCAAATTGGGATCCTTCTACAAACCCATTTCAAAACTTCCATCAATGAGGCCCACAGCAGAACTGGAAAGATCAAATCTCCTCTCAATCTGAGTAATGGTGCTTTTCATGTAGGTTCCACACAGAGTTTTGGAGAAGAAGGCGAAGGAGAGGGCCACAATAAAAATCTTGAAGAAAAGTTACAATAGAAATATAAATGATTATCCAGACTAGTGAGAAATACTTCGGACAGTACTTAAATTATCTTTATTCACATTAAGAACTGATTTAAATGATCACATACATTATGTGGTATAAAAAAAATGTTCACCCACATTCAATAAAGTACAGGTACCTTTAGACTTGAATAGCAGGAGTCCTTTGGGGCCTCTTTCTCTGGAATGCAGAGGTCTTGTTGGCTGATTGGCTTTCCATTGTCCTCTGGCTCAGACATTTTGCTGTCATGATATAATCAAACAATTATATATTTAGTCAAGCTTTAACTTAATTAATTACATTGTATTCAGATTTTTCTGCATTTCAGTTAATTTAGGCATTGAGATTAAACTTTTGATTGTTACTCTCTTATGTGTCTGAATTTATCAGTTGCTTTAATCCTTATCTCTGTGTATTTTGCACAAAATTTTATTCAGTGCTCTGTAAAACCAAACTGAGTGTACGGTGTGATATTGCGACATTACACCCCTTCAAGAAAGGCATGGCAGTTGGATGGAGAAGGTTTCAGGGAGGACAGGAATCAGGCAGAGGGATGTAATGAAAGGATGCCCAGGTTGTGCAGATGTTGGTGTAATCCAGGGAATGGCCTTGAGCAGGAATGGCCTGGTTGCGCTCCAGGTCACTGCCAGAAAGATGTCCAATGGTGGTGTTTTTAAAGGGAGGAGCCATGGTGGTGAGTGTTTCCACTCCAACCTGGGGACAAGCAGAGTTGACAAAGTCGATGGAGGTGGACATACAGAGAGCTGAAGGAGCGACACTGAAGATCCACAGCAACGACACCCAGAGATGAAATCAGGATACTGGAGGGCTGTGGTGGAGCTGGAACGACAAACAGAGTCTTAGGGGTGAGAGGCCGGAGAGCAGCAAATGGCCCGCGAATTTGTGGTGAAGTGATGCTGTGTCAGGTAGAGCCGATGGTCTGAAGGGAGTTTGGCGGAGCTGAAAGCTCGATGGTCGATGTTGGAGTTGAGGGAGAAACGAGCTAAGGCAAAGGAGTCAGGGCAATGGGCTAAGGTGGCACGACGGGATCTGAGACCAGGGTTGGAGCCACGTGATCTCCATGCCTAGGAGAAGATGGCTCACAGCTGGCCCCAGGTGTGGTCAGGCCACTGAAAGGAGACTGATGAAGAACTGAGGGGCTGATGAGAGCCAGCAAGAGTTGGGTAGCAGGCATGGCTAAGGGCTGGAGAAGGAACTAAGGAGGAACAGAGTGTATGGCAAAAAAAAAAAAAAAAAATATATATATATATATATATATATATATATATATATATATATATATATATATATATATATATATATATATTGGTTGGGAAAAGTCCGGCAAGGAGGTTGGAGATGAAGGCTGGGTTGAAAACAGACAGAATCGAAAATCACTGTTCATAGTTCGGGCCAGAAATTGACTTTCAGTGGCTAGAGTATGCATGGGGCTCCATCTATCCCCGAATTCCTCATGAACTCTCTTGGTAGCTGGTTCAGCCGGGTCGCACACCTGGTTAGACACAAAAGGCTCCTGCTCAAAGGGCAATGTTTAGCTCAGCTGTTCCTTTAATCACTGGCTTCCACATCATGTCGCTCATGTTGTCGCCCCTTGCCTTCTGGTGGTTCCTGGCTGAGCACTGGGAGGGGGACAGGTGTCGTCGTTGTCGGGTTTGACGGCAAAATGCAATCCACATGATGTGCAGCACCCACTTCACGAATGCAGAGAACCAATGTGTTGAGTCTATCAAAGAAGAATGAACAAAGGCAGTTGTCCGGGAAGCTGGACTGATGTGCTATGTCAAGGAATTCTGTCAAATGTGCCCCAGAGGAGCAATTTCCCTGCTCAAGGTACAATAACAGGAACAAGGGAGAGTCCGTGGTGATGGGGAAAACACAAAAATACTGATACGAAAAAAAATTAAAAATCTAAACAAAACTGCAATCTTTATATAGAACACTTATGTTTTGTATACTTATGACTTGTATTGTGTCAGTCTTCTGTCATGGCTGTATTGCATACAAAGGCATGAAAACAAAGATGACAGGTTCAAATGGTATTTAATATTTATCCATAGGTCAAATCCACAAGATTACAAGCAGGTACACACAATAATGTTGATGTACATTCACATGTACAGTATAGAGGAGACTGGACAAAGGTTAACTGAAGACAAAGGGATTAAATAGACAGACAAACGTTGCGATTGACAGTTGACACAGGTGAACGTGTTAATGAATCGAATAAGTGACGGGAAATGGTGCAAACTACATTTTATATATTTTTTTAACATAAATGTGTAAAACAAATAGTACTTTTTAATTGTGTAATTTTTCCAGAGACATTTTATTTAGTATGAGTTTGTTACTTTATTATTGATGTATTTTTTCTGCCCCCTGCGCTGCTCTTTAAAGGGGTGATGAATTGAGAAATCAACTTTCCCTTGAGCTTTTGATATAAAAAGGTCATTGTTATATACAAATATCCTGTAAGTTTCAGAGCTGAAAAAATCCTTGTTAGTCAAAGAAAAGCTTTTATAGACACCAGGCCCAGCAAATGATCGTGTGCTTCATTACACCGCCTCTACTGAATAATAAGCACGTCTAATTCAGTAGCCCCCCCCCCCCCCCCCCCCCCGACTCATGGAGCCATTCGGATCACGCTAGCCAGCAGCAATAAACATGCTGAAGAAGGTAGCAACATATTGCACTATTCCTTGTTGTGGCAGAACACAGTCGCTGTATAAGCTTCCTACGGATCCTAATATTAGGAATGTGTGATATTTATTTTTAATGAGGCTCTAGCTCACATGGGGAAGACATATCTGTGTTTGCTTCATTTCACTTTGAAATCGTTTGTAAAAAAGTCTCAGATCAAGTTGGTCTTGCAGACATATTGAGATTAAAACACAATGCTGTGCCTTCTATATTGGATACATGTATGCACATTCCGGCATCAAATATAGCAGCCCCACTTTATATTAGGTAAGTACTATGTATTTACATCAAAAAATAAGTGCAATGTACTTACTGTGTTCAAATTGTATTGCAAAACACCTTTGCTGATATTGAGGTGGGATACGGGTAAAGTTAGAGACAGGTGTGGTGGTGTGGGTCAGTTTAAGGGTAGGGTTAGGTGTAAGGGAAGTGGCAACTGTGTAATTACAAATGTAACTACAGAAATTAATCACAGACATAAATTACATGCAAAATGTAAGTACAATGTAAAAACATGTATGTACATAATAAGTTCATTGTATCAAATGATTAATTACAATGTTAGTACAGTAGTTTAGGTAACCTAATATAAAGTGGGTCCAATATAGATCACCCATGTCTCTACTTGCGACATACACAGTCTGACTTTACAAAATGCATTATACAAATAATTATGATAAATAAATGATAATAAAAAGATTTATTTACTAGCCTTTACCTAACTTTCTAAATCATTTGCACTGTTGCACATTAATCTGAACATGAAATAAGATTAAAATAAATGTATGTACATAAAAATAAATTCCTCAATAACAAGAAGTTGTGAGTCAAATCCAAGTTTAATGGCCAGTGTCTTAAATTTTAAAAACAGTTATTAAGTTATTGTAAACGTAATATAAACTTAAAAGGAATTTAAAAAAAATGTCACTCATAACTTACCTTGTATTTAAATTTTCAGAAAGACTGAAATGTTCCAATTTTTGGAGCAAGCAAAGGCTAGCTTCTGTTCTATTGCCCCATCTCCTAAATATTTGAAGGTGAAACAAATACAAAAACTACTACTACTACTACTACTACTAATAATAATAATAATAATAATAATAATAATAATAATAATAATAATAATAATACTACATTTAAAATAATAAAAAACAAACAAGGAAAAGCCAACCATATGAAACAGAGAATGACTTTTTTTTTACTGTTTTCATGACTTACTCAGATAATCCTCTCAGAATTAGTTCGGTTTAATTTTCCCCTCCCAGTCAGAAGCCCTTCCACCAGCCATTCAGCTAAGGCAAAAAAAAGTTAGGGGGTTCTGAGAAAACAAAGGGATCAAGAGAAACAAATATGCCAAATTGTGCTGTATCTGACATGGGTACGGGCAGTATCCATCTTGGAGAGAAAACGTGTTTCTGGGTCTCTACAAAAGCCAGCTCATCCAGACAAAAGCTCTGCACATTTCTATTCCAACAACGTTCCAGCTCAAGAGACACCAACAGCTCAACACATGCTGCTTAAAGAGAGTGGTTTTGCTCCAAGAAAACTCAGAACATGATATTTTAAAGCCTTCATTCTCGTGTATACAAACCCAATTCCAAAAAAGTTGGGACACATTACAAATTGGGAATGAAAAAGCAATGCAATGTTTACAAATCTCATAAACTTATTTTTTATACACAATACAATATAGATATACAATTTGAAATGTAATGCCAATTTTGGCTAATTTTGGATTTCATGAGAGCTACACATTCCAAAATAGTTGGGACAGGTAGCAATAAGAGACAGGAAAAGTTAAATGTACATATAAGGAACAGTTGGAGGACCAATTTGCTACTTACTAGGTAAATTGGCAACACGACTGGGTATAAATAGAGTGGCAGTGTTTCTTAGAAGCCAAGATGGGCAGATGATCACCAATTCCCCCAATGCTGCGGCAAATAATAGTGGAGCAATATCAGAAAGGAGTTTCTCAGAGAAAAATTGCAAAGAGTTTAAAGTTACCATCATCTACAGTGCATAATATCAACCAAAGATTCAGAGAATCTGGAAAAATCTCTGTGCGCAAGGGTCAAGGCCGGAAAACCACACTGGATCCCCGTGATCTTCAGGCCCTTGGACGGCACTGCATCACACATGCTATTGTAATGGAAATCACAACCTGGGCTCAGGAATACTTCCAGAAAACATGGTCAGTGAACACAATCCACTTTGCTATTCGCCATTGCTGGCTAAAACTCTATTGGTCAAAAAAGAAGAAGCCATATCAACAGGATCCAGAAGCGCAGGCGCATTCTCTGGACCAGCACTCATTTAAAATGGACTGTGGCAAAGTGGAAAACTGTTCTGTTGTCAGACGAATCAAAATGTGAAGTTCTTTTTGGAAATATGGGACGTAGGGCTGGGCGATATGGAGCAAAAAATATATATTTATATATTTTGCTATATCTCGATATACAATATATATCTCGATATCTTTACAGGAAAGATAACCCCCCAAAAATACTGCAAAAACATTTATGCCAAATACCACAAAATCTTTTTTATTTATTTTTTTATTTTTTATTGCAGTGCAAAGAGGTAGTCAGTTCATGTAGGAACAAAGTGCTTTTGCGACATTTAAAAATTTAGGGAGGAAGGAGTGAGGGCGTAGGCGCCAGGATGACAGGTCGTGGTGGAGCGGAGCACTCGGAGGCTGGAGGTGGAGCCACGGGCATCAGACATCCAGGGATATGTAACTCCCAGCGGGTCCAAGGGGTAGCCGCGCCACTGAGAGGAGGCTGAGGTGAAACTGAGGGACTGATGGGAGGAAGCGTTGACTGGTCTGTAGGAGTGGCTGAGGGCTGAAGAAGAGACTGAAGAAAATAGCTACTGATGACAGGACAATGATTGTATATGGCAGTTTGGATAGGTGGTGGGAGAGGGAGGATTGGTGGGGTTAACATGACTGATGAAGAAGATTTATATGAGATGAGGGGGCACAGGAAATTGGTGTCTCCAGACAAAAACAACCTGTCCATGATGTTCCAGCAGTACTCACTCTCAATGACGGGAGGGTGGGTGGGGCTCATCTCCATTCCCTTGAACTCCACGAGGACTCCCTCTGCGATGGAAGGGTCAGTCGGCTCGCACACTGGTCAGACGGATTCCCCTCAGGCTTCGGTGAGATGTCCGGCTCCCTCGCTCCTTCCGGTGTGGGCTCTGACATCTTTGCCGAGGTCTTCTCTCCATCTACGGTGGGTACATCCTGCCATTCCTTGCAGCAAGGAGGTACTGGGCAGGGTCTTGGATCAGAAGTGGGGCTGGCGGCATCCACGACGGTGAATGGTGAGTTACAGGATGCCAGCACCCACTCCACATACAATGAAAAGTTACCTCGAGGACCCTCCCCGGACAATGTGGCGACGATCAAAATATCGTTGGCGAGATCCAAATATTGTCAATGGGCGAGATCCAAATATCGTTGTAAATGTCTCTCGAGGGAGCTTTCTTCCTGCTCAAGGCACATGAGCTCGACCGCTTGATGGTCCATGGTGCACGCTGGGAGAAAACGAGGAGACAATCCACTTGGATGATGCGATGGCAGCCACAGTACAACGGCGCCAGTGCGCTCACCACATACCAGCGATAGGTGGAGAGGAGAGAGGGTGATAGAGCCAATTCAGTGGATGGGGATTATTAGGAGGCCATGATAGGTAAGGGTCAATCGAGAAAATTTGGCCAGGACTCTGTGGTTACACCCCTACTCTTTTACGAGAAGTGCCATGGGATTTTTAATGACCACAGAGTCAGGGCCTCGGTTTAACATCTCATCCGAAGGACGGTGCTCTTTGACAGTATAGTCTCCCCATCACTATACTGGGGCGTTAGGACCCACACAGACCACAGGGTGAGCACCCCCTGCTGGCCTCAATAACACCTCTACCAGCAGCTACCTGGTTTTCCCAGTTGGTCTCCCATCCAGGTACTGACCAGGCTCAGTCCTGCTTAGCTTCAGTGGGAAACCAGTCTTGGGATACAGGGTGATATGGCTGCTGGACAGAAGATAAATGATTACACACAGCTGGACAGGATTAAACTAATGAGGGGTAAAGGTGGCAACAGACAGACATATGACAATATAAATTCATTTCTGTATATACATTTCTGTAATATGTGCATGTGGACAATTTGTGTTTTAATGTTTATATGTGGTGTACAACTATATAAATCCAT
This sequence comes from Pseudorasbora parva, assembly GCF_024679245.1. Taxonomy (NCBI): domain Eukaryota; kingdom Metazoa; phylum Chordata; class Actinopteri; order Cypriniformes; family Gobionidae; genus Pseudorasbora; species Pseudorasbora parva. The sequence continues at coordinate 20,244,919 of NC_090191.1, read as the reverse complement.
ACAAAACCCTATATAAATATACTGAATGTTTGCATATATGTTGTTTAAATAAACTTGCATATATAAATTAGACATATTGTTTACATACTGTATAAGGCGTTAACATACAGTACCATATAAAAAGTCAATATATGTATATTTAATAATTCTTCTATGGGTATTTTATCTTCATATATCGTGATTTGCTAATAATGTAATGCATTATATGAAACATACAGGAAAGCATGCATCTGGAAAGTATTCACAGTGCTTTACTTTTTCCACCAAAAAATGTCAAAAATCACATTTACATAAGTATGGACAGCCCTTTGCTCAATACATTGTTGAAGCACCTTTGGCACCAATTACATTCTCAAGTCTTTTTGAGTATGATGCTACAAGCTTGGCACACCTTTTTAGAGCAGTTTCTCCCATTCTTCTTTGCAGGCAGGACCTCTCCATCTCTCCAGAGATGTTCAGTCGGGTTCAGGTCTTGGCTCTGGCCGGGCCACTCAAGGACATTCACAGAGTTGTCTCATCCTGTGTTATCTTGGCTGTGTGCTTAGGGTCGTTGACCTGTTGGAAGAGGAACCTTCATCACAGTCTGACATCCAGAGAGCTCTGGAGCAGGTTTTAATAAAAAATGTCACTGTACATTGCTGCATTCATCTTTCCCTCTATGCTGACTAATCACCCAGTTCCTGCTACCGAAAATCATCCCCACAGCATGATGCTACCCCCACCATGCTTCACTGTAGAGTTGGTAAAGAACAGGTGCTGGTTTCCTCTAGACATGATGCTTGTCATTCAGGCCAAAGAGTTTAATCTATGTTTCAATCCCTTCAGGTGCCTTTTGACAAACTCCAGGCAGTGAAAAGGTGGAGCTCTGTCAGAGTGACCATCGGGTTTTTTGGTCACCTCCCTGACCTCCCATATACATGGTTTGGTTATACAATAATATAACATACTAATGGCTTGCTTTTGATTTCACTTGGCTTTAGCACCACAGGCCTCTCCATAACCACCAGGAAGCAAAGATAAGAAGTAGTTTAGAGCTCCAAATTTAGAGGACCTAAAGTTTTCCCAGCACAAAATTGCCCCAAAGAATTACACTGCCTCAGCTGGCTTGCCTTCTTCCCATAGTGAATCCTGGTGCCATGTGTTCTGCAGGTAAGCAATGCACACTCACCCGGTCATCCACGTGATGTAAAAGAAAATGTGATTCATCAGACCAGGCCAACTCCTTCCATTGCTCTGTGGTCCATTTATGATGCTCACGTGCCCCCTGTTGGCGCTTTCGTCAATGGTCAGGGGTCAGCATTGGCACCCTGACTGGTCTGCGGGTAAGCAGCCCGATATGCAACAAACAGCGATGCACTATGTATTTTGACTCCTTTCTATCAGAACCAGCATTAACTTCTTGAGCAATTTGGGCTACAGTAGTTAATCTGTTTGGTCAGACCACACAGGCCAGCCTTCACTCCCCACGTGCATCAGTGAGCCTTATGACCTATGGCTGGTTCACCACTGTTCCTTCCTTGGACTCCAACTTTTGATAAATACTGACTACTGCAGAATTTGACACACCCCACAAAAGCTGCAGTTTTGGATGCTCTGACCCAGTCGTCTAGCCATCACAATTTGGACCTTTTCAAATTTGCTCATATCCTTATGCTTTCCTGCTTTTTAACACATCAACTTTGAGGACAGAATGTTCATTTGCTGCCTAATATATCCCATCTAATAAAAGGTTACGTAATGAAGAGATAATCAGTGTTATTCACTTCACCTGTCAGTGTTCATATTAAGCCTGATCGGTGTATATATTTCAGTTTTTTTTTTTTTTTTTTTTTTCATTTCAAGCAACTAAATCCAATCATGCCGCTTTGGACCTCCAGTGTGACTGTGTCTTAAACGTGTGCAACATTCCTGATTGGTGTTGCGTCACCTTGACAGGGAACCATGGTTACATAACCTGAAACATTTTTTAATGGTTTTAGTTTTTCTAAACTATAATAACCCTGTTGAGCATGTGCCTCCAGACGGCCCAGTCATCCAAGCAGCTTTGCGCTCATAACTTATTTATGGATTAAGGATTATTATTTAAGGATTACGATTTAACAATGGCCACATTCCTGAACATGAACCACAGAAGTAGGAATGTTTTTTGTTTGTTTGTTCATTATATAGGCTTCATAAATATGTGGGGGATTTTTTTCTTTTTTTTTCCTACACTGTAAAAAAATATTTAGAAAAAAAGTTACCTGGTTGCCTTAAAATTTTGAGTTCATTGAAATTAAAATTTTAAGTTAATACAATGAACATTTTTTGAGATTTGACAACCTTTATTAAAACAATATTAAAAGATTTTGTAAGCATATTGGGTAATTGTGTGTGTGTGTTTTATTTCTGATGACGCAATGAAACATGCCAAATATGATTTATCACATTTTTATGTGGTTCAGATACAATAATATTTTGAGTTTTTATTTATTAAACAAATTTCCTTCATTGCATCAACTCAAATTTTTAATTTCAATAAACTCAAAATTTTAAGGCAACCAGGTTACTTACTTTTTTAAGTTAAACCAACAAAAACCAAACAAAATGTTTTTACAGTGTAATGATAATTTGGACCCACTTTATATTAGGTGGCCTTAAGTACAATGTACTAACATTGTAATTAATAATTTGATAGAATGCACTTATTGTGTACATACATGTTTTTACATTGTACATACAGTTTATAAAATACCTGCATGTAATTATGTCTGTAATTAATTTCTGTAGTTACATTTGTAATTACACAGTTGGCTCTTCTCTTACACCTAACCCTACCCTTAAACTGACCCACACCACCACACCTGTCCCTAACTCTACTCGTATCCCACCTCAATATCAGCAAAGGTGTTTTACAATACAATTTGAACACAGTAAGTACATTGTACTTATTTTTTGATGTAAGTACATAGTACTTAAGGCCACCTAATATAAAAGTCTCTTTTTTTATTGGGGAGAGTGGAAGGATTATTTCTGAAAAAAATAAAAGATTTTAGACCAACTACATATATGCTAAATGTATTTGTCATAGGCTGTCTTGATTGACTGCAGAAGATCTGAGATGGGTATCGAAAACAAAATTTGGTGCCATTTATAATATTGATATACTCCCTGGTCATTTCATGTAATTTCGGAACTTTCAGGAAAACAAACATGGGTTGCTAATTTTTGGTTTTAAAAAACAAAAGGTTTTCCTAAACTGTTAAATGTTGCAGTTTTGCATAGTTAACCCTAACTCCATAACAGTGGAAATTCTCCTATTTCTCTTTTAAAATATGTTTTGTGCTAACCTTGTTACATGCAGAATGTTTTGGCGTTGAATGAAGTTGAAGATCAGAAGCAAAATTGCACAATTCATTGTTATTGTCATATTGTGATTTGTGCCATGAATAAGCTATAATGTGTTGTGTGCCATCATTTTTCCCCTGTACAATGTATTATAATGAGAGCTGATCTGTTGGTTTAATGAGACTAATATGTAAAACTGTAAACACAATGAAATATGGGCCATAACGATTGGTAGCTCTGTTTGAAACATGTGAAGAAACAGCATACCAGGGTTGAGAATGGGAACATATAAATTATTGTCTTCTATAACTTATTGTCACACTCTGACACCACATGGATTTTTGTTTTCAGTCAGTACCGTTTGCCTTAGTTTATTTCTGTCAGGTCTATTAAGTCAAGAACAAATAAAAATGATTTAGGAATTTCTGAATAAATTGCAATTCAAGTTGATAATTCTGAATGAATGTTTAGGCAGTATGGCTCTGTTCAGGGAGTCCTCTGACCTTTCATGAGCACCTTGAAATAGCAGAGAGTCAGAGGACAGCAGCAGCATTAGGGAATGCTCGCACAGTTTAGGGCTGTGAGAGCTCAACTATTCCCCCTTATAAACAGAGCAGCAACGATGACAAAGTAAAATGCCACGTTATACACGACATGGAGGAGCTGGGGTGGTGGTGGGCAGCAAAGCGCTAGCAACAGCAGTTTAGGAGCGAACTGAATCTGTTTGAAGATGCGCACTGTTTATATCTTAGCCATTAGCAGCGAGGGGAGTTTGAACAGCTGATGCACTGAGCAGAACCAGCTGATGAGACCAAATAGCGTTAGCAGCGTCTTGACTACCTAGCCCATAGATATCCATAATAAAGGCTAGATGTCTCATGTGCTAATTGGCCAATGGAGGTCGCCGTCTGCAACTTGCGGCCATCTTGTCACAGGCAGCTCGCTCACTCGTAACTGTGTTTTAATGGTGCATGTACTTTTAAATAACCATGACTTGCTCAATTTTCAACCGATTTTCAAACTGTTTCATTTGTTATAAATGTCAGAGATGTAGGTATGACACTACATACTTATGAATAATTATAACCATGGACTTCAATATGAAAGTAACATTGAACAGAACAGATAGGTGCAATGAATAGACATACACACAAGGTATTTATGTTAAATCAATATATAGGCTACTAAAACTGTGTACCGAATGGCAGCATGAGAAATTATATATATTTATACACACACACATATATATATATATATATATATATATATATATATATATATATATATATATATATATATATATATATATATATAGATATAATTTTCAGAGCTAGCTATATATATATATATATATATATATATATATATATATATATATATATATATATATTAAATTAAACAAAAAAAACATGCAAACTAAGTTTATTTTAACTAGACAAAATATTGGTTGTCATAAAATCATTATTGGTGTCAATAAAACCTATATAATTGAACAGCTCGATTGTGGTCTCAGCCCCCTTGATAACGTGCATGTAAGTTATGCACAAGCTGCACGATTAAGTCGTTTATCGAAACGAAAAGCTGCAATTTCAACGTGTTAAAGCATCCAGATTTGTAGCCATGTTAATAACGTTTGTAAGAAACCAAACCATTTGTAAATCCGTCAAGATTTCAGCGAGATAAGAGTATGTATGTTCGTACAGATCACTCATCTTACATCAGGTTCCACAGAGCCCGACAGAAAGCTTGCCTGTGACAAGATGGCCGCTGGTGATGACGATGGTGACTACGCTGTAAGATATCTAGTCCTTATTGTGGATATCTATGACCTAGCCTGCCAGAACTGACGCTTACGCTCAATTTGTTTTCATGTACACTCATTAGTTTCACCTGTACACTAATCAATCATCTCATTATAACTACTACTTAAGTCCTCTCTTGTTTGAGTTTCACTGTTGGGTATGTGTTAAGATTGTGTTAACTGTGTTACCTTTTGATTATTAAAGATGTGTTATTCATCCTTTTCATCATATCTGTTTAGTTTCATAAGCAATGTTGTAAATGAATCCAATGCTCCATGTAAAGTACATGACATTCTGTCTATTATTTACAGGTACATACGTACAATTTTATTCCATCCAGAAATTTTACAAAACAGTGCAATATATATATATATATAAATGACAAAGTATGATAATATGTGACCCAAATGACATAATGACATGACAAGAAGCTCCTAAGAAACAGTGAGCTCACAATGACCTGACTCTTCTGTGATTCTATGTAACAATTTTCTGGTCTGAAGGACCACTGTATCCATACACAGGCATGTTTTCATTTGGTATAATATATTATTGTCTAGCTTATATTTGTTGGATTGGATATTGCTTGAATGTTGTTCTTTGATAGTACAAATAAATGCATTACATCCAGGAAATAAATGAAAAAAAATGTGAAGTTTAACCTAATGTAGAAAGTCTGTAGGTGAGTTCACAAACAGCATCTGATACTATTATCAATAAATGTACAAGTGGGAGTTATAACTTCACGAACACAATACACACATTTGACTTTGCAGAAGTACTGGAACTTCAGATTGTAGTCTCCTGGTCTGGATTGTCATTACATTTTACAATAGCTGAAGGCACATTCACATTTCCATTAGAAACCCCATTACCATCCTGTTCTGGAGATTTTAACTGATTCATTAGTGCGAGCTTCTTTTCGCGATGAGACAGTCTGTTGTACAGGAGCCCCCACATGAAATAGGACGAGGCGTAGAGGCCGTAAATAAGACCCAAAAAAGAATTTCTGTAGGACAAAAATAAGAGACCAGTCTGTAGTTAGAAAATAACGTGTATACCACTGTTTAAGATTTTTAAGTAATTATGGGATTTTTTTTTATGTTTTTGAAGTCTGATGCTTAACAAGGCTATAGCCGAGGACAAAAGTATTGAAAGTCAAATGACATACATTTTTGTTTGCTGATTCAGTGGTGTTGATTTACATTGTTTGTAGATTATTGTGCAGGTTGTTTAAAATGGATTTTAAATAATTGCAAAAAGCTTTGGTGGCTAAAAACACAGACCTTATCCAAAAATTATAATAATTTTGCTGTATTATGACAGACTTTTAAATAACCTTTGTCATTTACCTTACGTCAAACACCAATAAGTACGATAAAAAAATGTCATTAACTCTTTCCGTTCTTCACATTTGTGAAAAAACACTTCCCTGCCAATCACAGAATTTTCCAGGCTTCCTTGTTTTAACTGTTAGATGCTAGGGGGCGCTATTACACATATTCTGAATGAGTACTGAATCTCCTGATCAAAACACAGATGAAGAAAACACACAAAAAAGTGGTCGTATGTAAGTAGATGCATATGTAAAATAACGTGATCATTATTAAACAGCATAAAAATCAAAACTATCTAATGTTACTGAATGAAATGTTTAACCAAAACAGGACTGTGCAAGCATTACGGTTCTTGATGGACTCGACCGACTACATCTTAGTTTGATCACCACTCTGAGTCTGATCTGGATGTAGACTTTCACAAAAACTTTTGTGAATTTTCTCGGCTTTTTGTTTAAAATGTTGACTTTTTTATGAAACTTACCCATATTTAAGTGTTAGTTTAAAAAGGAATGCATCAAGCGAGAATAAAACAGAATTAGTTTTGTTTAAAAGCAGATGGTCTATTCTTTATTTATATATATTGCACATTCAGATATTCATACAACAAAATATTCTATGGGCTATTACATTTTTGTAAAAATGATCAAAAACACTAGCAATGGCTGGCAACTTGTAACGCTGGTGGGGAAAGAGTTAATTGTACTGTAATCGCCTACTTGGCCTACAATTGTTCACATTTATTGCAAGTTGCCATGTTTTCAGAAGGATCATAGGTCTTTTTCAAAGTGATAAGATGAACTGTTCCAATGTTCCTGCTGTGCTGCAAGTATTTCATACTTGTCATGAAATCTTATTGTCAAATGAAGTTTAAGGTAATTTAGTTTTCAATGTTATAATGCTTTTCACCTTTTCTAGTACAACCCCAAATCAGAAAAAGTTGGGACAGTTTGGAAAACGCAAATAAAAAAAGAAAGTATTGATTTCTAAATTTACTTTGACTTGTATTTCATTGCAGACAATATGAACACAAAATATTTCATGTTTTGTCTGGTCAACTTCATGTAAATTGTAAATATGCATCCTTTCCTGTCATTCAGACCTGCAACACATTTCAAAAAAGTTTGGACAGGAGCAATTTAGGGATAGTAATGAGGTAAAAGGGGTAAATAATGATGTGATTTGAAACAGGGGATGTCAACAGGTGATTGAAATTATGATTTGGTACAAAATCAGCATCCAAGAAAGATCTAATCCTTTTGGAGCAAAGATGGGCCGAGGATCGCCAGTTTGCCAACAAATACGTGAGATAATTATTGAAATGTTTAAAAACAATGTTCCTCAAAGAAAGATAGGAAGAGATTTGGATATTTCACATTCAACAGTGCATAACATAATTACAAGATTCAAGGAATCTGGAGGAATTTCAGTGCGTAAAGGACAAGGCCGCAAGCCTAAGCTGAACAACCGTGATCTCCGATCCCTCAGGCGGCACTGCATCAACAATCGTCATTAATCTATAAGCGATATCACCACATGGGCTCAGGACTACTTTGGCAAACCTTTGTCAAGTACCACAATACGTAGTTACATCCACAAATGCCAGTTAAAACTGTACTGTGCCAAAAGGAAGCCTTATGTTAACAGTGTCCAGAAGCGCCGTCGACTTCTCTGGGCTCGGAGGCATCTGGGTTGGACCATCACGCAGTGGAAATGTGTACTGTGGTCAGATGAATCAGTATTTCAGGTATTTTTTGGGAGGAATGGACGCCGTGTGCTCCGGACAAAAGAAGAAATGGATCATCCAGACTGTTACCAGCAACAAGTGCAAAAGCCAGGGTCTGTCATGGTAAGGGGTTGTGTCAGTGACTTGCACTTCTGTGAAGGCACCATTAATGCTGAAAAGTACATAGAGATTTTGGAGCATAATATGCTGCCTTCAAGAAGATATCTTTTCCAGGGACGTCCATGCATATTTCAACAAGACAATGCAAAAGCACATTCTGCACACATTACAAAGTCCTGGCTGCAGAGGAAGAGGGTACGGGTATTTGACAGGCCTGCCTGCAGTCCCGACCTGTCTCCAATAGAGAATGTGTGGCGCATTTTGAAGCGCAAAATGCGACAACGAAGACCCCGTACTGTTGCCCACCTTAAGACTTGTTTGCAGGAAGAATGGGACAAAATTACACCTGAAACACTTCATCACTCGGTGTCTTCAGCCCCTAAACGTCTTTTAAGTGTTGTGAAAAGGAATGGCAACATTACAAAGTGGTAAATGCTTTACTGTCCCAACTTTTTTTGAAATGTGTTGCAGGTCTGAATGACAGGAAAGGATGCATATTTACAAATGACATGAAGTTGACCAGACAAAACATGAAATATTTTGTGATCATATTGTCTGCAATGATATACAAGTCAAAGTAATTTTAGAAATCACTTCATTTTTATTTTATTTGCACATTTCATACTGTCCCAACTTTTTCTGAATTGGGGTTGTACTATTTAGAAAGAAAATGTAAGTTTTCTGCAGTAAAAAACAAACAATCTACACAGTGAAAAAGAAAAGGATGGTGCCTTCAATTTTTAAGTACAGTCAACTTGGATGTTTAAGTCTTTTCAACTTAAATAACATTAACCCTCTTGGCGCCACGGTCGAGTTTACTCAACAAGATGCGTCACTGAATAAAACGGCCGATTTTGTCAAATAAGGTGTCAAATTTCATTCAACCTCCCCTCCACTAGATGGTAGACATGTTGTACTTCATCCCTGACTCATACAAACATCATGATTCTATACAAAATATACGAGCAAGAGCGCAATGAATCAGTGTAAACAAAAGCGGAACTGACGTGCAAATGAGCCGTTTTATCAGAGCATTGTCAATGTCAGCGAGTATTTGCATTAGATTATTATTACTATTATTATTTTCTAATGGCATCAATAAAGCTTACCCACAATGAAGTGTTGGGTCTTCTATTTGCGGACCCTGATTCTGAAGGGAAATATGAGATGACGGTGATTCTGAAAGTGAAACTAAACCTAACGTTACACTAAGGACAAATGGTGAATCATTTGCCCAATGTAGATGGTCCTTTGCACAATGTCAGTGGTGGGAATAATGTTTCCCGGGGTCGGAGTGTTCATCGCGAAGTTAGCAGGTGTGTTAGTGTTGGGAATGAGGCGGCCACGGGAGATTTTTGAACCCCAACCCCAAAACCAGCCCCCCCCCCCCCCCCACCACCACCACCACCACCACCACCACCCCCACCCCACCCATCAAGAGGTACCTGTCGGGGGAGAGTCCCTCGCACGCTCTGGGGGTTTTCACCGAATGGGGGTTTCGGATCGCGCCGGAGCACGACCCGAGGCATTTTGTCTGGGTTAGAGGCCCGGAGACCTGTAATGATCCTTCCGCAGGTTCACCTACGGAAACCTTGTTATGACTTTTACTTCCTCTAGATGGTCAAGTTTGATCGTCTTCTCGACGCTCCGCCAGGGCCCACGAGGAGCTCCGGCGGGGCCGATCCAAGGACCTCACTAAACCACCCAATCGGTAGTAGCGACGGTGTGTACAAAGGGCAGGGACTTAATCAACACGAGCTTATGACCCGCGCTTACTGGGAATTCCTCATTGATGGGAAACAGTTTCAATCCCCGGTCCCGATCACGAGCGGGGTTCAGCGGGTTACCCGCGCCTCTCGGCGCAGGGTAGGCACACGCTGATCCGTCCATTGTGGCGCGCGTGCAGCCCCGGACATCTAAGGGCATCACAGACCTGTTATTGCTCCATCTCCCGTGCCTGAACGCCACTTGTCCCTCTAAGAAGTTGGACCCCCACCACTCAGGGCCCATAACTATTTAGCATGCCGGAGTCTCGTTCGTTATCGGAATGAACCAGACAAATCACTCCACCAACTAAGAACGGCCATGCACCACCACCCGCAGCTTAAAAATGAGTTGAATCTTGTATAACTTATCTTTTTATTTTCTTAACTTATTTTGATGAGTTACAGCTAAATGTTGTCAAAATGTATTGATCATATAATTTTTTTACAGTGCGATCCTGAAATAGTTTTTGCCAATGGCTGTATTGTCTGACCAGTGAAAAAGGAAGCATTTTTAGAAGTGTAATAGCAAGAATAATTATATTTACAGTTTTGGTTTAAGGTAATAGTGGTGCAGAAATGTCACATTTACCATTAAGGAAGATTTATTGTATTACTAATTGTATTTACTAATTTTGATCTGTTCAGTATCTGAAAGTGCCAGTGTAGGTTCACAGTACTAACCTGAAAGCACCTGATTCGTAGATACGACATGCTCCTCTCCCACCGCATTGTTTTGTGCCCCATTTCAGACAAGTCTTGTCAATCAAGGCTCCGAAATAAATTGGAGGGGGAATGCCACCTATAAAAGTTTCTCAGATCAGCTGAAGATACTTTTTTTTTCTGCTGTTTAATAATCTTGCTGTAAGAATTACAAAATAAATCCTCTTACCCAATGTCCGAACAACCAAAGTATGCATACCAAGGGCCAAAGACTTTAGGTCTGGTCTTATGGATCTAAGAAAATAACAAACATGACATTTATTCATTTTAAAAAACATTTTGTAAACCTTTTTCTTTCTCTCTCTCTTTCAGAAAGGTCCTAAAAATTCTTTAAGAAATGGGTTCTCTAGATTTTTGTGCCCTTTAATGTGGATGAGAAGGTACCAAGAAGGACACGCATATTGCATTGTACAGTTTCCCTCAGACACAGTCAAGTCTCTCAAATGTGTGTGTTGTTACACTTTTGGAAACATTAATTACCTGAGCAGAATAACATAGCCTGGTGTGGCCCCACAAGCCGAGAAAAAGGCACCAATGACTGAGACCCCCATGTAGAACTTAAACATGAAGTTACAATCATCCTTTCGAGGGCACTGGCCCAGCACTGCTGACATGTTTGCATAGGGATGAGACGACTCTCCAATACAGGTGCAGTTGTGGAATACCTTTGAAAAGAATGAGATTATGTTAGTCACTGCAATACCAGCCAATGCAGTGGGGTACAAACAACTGGGATTTTAAGCAATAAACAAAGTTTTAGGATTTTGAAAACATCTACAATGAAGACATTTAGTCTAAAAAAATATTTAACACTAATTCTGGGACACTAATCATATGTAAGCAAACCATGTTTACCCGTTTGTACAAAAGGTCAGATTCTTCCACTGAAACACGCAACATGCTCTGTGCTCTTTGGAACATTTCCATGTCATGCTGGCATGACATCAAACATCAGGCATAGATTAGTCCACGTCAGATTGAGTTTAACTGTCAAATAGGGAACATGCTTAACCATTTGCTAGTGTTCATTTGGGAGTCACACTTGTGTTGCTCGTGGTCAAAAGTAACGGAACAAATAAGAAATACTGTTTTTCAGTATAATCAATGTAGCCTAATAAATTTTTGTTCAATAATATTTTATTTTATTTTTGATTGTGTATTTTCAGAGAATTTCATTGAACTAAATATTATTTATGCAATAATTATGATATTTTCTTTCTGTTTTCTATTTTAATATTTTGCATGACTTTTCAATTAAAGCTGTATTTAATGTTAAAATAGAGATAATACTTTTAAAATCCAATTTTAGAAGGCAGATTATTGCTGATATATATATATATATATATACATCATGTAATAGATTTTGTGGCGAGGGGGTGTGGTTCTGCGTGGTCTGCAGTGGGAGAGAGAGCACGGAGCGGAGCAGCAGGTAAGTAGGTCAAGCACAGATGACGAACACCTGTTTCTGATTGCAGTGATTAGCATGGAGAGAGCGCATTTTAGCCGCGGCCGGGAGAGAGTGGAGAGAGAGAGAGAAGCAGATGGTAGGGGTTCGCTGATCCCTCGGCACGCCACCATTTCGTCCTCCGCCAGCTGGATGGCCTGGTCTAGCGACGTCGGGCGGTGGCACTGGACCCACTGCGCAGTTTTCTTTGGCAACCTTGCCACGAATTGCTCCAGTGCCACCCGGTCGATGATTTCCTCGACGCCGCTCCCATCGGCCATCAACCACTTGCGACAGGAGTCCCGGAGCTGGTGTGTGAAGTCCCAGTCCAACTCTCTCTCTCCACTCTCTCCCGGCCGCGGCTTAAATGCGCTCTCTCCATGCCAATCACTGCAATCAGAAACAGGTGTTCGTCATCTGTGCTTGACCTACTTACCTGCCGCTCCGCTCCGTGCTCTCTCTCCCGCTGCAGACCTCGCAGAACCACGCCCCCCTCGCCACAGATTTATTTGCCCCACCTGTACTCCCTCATTACATGCCTTGTGTGTTCCCTATTTAGTCTCCTTGTGTTTGCTGTACTGTGCTGGATCGTTGTTTTATGTTACACTGTTATTTGTCTCCCTCCGTACTTCTGGCTCCCTGCTCTATGTGTTTAGTGTAAGTTTGGTTTTCCCCCTCGTGGATAGTTTTGTTTGTTTATATTTTTATTAATAATAAAATTCCTGCATTTGAGTCCTCGCCTCATCTCTGTACCCGCAACTGTGACATAACAATCCAGCCACTAGAGGACTTAGCGGAAGAATGGGTATCAGGTGGCAGAGCGACGCAGCAAATTTCTCTTTCTTCGGCAAGAGGGAGCCAGCGTGAAGGAGTTTGCTCACCAGTTTGTGGTTGCAGCAGAGGGGCTCAACATCAGTGATGTAGAGCTCAAGGACATTTTTAACAGCAGGTTTAACGAGCCTGTCAGACCCAGGGAGATGGGAACGCTGGAAATACTGTCTTTTTGGCAGTTTGTGGGGTATGTATACCACCGTGGATGGGAGGGTGGCCTTCCACCTCTTGGTCCTAACCCACTTCTCCTCACAGACTGCCATGGCCTTAGTCCTCCGATGACCCCTTCGGGGAGAGGGAGGAGGAAGAACAGAGTCACCTCATCTGCCACCTACCCAGAGACGGCTAAAGGGGCGGCAGCTTCCCCAGAAGTGGTTGGCTCGATATCACCCCGCCCTTGTAGGCGCAGGGGAAGGAGTCCGTGGTCCCGGAGAGCCCCAAGGTGTTCCTAGCGGCAGTCAGAGAGCCTGCTGTCGACCTGAATGCTGATCATGGACATGGCCAAGAGGGCTGTGTTTGGATTTTATGCTGTGGCGGTTCTGCATGCTTGAAATGAGCACAGGGCTTCCTCCAGTCCATGTAGCATTTCAGAGGTCCCAAAGCAGCCCACAGTTATCCTGCAGGATGTCCCAGAGCTGCCAAAGTGCATTGCTCCAGCCCCCTGACTAGCATCCAGTGAAGGCTCCAGCCCCTGACCAGCATCCAGTGAAGGCTCCAGCCCCTGACCAGCATCCAGTTAAGGTTCCAGTCTGTGACCAGCATCCAGAGAGGGTCCAGCCCATAACCCGAGTCCAGAGAGGACTCCGTCTCCTGTGCTGAATCCAGAGAGATTTTTGTCTGTTGTTCCGAGTCCAGAGAGGACTCCGTCTCCTGTCCCGGGTCTAGACAGCACTCCAACTCCAACTCCTGCCCCAAGTCCAGAGAGTACTTAGTCTCTGCTCAAGTCTTCTTCCCAGCCTGCCCCAGTAAAGCATCCTGACCCACCCTGGCCCTCAGCCAGGACTCCAGAGCCCCTGGAACCCACATGGTGCGTTCCTTTAGTCCCGCCCTGGTCATCCACCAAGGTTCTGGATTGGCCGCAGTCACCCTGACACCTACCTCCGGCTCCACACTGGCCTTCTGCCAAGAAGGTCATGGTTCTCTCACTTTACTCTAATTTCGCTCTTGGGTGTGTGACAGAGCCATTAAACTGCTATATATTGACATGTTTGCTGTGAGCACATGGATTCGTGTTTCTTTGTGACGTGATTTCATGTCTATTGTCTTACCCCTGCCCATCTTGTTATCTGATTATTGATTTATTTGCCCCACCTCGGCTCTTTAATTACCTGCCTTGTTTGATCCCTATTTAGTCTCCTTGTGTTTGCTGTGGTTTGCTGGATTTTATGTTACACTGTTATTTGTCACCATTTATGCTTCTTGTTCCCTGCATGTGTTTAGATTAAGTTTGGTTTCCCCCTTGTTGATAGTGTTGGCAGCCTTGTAATTGATGCAACACTCTCTTCCCTGAAAGAGACGATGTCTGGATGGGAGCATATGTTATTTTAGAACTGTATATACCTTTCAACATTGATAGTGCCTTTACAGATTTGCAAGCTGCCCATGACTCACGCACTCATGAAACCCCATACCATCAGAGATGCAGGATTCTGAACTAAGTGCTGATAACAACTTGTCCTTGTCCTCTTTAGTCCAGATGACATGCTGTCCCAATTTTACAAAAATAACTTCAAATTTTGATTCATCTGACCACAGACCAGTTTTCCAATTTGCTACAGTCTATTTCCCCTGGCCCAGAGAAACGCCTGTGCTTCTGGATCATGTTTAGATATGGCTTTTTTTTATATACCTATAGAGTTTTAGCCAACAACGGCGAACGGCACGGTGGATTGTGTTCTCCGACAATGTTTTCTGGAAGTATTCCTGAGCCCATGTTGTGATTTCCATTACAGTAGCATTCCTGTATGTGATGCAGTGCCTTCTAAAGGCCCGAAGATCACGGTCATCCAGTATGGTTTTCCACCCTTGACCCTTACACACAGAGATTGTTCTCTGAATCTTTGGATGATATTATGCACAGTAGGTGATGATAACTTCAAAGTCTTTGCAAGAAACTGCTTTCTGATATTGCTCCACTATTTTTCACCACAGCATTGGGGGAATTGTGATCCTCTGCCCATCTTGAATTCTGAGAGACACTGCCCCTCTGAGAGGTTCTTTGTATACCCAATCATGTTGCCACTTGACCTAACAAGTTGCAAATTGGTCCTCCAGCTGTTCCTTATATGTACATTTAACTTTTCTAGCCTCTCATTGCTTCCTGTCCCAACTTTTTTTGGAATGTGTAGCTCTAATGAAATACAAAAGGAGCCAATATTGGGCATGACAACAAGGGACTTGAAAAATTTCCCCTCTTGGCTCAGAGGTCCCCTGTTGGTGAGTGTGTAATGACACCAAGGTCCCCTGTTAGATAGGTAGACAAGTACACACACACACACACGCACGCACGCACGCACGCACGCACGCACGCACACACACACACACACACACACACACACACACACACACACACACACACACATATAAATTGTATAAAATTAGCTATCTGGAAAAGTGGAAATAGCTTACCATCTCCTTTCCAACCCCAGTGGAGGTTTGACAGCCAGCGAGGCAGGGGGAGGCATAGGTCACTCCATTGCTGGCGCATATCGGATCCCAGTGCTTGAGGGAGCAGGAGCAACCAGCGTTACACTTAGAGATGAGCGTATTCTTCAGGTAGGAAACCTCTGGAGCCCTGTTAGAAAAACACATTTTTAACATAATTAAACCATTTTAAAATCAGTTTAGGTGTATTTAATGGAGTTAAAATGGATGTAAGTTTCATGGCTTACAAAAAAACAGAATCAACAAAAAAAGTTACTTACATAAAATAATACCTGCATTTAAATACTTCTGTTATTGATTTATGTAGTTACATTTATAATGTTGACACTTCCCTTACACCTAACCCTAACCTTAATTACCCATACCACCACAGCTGTCCTAACTTTACCCATATCCTATCTCAATATCAGTGTGTTAAAGTGTTTTGGAATTTAATATGAATACAATAAGTACATAGTAGCTAAGGCCATATAAAGTTGGACCAAAATATTTTACCTATTTTCTATTTATTTTGATAAATAAAATAATTATTTTTTGTTCAATAAATATGCTATATAAAGCCGTTAGGTACTATTTCTGTAGTGTTTACCCTTGGTATGACACTGTAAGTCCAGCCACTTGTGAGTTGTCACACTGCAGGAAATATTGAATGACCAGCGCAGTGAAGGCCAGAATAGAGGAGCCTATGCAGATCTTGGCAGCCCCGAGAACATTCAGTTTGTACTTCTTCATTATAAACCCTCCAGTGACGATTCCCAAGGCCACAGCTGGTAGATTCATAATACCTGGAAAGACAATAGATTGCTGGACATTTTATACACGCATTTCAATTGAGATAATACACACACACACACACACACACACACACAAAAGCGCACCCACACATATATATACAGAGAGAGAGAGAGAGAGAGAGAGAGAGAGAGAGAGAGAGAGAGAGAGAGAGAGAGAGATTCCTACTAAATATAGCAAATTCAAAGGGGCCTGATACATTTTCTGATATGTGTCATCTTGCACATATGATCTGCTTTGTGCTATCGTGTCTCTGTACTGGAGCAGACTGTGTCCGTGCTGCGGAGGTTTGCTTGACGCTAATGTGAAACCAGACTAAAACCGGACAAGTGACCGATTTCAGCTGAAGCTTCAGTGTCTGCAGCTTAATTTATAATGCAGGGGGCATGATGCATTAGATTCTGGAGAGCATTTGACACCTCATCTAATGACATCTAATGTCTCATCTAATGACATCTAACATCTAATGAGAAGCCAAAGTGCAGCGTGGCATCATCAAAATCATTGATCCATATGGGCGGAAGTGAGAGACTGTACCTTTTGAATTTTCTAAATGTGAATTTGATCATTGTTTTGGAGCACACTAGCAGTAAGGATAACATTTAAACTGAAAGTAAAAAATCGTTTTGATTTCAAGAGGGACATAATTGGCCTCAATTGGAAATTGATATTAAACAGGCAGAAACAAAGTCCGTTAATGTACAATGAATGTAAACCCACCTATCAAAAATATGGCTCTTGATGGTGATTGACCGTAAGTTTGCTCCATGAACTTTGGTTTGAATGTGATCATTCCTATGAAACCATTGACTTGCACAAAAGCAGTGAACATGAGGAGCAGGTAAATCTGGTTGCTGAAGAGTTTCTTCAGTGATGGCAGAAAATCTAAAAATATCAAGAAGGAGCTTTACACGAGGGTCATGTATGCGCAATGTCTCAACCAAATTCTAGTAATAAAGATATATATGTATGTAATGAAATGCAAACCTTTAGCCAGAGCTGACATGGAAACTGGAGCAGGTTTGTTGGGAGAAGTACTGTGTTTCTTGTTGTCAGGAATGAAGTGGTCCTGCTCGCCTTCGAGAACGTTCAATTTTTTCTCAGTTTCAGTCTCACCCTGCTTAAGAAGAGACTTGGGGAGGAACCAAAAGGGAATTCCAGCCAGTAGCATCACTCCACCAGTTATCAAAAAGCCCAGCCACCAGGCGCCAACCCAACGTGAGTCTTTGTGGTTGATGGTGATGGTATCTTCAGAAAAAAAAATGACATTTTGTCCACAAATAAAGCAGTTTATAGTAAACAAATGGTATGTCAGAAGACCTTTTATGTCAGAGGGTAACTAAGTGGGTCAGCCGGTCAGTAATTATAAAGAAGACTAGTTGAATTTTACTCTTACCACACTGTGAATGTGTCACATATATGCATATCATAAAATCATGTAATTCATTAACATCACAAATAAGAACACTGAATTCAGGTATATTAATGTGTATTACTACATATATGGTTATGATCTGGAAACCTCTTGGGCAAACAGAGTGCTTTTTAAAGTTTACCTTCTGACGTGGCCTGACCAATAGAACAGACTAAAGGACAATTTACTCAATTTACTTTTGCATGCAGCAAGAAACTATGACACAGTAAAACTGAACAAAAAAAAAATGCTAGTTTGTATGAATAAAACTCCTTTAGGAAAGGTTGCTGGGAATTATTTTTATTTATTTATTTTTCTAGAAATGTGCAAAATAGTATCATTATATCAGTTTTTGTCGTTTTTAATTTTAGCTGTGTCATAAATCATTTTTGCTTTTTCTGAATAAAACACCAATAAAGTGGGGTAAAGTACATTTACTGAAATAACTTGATTTACTTAAACCAACAATGTGTAAATATTAAGGTGTTCAAAGAATATATCTGGACTGTACAAAGTAAAAAAAATAATGCCAATGGGGTAGTAGAAATAAAATAAAATGAATAAGATAAATTGATAAGTTTAGTATTAAAATGTGCACAAAATGTTTACATATGTTATTGAAAAAGCATTATATTACATTATTTTACATTATATTACATTACTATATATTATATTATAACACTTCAATAAGGATACATTCAATAAAGTGTAACAATATTACAATATATTACAATTTCATGTACAATTTTGCTTTCAGATTGTGAAATTTCAATTTCACATGATTTATGAATGAATGAATTTTCAGCAAGTTTAGTTTGCTTTTATTGAAATAAAACAGACACAATATGTAAATTGTTATATTGTTTTTCCAAAAAAAAAAAAAAAATATATATATATATATATATATATATATATATATATATATATATATATATATATATATATATATATATATATATATATATATATATAACTTTTATTTTGATATTTTATTGACCAAACAATTTATTTTAATGGATAACATATTAATGTATGTTTTATATATTTTCTTCCCATATCTTAAAACCATGAAACGTTCTTAAATAACCAATTTGGCCTAGATATAATCACATACGTAAGATAATTTTAGGCCAAAACGCCATTTTACCTAAGTCCACTGCTCCGATGTCCACATACAGCTTGGCACAGAAAGATCCTAACATGAATCCAAACATTGGCCCCATTATTCCCACAGTCTGTATGAGAGCTGAAGAAAACAAGGCATCGATCAGAACAAAAATGCTGATTCACACTGACATAGTCTAAATCAGAGAACGGGCAGGAGGGTGATGTTAATCTCAAGAACCTGTCATATTTCATTATTTATCCTACAAATGGTCACAGAGGTACATAGAGGCTAACTATCAATAAATACGGTACGCTATTAAATTAAGGAACTATTGTCTTGGAAAGTTTTGATGGTGTAATTGAGTGAAATCATATGGGGTTCATTTGCAACTAGAAGGACGTTAATAGGCTTAAATGTATGCTAGAATTGATAATATAATACTTGAAGCAGGCAATCAATCATACCCAGGTAAAAAGCTGTGTTTTCCTGCCTCGAAAAGTCATCAAGGTAAGACAACCCAAGAGGCATGACGGGTGTCTCCCCAACCCCACGAAGCATGTTCCCAAGAAAGACATAGAGCCACATGGAGGAACTGGCGGCTTTCTCACACTCTAATGGAACAAAGACACTACAAATGAACAACTGCACACACATGACTCTGTTAACACGCCTCAAAACATCTCAATAAGAGATCGAAGTCTACTTGGGCAATTTCAAAGGTATCAGTTACACTAAAACATACATATTAGGCCTCCAAACGTTTAGAGTTCAGAAATACAAAGCTAGATAAGCAATCTAGAGGGACAGGTCAGTGTTTCAGAGGGTACAATCATATTACAAGCCAAACATAGAAACTGAATTTACAGCTCCACTTTCCCAACTAAAGTCTGCTATCTTCTCAGAATAACCGCTCTTTCATATGAATGTGGATGTCAGTATTAGGCTAAATCTGTATATGTCTGGCTCATATTTATTTAACCTCCTAATCCCCAAGGTCCCTGATAAGGAATGACGGCATCAAGTATATACTTTAAATTTTAAATGTCTGTGGAGGAGCTCTGACCTCATATGTGGTAGCATTTGAAAGAGTAAAATGTCTACTTGTATCACGCTGGCATTTGTTGTACACAAAGAAACTTTTGTACATTAAATTGGGACAATTTCCGCCTGGATTTGGTGATATATAAACCCCAAAATATTAGGCGATTTTTGATTAAAGGGTTACTTCAGCGATTAGCACATGGCTTTGTATCGTCGTGCTTGTGTGTTTCAACTTCTCAAATGAATTCCTATGAAGGTTAAGCTTCCAAAGGCATGAACTGAAAACGCACCAGACTGAAAACTCACTGTGAATGTATGCCGCGAGTGCGGACGCTCATCATGAGAGCTCATTCAGCTCCTTCATGACAGTGAATGTAATCTGACTCCTGCAGCGTTTGTGCTGTGACATTCGCTCGATGACTCGCTCATTATATTAAACAGACATGTTCAGTTTTTAATTGTAGTATCTGTTCTCTAACTGAACTGATTTTATTAAAATGAACACGGTGGGAAAGTGATCCAGTGATCCAGTAGCAGTGGCTTTGGGAGTGGCCTCATAGGGTAGCGAAGTAATGCATTCTGGGAGTTGTTGTCTTTCATCCCCATGAGACAAAAATACAATTTCTGTCTTTTCTCAATCTAGAAGGTACCAAATTCAAAAATAATTTCACATTTCTACTACATTAATGACCCAGTTTAAATACACATTCCTCTTCCAAGTTCTGAAGTACCCCTTAAAGTTGGTTATAAATACATTTAAAAAATATTTATTATAAATTAATTTTAAAAGTGTATATCTCAGGCCCTGTGTGCTCTAGCACCCTGCAGACAGTTTTGGCTGTTTCCAGTATATGTCAGCAAACAAACAAAAATTGTGACACTGGGATATTGTATTTGTACCACTGTATATGGGGATACTTGTATATTGGAGAGATTTGGGTAGGAATAAATTATATTAAAAAGGTAATAATCCTCCCTTCAAATCCATTTGAATAAATCTTGCATACAACATGATACATACAAAAATGTTTCCAGTTTTTGCTACCATCTAATTGAAACAGCCAAAACCATCTGCAGGCTACTAGAGCACACAGTGACTGAGTTATAGACTTTCAAAAAATGAAGTTCAAATAAAAAAAGCTCAGACAAGTTATACTTAAATGTCTATCACATTTAGGGCCCTATCTTGCACCCAGCGCAATTGACTTTGTACACCGACGCATGTGTCATTCCTATTTTGAACCCCCGCAAAGCATGCTTTTCCCTCCACAGAAGCACGTCGCTAAACTAGTGAATGAACTTGCGCTCCCTGGGCAGTTCAGCGCAAAAAAGGAGGCGTGTTCCAACGCATACAATCCCTGGTGCTATTTTGCTATTCCAATAAGCAATTGCACCACTGACCAGAAAAAACCTAGTCTCAAGTCAGTGGCGCGTTGCGCGTTATTCATTATGCTATTTTAAGGGTGCATGCTTGACCATAATGTATAGCATGCACAACACGCATACACTTTGCTCATGTAATCTACACAGATGCAACAGTTATTTTTCCAAATCATAAATTCTTACACTAAAAAAATATAAACACATGAGATGACGGAAATCATTGTGGTGTGCTGGCATCAGGTCCTGAGTAGAGGCAGATCCACCTCCCGTTACACGGCGTGCCCGATTGATGCTGGCAAGCTTGGACTTTCCCCGTCTTCTGATGTCATTGTAGTGCTTGCGGCACTGGTGCGACGTCCTGGGGATGCCAACTGATGAAACTATTTCGGCTATTTCCTCCCACGCCTGTTTAACCGACGCTATTTTGGGTGGGTTTCTCCCATCCCCATACAACACAACTTATCTGTCTTTCACCGCTCTTACAAGAGCATCAGTCTCCTCGGCTGTGAACCGCTCCTGGCGTGCGCCTGGTAAATACGCCATAATAATAGCAATCCATAATGAAACTTGCGAACCTGCTTTTAAAGGGAATGTTGGATGGCGCTCTGATTGGTTTATTCACGTTATGTCCAAACCACACCTATGAATAATGAAGCTACTTCAGACCAACGCATTTTAGATTTGCACCGGGCGCAAGAGCCATTTATCCCGCCGGGAAAATAGCAACAGCACCGAGACCCGCCCACACAGTTGACACTTGTGTTTCAGATCGTTAAAATAGGGCCCTTAGTAATGTTTTATGTAACTCCAAAGAGTTTCCTGTGGGTATGGGAAGCTTTTCAGTTTGGGTATGCCAAATCCAGGCATGAAATTGTCCTAGATCTTGTGATGGCCAATCAACTTATTATTGTAGTATGTCTGTGGTTTAATATCTTATCCCAGGTTTGTCTCAAGGTCAAGGTTGAACAACTTACCTGCTTGGCTTTCCAATGTGTGAATTTTATTATCGTGTGCAAGACTCCCATTGGTTAAGCATGGTAGAATACTCTCTGACCCATTGGAGGCAAGATCATGTGAAATTGTTGTCTCGTATTTGTACCTGTAGAAAAACAAAAACACATTTGACACATGCTATTTATCTGAATCCAGAACTTGCTGAACCAAAGTGGATTATAAGTTGATCTGCATTTCTAAAAACCCTGCATTGTCAAATGTTAAAATATGTTTATGCACGTAAACTTACAGTCCTTGAAAGAAATGTGGCGCCATAGTTATGAAAGATCCTATGGCCATGATTAAACATCCAGCTCCTATCAGCCGTGGCCTGTGAAGTTTAGCGCCAAAATAACTCACGAAAGCTATTACAAGCAGATTACCTGAAAAGATCAACAATGGGTATCTTATTAAAATCCCTATTCTTTTTTAGATTTCCCAAGAGAGAAATATATTGCAAATTTACTCGAAATACAAAATAGATTTATGAAACAGTGTGGCACCTAATACTAAAATGCCCCTAAAAAAGTATTTGGAGACTAAAGACACATTCAAAAAATGTTTGAATGTTACTGTATTAGATATTGTTTATTCGGAAATTCACTACAACTCGAGAACAGGTCTACAATGACCTTCATATTTGTTTAATTGCCACTTAAAGGGATAGTTCACTTTAAAATTAAAATTCTGTCATCCTTTACTTACCCTCAAGTTGGTTTAAACCAGTATGAATTTCTTTCTTCAGCCGAACACAAGGGAAGATATTTTGAAGAATGTCAGTAACCAAACGGTGAACTGGAGCCATTGACTTCCAGGAAGAAAAAAAAAAACTATGGAAGTCAATGGCTCCAGTTAACTGTTTGGTTACTGACATTCTTCAAAATATCTTCCCTTGTGTTCAACTGAAGAAAGAAATTCATACAGGTTTGAAACAACTTGAGGGTGAGTAAAGGATGACTAGATGATTAGAATTTTCATTTTAAAGTGAACTATCCCTTTAAGTGTCCATATACTTTTGGGGGTCAAAGTACAGTATACACAACCCAATCTCATGAGAAAACATAACTATTTGGTGAGGTGGTTACGTATTCATTTGTACATTGGGATTTGTATGGAAGTGTATGATAAAAAAAAACAAAAAAACTTTAGTATGAAGGTCCACACGTGAACATAGGGGGAGAAAGAAAACGTTTAAAAAAATTCACTCATATTATACTGGGGTGTACATGTATTCGTCCCAAACCGTCATTGTACAGACGTCGCGGTTCGATGCAAACACTTGGACGACGAATACAGATCCACGATCCACACCGTACTAGCTTTCCCATAAGCTCATAAGTTCCCAATACTCAAAGAAATTATATTGCAGGCTAGCACAACACCTTAATCAAACCAGTAAGTCTGAAAACAGCCATTGCATTTTAACGCACAGCACTGGTCAATCTATCAAATATATTAACAAATCAACAATTCTATGAACTAAACTCGCATTGAACCTTGAACCCAAAACCGAGGTACGTACCGAAGCATGACTTCAGTGTGCCATTACACCCCTATTAGCAACCAGTTCACCAAAATAGTTATAAATTAAAATAAGATTGTGTTGGTACATATTTGTTTATAACATTCTGCTACAATAATGCCCAACATATGTCATTTTGATTCTCACCAATTTCAAAACTTCCATCAATGAATCCAATCAGTGAGCTGGGAATGTCAAAGCGTCTCTCAATCTGTGTGATGGAGCTCTTCATGTAGCTGCCCTGAAACGCTTTGGCAAAGAACACGAAGCACATGGCAGCCAAAAACATCTGGGGAAAAAAAGAGAGAGGTTTTTTAGAGAACAAAAGAATGAAAGTCAACCTCTAACCCCTTATTTATGTGTTTTTTATTTTTATTTTTTATGTCAGCTATTTGTTGTGGCAAACCAGTACAATCTCATTTATATATAGTTAAGACATATGCTAGTTTAAACTGTTTAGCTGTACCATAACTTAATTATTAATAAAAATAATAACTTTGATTGACCCACACAAAATGGCATAATTTACATAATAAGTGTTTGTTCGGTCAACTTAAAATAGCTGAGTGAAACAAACAAACTGGACAGGTAGTATCCAGCATGCTTTCCAAGGGACTGCGGAGAGTCAATTTAGGGATTAAAGTGTTATATTATGTGTTTTGCAATTAAGGAAAAGATGTTGTTAGTTTATGTCAGTGTTTATTGTTCAGTTATGTTGGACATTTAGTTTATTTTTTGTAATTTTGCAGTTAGCATGTGGTGCCTGTTATAGGCTGTGGGCACCCATATACACACATTTATTGGATGGAATTCCTGTCCTCAATTAAGTTAAGTTTGTCCAGTGAGTTATTTTTGCATATTGTTTTTAAAATAAGATTGTTATTTAATAGTTTTCCACTTACACTTGTAGAGCAAATAGTTAATTTAATAAGGTCAATTAAATCTAAACGTGTTCACCTTACGTTTATAAATGTAACACAGCATTATTAAGTCAAATGTACAAATAACTAATGTGTAATTGTGACAAATCTGTTATATTTACTCAAATAAATGTTGTCAGCTTTACTTGAATTGATTTTTTCATTCAGCTAAATGGTTAATTATGGAAACTACACAACACACTTTGCGTAGAACCACTTGACACTTCCAAGTACAATTTTTTTTTTTTTTTTTAGTGTTGTATATTTATGTTACACAAGTTAACCATTAAAAAGTGCATGCTGTAGTTTGGGTCAAAAGCCATGGTATTGATTAGTTTAACCTAAAAGAAGTACACTAATCATCAACTGCCACTAAAACTCTGACTCTCCCCCAAACATTGACCTTCGAGGGACCAATTTCTTCTAAACGATAAGACAAGAAAATTTCTTAGAAGAGTATTTCTTGGGAATGGAGAGTTTCCCACACACACAGTTTGAGAAAACATTTTGAAGTTTGGGGTTCCATGAAAGGGATACAATATTCACCCAAAAAGAATAATTTACACACCCTGAAATTTGTAAAAACCTGTATGATTTTCTGAATTTCTTTTTTTTTTTTTTTTTGTCCTTGTTACAGTGTACTTAAACATTTAAGTACTAAGTAATATTAATTAATTACATGTACTTAGGATTAGAGTAAGTATACATAATTTTTATTGTTATTAATATTGCAACTACATGTAACATTTGTAACAATGTCACTGGTAAACAAACGGAAACACTTTATTTTACTGTGTCTTTGTTACATATCTTACATGTACTTACCATAGTAATAACAGTAAATTATGCCCTAACCCTAACCCTAAGTACTTGTTGTTAAGTATTACTCAGTACTTAAATATGTGATTACACTGTAGCAATGACACCTTAAAATAAAGTGTAACATTTGTTATAGTCCTATACAGGACCTTTACAGTGATACGGCCCCTGACTAAGCAAGCCAAAAGGACATCAGTGGATGTATGAAGACAGTTCAAGTCAGTCAAGTTCACACAGGTACCTTAAATGGATAGTTCTCCCAAAAATGAAAAAAAGTCATAATTTACTCACCATTGAGTGGTTCCAAATCTGTGTGAGTTTCTTTTTTATGTTGAACACAACAAAACAGTAACCAGACAGTTGACTGTAGCCATTGACATTCATGTTTTTTCATATTCTTCAAAATATCTTCTGTTTTGGAGAGTGAATATTATACGTATTTTAATTTAACAGAATAACCATAGGTTATTATCTATGCGCACTGTCCACTAAAGTTTGGAAACCAGAACATGTCCAACTACTTTCTGTCAATGCAACTTTATAGTTTAATATGTACCTGTATAGTGTATATATGTAATTTTGGCCCAACTTTATTTTAGGTGGTAACACGTATGTACACAATAAGTGCATTGTATCAAATTATTAATTACAATGTTAGTACAGAGTAGTTAAGGCCACCTAATATAAAGTGGGTTGGTTTGGTAATGATTTCCTTGAAAAAATTGCCAATACTATTTTTATTTTAAATGAATTTCATTTTGTTTAATGAAATTTACACATCTGTGTGTGAATTAAGTGTCCAAGTTTATTTTGGGGTAACAAAACAAAATCTCAGTAGATGAGCTTAAAGAGAAAGTCAATAAAGTAATTTACTAGTGACAGGATTAAATGAGCTGATATCAGTTTCATGCCTTTGATCCTAAGTGGTTAATGTAATCAGGAAATTACAATGCAGAAGATAAGCGCAAATTACCTTTAATTTGGAGCAGCATGGCTCTTTTGCCGACTTCTGTTCCACGCTCATGATGCCCTGGAAGCAAACTATACGAACGAAAGATGACAGAACAGTGCAGAGTGTGTTAACACCACAATTATTATGTCCAGCATCATGTTATTGTCTTGCAAAACGTATTTTTCTAGGGTCCATTGTTCACGGGGGTAGGAAAACATCATCTGAGGGGAAAGACCCCTGAGGGTGGAGCTGAGAGTGGATTCAGAAATTGCACCACATTTCCTGCAAGAGGAAGGGTGTCTGAAAAAAATCAAAGTTTTCACAAATCACGGACAGCAGGACAAACTTTGTTGATGTTGGTTTGATGCTCAAGACAATGAAACGTGATGTGAGAAATAAAAAAAAGACCTGTTTGATAGTACTAACAAAAGAAAGTAAGTGTTTATTTAGGCTGACTAGTTGGCAAGTGGTTGCAAATCCAAATTACGATAATGCTTTGAGTCAAAAAGTCTAATAAATTATCAGTTTTTACACTGCAAAAAATTATTTAAAAAATAAGTTACCTGGTTGCCTTAAAATTTTGAGTTCATTTAAATTAACAATGTGAGTTACTACAATTAACATTTTTGAGAATCGACAACTTTAATTCAAATATTATTAGAAGATTTTGATAGCATATTGGGTATCTGTGTGTTTTATTTGTGATGATGCAGCGAAACATGCCAAATTGTGCTATTTTCATGATTTACCAATTTTTTTGTGTAGTTCAGATACAATAATATTTTCTATTAACAAAGAGTTTCTCTTTGTTATAAATTAACAAAGAGTTTCTATTTATTAAACCAATTTACTTCATTGTACCAACTCATATTTTTAATTTCAATAAACTCAAAAAAATAGGCAACCAGGTTACATACTTTTTTAAGTTAAACCAACAACATTTTTTTTTACAGTGTAGCATTGTACTGTACATTCCCCAATTTTATCCTCTAAACTTATATGCAAATATTATATTTGTGTAATTTCCACTAAATTACACTTATATATAGTACAGTCAGGCAAAGATCAACAATATAATGAGGGGAAACGTATAATAAGATCAATGATATTCATATAAACAATAATACTTGAATTAAAACAAGAACAAACAAGAATACATTTTTTTTTAAATACATTTTATACAATGTTCACCAAAACAATGGTGGGTTACACCTACAAATACAATTATATATGAGTTATATTAATTCATTAATTAATTAACAACATGTACTTACTATAGGTTTAGAGTTGAATTAGGGTTTGGTTTCCCTTTTTTATTAATTAACTAACATAAACAAACAATGAGCAATTGGTCACGGTATGTATTAATCTTTGCTAATGTTAGCTTAAAAATACACAGTCATTGTTTGTTCCAAGTGCATTAATGTTAACAAAAAAAATCTTTTGATTTCAATATATTAGTAAATGTTTGAAATTACATTGACTGAGAATAATAATTGCTGCAGTATTGTTAATTCTTAGTTCTTGGTAACTAAAATAGCTAAGTAATGGATCCTTATTGTAAAGTGTTGCCAATAAATCAGCTCTGCAAACAGCACATTTTTAAAACAACAAGAAACCGGTCAGAATTTCAGTAAAGACAGAAAAAAGATGCAGAGATCATCTGTACCTGTGTTGTTGCCTGTGTTCCTCGGTGGATGCAGGTAGATGACTCTCTGACACTTTGCTCACAGGTAAGGTCTTATAACACCAAATGTTATAAAATGTCATCTAATCAGTAACCAAGCAGTCATGTCAAGCCATTTGCTGATCCTGTTAACAGATCACTCCTGAGGGGGGCTGGGGTTTCTCAGAGTTACAGAGGGCACAGCAGACCAATGCTGTCTCATAATGCTTACACAGAGAAGGGACGCCAAAGTCACTGTCACTGAGTGTGTGTGTGTGTGTGTGTGTGTGTGTGTGTGTGTGTGTGTGTGTGTGTGTGTGTGTGTGTGTGTGTGTGTGTGTGTGTGTGTGTGTGTGTGTGTGTGTGTGTGTGTGTGTGATTTATTGAACAGTGAAGGCTTTCACTCTAATGCCTGTATTATCAAATGACCCTTCACTCCAATTCGAAATATTTTTGGTAAGAATACCCAGAAGTCCATCAAAATATAAATATTTGTTAATACTTATTATCCTTATTATAATAATAATAAACTGCATTGATTATTATGATAAAGTTAAGATTAAAAACAACATTTTTTTTGTTAATAATGGGATTTTTGCAGCCTGGCTCCGCCCTCCTATGTACTTCCGCTCAATTTTCATTTTCCTTCAGTACTCCGTCTGGGATTGCGGCATATTCTCTGGTTTTCTCCGATCAAATTTTAACCGGTCCAATCAGCGAACAGAGGGAGTGGCTGAGAACAATGACGGTGATGTGCTGCGCTACAGTCTATGTTTTGAGACCATGACCAAATGATAGCGATTGGTTATGGCAGTGGCTCTAGGCAGATCCAATAGTTTTAAACTTCAACAAGGTACCCGCCTTCGTGGAAGTTAACACTTTTCAATGAAGAGTGGCTAGAATATCTGTACAAATGAAATGTACGAGAGTCTGGTAGGACCAGTTATCATTAGAACTAGAAATAACGTAGTTAAACAAGCATATAAAAATATTAATTTATGTCATGAAACTCTCTGAGTGTTTGACATGGTTATGGATATGCCAATGTTGACGACACCCTGCTGTGAGCAAGTAAGACATGCTGCTGCTGCTGTACAACATAGCAGATCTATACAGGTGGAGCTGGGGAAGGTGGAGGGTACAGCAAATGCTGACCAAGTATTTGAGGTTAAGCAGGAAGCTAATTGGCTACCGACAAAGCAGTAATTAATCAGCAGTGTCCTATAGAGAATGATTAGCCTAGAAATCTAGACGCACTCTAGCGGCAACAAATCTAATCTGCCTGCAAGTGTCGTCTAGCAACTCTCAATACCCTTCTGAGCTGAAAACGGCAAACTCTTGCCGGGCCAATCACATAGTGTATAGAGTCGGTGGGCGGGGCCATAATGACGATGGCCGAGGTATGTTTGCTTGCTTCTAGTAAACACAAAAACTGGCGAACGGCAGTCTTTCGAATCAGCTTTGACCGCGACTCTGGAAGACTTGGTGTTAAGCTTTTCTCTGAGAAAGGAACAAAGAACGGCACTGAATTCATTCTTAAAAAGGGAAGATGTGTTCGGAGTTTTGCCGACGGTGAATGTTTAATCTGTCAATTAGCTCTGCTTCACCTTCGTTGCTCTGGTTGGTTTGTAGCGCTATCCTATCACGTGCAGAGGGAGTTTGAAAGACAACCGTTTATCCCAAACATTTTGATGTGGGTCAGGCTAGAGAATGATGTGATTTCAAGCAAATTGAGACAAGGGCCTACCAACCAGCGCAATCTAGAGTTTCATGACAGAACTCGATTCATTTTAACCTGCAAAATAACAGCAGTTTTACTTATAAAATGTGAAAAGTTGTCCGATTTTCTTGCTTTCACTGAAGCACTTCAAGATGCTCTTTGGAACATTTAATCTTTTCTTTTTTTATTGTGTTCTTTTACTGTTCATTCAGCAGCTACTGTATGAACAGTAAAATAACACAATAAAAAAAAAAGATTAAATGTTCCAAAGAGCACAAATTGTGGACACATTTAAACACATTATAAAACTATCCTTTATAATGTATTTAAATGTGTCCTCAGTTTGTGTTAACAACCAGTCTTTAATGGTAAAAATTAACCCACTCATTCCTCATAAATCATGAACATTCTCTTCAAAATGAGCAGTTGTTCCAGATTCCAGAATTTAGAGTAAGGGGAAGCCCGCCCATGACTGGTGACTGTCTGCCCTACTGGCATAGATACCACACTGAGTGAACCGCAGCAGTCTGACATTTCTGTTTACTCAGCTGGAGATAGAAAACATTGCAAACGTTTTGTTGAATGTGTCTATTGGATGTAATGACAAATGCCGGGAATTGGGTCTCCATCAACTCCCGAGCCACTGAGGACAGCATGGTTAAATTTAATTAATGAGGGATATGTGCTGAATTGAAGGCGTCAAAGTTTTATATATTGGCACAAATCATTTTATGCCACACTTCAACGCTAGTCTCAACCTAAGACGTCATGCCAACAGACCGTTGGCTGAACGTTTGGTGCATACGGAACATAAAATTGGAAACACTTCAGGAATTTTGAAATCATCATATGATTGGTTAAAATCTACAGGATTTCCAGGAGACGTGTGTCGCATTCTTAAATGGTCCACCTGGAAACAAAGCTATTGTAATGCCAAAAACCCTTGTGGAAGAAGAAAGCCAAGTCACAACACTGTAAAATTCATTCTAACTTACACTTTTTACTTAATGACTT
This sequence comes from Pseudorasbora parva, assembly GCF_024679245.1. Classification (NCBI taxonomy): domain Eukaryota; kingdom Metazoa; phylum Chordata; class Actinopteri; order Cypriniformes; family Gobionidae; genus Pseudorasbora; species Pseudorasbora parva. Next base: position 20,213,838 of record NC_090191.1, on the reverse strand, counting down.
AATTGTAAGTCTTAATAAATGTTTCACTTATTTCCTCGACTTCTGCAGTTATTTCTCTCTAGTTGCATTCACTCATTTCCCAAAGTCATTTTGAATGTTGAATTGCCAATAGAACTGAACAATTTGAGAGAACTCAAATACATTTACATATTGACTGTGCCTCAGAATGCAATCAACTCTATCTTTGTCTGTAAAGGTGTAAACCAAATGGCCCATATAGATGTATGACTGATAGAAACTGTTGGGTGTGAATGACAAAGAAACAGCATTGCTCAGAGTAGATTCATCTTTAGTTGGAGGTTTGTAGCCCTTTTGTCTTCATATTTAAAATTCTGTCTCACAGACAGAACTTTAAGTTAAGATAATGTTGAAGAACTGTGCTACACTACCTTCAATAAATTCTTCTCCCCACAAGAACTCTGGTCAAGCTTAATTATTTCATGTGTTAGATAAATCTAATACATTGGCAAACCCCCAACAATTGCTCAGCCAAATATAGAGAAAACAGAGAAAAATCTTGTGAAACTTCTAATTAGGTTGATATAATCCTTTTGTACTGTATGTGTGACAATATCTTGCAACTGAAATTACTTGAGAAACACACAAACTTCATCTTTCAGTATGCAAAACTTAACAATGGTAACAACAATTGTAGCCATACTAAGTCAAGAGTAAATCTCAAGTAAATTATCAAGTACTCCCTACAGTTCTTTTTTAGTTACTATAACTCTTGTGTAAGTGAACTACTAAGCTAACATATCCCTTGTTTACTTTATGTAGCTTTTTAAGCCAATCGGTTCGCATGCTTTTTTTAAGTATGTCTTACTAATTACATTTTACAGTGAATGAGTGCTTATCAGGATCAACTAAACGCAGGATTTTCAAAAGTATGTGGAGTTTGGGGTTCCATTGTTGCAATAAACTTGCTCAATGTTCATGAATGAATATTTTATCAGATCCCAGATCTGTTATTGTAGGGACAAGCGAATTGCGATTGGTTGCGTTACATGTCAGTCAAACTGTGGGCTGTAGTGGAGTCCAGAACTTCTGCCATCAGTCTGAAGGTATGGCTATCATACCTGATTTGTTTCTGAAAGACTTTTAGATTAACTGACGGTACATGCTAGTCGCCGAGTTGAATCAACTTAACTGAACAACAACTACATAAATGCATCCACTAACCATTTAGAAATGCCCAGTTACTGTACATTCTAAAAACTGTAACTTCTTACTGAGTCTCTTTGTCATTGTACAGCACCGCTACTGACAATTTCTGACATGATATTGCATGATATGACATGATATTGGTTTTGTTGTTGCAGGATGAGCTGTAATTAAAGGCTCTGTCCTCTTCTGAAAATGGGGGCCGGGAGCAAAAGCAAATTTGCATTTAAAGAGACGCACACAAAAATAGCCTGTTTTTGATCAAACCCAAATAGGGGCACATTTAAAGAGCTATAATAACTGATCTGTAGGGATCTTGAGTTGAAACATCACATATGCATTCTAGGGACACCAGAGACGTATAGTATAGTATATAATACTAGAGAAGTATATCTTATGAACAGGGCATAATATAATTTAAAAAAATTGAAGCCATACCAAATACTAGAACTTACTAAAATTCTTTTAACAAAACTTTTCAACTTTTATCATATTTCATTCAAATATGTATACTGATAATATAATGAATTATAGTAGTATAGCTCCCACTATATTTAAGATTTTATAACAGGGCAATGTAAAAGCAAACACCCTTGAAATATCACAAGTTTCATATTTATTATCTCATTAATGATTTAATGAGGAAATAAAAGTGGATTACAAAAGCCTCTGAGGCATTGAACCCTGATACCAGGTTACAATCACAGGTTTGATTTGGTCATGAAATCACATTCAAAGTACAGATACATATAGGCATGCCGTTATTCACATGTGACATGGTCAGAAAGCAAAATGATAATTGAAAACAATGTGTATTAAAATATATAGCACATAATTGTAGTAGGTTTATGGCAAAATAAGATAAAAATACACCAGGATTATTTAGACAAGAAAATCATTGATTTTGGCACAGATTGCCACACAGATCTTTGACTAGCAATGAGGTTGAAGTTGATTCCCTTAAGCATTTCAACCCATAACAAAAATAAATGACAGATGTATGTTTAGTTGGTTTGTAACAAAATCATCCCACACATCAGCAGCTAATTATTAATTATCCATAAAAACACACAGACCAAAATTAATCAAATGTAGCATTAACTAAGATTTTCATTCATTTGTATGTCAAGTAAACTTAACCTTCGGCCTTGCACTCACAGCCTGTGACATGTCTGTATGTGAAGTGGGTCAGAGAACTTTTTCTACACGTCAGTGTTATATCTCTCATCTCGTAACCTTTCTCCTTACAGCACTGGTGACTCTGTTCAAGCTGCAGCGTCCCGTTAATATGAACCCACCTGCAAGAAAACACAACAAATAAGGATATGAACTCCAGTACCACATGTAACGGGTCCTTCTCGACCCGCTCTGAGCAGGATTCGAGCATGGGAGTCTCTAGCATGGGAGGTGGCCAGGGGAGTGAGATTTAATTACATGGCTTTTACAACACTCAACCCCCTAAACATCCGGGTCACGGCACCAAATGTAACCTGCCATTCTTGAATGTCTTTCAAACCGGCATGGGAGGCGGGCCTGCTAACAAGGACACTAAACGCAGCCTCGAAGCCAGGGGAGTGAGGTTTACTCACGCAGCTCTTACTAGCTCGCCTCTGTTACACATGCATATCTAACCCCTCCGGTTCTACTTGTACTGCTCTGGGCTGATATGCTAATGACCACAGCCTCTGGTGTCAGTCACTCTCAGTGTTTCTAGCTAGTTCTTATTAGCTGGCCTCCAAAACACACACAAATGTTAATTTGGCTTATGGCATGATACAGTAACAGAGCTAAAGGTTTGTACAATCAGAGATAAGGCACCACATTTTGTTGTTAAAGTCCCTGTCATTTATCCTTCTGGGATAAAGAACGAAATTCCTTAGACGCCTGTTTGAAATGACTGAAATCTGATTACAAAATTGCAGTGTAGGTACTGTATAAATATAACATTTGAACATATAAATAAAACTCAAAACACTTGACAATATCATAGTTATACACTTTGGGAAAATTTCCTTATAGTCCCATTGGCCCCTGTTATTTTTATTAGTAGTAGTTTTTTTTTTTTTTTTACCCTAATGTTAAACTTGTTTTTTTATGTTTTCTTGTCAACAGCTCTTTATATTTTGCCATTTCCCATAATTTAAGCACATTGTTTTGCGCTATAATTTTGTGCATACAGTTACCTAAAGGATTAATATGAGACTTATATTTACACAATCATTAATTTGAAAAAAAGAAAAAATAATAATATATAAAATAAAATAAAAATTATATATATATATATATATATATATATATATATATATATATATATATATATATATATATATATATATATATATATATATATATATATATATATTATACACACAAATGTTCTGACAATACCATCTAGTGGCCAAAGAGCTTTTTGTCAAGGAAACAATTAATGTTTGACAGATGTGTGCTAATTTATTTTAGCTGCATAAGATCTGTGCCTTTAGCACATAATACTACAACAGACCTCCACATGAACATTCAGCGAACAATGTATTTTTAACAAAACAGGCCTTGGAATCAGGTGTTATACTTGCCTGTTGTGTGTCTCACACTGTCCATCACAAATAGGCAGCTCGACTTCCTGTGTGCAGTCAGCCATTGTGAGGTTCATTCTTGTCACTCTGGCAGTACATGTAACATTACCTGTGAAACACAGAACAAAATAACAGTCAGCAAAGGCCTAAGTAGCATAAAACAGTAATCCTTTGATTGAATGTTCAGAAGCACAGTAAAGTCACAACAAATGGCAAACCAGCCGGATCTCATGAAAAATGCGTATAAGTAGTACGAGTGTGCAATGTCGTGGAATGTATACGCCAAAACTCATTTTGGTGTGCATATAATACGCTGTTTTTCGTGTGTATATGATAATTAATTCCAGCAAGTTCACATTAAACTGATCAAAAGTTATAGTAAAGACTTGTCTTTTTGATTAGTTTTGTTTCATTCGCTTGAAATGCTGGAGCTGATATATTGGATTCAAGACTTACACTTGTTTTCTTTTTCTTTCTTTTTTTTTCATTGTAGAAAATTAACGTGAAAAATTATTTCTGGAACCAACAGTGTGGTCACATAATTGAGCTGTTGTCTTGTCTTGATGCTGACATATTGTCTTGCAGTTAACATATGGAGGTGATATAAGGGAAGAACTAGACCCATACAGCTGTATTTGTGTAAACCTACATGAATAGCAGCAATGATGTTCATCCCACACTCGTAAACCCTGGGCACACAAAAACATAATAATGCAGCAGCTTTATAGAAGATTCAACCATAAAACATGCACATGAACTTGATCTTGTTTTGTAATACTGATGTGATTTGGATCATTCTCACCTCGGCACAAGTTTGCAGTGGACACACGGTTTTCTCAACCACAGTTCCTGTCTGACTACAGCTGAAAGACTCACATGGATGTGAGGGGTCTGTCCACCGATCACCCACCTGAAGGCACCAGAGAGAGGGAGTTACATACATTGTTTAATGTATTTTGTGCTAAATTTAGTTACAGCAAGGTCTTTAAGGGGCCTCTAAAACTATAGAAAACGGACAAGACACCCATTGTGAGTAAATATGTGAACTATTTCCTTTACCTTGTAAGTCCTTCCATTGTACTCGCAATTCTTCTCAACTGTAAAAGCAAAGAAAACATACTCTAAATCTATTTTTGCAACAATGGACCTGTAGATATCGATATAATTAACATATAGTTATTCCTTGCGCCAGTGACACTCTACACTAAGTAGTGCTGTTGAAAGATTACCACAGATCTGATTGTCACAGCAGTCAGAAACCATCATGGAGAAGGCGCTGCAGACTGGAGCTGGTCCGGGAGGTTTAGGTCTGCACTCTTCTGTTCTAGTCTGGTTATTACATGTGCATATGTGACAGTTTGATTCCCACACTGCCCCCACCTAACAGACAGACAGACAGACAAATGATTACAATATGCAGTATTCACAATAAATATCTAATAATTCTTTAAAGGAAGTTTGTGGTTGCATTAATAAATGATCTCTTACCGGCATGGGCTGACCCAATGGCCCTTTACACTCTGGAAAATAAATATGTGTGAAAATCATGTATAGATTACCCATTCTAGAGAATATCTGCATAACGCATTGATTATTTAGGAAAATTGGTAAAGTATTTTTGCTAAGTCAGTTCCCTTTCAGTAAGTAGACTCCGAGTTACATCAGTACTGACGAAATGGGGGTTTTGTCTATGACAGGCCTAGGCGCTGAAGTGGAACCTTTTCGTCACCTGGTGCTCTTCCATGGAAGACTCCAGGAAATGCCCGTTCGGGTCTGTGCTCTACTTCCTCCATGTACGATGGCTGTCTCCTCTTCCCTGAAGGTTTAGGTGGCCGCTATCGGCTCGCCACGACCAGGTGGACTCTAGAATGTTCAGCAGGTCTTTATGCCCTCTTGTGACCTCACAGTGGTGTTATCTATCCTGCTGAGTGCTCCCTTTGAGTCATTACAGTCTTTTTGAGTTCCAAGGTCCTTTCGATGCAAGTGACGCTTTTGATTTCCTGGGTCCTATCAAGGAGGTATGAGAACTGTAGGCATTATCGGTGACGAAGCGTGCCCGGAATTCGAGCTGGCTATTCTCACATGTTAACCTGAGACCCCAGTTTGGATGTGTGCCCAAGGTTCCAGCCTGTCCTGGGGCTGAAACTTCAAGCGCTGCCTTGGAGGACGCAGACCCAGCCTTTGCACTGTGCTGTCCAGTACGCGACCTTGCGCTTACGTAGACCGATCGCAGTGTTCAGGACCCATTCTTGTCTGTTACGGAGAGCAGCAGAAAGGGAATGCTCCCCCAAGCTGAGCTTGTCTCGCCATTGAATTTATAGTGAACTTATAGACCCCCTAGGGGTCTCGGCACACTCCACTGAGTTCTGCCTCCTTTTGGGCTTAGCACATGGTGCCTTGCTAACAGAATTAGAGCTGCAAGCTTGGGCGACACTAAAGGGGCGACACCCAACACATTTGCTAGTTTAAGCTATAATCTCTAAGTGGACATGCTCAGGTTACTGGATGGACTACGGACTGGATGCGTGTGATTATTTACTCAGGTGAGTTCTCCCTCCGGGCAGGCATTGTGTTGCATTACTCTACGAGGGATTTGCTTCCGAGTGTACCTTGGTAAGCTGAGCCCAGCCCCTCGTTCGTGCCAGGTTTTACGGCAGGGAGCTTGTTTGACAGCCGTTGTGGTGTGATTATTTTGGGACCCCCATTTTGTCAGTACTGACGTAAACTCAGAGTGTACTGACTGAAATGGAACGTCTTGGTTACGTATGTAACCCTCGTTCCCTGAAGGAAGGGAACGGGGGTGTTACATCCCCCTGGCACAACTGCTGTACTGCTGGTACCGCCGGGGCTCTCAGCATCGGCTCCTCAGCAGGTAACATAATGCGAGATTGTAATGCAACGGCGTCTATACTGACGGGCTGGCGCGGAGTTGCATTATGCAGATTCCGTAGACCCATGGCATTTTCATGCCATTGGCTCGTTTTGTAGAGATCGAAGGAAATTGGCTTCTAGGCAAAACCCCCATTTCGTACTGACATAATGTCTCAGTTCCCTTCCTTCAGGGAAAGAGGGTTACATACGTAACCGATACGTTTTTCTGACAAACAAAAAGCTCAATAGTTCAACTTGAGAGAATTTCCACATTAGTTCATCAACAGCTTTTCATTTAATAGTTGTTAATTGTACCAAAATAATAATTCTGGTTTAGGAATGTCATGGACACTTTAATATAGCAGTAATATTTAGTTGGAATAATTATTGTTGAAAAATACAATTATAATTAAATAAAATAATTAAATAAATCAATCATAAATAATAAATGAAATATTGAAATGTGTATTTATTGTGTAGAAATTGTAAAAATGTATTATTATTAATTGTTATTATTATCAATTATAATAAATTGTCCTAGTATAAATAAATAAATAAATAAATAAATAAATAAATAAATAAATAAATAAATAAATAAATAAATAAATAAATAAATAAATAAATAAATAAATAAATAAATAAATAAATAAATAAATAGTCTCTGTGGCTTCCTCCGATCGCCACCAGAGGGCCCTCCCACCCAAGTACTAATTCGCACTCTGGACTTCTTTACCCATAATCCTTTGCCCTGATAATCAGCCAGCATTGTTTACATCTGTGTGTCATCAGACTCATCACCTCAGTCTATATAAACCATGCTCAATCTGCCATTCACGGCAAAGTCTTGTTAAGTGTAACACTACAATTCTGGGCATTCGCCCATGATTCGTGTCTCTTGGTTTTGGATCACCTTCCTGTTTCTGGACTGCCTGCATGTATTTTGACCTTGCCTGTACTCTGGACTTCTATTGTGGACTATTATCTTTATAAAATTGCATTTAGATCTCCAATCTGTTGACTCATCATCACACTATGTTATATATGTTTTAGCTTTAGATAATTCAGTTTTAGGATACTAAAAAAAAAAGTAAACAGAAAAGTGTAAAAAAAAATGTGCTTCCGCTAAAGCACACAAGCATTTTTAAATCATGCATAATATGTCAATAATATTTAGTTGATTTTTGAACTATTATTTTTGATGAATTAAATATTACTGAAATGAAATTAATAATTAATTGTGAACAATATATACAATAATCATGTTTACAATATCAGTAATTCATATATTTGTGGATATTAATTGTTTGTATAATTTGCATGTAAAATTAAGACATTCGTTTTGAAATATTCAGTTGAATGTGTCCTGTCGGTAAAGAAAGTCACTCACTGGTGCATTCAGACACACAGATTTGCTTGTGATCTTCTGCAAGCATTTGGTCATCGGGACAAAAGCAGCCTGATCTCAGACCAACCACGGACGTTGCAGGCACACGAACTCTGAGAAGACAATAGAGTGATGCGTGTGAGGCTATACGGAAATCATGGACATGTGATACTAGACCTTAACATTACGAATTATAAAAAAACTCTTTAATCTAGTCGGTGCACTGGAATTTTTCCTTGAAACTCAATCTTTTAATTGAGAGTTGAAATATGAAGCAAAGCTTGCACTGTGGGAATTCTTGAGACATTAAAAAGTAAATTCTTTCTCACCCGCCCCGACAGACGTCATTTGGAGACTCTCGACACTCATCGTACATCATTCCTTCAGGACATTTGATCTCTAAAACAAAGAGGAACAGGCACATTTTTATTGTGGATCGAACTGTGCTAATGAATGTACACAATATTGCAAACACAAACAATATATAACAAGATCATTTCTTATGTGCCATATCAACAAAGTACATATCTTTAGTATATAATAAAGCAAATTTGTATGCATTAAGGGGTCCTTTGTAAGGGCACCAGACCAAATTCAATACTTTTGACTACAAAGTCCAACATTTTACACAAAAATTTTGCCTGGCAGTCCAAGTTTCCACAAATTACATTTCAGAATTCCAATTCCAGTTTAGGAATTCTTTAAGGTTCCCACTCTTTTTAATCTATGAATTTGCATACCTTTTCCAGTCGTTTGTGATTTACTAGATCTAGAAAGTGTTTCAGGTTGTTTTGTCTTACTTTAAATTACATGAAGTCTTCTTGAGGCCCTAGTGGGATCTGGTACCCCCTGGTTGAGGACCACTGCATAGTGGGCCCTTCATTTATCAGTGCCCAAGAAAACTTTAAAATGGCAAATGCTCTTTTCATGGCTAAAATTAATTATCATCAAAGCTTAACCGCAATTAAATGAAACTATAATGCTAGTTAAATATACCACAAAACCACATACGAACTCTACAAATTGAATAGTCGATGAAACTCAAAGGATTTGGAAAGACTTGCGGGTCACTAAAGTTGTATATATGTATAGGTTTAGGCTAGGTTTTAAAATGATAACATGTTGATATTATCTCCCGGTTTCACAGACAAGTCTAGTCCCAGCCTAAAATTAGTTGTTTTAACTGAAAGTAACTTACACTGACCATTGTTTTGTCTCAAGATGGACATCAGTAATTATTTTTTTTTTCTTCTAAGGCACATTTAAAAAATTTGAATACTTGAATGCCTAAAAAGGCTTAATCCTGGCTTAATCTAAACCATCTCTGTAAATCATTATATATATATATATATATATATATATATATATATATATATATATATATATATATATATATATATATATATATATATATATATATATATATATATATATATATATATATATATAATGAATATATATATTCATTCTGTTCTCGTACCACAGGAGCCATTGGTAAGGTATCTCCAGTCCACACAAATGCCAATCTTCTTGCATTCTGATGCTGCGTACTCCAGAGAGGAACAGGCAGCAAAACTGCTGTTGAACGGACAATAGTCAAACCGGCAGTTCTTCTCCACAGACGTAAGATTGATCCTTTCACTGCACTCTGCAAATATCCTGAGTAAAATGCAAAGATGTTAACAACACCAATTATACTCACAATTATAGTGGCAATGCAACAGGCACACTTTTAAAATCTTTTTCTATGTAAACAACTGGCATGCTTATTGAGCTGATATAAAAATACCCAACAGTGGCTTACTCATGGTGAAGAAGGTCACATATCTGAGGATAGCAGAGAGGAGGGGGCATGGGTGGAGTTGTAGGATCGAGATAGACACAAGGAACATTGGTGAGTGCAGATTTGCAGTAGGGTTTCAGAGGGTCTTCTACGACCCAGTCATATGCAGTCTTATCACAGCAGTTCTCATCTTCAACCACTCCATTTCTTCGTATGCATGACTGGCCACCACACACACCTGTGCAGTCAAATGGAGCAAAAGTGCCCAAGGTTACAGCCATTAAACTATTTTTAGCTGTATAGTCTGTTATATCTGTCATTAGAACTGCATTGCATCTCATGTGTTAATTACTTTTAATCGTGCGATTAAATGATTGTAATAACTTACCACATTGTCCTTGGGTATTGTTTTGGAAGTGCTCTAATGCCAGGTTGATTATCAGATTGTAAAATTGTGAAACAGAAACATAGGAACGGATAGGTTTGATGTAGATGTAGACCTGGCTATCACTGTTTTCAAACTTGAAGACCTCGTTTTCATACGGTGGCTTTATAATCTCCCGGTTCAATGTCGACTAGAAAAAAGAGGAATCAAAGCTCAGGTGAACTATCATCTCCAGACATTCATAGAAATACAAATACCAGCAGAGAACTTTAGACTGTGGCAAAATCTGTTTAGTTGAGTTCAGTTAAAGAATAATTTGGTATTAATAATAAAAGGCTTGATCAGCTTAGGTTATACACAATTTAGTAGACTACTCTTAAGTAAAACTGCTTAAATATTATTATAAACAAAACTAAAACATTTGCAATCAACTATTTGTTTCCACACTTCCAGGAAATGTGAAATATTTTTTAGTCCACCAGAAACAAATAAACAAAAGCCTATTACTATTGCATACTGTATTAAAAAAGTTTTCATGAGAACTGGTTAGATCAGTTCAAGGTTATTTGTGGAATTCAATTTTAAAATCTCAGCCCTTGTCGTATTCTTAGCTAGAATAAGGTGAAATGTGGACTACACTAATGGCTCGTGTACTAAGCAGTACAGTACAATTTGAAATGGTAAACCCTAATCCGGCTAGTGTTTCCACCATCCATTGATAGGCGTGGTGTATGCCGGAAAGAAGCGATAGAAGTCATTCTCGCACAAAGGAAAAAAATTAAGCAAGAACACGATCTGCTGTATGTGGTCATTTGTTGTTTACTTTGTCGTTTTTTTCTTTGCGTGAGAATGATGTCAATCGCTACTTTCCAGCATAGCCTACACTACACCTATTAGGCCGTATCAGGGTTTACCGTCCCGAATTGCACTGCACCGCTCCCGCCAGTGCTATGCACAAATACACTTGCAGGCTTACTCTTGCTCATATACAAGGTAAATCATCAACACTATCATCCCTTACATGTGTTTTATTGAATTAAAAAATACATCGCCATCTGATAAAACGCATGCACAGGTTCCTTTTCTTGCTCATCTGTGTGCATGTTGCTTTCATATTCACGTGAACCGCACCACAGTTTGAGTACAAGTTGCGCAACCAAACTCAGACCACCTCCTTCCGGCAGTCTTGAATTCGGTACCTCAGCTCACCCGGGTCCGCATGACAGCTTTCACATGAGCAATTTCTCATTTTGTGTGCCACATTTTCAACTAAACTGCCAGTGTAAAAATACCCTCACATTTACATCATGATATAAAAGCAATATAACACAAGTAACGAGTGGTAAATCACACCGTTCTGTCCAGAAATAGCACTTGTTCTACTCAGTTTTTCCAGCAGAAATATGCAGAACTGTTCGTTTTCGCCTACAATACACAGTGGTTTCATTTCAGAATCCGCGTTTTGAAGGAATTAGGTGAACCCGTGATTTATAAACACTTTCATAAAGAGAACTATTTACTTCTAGACAGGGAAAATCCAGACAACTTCCGGCAAATTTAGATTTGCTTTGCAAGTAGTCTAGCAAAGAGCTCAATCAAAGCCATTTCTAATCCGTCGAAATCGCGGTACCAATCAAAACGTTAGGTCGGCCTTTACACGATGATGACAGCGCAGTGACGGTGAAGAAGCAGGATGCTGCTGTGGAACATCACTCGTTCGAATCAGCTATCACGTTTGTTTTAAGCGATTTAAAAAAAATTTTTTCGTTAAAACCCGAGCAAAGAACAACACTCGGCTACCAGATGTGTATTACACCGGCTACTTTGATGAGGATGGGGAGTGTGACCATGTGCTAACACCACACAGCAGCTCTGGATCTGGCCTTTCTGTTCTTAGTTCCTCACACTAGATCTGGTAATCATATTAAAAAAATTAATAATTGTAAATAAATACCTAGCGTAACTATGCTCAAGTCTGAAAATGTTCTAACAGATCTGAAATTACTGAATTTGAATAAAGTTTGTGAGACACAAATTTCCAAAGACTCCTCAATATTATTTTATTTTCAAAATATTCCAAATCGCGTTCTAATCGCAATACAAATGCCTTACAACGGGGGCACATGCGATCAGAGCTTGTTGTTTTATGTTCAACCTTCAATCCGAGATGTTTTAGCTGGTCTGTGATGCTATTAGGTTTTCCAAATTTTGCTAAAATGTTGATGAAGTTGGCAGTGGACACCAGCTATTATCATATTTCTGTTACAACAATGGCAAAAGTCATCAGAAGTCATTGCAACATCTTCCTTGAAATCACAAACAGAATTGCTCTCTCAGATGTTTCCGTCTCCGTTTCCGTCGCTCTGCATAGGCTATGTCATCGTCCATTGGTGACGCCCCTTTGGAAATGATTTGTCTAGGAAGCTTTGCCAGACCATAAGGCCGGAGACACACTGCAAGCGTGGCGTGAGCGTGGCGTTTCTGTTGCGTGTCAGCCACAGGGCGTCTGCCTGGCGTCTTCTCTGTCTTTGCACACCAGAAGCGTGTCTGACGCGGCGCTGCTGCTGCTATTGATGTACAGGGAAGTCCTATACTTCATGTTAAATATAAATATATTGCCTATTGATACAGCAAAGACAACGTCGGCAGTAGCCTATTGACCATACATATCTATGGTATTGACAGCAAAATAGGCTACAGAATATTTCGTTCTGTATTGACAGGTTTAATAATTCAAAATCGATAATTATGTTGTTTTTTTATCATTAGAATTAGGCCTATATATGCATTTATGTTAATCTACAGACTTTCAAACATGAAAATGTCTTTTATTTATATGTATTCATGTCAAAATGAAACATCCTAAACATCTTTTCATATTCTATTTTGCCTGGAAACGCTTCCAACATGCACGCGTCACGTGAAAAATAGGCGTCTCTTCTATTTCAATCATGCACGCGTTTGTGTCACGCAGGCAGTGTGCTCTAACCGGTTAACATGGGAGCCGAAATAAAAACGGACACGCCACGCAGCTGAGACGGTCATGGCACGCTTGCAGTGTCCCCGGCCTAACTCAGTTACTACTGAGAATGGTTTGGTTTTAACCAGGCTAATTTACTTCACACCTGAATGAATCGGCTGACTGAATGAATTGAATGAATTATTGACTTCCTCAATTAGATATTTTCCACCACCTACTGGCAGGATTAGTGTTCTAATTTAGAGTATAATTTCATTAAAAATTATTTCATATCTCCATATTAATAAAAAGGTATATATTAATTAGATTAAACATTTTAATTGCTTGACAGTCCTAATTAGAACATTAGTAGAATAACAAATTATTATTATTACAAATATGTATCATTATGAGCCTACCTCCACTGAATCCTCTGTTGCTATAAGTGTGACAATGTCGTCCGAATACTTTAATGTGATTCCCCTAGAACAGGAAAAGTCCTGCACACAATAGTAGTTGTCTACAGTAATGCTTAATCTGTGTTTGAGCACTTGCTCTTCCACTAGAGTGTAGGTGCAGTTGTCCATGAAGTCAAAAGCAATGCCCTGGAAGGAAATGTAGTGAGGGTCTCCATAAATCTGACACTCGCCTGAAAAAGGAAACAGGGAAAATATTCATATATATTCTTGTTATCTTCTTATTTTCCATTGGCTGGACAAATAGATAGCCCCACCACAAACTAATCCAACTGATAGAGTCAATGTATGTATGACAGGTTAGTTTACTTACAGTCGCACTGCCATCTCTCACAGCAAGTATCTTTATCTTTGACCAAAGACATCTTGCCTCTAGGGCAGTCTGTCCTGATTTGGGGTGTTGGGCAGCTTATAGATTTGACCTCAATCACTCCAGCCTTACAGTCTTTATCAGCACAATCCTCTCTCCAGGTTTCTCCACATGACCAGCTTTGATTTCGCATCACATCTTTGCACTCACACACTGATTAAAACATAAAAATAAGATCCCATAATCAAAACATGTAGCACATATAATTGAGTTTAAGGAGTGTATGGTCAACAAACTGCAATTCACATTGGCTTTAAATTTGAGAATCTGCTCCATATATAGTTTAAGCAGTAGGCCTCGGGGTTGTGTTATCATGCAGAATTTATATTTATATTTATGAGTAGAAATAGTACCTGGAGTTGAGTGTTCAGTGGTAAGTACTGTAGTACTGAATATAGACGTCATTGTTGAATGGGTCGCCGTTGAAGGGGTCACTGTTGAAGGGGTCAGCGTGGAAGGGGTCATTGTTGTCTGATTTAAAGTGGTATTGTGCACTTCTTGACTTGATGTTGGGGGACTGGAGATAGTAGGGCCAGTGACTATTATAAATCCTAGTGGGAATGAGAGAAAACAAGTACACTAAAAACAATATACATCTGCATGGCGGTTTTTAATATCACTTTCACTAGTTCACACTTACATCAAATTAAATAGAGTAAAGATTATGCGTATATGCGGGGAGGGCGCCGGGCTCGGAATTTGGCCCTATTATCGCTGATTAGCTTGATGTGCTCCACTTGTGTTTAATTAGGTTTAATTATATGAGCGTGCTCCACTTGTGTTTAGTCAGGTTTAATTATCTGCACGTGCTCCTCCCGAAATTTTGTTAATAAAAACTTCACTTATTATCACATTACTGGCTTTTAGAAACTATTGTTTAGCTGTTAATTCTAACACATGTCAAGTGTATATTTGTAATTCCATACCTGTTGTGGTCACCGTTGGCTCTGGAGTGGAATATTTTACTGAGGTTGTAGCTTCAGTTGTTGGCTGAGTTGTGCCCTCACGTGTTGTGGTTTTATATTCTGTTGTGCTCTCAGTTGTTGGTTGTTGTGTTGTGGTTGGTTCTCCCATTGGGGTTGTATGTGATTCCACTGTGCTCTCAGATGTTGGTAGTTGTGTTGTGGTTGTGTACTCTGTTGTATTCTTTGAAATCGGTGGTTGTGTTGTGGTTGTGACTTCCACTGAAGATGTATATTCTTCTGTTGTGTAGTCAGTTGTTGATTGTTGTTTTGTCGTTATGTATTCTGTTGTGCTCTCGGTTGATGGATGTGTTGTGGTTGTGTATTCAAATGGAGTTGTATCTGATCCTGTTGTCATCCTTGTTGTTGGTTTTTGTGTTGTGTTTTCTGTTGTACTCTGTGAAGTTGGTGGCTGTGTTGTTGTAGATTCTTCCGAATAAGTTGTATCATCATCTGTTGTTGCCTCAGTTGTTGGTTGTTGTTTTGTGGTTGTGTATTCAGTTGTGCTCTTAGTTGGTGGTAGTTGTGTTGTGGTTGTTTCTTCCAGTGGAGTTGTGTATGATTCTGTTGTGCTCTCTGTGGTTGACAGGTGTGTTGTGTATTCTGTTGTGCTCTCTGAAGTTGGTAGTTGTGTTGTGGTTGTGTCATCAAATGGAATTGTATCTGATCCTGTTGTCCTCCTTGTTGTTGCTTTTTGTGTTGTGTATTCTGTTGTGCTCTGTGAAGTTGGTGGCTGTGTTGTTGTAGATTCTTCCGAATAAGTTGTATCGTCATCTGTTGTTGCCTCAGTTGTTGGTTGTTGTTTTGTGGTTGTGTATTCAGTTGTGCTCTCGATTGGTGGTAGTTGTGTTGTGGTTGTTTCGTCCAAAGGAGTTGTATAGGATTCTGTTGTGCTCTCAGATGTTGACAGCAGTGTTGTGTATTCTGTTGTGCTCTCTGAAGTTGGTAGTTGTGTTGTGGTTGTGTTTTCAAATGGAGTTGTATCTGATCCTGTTGTCCTCCTTGTTGTTGGTTTTTGTGTTGTGTATTCTGTTGTGCTCTCTGAAGTTGGTAGTTGTGTTGTGGTTGTGTCGTCAAATGGAGTTGTATCTGGTCCTGTTGTCCCCTTTGTTGTTGTTTTTTGTGTTGTGTAGTCTGTTGTGCTCTGTGAAGTTGGTGGCTGTGGTGTTGTAGATTCTTCCGAATAAGTTGTATCGTCTTCTGTTGTTGCCTCAGTTGTTGGTTGTTGTTTTGTGGTTGTGTATTCAGTTGTGCTCTCGATTGGTGGTAGTTGTGTTGTGTATTCTGTTGTGCTCTCGGTTGGTGGTAGCTGTGTTGTGGTTGTTTTTTCTACTGGAGTTGTATATGATTCTGTTGTGCTCTCAGTTGTTGACAGGTGTGTTGTGTATTCTGTTGTGCTCTCGGTTGGTGGTAGCTGTGTTGTGGTTGTTTTTTCTACTGGAGTTGTATGTGGTTCTGTTGTGCTCTCAGTTGTTGACAGGTGTGTTGTGTATTCTGTTGTGCTCTCGGTTGGTGGTAGCTGTGTTGTGGTTGTTTTTTCTACTGGAGTTGTATATGATTCTGTTGTGCTCTCAGTTGTTGACAGGTGTGTTGTGTATTCTGTTGTGCTCTCGGTTGGTGGTAGCTGTGTTGTATATGGTTCTGTTGTGCTCTCAGTTGTTGAGGGATGTGTTGTGGGTGTGTATGATTCTGTAGTCTTCTTAGTTGTTGGTGTTGTGTATTTTACTGTGCTTGTAGTTGCTGGTGATTGTGTTGTGCTCTGAATTGTTGTTGGTTGTGTTGTGGTTGTGTGGGTCATTGTAGTTGTAGATGGCTGAGCTGTTGATGTGTAATAAATTGTAGTCGCAGTTGTTGTCGTAGTCGTTGAATTGCAGACGATTTGTCCATCAAAGCATTTACTAAGGAAAAATAATATAAATTGTGAATATATATTGTGAATGTGAACAGCATGTGTATATTTATCCAGCATTACAACAAGAGTCCACAAAATGGCTTACCAGCATTTATAGGGGGTGCACATTTCATAAGGAGGTGACAGCAGTCTGTTCATGATTTTACATGTGCAGTTGTCCAGAGTTGTGCATTTACTTATGTTTTCATCATAATATGGGGTCTCCTCAGGGCATCTTGGATAACAACCTGAAAGTTTCATGCAGTGCTTTATGAAAAACCAAAAACATTCAAGACATTTCAATTTTTCATATTTCTAATTCATGGCGGTACTGATGCATTGCTGCAGTTCAACAGCGAGATCAGGAAGGGGAAAAATACCTTCAAGTTTTCCTGTAAAGCGGTTATTAGTGCCACACGTCTTAACCTGGCCACAAGGATCGTAATGCCAGGTGCTTTGGCCCACGTCATTATAATAGTCACAATACACCGCTGTGGGGATGAACAAACACAGTAATCACTTGACTAACTCAATAATAACCCAGGTAGGTCTTTACCAGGAAATGCTCATTCTGGGAAATTCTTAATTACAATAGAATACAATACTTACGACACAAATCTGGAGATCTCCATTTGATGCAGACGTCCTTTGCACTACATGCCTCTGCGTAAGCTGAGACAGCAGTACAGAAACCGAGAAACTTTCCCTCAAACTCACAAGAACATGACTCTAAAACACAGGCCTGGTAATAAGGCTCTGGATCCACCTAGTAGTCATAAGAATGCAGTAATTATTGACTGATGCAACACGGGTTCCATGTTTCCTCATAGCAAAAAATCAATTACAAGTACACTGTGTACCTGAACCAACTTCCATACCCAGAAAGATTGATAAACGTGAATATAAATGTAAGAATTGATATAGAAACAGTGATTGGTTGTTAATGAACCAAGCCTAAATGCAAACAACACACATTAGAAACAAGATTATTTAGTTGACTAACGTCACCGCAACATACCTTTAGATGGCAATCTTTAAAGGTGTCCGATCTCAGGATCATACATCGCCGCTGAGCCCAAGCTGCACAGTAGGAGTGACGTTCACAGGGAAATAGTTCATGGGTCACATCAGAGCATGGCGGAGCTGCTGTCTTCCAACTATTCCCAAAGTCCAGAATGCTGAAAACTTCTGAGGAGCTGCTTGTCAGAAGGTCGTTTGTCACCTTTCCATCAAAGTTCCCACAGAGTCCCAACACTCGGCCCTTATGTTCCACAGTTTAAGAAGAATATTGCATGTCTTTACCACTCAGTAGCAGATGTTTCAGGATCAAAACCTCTTGTTGTTCCAAGACTAACATTCCAATTAAACAAAGTATCATACTCCTAACCTTATCCCTAGACTTGCCCTAAAATCGATTACCGTGATTATACCAAATAAGACACGTTCAGGGATCAACATATTTTGTTGATACTGGAACAATATTCATGTCCGAAAAGTTAGGCCTAACCATATCCCTACCCCTAAACCTAACCCTACCCATATGAAGGAAATGCAGAAGTACTAGCCCTTTTTGTAATCCAAAACTTGACGTAAACTGTAAACTTGTCTCTCTAATCTGACTGGTTTATTGGAATGTTGTTCCAAAGATTTTGATCCAGGAACATGGTGAAATAAAATCAGAGAAATGTGGTAGGTTCATAAGAATATTGCTCAAGTTTCAACCCTAGCACTAAGTTCAACATCTGACTGGTTGAGAGCAAGTTTAAACCAGAATCAACAAATATGTTAATTCGGGAACTTGAGGAAGTTCTATTTATGCTGTAACTGGTGTTGGCTTTTTTGCTAACAATCGCCATTTATAATCACTGATCTCCAAAATCTCAGATGAACTTTAGATTGATGAACTTTGATGAAATTTAGATTAATCAAAGTTTTAGCAAATAATAACTTTGAGTGCCAAGTGTCATAACATTTAGTCCATGTCCTAACCATGCTTGATGCAACAAGATTTCGGTTTCCCGTCATCAAGATTTTGGTCCGTTTAACATTCAGTTGACTATAAGTAACCTTGCACCTACATGTCTACTAACTCTCATTGGAGTGTTAGTAGAGTATTAGTAGACTGGTTGACATGTAGCTGCAAAGTTACTTATAGTTAGTAGAATTTCTGTTGAGGGACCATAACAATCAAGGTTAGCAGATATTAAGCAGCCAGTTAACTAAAACTCTAATGAGAGTTAGTTGGCATATAGGTACAACTTTACTAGAATGTTGAAAACAGACTATCAAACCATGTTACCAAGATATCTACGTCAAGCAAATTGTCTGGTTATACGGATGGAGACAATCATGCCAAAAACTCAGCGTTCTCACAGTCTTCTCCGTGCAGAATATGCCATTCCCTGTACCTGAAGAGTGTAAAAAGGGCTATACTAACAGCAATTCTTTAAGACAAAGCAACTGAATGCTAAAACAGCTGAAAGCTACTGACTGAATGAACTGCACATATATTCTACAGGAGTACACCAATCTACATACTTCATGTAAATGTAAAATAAATAAATAAGCATATTTCTGTTGTTTCTTGTAAATTAACGATAATAATCTATCAATTAGCTGACCATATCATTACGGTTTTAGGAAACTAGCTAGCAACTAGCTATGATAGTTACTAGTTAAGCAGGTTATCTCCTTGTATGGGAAACTCATCCCTGATTAGCATTGCAAAGTTTCCAGAAACTTTTGAGAATTTCTTTAAACTTTCCAGGATATTTGGAAAGTATCTGGAAATGTATGGAAATTTAAGCCCCTTTGAAACCCTGCCCCTGATTAGGTCACACAATGTGAGGAGTGAATATGAAATGTAGACATAAATAAAGGGTCACTTCAGTGATTAGCATTAAGCTTTGAATCAGTAGAAACTTTGAATTTCTTCATTTTGTTTTTGTTTTTGGCCCGGGGCTAGAGACTACAGCCAGGAGTAGGAGTTAGTGCCGCATGTTTTCAACCCGCCCGCAGTGGGCAAGTGATAACCGGTAGCCATGGCTTGGAAGTGGCCTTGTAGGGCAACTCCCAAGTGCCTTCTGGGAGTGGCTGTCTTTCATCCTCATGAGCCAAAATACATTTTCTGGCTTTTCTCAGTCTAGAAGTCACCAACTTCTAAAATAATTTCACATTTCTACTACATAAATGACCCATTTAAAATACACAAACATCTTCCCAGTGGTGAAGTACCCCTTTAAATGTGATTCCTTACCCTCCATTGAGGCTCTAGTTGGATGGTGACCCTGGTGTGTTTGTCCCAGATTACAGTGATGCCCAGTTTGGGAGCTGTGATGATGATGTAGAGGCCCACTGTGTGGATGGAATAAAGGGGCTCTGCCAGCAATGCATCCCCTGCCTGAAGTCTCTCAGTTACCTTCATGTCGCTCAACATCAGAGTCACAGCACCCTGTCAAACATTGAGCAACCACAATTGCATCATTATGCATTACCATTTTACTTGATAGAAAATACTGACAGCATCCAACAACTATTTATATTCACAGAAGATTATCTACCAGGAGCTCCACTGAGATGGCGCGGGAACACGTCAAAGACTCGTCACAGCAAGGAACACTCTCAGATTTAATTGCAAACTGCCCACTTGAACCTGCATCCTTTTACAATAAACATTAAAGGTTAAAAATGTAGCCATTTGTTTGAGAATTTTACTGGGAAGCTATACTAAAATGAATACAAATACAGGCTCTGTTGAGCAAACTTGTGCATGGGTTATTTTTTTAATACATTTTTGCCTATCATAGTTTCATTTTATTGCTTTAGTGCCTGTTTGATACAAGCAACTTCTGCCAAAATTAAAGTTGTTCTTATTTCATTATGTATTGAACTCCAAGGTGACCCCAAAAGGGTAATTTATCACAATGACCAACACTCACCTTCACTAGGGTGTACTGACAGTGGCCATCGAATTTGTACCATTTGGAGTCAAACGTGTGGTATTGCCCATTCCCGAAAACCTCACATGCTCCTGAACATGCCTCATCAATACAGGACCACTCACCACCTCTACATGTACTGTGAGACACATAATCACATCATTCAAATCCAGTGAAACCATGTTACCAATAAAATGATTTATACTTTATTTGTGTTTTATTGTGCATGATAGGTCAGGTCAGGTCATAGATGAAGGCTAGAAGACAAGACTCTTACCATATTTTACAGTTTGTCTCCACACTCTGCCCAGTTTCATACACCCTGCCACTGAATTCACATGTGCAGTTTTCATGAGTCACACAACCCCCGCTGTGATCTTCAAAAAGCCCCTCGGGACAATAGCAGCCACTGATACAGCTGTTATCCTCAGTCTGTGAATATACATCAGAAATTTCACTCAGACTCTTGCAGAAAATTAACACTTTAATACCTGCATATGGTAAGATATCATAATATAATATCATAATATAATATTCGAAAACAATACTCACTACCGGTTTGGTCAAGCTGTCACATGTCCTATGGACCGTGTTCACGGGTATTTGTAAACAATCCACACAAATCTTTCCCACTGTGCAATCTAGAAGAAAAAAAAAAACGCTTTGAACTTAATATAAATCTTAGGTAATGAATCTTGGAATTTGCGAACTTCAATGTTGATTAGTCAGTGTTATATTAGTTGACAATTTGAGAGTGGAGTTCCCTAAGAATTTAAACTTGTTATTCAGACACTTGCTTAGAAATGCTTAAATGTGTGTCCAGTTTTATATGCCTGGTTATTTGAACATCACTTGATGAATTACACATGCATAGTACAGTGTTAATTATAGGCAAATAGTGCAGATTTTTGTGAAGGAGGCACATTCTGAAATGTTTTACGGGGGGTGTTTGCACTGAAAAGAACCACATTGACTTAAAGGTACACTACAGAGGATTTCTTGTTAAATGTTATATTATAAATTAATTACTTATGGAGTCCATAAAGGGACATGAAGGGGGGGAAAAATATGCGATGGAGGAAAAATTATTTGTCAAAGTTTATGCATTCTCTCGCAGATGTTTTGCATTCCCCCAAGAAATGTTGTGTTCCCTCGCAAAAACGTTTGCATTTCGCCGAGAAACGTTGTGTTCACTTGCAAAGAGCTCAAAGGGTTTTTTCGAGGAACGCAAAACACTTTGCAGGCAAACAAAAATTCTCGCCAATGTTTTGCGCACCACCGATAAACATTGCGTTCGTTCGCAAAACCTCTGTATTCCCCCAAGAAACTTTGCATTCGCTCGCAAAAATGTTTGCGTTCTGCCGAGAAACTTTGTGTTCACTTGCAAAGAGCTCAAAATGTTTTTCTGGGGAATACAAAACATTTTGTGAGTGAACACAAAGTTTCTCGGGTGAACACAAAGGTTCCCTTTCGGGGAACTCGAGCTGCGTCGAAACGCTGTGAGAACGCCTCTGCGTTAATGCGTCGTGAAGCGCCTGTAGAACCATTCCATCGGAAAAAAGATCGATCGTCGGCGTGATGACGTCATCGACCGGAAGCTATAAAGCGTCCGTGAAAACAAACAGGAACTAGCTTCTGAGCCTTCAGCAAGCGATCTGTGTGAACCTGTCTGTATATTTGGTGTTTTTGTCTGTCTATTTGCAAGAGTTTTTCCACCCTTTTGTTAAATATTCCTATATTTACAAAAAAAGAGAAAATAAATAGATAGAGAAATGGCGAGTGAAAGCAGTCAGTTCAAGAGGTGTGTTCATCCCTGCCCACGCTACATCACGAGTGGGGATACACACTCTCTTTGTGTTGCCTGCTTGGGAGCGCAGCATGCCCAGGCAGCCCTCGAGGGGGCTGCTTGCGAGCACTGTGAAAGACTACCGCTGAGAACGCTGCGCTCCCGCCGGGCACTCTTCGAGGAGGGTGCCTCGGCTCGTGTTCCCCGCGGCTCTGGTCCCGCTGCTGCCGAGGCAGAGCGGAGGCTGCAGTCGTGGGGTTCACAATTGGATGTTGCAGAGGGGTTTGAGACGGGCGCTGCCTTATCTCTGCCCTCACCTGCTCCATCCAGCGGCTCTTCTCGGGGCTTGGAAGCACGCATTGCGGTTTCTTCCCCCCCGAGAGAGTCGCCGGTGCTCCAACTATCCAGCTCCGAGGAGGTGGACGTTGAGAGCATCGCGACTGAAGATTCACCACTTCAGTCCCCTGCGAGTGAGGAGCTCGTTGAGGTTTTGACGCGAGCTGTGGCCAGACTAAATATTGACTGGCCCATTGAGAGATCTGAGGCAGGAAGGAAAAGATCTAGTAAATTAGATGAAAGGTTCCTGCCCGCTCGCGCTTCAGAACCTCAGCGACGGGGCCTGCCATTCTTCCATGATTTGCACACCGAGGTGGCAAAGTCATGGAAGAGACCGGTGTCATACCGTGTGTTCAGCCCTCAGACTTCGGTCTATAGCAACATCATGGGGCTGAAGCACTACGGTTATGGGGCGATGCCAAAGGTAGAAGAGACGCTCGCGAGCCATCTCTCGCCTTCCTCGGCATCGTCCCTGAAGGCCCCGACTTTGCCCACCAGACCATTAAAAACAACGTCGGCACTGGTAGGAAAAGCGTACTCGGCGGCAGGTCAGGCTGCTGCATGCCTGCATACAATGGCAATAATGCAGGCTTATCAGGCTGACCTGCTTAGGGACCTAGATGGACGTGATGAAGTGGGGGGTGATGTAATCAATGAGCTAAGAACATCAGCTAATCTTGCTCTCCGGGCCACCAAGGAGACGGCCAGATGTGTTGGCCGCTCTATGGCAGCCTTGGTGGCTACGGAGAGGCATCTGTGGCTCAACCCCACTGAAATCAAGGAGAGGGAGAAAAGCTTCCTGCTCGACGCGCCGCTGTCTCCTGGCGGCCTCTTCGGTGACGCAGTACACACTGTCACCGAGAGGTTCCAGGAGTCAAAGAAACAAGCTGCGGCGCTAAAGCAGTTTCTCCCTCTCCGGGTCCAGGTCCCTGGGGCTGCCGCTGATACCAGGCAGCCCAAGCCGAGTACGAGCTCCGCTCACAGGGCGCAGCAGAAGCAGAGCGTCGCCACCCGAACTCCCCCTCAGCGTGGGGACGAGGGGCGGCGCTCTCAGGCGAGGTCTTCGAGGGGCAGGACTGATCTGAGGACAGTCCTGATCGCCAAGAAGGCCTCGTCGAAGCGTTCCTGACGCCAGAAGCGTCAGGACGCTGAGGGTGGTTCCCCCCGTAGGGAAACGGTGCTTACCCCTGCCTACGGTACCCGTTTCCCTGTGGCACCCTCTGGGGGCCGCGCTGCCAACCCCGCCGCAATGCCGGGGCGCAGTCGGTCTCCGCGGGCCACCCGAGGGTGGTCCGCGCCCCCTTCGGGGGGCCCCCGAGCAGTCAAGTCAGTCGTTCCCTGCCGGTCCGCCGCTTCAGGGCACTGTGCTTGTTGCTCAAAGTACACCAGAGGCCAGCCTCGAGAGGCTGGTTCCCTTAGTAGATTTTCTAGACGAGTGGAAACGTCTATCAAATATATCTCATTGGGTCCTGCAGATAATAGAGAAGGGGTACGCCATTCAGTTCAGAAGTCGGCCACCTCCTTTCAGCGGTGTCCTGCCTACAGAGGTGGGCCCGGAGCAGGCTCTGGTAATGGCACAGGAAGTAGAGACACTCCTGCAAAAAGGGGCTATAGAGAGGGTTCCCCCTCCCAGCAGGGAGTCTGGCGTTTACAGCCGATACTTCATCGTGCCGAAGAAGGATGGGGGCTTACGCCCGATATTAGATCTGCGACTATTAAATCGCTCGGTGGCCAAGCTCAAATTCAAGATGCTTACACTCAGACAGATTGTAGCGCAGATCAAGTCGGAGGATTGGTTTGTCACCATAGACCTCAAAGATGCGTATTTTCATGTCTCCATCCTTCCACATCACAGGAAGTTCCTGAGGTTTGCCTTCGGGGGAGAGGCATACCAATATCGAGTACTTCCCTTCGGTCTAGCACTGTCACCCCGCACGTTCACCAAGTGTGTGGATGCAGCTCTGGCGCCGTTGCGTCTGCAGGGCATCCGCATACTGAACTATATCGACGACTGGCTGATTCTAGCGAATACAGAGCAGATGGCGGTCCAGCATCGAGATGCTGTTCTCGCCCATATGTCGAAGCTGGGGTTGAGGCTGAACGCCAAGAAGAGTGTGCTTTCTCCGGCTCAGAGAACCACTTTTCTAGGTGTGAACTGGGATTCGGTAATTATGCGGGCGCAATTACCGCCAACACGCATAACATCGATCCTGGCAGCAGTCAAAGAACAGAAGCTAGGCCGGGCCGTCACTGTGAAACAGTTCCAGAAACTGTTAGGTCTCATGGCAGCAGCGTCCAACGTGATACCTTTTGGCCTACTGTACATGAGGCCACTGCAGTGGTGGCTCAAAACAAAAGGGTTCTCCCCGAGGGGAAATCCGCTCCGCACGATCAAAGTCACGCGGCGATGAATACGTGCTCTGGTCATGTGGAAAAACCCGGGGTTTTTATCTCAGGGTCCCGTGTTGGGGGCTCATGTTCGTCGCGTAACGCTAACGACAGACGCCTCTCTCACGGGCTGGGGGGCGACCATGAGTGGTCGCTCGTCCCAGGGTCTATGGCAGGAACATCAGCGGCACTGGCACATAAATCGGCTAGAGATGCTCGCAGTGTTTCTTGCATTGAAACAGTTCCTGCCCGACCTCAGGGGCCACCATGTGTTAGTCAGGTCAGACAACACATTGGTGGTCGCCTACATAAATCACCAGGGGGGTCTGAGGTCCCGTCCGTTGGATAAATTGGCACATCGGATCCTCCTGTGGGCCCAGGGGAAATTGCTGTCAATCAGGGCAGTATATATCCCCGGGGTCCTGAATCAGGAAGCAGACAGCCTGTCGAGGCAGGGGCCGAGGCCCGGGGAATGGAGACTCCACCCAGAGGTGGTGGAGCTCCTATGGAAGGTTTATGGGAAAGCAGAAATAGACCTATTTGCTTCGGCGGAGAACTCCCACTGCCCGCAGTGGTTTTCTCTGACCCATCCGGCCCCGCTGGGGCTGGATGCCATGGTACAGGAGTGGCCGAGGCTGCCTCTGTACGCCTTCCCCCCGATTGTCTTGCTTCCAGGAGTTCTGGAGAGGGTACGCCGGGACGGGGCCCAGGTACTTCTAGTGGCTCCGTACTGGCCGACCCGAGTATGGTTTTCGGACCTGATATCTCTCCTGGAAGGCTCTCCGATGGAGATTCCGACCAGGAGGGATCTACTCTCTCAGGCGGGCGGGAGATTCCTGCACCCACGCCCGGAGATGTGGAAACTGTGGGCCTGGCCTCTGAGGGGGCTAGGCTCATAGAGGAAGGTCTCTCGGCCGAGGTCGTAGAGACCATCCTTCACTCCAGAGCTCCGTCCACGAGGAAACTGTACGCTCTGAAATGGAAACTTTTCTCAGCATGGTGCAGAGAACGCCAGTGGGACCCAGTTCTCAACCCAAGGTTCTCGGCAGGGTTGACCCCCTCCACAATAAAGGTGTACGTGGCGGCCTTGGGTGCCTTCCACGTCCCTTTGGGTGGAGTGTCTTTGGGAAGACACCCTCTGATTACACGTTTCCTCCGTGGCACTTTAAGGTTGAGGCCTGTGATGCACTCCAGGGTCCCAGCATGGGACTTAGCCATTGTTTTACGGGGCTTGTCCGAGCCTCAATTCGAACCCTTGGAGGAGGTTTCGGATAAGTTCCTTACCCTCAAGACGGTATTCCTTTTGGCTATTTCATCTCTCAAAAGAATAGGAGATATTCAGTCCCTGTCTGTAGGGCCCTCATGTTTAGAGTTTGCGCCTGGGATGGTGAAAGCATTTCTGCATCCCAGGCCGGGTTATGTCCCCAAGGTTCCTACGAGCCCACGGGGCCCCATCACTCTTCAGGCGTTCTGTCCTCCTCCTTTCACGACGTCAGACCAGGAAAGATTGAATCTGCTGTGCCCTGTGAGGGCGCTAGATACTTATGTCCACAGAGCTGCCCTGTGGAGGAAAACTGATCAGCTGTTTGTCTGTTTTGGGCCCCCTAAGAAAGGGGCCCCAGTATCTAAGCAGAGAATGAGCAAGTGGGTGGTCGAGGCCATCTCACTTGCTTATGAGGCGGCCGGGCAGCCGTCTCCACTGGCTGTCCGGGCGCATTCAACCAGGGGTATGGCTGCTTCAAAAGCACTCTTGTCGGGGGCTTCCCTCCACGATATTTGTAACGCGGCCGGATGGTCGTCTCCTTTAACCTTCTTCAGGTTCTATGAACTAGACCTGGCATCTACAGTTGGGGCGCAGGTTCTCTCGTAACCGTGTGCGCTTCGGCTTCACACATACGAGACACTTGGTCCTATGGCGATGTGGGTATAAGCGTTCTCACAGCGTTTCGACGCAGCTCGAGTTCCCCGAAAGGGAACGTCTCAGGTTACGTATGTAACCCTAGTTCCCTGAGGGAACGAGACGCTGCGTCGCTCTGCCATACTCCCGGCGTGTCCGTGATCACTTACTTCAGGCTTTATCAGAAGTTAGTTCCTGTTTGTTTTCACGGACGCTTTATAGCTTCCGGTCGATGACGTCATCACGCCGACGATCGATCTTTTTTCCGATGGAATGGTTCTACAGGCGCTTCACGACGCATTAACGCAGAGGCGTTCTCACAGCGTTTCGACGCAGCGTCTCGTTCCCTCAGGGAACTAGGGTTACATACGTAACCTGAGACGTTTTGTGTTCTCTCGCCAATGTTTTGCGCTCCACCGATAAACATTGTGTTCGTTTGCAAAACCTCTGTATTCCCCCAAGAAACTGCATTCGCTCGCAAAAATGTTTGCGTTTCGCAGAGAAGCGTTGTGTTCACTTGCAAAGAGCTCAAAAGGTTTTCTCTGGGGAATACAAAACATTTTGTGAGTGAACACAAAGTTTCTCAGGGAAACACAAAGGTTTTGTGTTCTGTCGCCAATGTTTTGCACTCCAAAGATAAACTTTGCGTTTGTTTGCAAAACCTTTGTGTTCCCCAAGAAACTTAGGGTTCCCTCGCAAAAACGTATGCATTTCGCCGAGAAGTATTGTGTTCACTTGCAAAAAGCTTAAACGGTTTTCTCGGGGGAACACAAATGTTTTGAGGTTTTGTGTTCTCTCGCCAATGTTTTGCACTCCACAGATAAACTTTGCGTTCGTTTGCAAAACCTTTGCGTTCCCTAAGAAACGTTGCATTCTCTCGCAAAAACGTTTGTGTCCCACATAGTAATTTTGTGATCCCTTGCAAAGAGCACAAAAGGTTTTCTCTGGGTTTTCTCACAAAGGTTTTGCAAACAAACGCAAAGTTTATAGGTTTATAGAAAACCTTTTTGAGCTCTTTGCAATTTAACACAACGTTTCTCTGCGGAATGCAAATGTTTTTCCTCGCATTCATATTGTTTACTTCACCATGTCCATTTAGGGGCTTCATCATTACTGAGTCTGTATGTAAAATATCTGTTAAAAACCACAACGGAATTCCAAAATGCATCTTCAATTTACATACAATTGAATCCAAAACAGAGTACTAAACCAGTGCAGAAAGAT
The DNA here is from genome assembly GCF_024679245.1 of Pseudorasbora parva. NCBI lineage: Eukaryota > Metazoa > Chordata > Actinopteri > Cypriniformes > Gobionidae > Pseudorasbora > Pseudorasbora parva. The sequence continues at coordinate 20,185,451 of NC_090191.1, read as the reverse complement.
TAAACCCTGAATGTAGTAAAATTACTTTTGTGAAATGAAAAAAAAAATCTTGAAACTTACTGCAGATTTTGGGACAATGAAGTTGTCCATTTTCACACAAGCTGTAATACAAGACAAACAATGAATAAACAGATTCAGCTAAAAATTGTACTCAACACATTTTTTTGAACCTTGTTTTTATCCTCACCATTGGCGTCCACCGACGACCACTGGACCTGGAGGTGTGGCGCCTCCTGGGTGGTGGCAGCTGCACAGTGAGCGAGGACTGCAGGTCAGTTGGTTGCTCAGGTGAGAGTCTGACGTGCATCCACACCCCTCAACCGGCTCGTCCACCACATCACAGGTGGGATCAGGGCCCGAGAGGGAACGGCAGGTATGGTTGCACGCCAAAGTGGAGTAAGTAAACCTCAGGTTGCCCATGCATGGAAGAACTGAAAACCAAAGATAATTTTAGAGTGGGTACTAAGCCATACATAAATGCCCAAAAATAATGACAAAGAAACTGGTGCTTAAGCACTTTTTCGTTATCATTAATGACAGTAGGTACATCAACAAAAAATGAAATGTACATATCACTAAATGTTTAGTTTTTTTTTATTTATAGATATTATATTACTTTATTTCAAAATTTCAAATAAAGCTTCCCTGTGCCTGTGTAAGCAATTGCAAAAAAACATCCAAAAAATATTAGATAATACAAATATCTATATTGTCGTTTTCAATATGATTTTAGAAAACAAGGTTTTATTACATCATAACTTTTGTGAAATGTTTTGAAATTCCAATGGTTCACAGCTAGGAGGCAATATTTTGGATTAGTTTCATACATTTGCAGACATTTTAATAACACATTTTTATAATAAAAAATAATAGTTGTAGTTTGTCTCTAATTGCCCTGATTAACTAAGCTCCCCATAAAGCAAACAACTTGATGTGGGTCTGGCTTGGATAAATATACTTTTTTAGCTTTATTTTCAACGTCACTTATTTTTAATGCTGAAGTTAGCATGCTAAATGTCATAATCTCAAATTTGATGATATAAATCATGAAATATCATCTTATATTAGCATTTTTTTTTTTTCCACAAGAGGTCGGCAGAGATACACAAAGCAGGTTGTATTGGAGAGTTGTTTTTAGCCTTTTAAGCTGAAAGAATGTGAAGTGCTTAAATTATATTAATTGATCAGATCTATTAATTTAAAGTTTAACATTTAAAAAGCCCTAAAAAAAGCCCTAAAATTATATATTTTTATTATATAAATATACATATAATTTTAGGGCTTTGGGTCATTTTGACCTCCAAGGTAAGGGTTTTTTTTACAGGATGCGATCGGCAGATATGAAGGTTAAAAAAAACTTGTGCCAAAGTTACAATGCACTTTTTTTAGAAGTAAGTTTGAAGGTTTGAAACTCAAAGATTTTGTTAATGATGAAACAAAATATGAATAACTCTTTGCAGCATGAAAACCTTGAAAGCAACAAACCTAAATGTCACTGTACAATTTTCACACTGAATAAAAGCTTGTCACTCACTGCAGTTTGTTTCTAATCTCCAGTCCTTAAGAGCGATCCCTTGAGCTGCACAGGCTTTCGCGTAGTTTCCAAAGGATACACACAGACATTCCTGTAATGCAGCTGAGCACTGACATGTTCTTTTTACACAAGCCTGAGAAGAATCAAACACAGATTAATTACAAGAAAACCTTAAACTTCAAAAGAATCCAATGTGTTTGGGTATAACAATAAATCCGTGCCTTGACAAAGGGTGCAACAGGTACATAATCATGACACACAGCAAACACTCCTTCTGGATCTGTCAGTTGGTCACAGTTCTCCTCAGCATATATCTCTGCAAATTGAATTAATATCAGTGGTCATCTTCGAAAATAACTGTAATATGGTTAAGAAGTTAGGCTAAAAGATCCTTACCATTGTCAGTGTTGATGCATCCAGTAATTGGGGTACAACTTCCCATTGACCAGGACTGGGCAAAAAGCTGAACCGAACTTTCTATAATACCACTAAAAGTGGTGAAGTCATCGCTTGTGTCATTATTAAAAGTTCCACAGAGACCTATGATAATAATTAAAAGGTGAATTAATTTAATAAATGTTACTTTCAAATTCAATTCATTCTGATTAATTCGATTAATTCTACATGTTCCTTAAAATTGGATTATGAAATATGGCTTATTCAAACCTTTGGTATTTTCGGTTGGTGGCAAATTCAAATAAATCTGAATTTCTGGAGATACTTGAACTTGCATTTTCAGGCCAAATGAAGTCTGAACTTGAATGAACATTGAAGACTGCCAAAAGACTGTGGCTGATTCTGAAACAAAACCCAAGAACATACTGTATAAAGGAGAATGCAATATTTCAAAGCAAATGTGAATATTGCCATTTTGTTAAACTTATGAATATTTCAAACTTATTAAATCTGATACGTTCAATTCCAAAAGGGCCTACCAGTCTGCGACAGGTCACTGATTTCTATATTGTTCAGTTGTATGCTGTTTGCAGAGAAGGTATATCTTTCCTAGAGTGAAGATAGTATAGTAGTAGTTTCATGATAAAGAATAATGTTTATATATATATATATATATATATATATATATATATATATATATATATATATATATATATATATATATATATATATATATATATATATATATATATATATATATATATATATATGCTATCATGCAATTTTAAAAATATGTAACTACAACCCACCCTAGAATACCTGCATTGTTGGAATACCAATGATAATGTCATTATATTAATAAAGATTTTGTTAAAATTAAATAAAAGCAATATAATGGCTTTTCAGGTTATACTGTCATTTTACATTGTACTATAATTGCTAAGAACATTTAATGACCTCATTAAACTAATAATAAATAATATGTGTACTTCAAACAAAATCATTGTCACTCTGCAGGGCCAAATGCAACCACAAAAATATGATAAAAAGTAGCAAACTTTACAGTCACAGCATCTAAAAACAATCATTTCCCCTTATATACATGCCACGTTTTCTCCTAAAATCTTTGTACATTTGTCAACAACATAAACAAATAAATGAAAGCAGATAAAGAAAACGGACAAACCTGGTTGATATTAAGATATGCCTTTTCTATGACAACAGTTTTTGTAGAATACTGAATGTTCAATGTCCAGTTAAGCCCCTGGGTGACATACCAAATAGCATACATTTTAATATCAGTAAACCTAAAAATGTCCCATTTTATTTAAAACATTCCATTTTTAGTTACCCTTGCAGCCACAAATGTGCATCTGTCTAGTAGAGAATACTGTTTGCCATCAAATGTAGTGATGAATTGGCCCTCAATAATACACTTGGCTGGACATGTGTTTGGAGAACATGCCCACGTGCCTCGGATGCAGGTACTGAGGGGATAAAAACAACAAAAATGTATTTTTTTACCCCTACAGAATATATTCAAATCTCACATTTTTTACTTACAAAGACTGTCTTTAAATAAACTTTGTTTGTATTACTATAATGCTATTGTCAGGTTTATGTTCTGTTTAATGGACTTTTACTTTGTTTTTCTTTGTTTCCCTTTGTGTCTCTGTTACTGTGCCCATTTGTTCCCACATCTCATTTATTGTCATAGTTTGATTTGGTTTGCTTTGTTATTGAGTCCTAATTATCTTCTTTGTGTTGTTTAATAAGCTATATTTTGGGTGCTTTGGATCTCCCTCTCCTCGTCCTTGCCTGCCCTGTACATAACAGAATACAGGACCAAGAGAAGATCCTCCTCACCCAGGATGAATGCTCTCTTGAGGACCACTCCAGTATTTTTTTGGACCTTGCCTATCTTACCCACTATCCTGACAGTGCTGTCATCTTTCTTTCTTTCTTTCTTTCTTTCTTTCTTTCTTTCTTTCTTTCTTTCTTTCTTTCTTTCTTTCTTTCTTTCTTTCTTTCTTAATGAGTACATAAAACAACTTGTTCAACTGCCCGTTTATGGTCCTTGAGGGAGGTTTCAGGACAATGTTGAGCTCTTGGAAAGTGGTTCCTCTTTCAGACATTCACCCTGGAGCCAGTGCCTGCAGCTGAGTTCATCCCAGAGCCTGAGCCAGATTACCTGTTTACCCTGGAGCTAGTGCCAGCTACCACGTCTGTCCTATAGGGAGTGCTAGTAGAACTTTTCATCCTGTAGCTGATTCCCACTCTTAACCCCAGCCCTGATATTGAACTGTTCCTTCTAGTCCAAGCGGATATAATAGACTCTCCTGTCCAGTACCCTGGCCCTTCCTACTCCACTGGTCCCATCCAGTATCCAAGTCTCATCCTCGCCACAGGTCCTCCTGAGCCTCGTCTCTCCTGTGCCTCCGCTGGTCCTGTGCCTCCGCTTTGTCAGTTCCAGGTCTCCTGTGTCTCTACTGGTCGTTGACCAGTTGGCATGTCCATGGCTCTTTGCCCCCTTTGCTCAACCATGATCCTTCGTCCCTCCGTCTCCACCTTGGTCAGTTGCTGCTCTGCCACTCCATGGACTTCCAGGCCTTTGAATGCACCTTTTTCCTTCCCTCCAGCTCCACCTTGGTCCTCCAGAGCACCGGTTCCACCTCAGTCCTCTGGCGACACATCTTCACCTTGGCCTCCAGGATCTCCGGTATTGACTATCTCAAGTTCTCAAGCTCTCCTGGCTCCACCGCTGGTGGCCATACCTCTGACTCCACCCTGGATTCTCCCACCATTGGTTCCACCATGGTCTTTCATCATGGTTATACTCTGGGTTGACATCGATCACCTCCCTCTCGTCCCTGACTCTGTCCTGCATCATCCACTTCATCCCTTTATCCACTCTCCCGTTGGACTATTCGGGGTGGCAGTGGCTCAGTGGCCCATGTAGGTTGTCTACAAACCGGAAGGTTGGTGGTGTGATCCCCGGTTCCACCTGACCAATTGCCGAGGTGTCCATGAGCAAGACACCTAACCCCAGCTGCTCTCGACGAGATGGATGGCGCCTTACATGGCTGACATCGCCGTTGGTGTATGAATGGGTGAATGTGAGGCAAAAATGTAAAGCGCTTTGGATGGCCATAGGACCTGTTAAAAGTGCTATATAAATACAGTCCATTTACTATTCCTCCCATTCCCCCACCACAATCACTACCACTAGGGCATAGTATTTCACGTAGCTTTTGCTTACAGTAGTATTTCAAGTAGCTTTTGCTTGCAGTAGTATTTCAAGTAGCTTTTGCTTACAGTAGTATTTCAAGTAGCTTTTGCTTAAAGTAGTATTTCAATTAGCTTGTAGGGGGGGGAATGTCAAGTTTATGTACTGTTGTCATTTACTTTTAGTTTTTTTTTTTTTTTTTTGCTTGTGTTTCTGTTCCTGTGATTTTTTCCCCATATTTTCCTGCTTCTCATTTGTTGCATCATTATTGTCTTCATTATTGATGCCTTTCACCTGTGTCCATTCTAGTTTCCCTTGTTAGCTCTGTATTTTTGAGACCTCAGATTCAGTTAACCCATGTATTTTCTACGCTGTTGGGTACGTTTGCTCCTGTTATTTCTCCTGTTTCTAGTTTTGGATTATACTTTGTTTCAAAATTACATTTTGGCTGCAATTTCGATTCACCTAAATTAAAATATTCGTCCTTGTATGCCCTGCACATAATAACTAATTTTATTTAAATATATATTTTAAAATGATAGAAATAAATAAACATATAACCCGAATGATCTAAAATCTTGCTGGCAAATCATTAGCTGTCCGGAATTGGAGGAGGAAGCTATGAAGAAAAAGTTTTGGTTCTTACCAGGTCTGGCACTTTGTGCTGCGATTCTGCCCTGGAGCATACGTTATCTTCGCATGTACACATGGACATTCCTCCACATTTATGGAATGGTAACCATCAGCATGATTATTCAGGACCTTTCCTGAAATTGTTTCAGAAGAAAAGAGTTGCAAATCATATTAAAATAAAATACAATTAAGATACAATTAGATTTGTTTTAGTTACATATTTAAGGTTAAAGGTTTGTTCTAAAAAATGAAATGAATAAAATAAAATATCTGTGAAAACACATTTCCTTTTTTAATGCTAGTCAAAGACCAACCTTCTGCAGGCAGGCAGGTGCTAGTCAAATCTGTGGTGTAATTCTGTGGGTTGCTGCATGTTGGTGGGAAAGCGGGACCAATCTCCTTATAGCGCAGGTCTCCAGGACAAAGAGGTTCGACTGCAAACAAGATCATCTCAGTATTTCAAAGATAGGTAAATTTTTTTTAGAAAATCAAATATGATAGCTTTTCTCCTTAAGTAGTTATAAACTGTGGTTCTTACTGCAGTTGCTTTTCGATCTCCATATTGACCACGCTGGACAGGAGCTCCCAAATACTAGCGAGAGCTCTTTAAAAAAGGAGCAGTTTGTTTCCTGGTGCCACAAGCCATTCATATTTTTCTTACAAAGATTCAGGTAGGTTTGATAGGTTTTGCCGAGACAGCTGAAAGCATGGGACAAAACCTCCGAACAAACCTTAACAGAAAATGAGGATATGATTAGTATGCAATAAATGCTTTTTTTTATTGCTTATAATAGGCTACATCTTGTAACCCTTTGCATATTTCACAAATATAACACATAATGCAATGCATTATAGGATTATAAAGGATAACATTATAATTTATTTTATGTACACGCTTTAAAGAAAGTACTACAATGTAAAAAGTACTGGATAGTACCTGATTAAATGTAATCTGGATTTCTTGAATACTTGCAATTTGATTAAATTATGTTTTAAAATGCTCATAATCAGAAACTCACTGTGTTTTCCAGTGCCACAGAGTCTTGTGTGAGGCATTGCACATCAGCGAGAACACTGGCAGATATCAGCTTCTGCATAGTTTCTACGAACAAAATAGTAATGACAGCATCAAAACGTCTTCTATTATTATATCTTGACACTCGTTGTTTAAACAGAACATACCAGTTGAGCACACTAACCTGAGCTGTTCTGGTGCCCACAAAGTCCACTCATACCCTCCCCTAAAACCTGGTCAAGTTGCACCTATAAGAGACAAAGATTACATATTAAATATAGAATCCTACATTCAGAGTGTCTGGTAACACTTTATTTTATGGTTCAGTTATTAACTATTAACTAGTTGCTTATTAGCATGTATATTACTAGGATATTGGCTGTTTATTAGTACTGATAAAGCACATATTAATGCCTTATTCTTCATGACCTTATTCTACATCCCTTAATCCTACCCAATAACTAAACTTAAATCCTACAAAAACTACCTTACTAACTATTAATAAGTAGTAAATTAGGAGTGTATTGAGGCAAACGTCATAGTTAATAGTGAATATGTGTTTCCCATACTAAAGAGTGTCTTTATAAAATCGCAGTTATGTAACAACCACATATTTTCGGTTAAATTGTGTTGGTTCAATCAATAAAGAATTGTACAATCTTTTGGACCATTGCTTTTAATGGAAACTCACCCAGAGTGAACTGACACCCTTAGAGACATTGTACCAGGTGACAGACAATGGCAAAACTTTGCTTTGGAGCCTGTTATAGATTCCATAATTAAACACATACTGGTAGGTGTGGTCGTACGGAAGGGAAATTCTGTGAAAAGTTCAACAAACTTAGATGTTATGAAATGAATCAAGGAATACTTCTAAAAATGTGGTCCTTATTTACAGGCTTACAATCTTGGTTATGTGACAGTATAAATACAAAATGAAAATATGCGTTTGATTAATGTCATGTCAAGCTTTTCTATATTCTAACAAAACCCCAATTCAGAAAATCAGTGATTTCAGTCATCAAATATTAGTTTTGATAAATTTAAAGTATAATATAGATATGTCCAAATGTCCAACCTGCTGCCTTCCACTGTGACAGTGTTATTGTGAATGAGGGTCGTGATTTTATTCACGATGATCTCCACTCTGTTCATCAGGCCGTTTGGTCCACGCTGGACAATGATATGACAGTCCACTCCAGCATGAGTGAAGCGTGTGAGCGTTATGGGGCATGTGGACTTCAGATGAAATGCGGTTTTGTTGAAGGTAGAAAAGACGCCGCTGCCATACGTCTTACACACATCTGAAAAAAGAAACCAAATTACCAAAAGTAGACACAACAACTCATTACTGATTTTTTTTGACAAACAGTCTCACAACAAAAAGTAGATTTTCTTTCCTCAGTATTATAATTAACAAATGTATAATTGGACATGTTATTAATTATGTATTAAAGTAGATAAAATGTTCTTACTTTGAGCCGCAAGCACAGAGTAGATGTTGCCTGCAAATAAAATCATTAGAAAATGTATTCCAATTAAAAAAAATTAACATTTAAACATGTCAAAAATACTTTGAAGGCAAAGGAATCCTCAATATTTTTGACATTTATAAATATATATAGAAATAAACACAATAATTACAAATCAAATGAATTAATCATGGTCATAAAGGTGAATGATTTACATAATTTAATACATTCAATTATATAAATAATCTATTTGAGTAATCAAAATAAACTAACCTGAGAATACAAGAAATACTCCTAAAAGTATTGCCTGCTGCAGAGCCATGCTATCTAATAAACCTCTGCTCCCTGGTGCACAACTGCATCAGGACTACCGAAATTCACCCTTTTATGATAAGATCCACTTTACTAATTTGAATAGCATGAGGAAATAGCCACTAGATTAAACATTGACTATTTTCACATGAACTAATAATGGGGTATGGAACACAAACGCTAACAAAGAGCTTTTTATGTTCTCTCATTAGACAACTGTGAAGAAAATCCAAAGATTACTGTGCAAATCTTTTGTTTACCTGTAATGGCACGTAGGTCATTATCTTTTTGACATTGTTCCTGGTCCTCCTCTTTGAACAGGTGGATTTGATTTCAGGAACAGGAAGCAAATCTTTTTTCTTTTGTTTTTAATGTGCATTTATAGAACATACGCAGCTCTAATCCCAAAACTTCCAAAAGGTTTTAGTTTTGTTTGTTTGTTTGTTTGTTTGGTTGTTTTTTTTGCAGCGATGCCATGGAAGAACTATTTTTTGTTCCTCAAAATACCTTTTATTGAACACTTCTTAAAATAACAAAAATAACAAAACAAAACAACAACAACAACAACAACAAAAATATTCCTAGTGAGAAGATCATTTTTAATATTCTAAAATAAATATTGTGTACTTTGGAAATATTCCATGGATATTAAAGGTTCTTCATTGATCCATCAATGCCAATAAAGAACCTGTGGATGTGTTTCCTTAATCAACATCTTTAAACTTTAAAAATGATTTAGAAAAAAACAACGGTTGCATTGTAACTTTGTCCAAGTACAGTTTTTAAATGGAAACACACATAAATCATTTATGGCCTTTTGAACATCTTTCAATCAATTTACTTGATTTTCTTTTTGTTCCTTTCTTTCTCCAACCCCCTAAATAGGTGAATTATTACATCCTTCTGCTCCAGGATAAAACAGACAAATGTATGCTGACAACCTTATAGCAACATGACTATTAAATTGTAATAGAGAGTTAATATTAGATAAATATTAGCTAAAACAAATAAAGCTGGTTAAGGATATCCTTTAGAAGTGTCTAAAACATAAATCACTGTGTGTATGCCAAAACTAGACATATATATGTGGGTATATTTTCTTTTATTTATTTGACTTTTTAACTAGTTTAATCTACATTTTCTTGATTACATTAGCATTGTTGTTTTGTTTTGTTTGTTTTTTTAAGCTGTAAATAAAAGAAAATGTCTCCTTTTAACATTAGTTATTGTATTAACAAACATGAAAATTTGTTACAGTATTTATTCATGTTTGTTAACAGTAAATGAAAATGTCACTGTTCCTGTTAGTAAACAGGGCACTGACTAATGTTAACAAATACAACTTTTGATTTTAATAATGTATTAGTAGGCTAAATGTTGACAATATTAACATGAACTAATATTAATAAATGCTGTAGATGTGTTGTTCATTCTTAGTTCATGTTAACTAAAGTAGCAATGTAATTAAATGAAACCTAATTGTAAATGTTACCAAAGAAATACAAATAAAATACTATTTCAGCCTTAACCTTTTATTTAATGTTTAATTTGATGTCATTTGCTGTTTCTTTGAAATTATTTGTGGAATTTACTAGCGATTTCTGAGTAAACATTGTTTCACAGTAAGTCCTACACCTTGCGTGCGTGCGTGCGTGCGTGCGTGCGTGTGTGTGTGTGTGCCTGTTTATGTGGTTTATGAGGACACAAATTTGTATAACTACATGGGTATTACACTGGTATTACACTATAAATGTGGTTTATGATGACATTTCAAATGTCCTCATAATTCAAATAGCTTTAAACATACTAAATGATGTTTTCTAGAGAAAGTAAAAATGCAGAATGTTTCCTGTGATGGGTAGGTTTAGGGGTAGGGGTAGGGGCAGTGTAAGGGGATAGAAAATACGGTTTGTACGGTATAAAAACCATTACACCTATGGAGAGTCCCTGTAAACCACATAAACCAACGTGTGTGGTGTGTGTGTGTGTGTGTGTGTGTGCGTGCATGCGTGCGTGCGTGCGTGTGTGTGTGCTGTTTTTATTAAGTTGTCAAACTGGGAAAGGGTTGTAATCACACAAATCATCTAAAATATATAATTTATACACTTTTAATAAATAATATTTGACTTTTATTCTTGAAAAAAACAAAACACCTATATTATTTCAACTACCCCTGAACACTGAAGCAACTGCTAAACCTGTGACTAAAATGTTGCCTCATAGTAACAAACTATTAAGAGGAAGTTTAATAAGTGCCATTTACATGGTCTATTCTTCTGTCCAGCAGGTGGCAGTGTGTCTGTTTGTCTGGCCTTAAGTGGTGCTGTATGTTTAATCTATCACAATTATTGTGCACTCTTATTGTAAAAGGAGACAGAGATTGAGAAAGTCTGAAAAGAATCAATCCACAAAGCTGAATCCAAATGCAAAAAGCAGTGTTTTCATGCCTATTTGTGATGAAATTACTTTTTTAGAATTTAGACTATTCCTCAACAATCACTTCATCAGCTCGAGCAGTCTCCAAGCATATCTTTGATCTCACAGAAATGCAGCTGATTTACAATCAATTCCTATAATCTAAATAAACACACTCATGGACATACTGATTCTGGATTAGCACTCTTATCAGAAGTCGGTAACCTAGGCAACTGTTTGAAAACATGAAGGGTAAAAATACTGAACACTAAGGCTTCTGGTGGATTACTGCTGAACCATGAAAAAGAAAAACAATGAATGTCTATTTATCAGTGAGACTAGAAGCAATATTTTTGAAGAGTCTTCTGTTTTCTTGACACATATATTGACCTTTTTATGGCAAGATAATTAAAGGTATGTTCGACTTGCTTAGGCGATCTGTGTGACATCAAAGTCCCGCGAGAGCAATTAGAAAGCAGACAGCATTGTATCATGTAGGGCTCGCATCCAGCGGTTGACATCCAACCCCACCCACATCAAAGTGTGATGTCAGAAGCCACGCCCATGTTTGATACCTTGTGACTCCCAATCCCGATCCCCGTTCCCAATTTGTTGTATGTAGGTTGTATGTGAATTTTTTCTAGAACTGTCAAAAGTGGAAAACGATGGTCAAAAATTTTAATTTACACACAAAGCGACCAGCAACCTCAATCCCATCTTGAGGGATCTCCCATCCCTCAATCCCTATCATATTAACAAGCTGAACAAACATGAATATCACCACAAAGTCATGAATACAAGTGGGAAGCTCTGGACTTTCCTTAAGACCCAATTTTTATGAGTTGGGGTGTGTCAGGGAGAAACGTGTAGGAATAACATCAAAGTATCAAGGTCAAGGTCAAGGTAACGTCCCTGTTCCCTCCATCCCTCCCTCCCTCCTTCCCTAGGGGAGTCCTGATGAATTGGGATCTCACCTGAGAGCCTAATCACCTTTGAGAGAACTAAACAAGCCAATGTCCAACAGGATTTTAAGCTCAACTGACTGCAGTGGTTTGAAGGGAGGTTCCAGAGGTTTAGACATGGGTCCCAGAGAGTGCCCTGTCTCTGAGAAAGTAGGTCTTTACTCAGAGGATTAAGCCAGGGAGGGGCTGTCACAAGGAGCATCAGTTCCGGGAACTAGGTCCGGTTGTGCTAGTAAGGTGCATCTAGCAAGACCTGCTCCTCTTCCTCCCTGACCTTGCACTGAATATGTGCAAGAAGGCTCACTCGGGGAAAAAAATATTTGTGTAAGCCCTGAGGCCAGCTGTGTGCCAGAGGCCGGAATGAGACCTCAGATGTTTCTGACTCCAGAGGATGAGATGGCAGGTGAGATGCGACATGAGATGGAAGGGTAGACCACCCTGACTGTTAATGTACACAACAGCCACAGTGTTGTCTGTCCAGACCAGTATGTGAAGGGCCTTTTGTAACAGTGATTTGAAGTGAAGCAGAGCGAGCTGTACTGCTAGCAACTCGAGGCAGTTGATGTGCCACTGCAATTGAGGTCCTGTCCAGGAGCCCGATGCTGCATGCCCGTTGCATGTGGCACCCCAGCCAATGGTGGAAACATCTGCTGAGACAACAACATGCCTACACAAAGCATAGCAATGGTCTGTGTCGAGGTTGAATTGAGACATGAAAGTACGCATCCTTTAGGACGATCACTACAGACTAATCTTGGGGTTGGATGCATTCAAAAATGCATAGCATTGTCAAAATTTTGAACAGAGCTTGTGAAGGGCCTGATTCAAAACGTGCAGTTCTAACATTGGTCATAATAAATCCTCTTTCTTGGGTACAATGAATTAAGGGCTGTAAAAGCCTTCCTTCATATTGGCTGGAGCTACTGACTATATCGCGTCCTTCACCAGTAGAACTATGATTCCTGACTGTAAATCAGGAGCATCCTTGTCCAGTACTGAGGTAAACTGAATGCCCCTAAACTTAAGGGGACGCAGGGCAAACTATATCGCATAGCCAAGTCTGATGGACTGGATGAGCCAGCGAGCCTTGGAAGTGCTAGCCAGGCCCCCAGAGACTGTACAAATGGGGTCAGTGGGACCACTGATGTACCCGCAGTGGGGCAGCAAGGTGGCGCACAGAGACCCGACTCGTAAGTGACAGCGTCCCTGAGTGGGGTCTAAGTGTGCGGGGCAGGGGGTGCGTGAGAAGGCTTTGTGTCCTTGACCTGCAAACCGCTGACCACTGGTGATGGGACAGGGGATGAGTGTGGCAAGGCATAACATTGCACACTCTCATATGGACCCTCTTGGAACTCAGAGATAGAGGAAACTGCTCTTTTTTCTTTTGAGACTCCACTTTTGTGAAAATAGCAATGGATGCCTGGGCCAGGATATGCTTATCGCCTCCATCTGCTCCTCTGCAGCCAAGAACTGATGGATAAAGTTCTCTACTGCATTGCCGAAGAGGCCAGCCTGGGAGATCAAGGAGCCAAAAATGTTTTATTTGTCTGTCTCCCTCATTTCTGCCAGGTTAAGCCATAGGACCACACATGCTGACCCAGGGACCACAAGGTGACTTTCGCCACACATAGTGCAAGGTCCATCACTGTGCTCAGTTCTTGCATCAAACCTGGCTCAGAACTACACTTGTGCAGCTCTTTCAGTGCCTTTGGCTGGTAGACTTGTAGGATGGCCACGGTGTGCAGTGCGGAGGCAGCCTGTCCAGCAGCTCTGTAAGACTTGGCCGTAAGCACAAACGAGAAATTACAGGCCTTGGATGGCAGATGCAGGTTACCCTGCCAGGCAGCAGTGCTTTGAGGACATTGCATTGCAACTGCATGCTCCACTGGGTGGGATCTCCACTTACCCCTTGGTCACCACACTACTGAGGGTAGTGAGGGCGGAGAAGGCACCAGCTCAGTCTCAGGCAAAAAAGGTGCCCTATACAATCTGGTAACATCTTGATGCACTTCTGGGAAGAAGGGCACTGGGACAGGACGTTGTTGGTCAGCTTGCATTGCCCCGAGATACTCTAATGCAGAGATGGACATCTGGTCCTCCGCCAGAGCCCCAAATGAAATGCTAGGTCCCCCATGAGGAGGACCAGCACTTTCACCTGGAAGTTCCAATGCTTGCGATGCACTAGAGGAGTGGGGGACCGATATGTACTCGGCGAGAGAGCCCCCACTGTGATCCTCAGGTCACCGTGTGTATTTATCAAAGTAGCCCTCTGCTGGGCAGAGAAACTAGACCAGGGATTGGCAGAGGGACTCCACCTCTTTTGAGGTAATTGAGTCTCAAACACAGTACTGCAATGGTCATCTTCCTGTAATGGGAAAAGCCACCTCAGCGTGCTTTAAGCTCTAATGCTTGCAATGCACTAGTGGAGTTGGGGCCGATATGTACTCGGCCCGATATGAACTTTAAGCCCAGGCACGTGAGGCAGTGATCGTGATTGTCAGACAGAGCTAGGTAATGACCAAATCCAGAAACACTCACTGCTTGCTCTTTTAGGGAAATTGCTATTTTTAAGTGCTAAAGTGCACAGGAGTATGGTCACAGCATAACTTGCAAGACCTCTTACAGTCTACAGTGAAAATCTGAAGTGCTCTTCGTTATATGCACGGTTAGGGATCCTACATTCATTGATATAATACAGTTTACAGTGGCTTCATAAATTAATTAATTAAAAACATCAAAAAGCAAAACACACCTGATTTTCTAGAAGTAGTTTAAAACGTTACTATTTATTTTTTAGTTAATTAAGAGATAGTACGCCGCCATCTTGCTCTGACTTGAAAGCACTGATGTGCCTTGATGCCTTCCTATATGCATCCTCCGAAGGCAGCATTTTTAAGCTTTTGGAGCAGGCATATGTAGTTGTGATAGCCTGTTCTTCCCTATCCATCTATTGAAAGGTTGTGGCTTGCTATTGCTGTATCTATCACCTTAATGCAGTCCTTAGCTTTTAAAAAATAGCTTTACATCTAGTTATTTATTTTTAAACCAGATGACTGACGGGGCAATTCACCTACAAGGAAAATGTGGTTGAATTAACTGATTGCACAGCTAGAACTGATGTTGTGCCAGTTGAATGCCACTAATACGACATTAAGAAGGAAGAGAAGATGAAAGGCAGAGATAAATCAAGACTCTCAACCTCAAAATAAGCTATTTTGTAAAGAGACAGAACAACCACTACAAGCTCAAGAATGTGTGTTTTCCCAGATGTAGCTATGAATACTGGGATAATAAACGATCAGCAAAAAATGATATGCCATTAACAACAATTCCATGTATGAAGTAATTTAGAGGCATTTCCATGGCAGAAAATCACTCAAGTCATTGACTCTCAAGAGCATATCAGTGGACCAAACAGTATCTTTCAGAGATTGTAGCATCTGATGTCAGCTCTTCGCCGCTGTACTTGAATCAATACATATAAAAGCCATTAATTAGAACTTCAGTTTATGATCAAACAGATTTGATCAACAGCTCCACTCAGAGATATTCAATTTTCTGCTCCACGCTCTTTACTGAGAGAAACCTCACTAAGAGCTTTCAATCCGCTCTAAAAAGCCCCACCTCCATTTACAAGAGAAAAAACCCATCTGAGGAAAAATCCAACCCGTTCTCATAAGACAACATAAGTATTTTACGAGGTGACAATTTTGTATGAATTCGTAGAATGTGAACCTAAACCTAACCCTCAGTGGATCATGAAAAGATCTTGCAAAGATTTACAAAAGATATTGAATTAATTAATTCACCAATAATCCAACAGTTTACCAAAACATACACTGTAAAAAAAAAAAAAAAAAAAAAGGAAAAATATCTCCAACTGAAAATTTTCTAGTGACTGATCACATCTAAATTTTTCAGTTGCCCGAATTGAAATTCTGTGAATTTATAAATTTTTCAGTTGGCTGAATTGAAATTCTGTGAATCGATATATTTCCTTGGCCGAATTGAAATTCTGTGAATTGATGCAATTTAATGCACAGAAATTCAGTTCGGCCGAATGAAAAATTTAGATGTGATCAGTCACTTGAAAATTTTCAATTGGAGACCTGATTTTTTTTTTTTTTTTTTTTACAGTGTAAACTACTTTTGAATTGAATTGTGTTTCAAATTTGGGGTCATGGACCAGAATTATTATCTGCTAGCCTGACAAGCCAGGCCCACATCAAGATGTTTGGTCTGGAAACTCACCATTGACAGGGCTCAATCCGAGGGGCGGGATAAACGGTTGTCTTTCAAACTCCCTCTGCACGCGATAGGATACGGTACACAACCAACCAGTGCAACGAAGGTGAAGCAGAGATTGTTGATTGATTAAACATTTGCCGTATCCGGTCGGCAAAACTCCAAACACATCTTTCCCTTTTTAAGAATGACTTCAGTGCCGTTCTTTGTTCTTTTCTCAGAGAAAAGCTCAACTCCAAGTCTTCCAGAGTCACGCTCAAAGCTTATTCGAAAGACTGCCGTTCGCCAGTTTCTGTGTTTACTAGAAGCGCGCAAACGCATCTCGGCCGTCATTATGTTAAGCCCCACCCACAAACTCTATACACGATGTGATTGGCCCAGCAAGAGTTAGGGGAATACAGCTCAGAAGGGTATTGAGAGTTGCTAGACGACACTCGCGGGCAGATTAGATTTGCTGCCGCTAGGGTGCGTCTAGATTTCTATGCTCATTATCTGCTAGAATGTATACGTATAGAGTCAAAAAAAATTTTTTAAATGAATGAATGAATGAATGATTTATAATTAGCAATTATATATATTACAGATTGTAATAAAATCCCACTGTTTTTGCCTATTCATAGTTTAAAAGGCAGCCAAAAATGTTACATTCTGGATTTACCCAATCATGTTATCTGCTACATATGCATTCTGACACAGGTTAATAAATAAAGTGTCTAAATAAGACTACTTTTTTTTATAATCCCACTGATTCTCCGAAAACAATTAAATTAAGGTCAAATGGAGACTTATTGTATACTACAGTAAATTGTTTAATTGATTTTTCTCTAAGGAAAAAAGATTCCATAATCTCACATGTTCTTCCTCTGCTCATAAAAGCCCT
This sequence comes from Pseudorasbora parva, assembly GCF_024679245.1. NCBI lineage: Eukaryota > Metazoa > Chordata > Actinopteri > Cypriniformes > Gobionidae > Pseudorasbora > Pseudorasbora parva. The sequence continues at coordinate 20,168,361 of NC_090191.1, read as the reverse complement.
ACAAACAAAAGTTGCAACACATTCTCTTCAAAACTCTTCCAAGACCAAATCATCTCAGCTATGACAACCATTTAACGTAATTTCTAATCATTGTCTAATTTGTGACCATTTGTGTTTCCAAAGAATAGGAAATCGAAACGAGACATAAATTAGACTTATCTTCCTTCCTAAGCTATGAAAGAGTAACCTCTGATCAATACAGTTTTCCCATAGGAACTGCTAAGATACACCATTAATGTCAGTTGTATCATGTTTAATGTAGACAGACCTAGTTTTCTACAGAGTTGTGCAATGGAAACGGAAGCTTCTGGGGAAAACAGTAATTCTTATTTATATTTGCAGTAGCCAATCAAGTGTAGTTCCTGAATATTAAATCCAATTGTTTTGTAATAATAATGTATTTAGTTAATTTGATTCCTTAAGCTCAAGAACCATTATCAAAGCACAAAAAAAACCCCAGATATACTGCTTTATAATTAGCAAACATAATATATATATATATATATATATATATATATATATATATATATATATATATATATATATATATATATATATATATATATATATATATATATATATATAAAAACTTTCTGCAGCTAAACAGCTCCAAAACTGAAGCTATCCTAGTCGGCACTCCACTTCAGGTCCAGAAGTCCGTTATCACCAGCATTGCTTTCTCTGATCAGGTCATTCCTCTTTCCACTTCAGTCACGAATCTGGGGGTCAGAATGGAATCACAGCTTACTTTTGAAGCGCACATCAAACACCTGTGTAAGACCTCCTTCTTCCACCTCAGAAACATTGCCAAACTTCGTCCCATTCTATCACTGGCTGATGCGGAGAAGCTTGTCCATGCCTTTATCTCCTCCAGGCTGGACTACTGCAATGCGCTCCTTATTGGCATCCCTAGCAAAAATCTCCATAGGCTGCAGTGTATTCAGAACAGCGCTGCTAGGATCCTCATGAGGGTGCGCAAATACGACCATATCACCCCCATTCTAAAATCACTCCACTGGCTTCCTGTGTCGTTCAGGATCGAGTACAAGATCTCTCTCCTTACCCACCAGTGCATCCATGGTGATGCTCCCTCCTATCTCAAGGAACTCCTCACCACACAAACAGCCACTCGTAACCTCCGCTCTGTTTCGCTGTATCGCCTCAAAACTCCCACAGCCAATCTCCGTACTATGGGGGATCGGGCCTTCTGCTCTTCAGCCCCCAGTCTGTGGAATGCTCTCCCTGACCACCTGCGGACTCCACAGACTATAGATACTTTTAAGCGTGGTCTTAAAACCCACCTTTTTAGCAGAGCTTTTAATTGACTTTTAATTGACTTGCTACTTGTTTAATTTATTTTATTTTATTTTTCGGTTTTATTTATTTATTGTTGTTGATTGTTTTGTTTTTGTTTTTAAATTCTGTAGCACTTTGAGATTTTGTTTAATATAAAGTGCATTATAAATAAAATTTATTATTATTATTATTATTATATATATATATATATATCGATCATGCATAACATTATGACCACTATCAGGTGAAGTGAACAACACTGATTAACTATTCATCACGGCACCTGTTAGTGGGTGAATTATTTTAGGCAGCAAGCGAACATTTTGAACAATGGAAGAAGGTGGCCTGGTCTGTTGAATCACGTTTTTATTTTACATCATGTGGATGGCCGGGTGCATGTGCGTCGCTTGCCTGGGGAACACATGGCACCAGGATGCACTATGGAAGAAGGCAAGCTGTTGGAGGCAGTGTGATGCTGGCAATGCTCTGCTAGGAAACCTTCCTGCCATCCATGTGTGGATGTTACATCGACACGTACCGCCTGCCTAAGCATTGTTGCAGATCATGTACACCCTTTCATGAAAACGGTATTCCCTTGTGGCTGTGGCCTGTTTCAGCAGGATAGACCTACCACAAAGCAAAAAATATTTAGGAATGGCTTGAGGAGCACAACAACGAATTTGAGGGGTTGACTTGGCCTCCAAATTCCCTAGATCTCAACCCAATCGAACATCTGTCGGATGTGCTGAACAAACAAGTCCGATCCATGGAGTCGGATCCACAACTTCAGGGGTCTAGTAAAGTCCATGCCTCAACGAGTCAGCAAGAAAACATAATGCTATATATATTGGGCTTACTGTATATGATGAAAGGCTTGAGCAAGACACTTCGATAACCTTTGATGAAAATAATTATTATTGGTTACACTTTATTTTAAGGTGTCCATGTTACAGTATAATTATACATTTAAGTACTGAATAATAACAGTAAAGTACATGTACTCATAGGGATTAGGGTGTGTGTTTAGGTTTAATTGCGTGCAATTATGCACAATTTACTACAGTAGCTTCATGTAATGTGTAAGAAGGACACTGTAAAATAAAAATGTTTCCTTATTATTATTGTTGTTATTATTTTCTCGTGTTTTGAGGTTATTGTTTACAAAAGGAAGCTCTTTGGCCAATAGATATATTTCTCTGCACGTGTGTATTCTTTGACGCCATGCCCACGTCACGATGACGCTAAGCTCTACCTTTGCTTCACTCTCACCACACTGTCTGATCCTTCAGACTTCAAGCACAGAGCAGTGACACAAATTGTCAGGAGTCAGCCTCGACAGACCATTCATAAAACCCCATCAACAACAAAACAACATATCAAGCTGGACTCACTTCAGCCCACTTCTCCAGTTCATCCTCTCTGACTCACTGTGCGCATTTTGTTCTTGCGGTTATTCACTTATGTCCCGCAAATCCAGCGATGACTATAATCTGCGTAGTATGAGCAATCTGATGGGCGAGAGGAGGAAGCGAGCGTCGGATGATGGAGAGCGGAGTCTCATCAAGGCTCCGTCCAGCGCGAGCCTCAGCAGCGCCGGTCCATCAACAGCGTCTCCTGCGCCCGCGGACCTTGAGCGCGCGGCGCGCAAACAGTTCCAGCAGGATGTCACGCCGGGTTTCGTCTACGTGCTGGCCGCATTCTCCGCTATCGGGGGCTTTCTGTTCGGCTATGACACCGGGGTTGTGTCCGGAGCGATGCTTCTGCTCAAGAGGGACATGAATATAACTGCCCTGTGGCAGGAGCTGCTGGTGTCCGGGACTGTTGCCGCGGCGGCGGTGTCCGCGCTGCTCGGCGGGTGTCTCAACGGTCTGTTCGGGCGGCGGGTGTGCATCCTCACGGCTAGCTTCACTTTTGCCGTCGGGGGGATAGTGCTGGGATCTGCTCCTAATAAGGAGGCACTGCTGGTTGGACGACTCATAGTGGGACTTGGGCTTGGTAAGTGAGACACACCTGACCGATGCTGATGCATTCCGTGTGCTCTTGACATCATAAAAGTTACTATGAGGTTGTTTAGTGTCTTGCTATTGTATTGTCTTTCAATCTTCAGTTGATTTACGGGTAACACTTTACAAGAAGGTTTCGTTTGTAAATGTTAACTACAATAGTTAACATGAACTAACAATGAACAGAACGTCTAATCTTATTCTTTACTAACACATTTGTAAGATCAAATGTTAAGGTTAACATTAGATAATGCACTGTGAACTAACATTATCACTTTTATTAACTATTTATCACAAATATGTCAAAAACCATATGTCAAAAAATCTGTAAAATATATATTATTCATTGTTATTCATGGTAAAGCATTTGTGATTTAGGTAATTTCGTTTTTTTTAATGTAATGATTGTATCAATCATAGGCTATATAAATAATATGTGGTGAAATATTACAACACTGTAAAAAGTGGTAAATTTGAGGCTTTTACAGAGCTATTTCTACCCTCCATTTCAGGCTCTTAAACAGCCGAGATCAGTAGTCAGGTTGGTTTAGTCTTATTAAATAACATTTTGGACTTGAATAAAACAAAATAAAGCACTTTATAAAGTTACCTAACAAAACAGTGTCTGCGTTTTTAAGTGCTTTTTTATTTTTAGATATCAGCATTTTGTAAATGGACAGTAGGCCTAGATTTTTCCTTGTCAAACTCATTTCATTTATTTTCACATTAGTCTGGCAATTTTAGCCCTATGCACTGTGGAAAATAGAAACCTTTCTTTGTAGTTTATGTAACGATTGTCTTCCAGCAGTGTTCTATAAGCATAGCAGAACTCATTCATTTTTTTTTACATTTATTGTGGTATTCATTTGCTCATTTTTGTGTTCCATGACTTTTCTTAAAACTTAAAAAAAATATCACAAAATATTTAGTGGTCTTTTAGCAGTTTTAACCATTTAAATCACTGTTCATGAAATTAGCAAGAATTGCACAAATACTGAAGATAAATGAACTTGAACTGGAATATCTTTCCCCATCTTGCAGATAGCTTTTTACACGAAGAAGAGTCAGCATTGTTCCACTCAATGTTGATGGCTTCAAACAGTTCATGATTAGTTGAAAAATGTCTCCCAGTTTGTTTGATTTTAACATGAGACCAATATTCTCTACAGGGGTTAAATCTGGACTCTGACCAGACACCGCTGTGGAGCATCACCATGCAACTCGTGTTTCATTGTGATTCATCACTTCACAAACCGCTTCCCATATTGTGCCAAAAACGTCACATTCTCCATTTACCAATCAGCACACACACTTCATTACTCTGAACTACCCAATTTTTCCCTACGCCCCATGACGCTTTGTGCGAATTATGGTAGTGACTTCCTTTAAACTGTCAGCAATGAGTAAAAGTTTGCTCCGCTCTGTGAATGCAGTTTCAAAAACCGGGTACAATATGACATTTTTCTACTCAGCCTTCAACCATCGAACATTAAAAGGACATGAAACTTGTCAAAAAAACGTTAACAAATTACTACCATGAATAATCCCCGATAATTTCCCCAGAAATATTTCAGACATGTTTTTAAATATCGCTGTAGTAATATGTATGTCTGCATTATTTTTGAGTGGAACTTCCTCAAACCAGAAGTCCCTCCAATAATCTAAAACACGTTTTAGGATTAAGGTCGGTTGGAGTTTTTACTGATTGTTTTTCGTCTTTGTGTTGTCATGTTGCCTTGTTTAAAATGACCTTTTTTGGATACCTTTGTTCTCTTGCCTCTTTGTAATATGATGAATAAGAGTGGGCTTCTTTCACATTTCCTTTGTAATCATCTACAGAAGGCTAGACCAGCATATGGACCTTCCATCTTAGAAAGGAAACACTTAAGCGCAATGAGACAGTTCTCTAATTTATTTAGACAGCACGAGATGCTCTAATTTGGTAGCCTGACAAGCCAGACCCACATCAAGATGTTTGGTCTGGAGAATCACCATTGACAGGGCTCAATCCGAGGGACGGGATAAACGGTTGTCTTTTAAACTCCCTCTGCACGCAATTGGATAGCAACATCCAACCAGAGCAATGTGAAGCAGAGCTAGTTGAAGCTAGTAAACATGTGAAGATTAAACATTCGCCGTATCCGGTCGGGAAAAACTCTTTCCAGAGTCGCGGTCAAAGCTGATTCGAAAGACCGCCGTTCGCCAGCATCTGTGTTTACTAGAAGCATGCAAACACAACTCGGCCGTCATTATGTTAAGCCCCACCCATCGACTTTAAACACGATGTGATTGGCCTGACCAGAGTTTGTTTTTTACAGCTCAGACGTGTATTGAGAGTTGCTAGACGATGCATATGTCTTTGTATCAGTAGAAACCCTGGAGTATATTCAAATGATTGTGCTTTCTCCCCTCATAGCCCACTGAGACAGGAGATTTATGCATTTTATTTCTGGAAAAATTCCTCCTATGACGCAAATTGCTGATATTTGCATCATAGGAGGAATGTTTGGCCAAAGGCTAAAGACTACAGCCAGCAGAGGAAGCCATTTCCGCATGTTTTGAACCCGCGCATGGGGGATGGAGATCACACTCACAGCTCAGCTCGCAGCTACAGGCACTCATTTAAACGGAGCTATGGTGAGCAATGTAAGTCTTTTAACTTATCAAATTAATTGCTATGAAAGTTAAGCTTGCAAAGGCATGAACTGAAACGCGCCAGACTGAACTCGCGTTGTGAATGTATGCCGCGAGTGTAGTCGCGATTACCTCAGCTCTCATAGCGAGAGCTCATTCAGCTCATTTAACTCACTCATTATATTGAACAGACATGTTCAGTTTTTATTGTAGTATCTTCTCCAACTCAGTCACAAACAAGTAGGTGGCTTTGGGAATGGCCTCACAGGGCAGTGAAGCATTCTGGGAATTGTAGTCTTTCATCCCCATGAGACAAAAATACATTTTCTGTCTTTTCTCAGACTAGAAGGCACCGAATTCAAAAATAATTTCACATTTCTACTACGCCGATGACCCAGTTTAAATACAGATTCATCTTCCCAGTGCTGAAGTACCCCTTTAAATTTGCTGCCGCTAAGGGTGCTTCTAGATTTCTAGGCTACTAATTTCACCCTCATCCTCACAATGGAAGAAATCAGGTTTGACCGACGGTAAATGTATCCTCTTCCTCAACCATGGCCACTCCAGCCTTTTATTCTAGCTCTCCTAACCATTGCAAATGATTCCTTCTACGATGCTCCTTAAGCTTTGAGATGCATCCCAACAACTTCTCAACAGAGAAGGCTATGGTGGTGTATATCATGTCTCTTCTGCCTGGCAAAGCAGTGGGGGTTGAATATTTTGGATTATAAGGTGGTCCAGTTCTTTAGTTCGCTAGTGCTTTCATCCAAAAATTCTGGGACAGTCTGTGGTGGAATATGCACTTTGGGTCTTCACTCTTGTAGTGTCTAGCAGTTGGGATGAGCCAGTCCCTCCTCACCATGTATCGTCAGGAGCTAAGTCCTACTTTACAGTGGCAGCTCTTAGGTAAGGATGATGCTATTGGACTGCAGTGGTTTATTCAATTTATGTGGATAACCAACTGAGAGCATGCCCTTGACAAGCTGTATTTCAGTTATCAGAGTGAATAGTCCTCTTTGCAGCAGTCTGTGCATCAGATGCTTTCCCTGGAGGTGACACTGCAGATTAGTTCCTGTGGCTGACTCTGGAAGAGCAAAGGAGTGTAAAGGATGAGTGATTATGTTTATACTTAATGAACACCATTTATTATCCTACCATCTATACCTCACCCTTCACATTAAGAGTAACAATACGGTTCTATCCATAATCCTGCCGTCATAGACTCCAGTGCAGCAGGAAACTTCATAGCCCAGTCACTCCTGTCTGCACTTAAAATTCAACTGACAAAATTCAGCTCCCTCTCTGCTCATTCATCAGAACACCCATTGGATTCATTACTCATCAAACAGAATCACACCCTCCAACCCAGGGACCTCTGCCGTGGCTCGTTCATCATAAGATGACTTTTTCTTTGGTCCGCTAGAGATGTGAGCAGTAGGGGTGAGCAATGTTTTAAAGGCTGCCTGTCCATTCCCCTTTGTCCAACCACTATCGAGAGTCCCTCCGTCTTCTGTAGCATTGACATTCCCCCTAAAAATTCCTTTTAAGTGTTCAGTCCTCTCTAAACTGGAACTACGAAGCGCCTATACCCTTATTCGTAGTGGCCTGGCCTGGTCTGCTTCCCCTCTGTTTTTCAGTTGTTTATGAATGCGGTGCTACAGGAAATTCTTCACTAAATACAGTAATGTTATCCTCGTTTACTAGAAGAACACCAGCTACACCTGAATGTAGATAAGTCCCAGCATTGTCTTCTATTCCGTGTTCCTCAAATAAAGATTCAAATGGAATCAGTGAATCGATTAATGATTCGGATCGCCGAAATTCAGCGAAAAGTAAAATCAGCAGTTTGGCAGTTTGACACGCGACCCAAACTTAATATAAGTAGTGCTCAAACTACTACTAGTGATCCAGGCATGCAGGTTACGTTGATTCTATTGACAGATATGATAAGTTGAAGTGAAAGGGAGAGGATTTTTCATTTTCATTTTTCATTTAAGTCAAAATACTCTCAAAAGTGCTATTCCGCCATTCATTATAGTTATCCATTTTACCCCGCTTAGAAAAACGCCACATTTTATTTTGTGTCACCATACTTGGTCGTTCAACTATTCATGTAAATGTATTTAAATAGGGAAAACGTGGAGGTGTTTGGTCGCTTCTAACTTGATCTCTGTTTGGTACCTAATGAATGAACTGGGCTTAGTGGGCTAAGCTAAGTGCTATCAGATCGTCACCGCGCGTCAGAGCGATTAAGTGCACACACTGAGACGAGAGAGGTATGTATCAACTCGTCTTAAGGGAATAACATAGTTTAATATGAAAAAAAGTGGATTATCCCTTTAACCCTGGGGTTACAATGCTTCCTCAGCTTTACCAACTTGTATAGACTGTAGTGTTGTCAAAAATATCGATATTTCAATATGTATCGATACTGGAATATCTGAAACAATACGATTCTTAGTTTTTACAGTATCGATACCAGCTGCGCTCTCCTCTCCGACCGAAAGCGAGTTGACACACACCGGCATATTCTCACTCAGCCCGGTTAACCTCTGAGCACGGCGAACGCGTGTTCTGCTGGACTTTTTCCTCATGACAGTGTGTTAGTGTTAGTGTGTGATCGGTCTGAATTTCGCGCGGGATTGCACATAAATTAATTCTACTAATCCCCACAGATTTCGTGCTCACATCTGAAGCGCACACACATAGCCTACCGTAATAAAGCCGCCTCTCACATGATACAAGTGCAAACATTTGCTTCTTTTTCCACTTTATTATTGGTCAAATACACTCAAAGGATTATCAGTGCACATCTGGAAGAGTATTAACGTAAACACAGTCGCAAACAGTTCAGGAAGAACGAGTAACAGGAACAGTGTTTAGGATCCATGCGTCCATTAGTCTTAAAGGGACCGCAGTCATTTGTTATTCAAACTACAAAAAGACAAACGATCACACTGCTCTTGACTGATCAACTTGTGTAACTTTAATAGTTTCATCTGTACGCTATTGAATTTTTTACAAAGTACATTATCCAATGTTGTTTTAAATGTAATTACTATGCGTTTTTTTTATTCAGTTTCTTATCTGAATGTTAGACCTACCTGAAAAAATAAAGCAGTCGATTTAATTTGTATCTTCTATTCTATTGCATTTATTTGTGCTATTGTTTGTAATCAGTTTATTTGTTCTTATTTTATTACTGTTAACTCGTCTTTTTAAATTCAATTTACCATTCGAAATCGAGCTTTCTTGTGCTGTGTGTAAGCTATTGCAACACAATTACCCCATTGTTAAAAATACATTGAGATAGCAAAAATTTGTGAGATAATTTTAATAGTAATTGATCAATTGATCAATAATTGTTCAAATCAAAATGATGCCCAACCCGAAGGAACATGCAGGCCACATGTTCTTTTTAGTAAAAAATAACAATGAATAATAACAAGTTCTGTTGTCATATTAAGCATCTTATTTTTTATTTTATTTTTTATTTATTTTTTATACTTTGGTATCGATTTAGTATCGATATATCGATATTTTAGTCTGGTATCGTATCGAAGTCATAATTTTGGTATCGTGACAACACTAATAGGCTGTTCATTCATAATTTCAGCTCTCAAAAGGTTCCCCATCCTCTATAACCCTGATCTAGGGCTACTATTTATTATGGACATACACAGATCTGTCACCTGGGATGATGCTCTCCTATCCCGAAAACAGGGAACTCATCCCAAGCTCTATCCCTGTTCTTTTTCTTTTTTGTGCCATTCTTTTCCAAAAAATATCATCAGCAGTCCAAAATTATGACATAGATAACCGTAAACTGTTGACTAACAAGATGGCTTTATAAGAATGGTGGCATTGGTTAGCGGGCCCCAGTACCTCTTGCAAGTCATCACAGAGTACCTCTGTTCTGCCAGGAGACTGAATCACTGCCAAGTTTACTGGGAACCCTTCTTTAAACCAACACTACTCTTCCCAAATTGCACATAAGTGCCTGAATCACTTTATCACTCTCTCTTGGATTGGCAACCCAGGAGTTACAGAGGTGTTGGCACTGACCCAGAAGATACTGGTGGCTGAATCTCCTACACAACATAAACAAATATGTTCTCGTATTGTTCCCACATTGAGTGCACCATCATCAATGTTCCATCACCAACCTCAAAAAATCTTTCATTAGCGTATTTATATATGAGTGTGTGTGTGTGTGTGTGTGTGTGTGTGTGTGTGTGTGTGTGTGTGTGTGTGTGTGTGTGTGTGTGTGTGTGTGTGTGTGTGTGTGTGTGTGTGTGTGTGTGTGTGTGTGTGTGTGTGTGTGTGTGTGTGTGTGTGTGTGTGTGTGTGTGTGTGTGTGTGTGTGTGTGTGTGTGTGTGTTTGTGTGTGTGTGTGTTATGTCTATATATTTTTTGGACTATTTAACGCCTGTTAGACTTTCTTTTGCCTTTGAATAATGACACAAATGCACACATTTGGGTTATTTAAAATGTGTTTAATGTGGCAGATTTTTCTAAAGAATTGCAGGCTGTCTTTTTAATTGCTTTGCTTAAAGGATACCAAGTGAGTCATAGTGTGTGTAAGATCACAGGCTTTGATAAAATTTCATGCAGCGCTTCATTGAAAATTCAGAACTATTTTTAACTCGGGCAATTAGTACAGAGTCATAAGGATTCACATGATTTGACTGGGTGGTAAGACTGACAGAGCTCCACTAGCTCAAGTGGCATTTCTCATTAATGATCGTGTGTACCACAAGGAGCTTCCAAGAATGAGCTGAATATCCCATGAGCATTTGGAAAGGGCAATTTGGCCTGATGCTTATTGTCTAGGATTACACAATGTCATTAAGGAAGATTGGTGTTTTCTCAATCCTTATAATGTCGGGGTGAGTAATGCCGTCTTGACTGTTCAAATCCAGAGGATTTGAGCATTAAACTGTGGACCATAATCAGTATTCATAATTTTAAAGGTACTATTATTTTTTGAAAAATAAGTGGCGGGGGAGGGGGGAGGGTTGTGCTCTTTTCAACCAGAAAAACTAGTAACCACCTAGAACAGCATAGCAAACAGGCACAACAATATCAATATCTTGATTCTTGCTGTGTCCGAAATCGCATAATGTTTGGGTAGGAACGACATTTGAATTTGAATTTACATAGCGATCGTTAAAAGAGTATGCTCTATATAGTATGGCTATGGGTATTATGAAAAAAGTTTGGATGTACAGATAGGTCACTTGACCTATTGTATCATTTGTGTCACTTCACATCCATTCACAAATCCTCTCTCATGGCCTTATGGGATAGTAAAGTGTCCATCGAATGCGCACTTCAGAATATCATCGGAAGCAGGTGACCCAGGGACTTTTTTGCCTACTGTTTTTCGAATACTGTTATCTGCTTATGATATAGCAGCAGGGAAGTATTTGTGTGAGTTTGTGTTGTAATCGTTGTCTTCATGATAATTTTTTTCAATCTCTAGTCAAATTTACAAACACGTTTTTTTAATAAATAAACTGTCTTGTAACTTTCCTGAAAGGTCATTGTTCTGATAATTAAGCATTGACTTCTGGTTTAAGCGATTGAGCCCAATTACTTCCACACTGACCTTTGTGAAAACAGAAAACCAGTATGGAGTAAAACCGGGGTCAGTTAAACCATTAAATTAATGACCTTTTCCTCAGCTCATTATCTTTATTTGGCAGAGCTATGACAGCCAAATCTTCCTTTTCAGCACACTGTATTTATGTGTTTAATTTATGCTCAGCCTGTATACTGTAATGTGAGTCAAGTCATTAATGCAGTGTTCAGAAAGTCAGTCTCAAGGGATATGGGCGATTCCTCACCATAACAATCCTTCAAACCAGGCGCAGATCTTCGTTCTAATCACAGATGGTGTAAAGTAGCAGTTCATTTGGCTTGGCGATGTCTAAGCCAATGGTGTGATCAGAGAAGAAGCTAAGCTGTTTTGGCAATCGTCTGCTGTCTCCATGACTCCTCTGCCCTTGTGGAGTGAAAGGCCATTAGAGCGATGGCCTCTCACGTTGAGTGTCTGGGGTAGACCGTTGAATGAAGTGGATGTGTTTTTCGCTAATAATAAGGGACAGCTACAGCTTCAGTGTGTAGTCTCACACTAATGAGTCTGCGCTCTTCTTATGCAGCTAAAGAATAGTAAACCTAAATAAAAGCAATACAGTTACTTGGGTGGACTTTAAAAAAGACGCCACTTCCTCCGACTGTCTGTTACATGATTAGGGGCCGATATTCTGATATATTGTACTCAGGAAATGTTATTTTGTATTATGATATCAGTAGATTGATACTTGCTAAGTATTCCCTAGTGCATTTAAACAGATTTACTGAAGGCCCTTAATGTTGAAATACAACACTCACACTGTAACTCTCATGCAACATTGTTAACATTGCAAATTGTGATTCAATTGTTTATTGTGTTTTTCGTACACACTGCCTCTCTTTCTGCATGCATAGATCCCTTCTGAAGCAGCTTCCTAGCTAAGACAAAACCTCACAAGTGACTTAATGATCTACTTCAGGTTTTAAACTTTATTACCAGCAGCACAGTAATAACTCTCTGCAAGATTGAGATAGATAGATGGACTGGACTGGATGGACTGCATTTATATAGCGCTTTTATCCAAAGCGCTTTACAATTTTGCCTCACATTCACCCATTCATACACCGATGGCGATGTCAGCCATGTAAGGCACCATCCAGCTCGTCGGGAGCAGCTGGGGTTAGGTGTCTTGCTCATGGACACTTCGACACTTGGTCAGGTGGAACCAGGGATTGAACCACCGACCTTCTGGTTTGTAGACAACCTACATGAACCACTGAGCCACTGCCGAGATAGATAGATAGATAGATAGATAGATAGATAGATAGATAGATAGATAGATAGATAGATAGATAGATAGATAGATAGATAGATAGATAGATAGATAGATAGATAGATAGATAGATAGATAGATAGATAGATAGATAGATAGATAGATAGATAGATAGATAGATCAGTATCAATTGAAAAACATGGCTGTGGCGACATGATTCATGCGTGCACTGCAAAAACTTTCAAAGTGAAAAGTCAAGTGTCTGGCGCTAAAAATTGTATTAAATCAACAGATTCATGTGAATCTATCAACGTTAGTACGTTGGCTGTGTGGATCACAGCAGTTCAGAAATTAAATGCCTTATGAATAACACTAAAAGGTAATAGCGTACCACCTACGTTAAAACCTACTCAAATCCCAGTTAACAAAAGCTAACTTGAGATATAAGCCATTTACTGAAGTAATCATACCATTTTAGGTTGTTTCTACAAGTCTTTAAGCTCTTTTATTGTGATTCATCTTTCATGAAGTGAAGTATTACATTAGTTGCTTTTAAAAGGTGAATTCATTTCTGACTAAATCATTAATTATAGTTAATCATTCAGTCAGAAGCAAGGTCAACTTTTAAAGCAACCTATTTATTACGAATCTTCCTTTAAAACCAAATAACTGTGATTTATTATTGTGTTGCTGCATCAATAGGAAGATAATTACAATAATATGAATGTTCCAAGTGCCCAACCAAAGGGAAGACTGATCACCATAATGGTGAGTTTTTTATTTATTTTTATTCATCTTAATTAATCTTAACTTGGGTTTTCTGAGTAAACAAAGCAAGTATCTGAATAGTACAGATTAGGCCTACTAGATTTTTTAAGTAAGTAAGAAGTATTAAGTAAATTTAACTTAAAAGTATTATTTAGAATCACTGTTGGCTTTTACAGTACAAATCATGCACTATGGTGAAAGCATTTTGAAGTCATAACATAGTTGTCTTTATTCATCTATAATCTACACTTGTAATCGTAATTTGTTAGCCTAGAAATCTTGACGCACCCTAGCGGCAGCAAATCCAATCTACCGTGAGTATTGTCTGGCAACTCTCAATACACGTCTGAGCTGTAAAAAACAAACTCTGGTCAGGCCAATCACATCGTGTATAGAGTCGGTGGGTGATGCTTAACATAATGACGGCCTAGTTGCGCTTGCGTGCTTCTAGTAAACACAGAAGCTGGCGAACGGCGGTCTTTCGAATTAGCTTTGACTGCGACTCTGGAAGACTTGGAGTTAAGCTTTTCTCTGAGAAAAGAACAAAGAACAGCACTGAAGTCATTCTTAAAAAGGGAAGATGTGTTCGGAGTTTTGCCGACCGGATATGGCGAAAATTTAATCTGTCAACTAGTTCCGCTTCACCTTCGTTGCACTGGTTGGTGTAGCGCTATCCTATTGTGTGCAAAGGGAGTTTGAAAGACAACCGTTTATCCCGCCCCTCGGATTGAGCCCTGTCAATGGTGAGTTTCCAGACCAAACATCTTGATGTGGGTCTGGCTTGTCAGGCTAGTAATTTGTGTGAATATAAATAAAAGTTGCTGGTGTTTTACTGCCACTAGTGTAGTTGGAAATTGCATTGAAATGTATGCATAGGAATATTTTTTCCTGTGATCCTAGGTTGGTTAGGATGCATACATAGAAGGTAGCTGCTTTTTCAGACTAGGTTTTGGAACAGGCCCTTTGAGACAACTGGGCGATTTGTGGTTTCAATGGATATGCAAATGATTTGAGGTTTTGTCCCTCAATGGCATGTATGAAAATGAGGTGGCTTATTTTCGCCACATACAGACAGATATCATGCAATCGATCTGTTGCATGAACATTTCAAATGATCCTTCCATGTGGCGTGGTCTTCCCACACGTATAAAAAAAATGAAGGATTATCTGTGAGAAGCATTGTTGGATGTAACACTTCTACGTGAGAGGGGAATACATCCATCACTCATGTGAAGTCAGTGTCTTTCAAAACGTAAATGAAATGCCAATAACAGCTGTCTTCTCACAGTATTGATTAACCTCCTTGTGAGGCAAGCAGCGAGGCGTTCCCATGGCAACAGGTACGTTGTCTGCCGGGCAACGAGAGCGACAGTGAACTGGGCTATTAATAGACTTTATAGCGAGTGGTTATGTCGTAGACCTTGTCAGATAAATGTGGGCATGCATGGACTTTTTGTTTGTTCTCCTGGGTAAATACCATGTGAACACCGGTCCCGCCAAACCACATCACACTTCAATTTCCTCCCCATCCCATTCTGTTGGAAGCAAACTCACATTTTATGGTGTCCTTGCGATTCCAGAAATCACTTGCTTGTTGAAAATTTGCATAATGTGACACATCTGTGATGTAATTGGTGGGAATGAAAAGGATGTGGCCTGGCTGGCTTTATCATCTCTTGAGTCCCATGTGATTGACAGGGAACACGGGCACACAAAGCATATTCACCTTGCATCTCAAATATTCTTGCGTGTAACCCACTGACAAAGCCCTCCAAGATGAGGTCCTTTGTATATCTGAGAGACAATGTCTGAGAGACAAAGGCTTTCGGTGTTTGGCGATTTATTATGTGGTGCAGATGGTACTAGATTTTGGTCTCATTATTGGCATGCATATACACTGCAAAAAAAACAAAAACAAAAAAAAAACATGCTTTTCTTAGAATTTTGTCTTGTTTTTAGTCAAAAGTGGAACTTATGAGTGGAACACAAAATCATTGAAATTAATTAGTCAGGAATATTATGGCTGTAATGAAAGTGAATTTACCTTGGGCTGTCCGCCTTAAAAATGGCAAAAAAATGTACTCTGGAATTTGTGGATTACAAATACATATGTGTACAAATAATATGAGATACTTTATGATTATTTTACAAAAAAATATATAAATACATTAATACAAATTAATACTCAACAGCCCCAATCCCCATTCACTTTCATCATGGAGTAGAGTAGACAGTACTTTCTTCAACTTCTGTGTTCCACAGAAGAAAGAAAGTCATATGTGTTCATAGCAACAGGTTGAATTTTTATTTTTGGGTGACTTATTTTCCTAAGGTGCTTGTGTGTTTGTGCTTTGGACACTATACTTTCTAAACAAAAAATAAAAAATAAAATAAATTAATTAATAAATGGACTGCTTAAAGGTGTCATGAACTGGCTTTTTTATATACTGTTGTCTGAGGTCAGCTAATGACGTTTGTGTGGTTTTTACATTTAAAAACATCATAACTAATAAGTAATAGGCTATTTTCTACACTGGTTTTGAGGCTCTCTCCAAAACACTGGGTTTTGATAGGCGTCTTTGAAAGACTGACTCACTGGAAGGAAACGCCCACAGCTATAATTGGATAATATTTGCATATTTAATGAGCTTAAGCTCCTCTGTTCAGTTCAGTTCACAATGAGGGAGGGGTTATCTTGAAAGCGATTCTCTCGACCACAGGGCTCATAAACGTCTTTATCTAACAAACACAATGATTTATTTCTCATCCACCCGCGACTGATTGGTTTATTATTTTTGTATTACATAGCCCCGCACAATCGTTCGATATAAGTGCGAATCGCACACAGACACACACACGTGCGTACGCGCCTTTCAAAGGTCAAGTCAAGATGGAGAGATTAGTGCTGAATAAGAAAGGAATATTACGAGATTTGGTGGCCTTTGAATCAGGACGTTGAGCTTTGAGAGCCCTGACCCATACATGTCTGAGTCCAGCGTGCTAAAGCTAAGGTATGTGCTGTTAGACACGTACAAATAAGCAGAACGATCTATAACAATGCAATACTATTACATATAAAAAACATGTTTTACTCACATAAGTGTGTTGCACCATTCCTGTCGGATCCAATATAGAAGAAACAGCATTGTGTTTTAATCTCATATGTCTACAAATCCAGCTCCACCTGAGACTTGTTAACAAACGCTTCTGCTGTGATATGAATCGAATACACAAATGTTCTTCCCCACGTGAGCTGGAACTTCATTAAAAATAAAGTTCAACCACACATTCCTAATATTATGTGAAGGAAGCTTATGCAGCAACTGTGTTCTTCCACAACCAGGAATAGCGCCATATCTTGCTATATTCTTCGGCATGTTGTTTATTGCTGCTGGCTAGTGGAATCCGAACAGCTCCATGAGTTGGTGGGCGGGCTACTGAACTACACATGCTTATTATTCTGTAGAGGCGGTGTATCATCAATTCATGACGTCAAAATGCGAACACAATTGTTTTCTGGGCCTAGTGTCTATAAAAGCTTTTCTTTGACTAAAAAAAGGAAGTTTTCAGCTCTGAAACTTAGAGGATATTCTTATATTACCATGACCTTTTATATATCAAAAGCTCAAGGGAAAGTTGATTTCTCAATTCATCACCCCTTTAATCATGTTTTTGTCTTCTTCCATCCATTCTATACTGTATTCTCTCATGTTATAATCCTTTTCTATGTAATAAATTGTATTATATAATAATACTTTATGATGTCAATACGGGCACTAAAATTGTATTATCGAAATTAGTGTTTAAAAACTGTTACTGCTTATGTCCACCATCATCCCAAAAGAAAACATCAGGAACAACATTCTGCACTGTAATGTCTGATAATAAGTTTCACATCTGTGGAATGTGAGCAGCTAATGAAAAGATGCCAAACCAAATGCAAAACAAGCAATATTTGCCTGCTATTTATACATCCGTTTAGGTATTGGGTCCATGACCGTTCCTGTGTACATCGCTGAAACATCGCCACCCCACCTGAGAGGACGCCTGGTCACCATCAACACACTGTTCATCACAGCCGGACAGTTCATAGCCAGCCTTATCGATGGGGCCTTCAGCTACATGCAGCATGGAGGCTGGAGGTAGGAGAATCAAGTCTTTGGGTTTTAATGGCAGAATTTGCATTGAAACTAGAATTCGGAGATGTGAGCTTGAAGTCTGATTCGAGAGTGAATTCACTCTGTGACTTTGTCTACCTCTGTGTGACGTGAACGTCAACTCTACCGGGAAAAAAGAGCCTGTAGGGCAGATGTAGGGCAGGCTCTCTCTGTAGCCTGTCACAATAAACCCTCAAAACAAATGTTAAACCAGCTGTAAAATATCCCCCTCACCATGTGTAGCCGTTGCTCTGGGAAAGAAAATGTTACAAATTGTGTGCTTGATGGAAATGTTGCCATTCATTTACTTTTATCTTCTGCAGCATCAAAACCACAAATCACTCTATGTAAATGAAGGGATTACTGCCTAACCAAAGCATTCTCATTAAAATTTGTTGTAAATAATGATTTAAAGGATGGCTAGGTTCATACAAAAAGTTAGGACTGTTTTTGCTTTATTTATTTAATTAGCCATTAAGTTTAATGTTTATATTGTATGGTTAATACCTTAATAACTTTTAATAATTGGTTAATAACTTAATGACAACTTGTCATTAGAACAGGTTGGCTTAACTTACAAATATTTCTGGTAAATTAATTGTATTAACTTTCTCAGAAATGCTAAGCACAAACCTTTCTGTGATTTATGATTTATGAAATCTGGTCATATAATCTTGTCTGGCTAACCACCAGACCAAGCTCAATCTTTGAAGACTGAACATTGGTCTTGGGAGTCTGCTCTGTATTTTCTACTGCACAAGAGGCGTGCTCAACAAGCATAACTCAAATGAATCATTACGCAATTAAATAGTCTTTCAACCAATCAGACCACATTAGGCATGATCAACGAACATAATTCAAATGACTCTGTATGCAATTGGATAGTCCTTCAACCAATCAGAACACAAGAGGCCTGATCATCAGGCATCGATCTATTGCTTCTCTATCCGTCATTGAGTTAAACCTGCCAAAAGCGCACCTGGTGGATAAGCCAGTCCATGATCAGTTCCATGAATGTGTAACAGAAGCAGGATAAATTAATGTACAGGGTTCCAGCCTGAGCTGCAGGGCGAAATCAAATCGCAGGCAAATCAGGCTGGGTGTACCCACTCTACATATAATCTCTGCAAGTATGAATATGGAATTAAACAAGAAAGCACTTTATTTCAAAAGTCCACTTTCTATTAGTTATAAGTAACTTCGTAACTACATGTCTACTTATGAAGAGTTCAGATGCAAAAGCCTCTAAATCCGTCTGATGTTTTTCTTTAAAATAAGCATTTTTGCCAGGCTTCCATGTATAGGTTTTCTACCAAAGTACCGGTACTTCTCAATGGGCTGAGGCTGGGATTTAGTGGGTTTGAAGTGAAAGTGTTTTATGAATGTATACTGTATGCGGAGAGCATTCACTCAGTATTGTCATCTAATTTTTGACCGAAGTGGCTTTTAGAGGCTTTTGCATCTGAACTCTTCATATCAACTAACTCCCAATAATTAGAAACTACATGTCAACTAACTCTCATTAGACTGTTAGTAGAGTGTTAGGTTTAGGTTAGTACAATAAGTTTACATGCACTTGCAAAGTTACTTATAGTCAATAGGATGTCTGTTAGGAAAGCATCAAAATAAAGTGTTAGCTGATTTTAAGCAGACAGTGTACTTATACTCTAATGAGAGTTAGTTGACATGTAGTTGCAAATATACTTATAATTAGTAAAATGTCTAATGTGGACTGTTAAAATAATAATGTGTTGCCTAATTTGCCAAAATAATGCTTTTTTTACCATCCGACCTATACCGTTAACGTCAAGTTGTTCACATCAGATGCAGTTTCAAAAATAAACTAGCAACAAAGCGTAGGCACCGTGTAATTTTTCAGCAGCTAAGGATACGTGACTGAGACAGAAACAATGATCTTTTTTCGTCGAATTTCGTGTATCCTCAATTAACATATTTGTTTTTTTCATCTGTGTAGGTATATGTTGGGTCTGTCAGTGGTCCCTGCATTGCTGCAGTTCCTAGGGTTCCTCTTCCTACCAGAGAGTCCTCGCTGGCTCATCCAGAAAGGTCTTACCCAAAAGGCCCGGCGCGTGCTCAGTCAAATCCGTGGCAACCAGAATATTGACGAGGAGTACGACACTATCAAAAGCAGCATTGAAGAGGAGGAAAAGGACTGCGGAGGAGGTGAGAAAATAGTCTTGCAAACACATGCAAGTAGCTCAAAGAAAAACAAATATAGTCTCAATTCACTGGTTTCATTAAATTATGGAAAGTACTCAAGTGCTCAAGAGATCACCATGTGGATATTGGCAGGCTTAAGAAGCTTTCACATTTTCAGCGATTTGCAGCATAAATGTGCCCGGAAGTCATTCGTTTTACATGGGAATCGGTGAATTGAGATTAAATGAGTATCAGAAACTGCTGCAAATGCGACAAAATGACCAAAGGGATGGTCTATATGTTTTGAACTGCTTTGATTCATTTAGTGAATGAGTCATTTGAGAGATTCAAAGTAATTACTAATGAGTTGAGTCTTTTTCCAATACATTCAAACAGAATTGACCCATGAGACAAAAATTATTTTTCAGTACTTTGCAGTAGCACTGTATATTCAGAAGTGAAGCAATCCCAGTATTCACTGTAAAAAAATATATTTTAAAAATAAGTTACCTGGTTGCCTTAAAATTTTGAGTTCCTTGAAATTAAAAATGTGAGTTAATACAATGAACATTTTTGAGAATAGACAACCTTTATTCAAATATTATTCAAATATTTTGTACGTATATTAGGCAATTGTGTGTTTTATTTGTGATGACGCAGTGAATCCCATTTTTATGTGG
Organism: Pseudorasbora parva; assembly: GCF_024679245.1. Lineage (NCBI taxonomy): Eukaryota > Metazoa > Chordata > Actinopteri > Cypriniformes > Gobionidae > Pseudorasbora > Pseudorasbora parva. The sequence continues at coordinate 20,147,812 of NC_090191.1, read as the reverse complement.
TTCAGATACAATAATATTTTGAGTTTCTATTTATTAAACCAATTTCCTTCATTCTATCAACTTAAATTTTAAATTTCAGTAAACTCAAAGTTTTAAGGCAACTAGGTTACTTAATTTCTTAAGTTAAACCAACTATATTTTTTTACAGTGTAGCAAGGTGTCCAATTCTGCTCCTGGAGCTCCACTTTCCTGCAGAGTTTAGCTTTGCTTATCACACCTTGAAGGGTTAGGTTTATTTAATTTGAACCAGGGTTAAACACTTTTTATGGTACAGTTTTCCATGTGCAATGTTTACAGCAGTTAATGGAACCAAATACTATGGAAATCATTTGTTTACAGTAGTCGCAGTTGTCAACCACAACTACAAATAGGATACATAATATGTTGTCTGATACATTTGGATACTGCAGTTGACTAGGAACCGTTACTAGCAACCAAAAGTACAGCATCTTGACAACCTCAATATCAAAGCATTTTTATCCTCATGAAAGCAACAAGAAAAACAAATCAAAGTCAACGAAGATGTGGCACGGAGTCTCACACAGATTAAAAAAAGCTTGGGAAATGCGCATGTCAAGAGTCAAGGGACAAGGGGATCTTGGAAAGTGGATTGGTTCTGTCCCTAATTACCTCTGATTCGAAGGTCAATAACTACTGGCTGAGGAGGTATTTACATCTCACCTTTCTCTGGAGAGCTGAAGGTGAAGGAGCCCCTTAGAGTTTTCAAGCGTCAAGCGCTCTATCCAGAACAACAGTCCTATTGTGGCACGTACGAAAATGCCATGTTGCTGATATTTATCCGCTACAGTCCAGGAGGTAACCTGGTGAAGATTAATGGAAATTAAAGGGGAACAAGTGTTTTTTTTTTTTTTTTTCTTAATGCCAAACAGTACATGCATGGCACACCAGCAATAAAAACCCGAAGGGGCCACAGGTGTTCATGAACTGAAATTCATTTGAGTCAACTTATAATAGTCAAGTGCAATGGAAAGCAACATTACCAGCAATTCAACGGCACAGCAGGGCTGAAACAACTACTGAATAGCACATGTACTTTAACAGCATGTTTCATCCAAGCAAATCTAATAGGCCGTAGGTGGACCCAATTACTAACCATGGGAAGTCACCCACCCCCTTACCAGTCTATATACAACCTCATTTACTGACCAATCAGTCATAGTCTCCCAGACCTTATAGCCACTTAAGAACTTCTAAATATGACTGACACTTTGTTATGGGATGTTTATCAGAAAGAATATCCTTCATCCAGGCTAAAGGTTTCTGGCCTCAGCCAAGTCATTCAGAAACCAAGCCATAAGCGTAAGACCCTCATGGTGCACCTTTGGAGGAAACATTTTGTGGTCCTTCAGCTGTGATAGTGATGATGTCATGCTCTCACCGCTCAAATGTGAAAGGTCAATGTTCATGGGTTTCAAATGGGCAAATGTTAATTACCGGGACAGTAGGCAGTAGTAACAGGAGCTGAAGTGATTGCAGTGATTTATTCTTAAGGAGTGTTTGGAGAGAAACCAAGTCATGCATTTACTGCTAGAATTGGCCATTTTAAGCAACATAAATGACAATGACTGTTGGTGATGCAACTAAGTTCAGTAGAGTTCAACCAAAGTTTTAAGAAAAGCCTTTTCATGCTGTGGTCACATTTGCATGGCTTATTTAAAAAGCCAGCATTGCTGGTCACCAGCAATAAAGTATGTTTTTCATGCTGGGACCAGAAAGGGTTTCTTGTTGCTGGTTTGCTGGTCCCCAACAGCTACACTATCTCATTCTTGCTTAAGAACAGCATGCCTACGCTTGTCCACCAGTTAGACCAGCACTATACCACCAGAATAAACCAGTCTGGACTAAAAGGGGATGCATATGCCCCAAGAGGATGTCTCAGGACACTGGCTGTTTCTATGGTAACCTGGGCTTCTAATAGCAGTTATGTGTGTTTTCGGCTGTTTTAAACTACCCTGCAAAAAAAAAAAAAAAAAATCCAGCATAAACCAAATTGACCCCCATGTTGGTCCAGGCTGGTGTTATAGTGCTGGTCTAGCTTGGGGACAAGCATAGTGTGTTAGATTTTCCCCAACGCACCTGACTTAAGTTCACCTGGGGCGTCCCCAGTCGAAACCCGCTATTTATACTCTAGCGTGCGTCTTCAGTCGGCAACCAGCTTCAAATCGGTTGATGTCTCGCCCTTTTGAGCACTATCACTCAAGAATAAAATCTTTAGTGCTCCACTACACACTATCACTTGACAATAGAAGCAAATGCCCTTGAAATGGTTATGAGATATGACAGTTCTTATAACATTCACAGAGAATCTCACCAGCAAAGAAGAATACAGCAGTTTGTATGGGATAGACATACATACACAGTAAAAATAACATGGCATATTACTCATGATCTCATTATCCTTTAATATGATTGGTTTAATCTGAGCAGAACAGCACCCACCCACTCTCTATGTTACTGGCAAATCAAATTTAGATATCAAAATCATTACAACCATCAAAAAATATATATTTTTATGGGGTGGGTTATTAGTTCATTTGATTACTCAAAATGTCATGGGGCTATTAAATTTGGAATAACTGTCTAACCAGTATCTTTAGAGATTGTACTCTTTCGACACACCCGCCTTAGTACATTTTGTTCTTGAGTGTTAAATATTATGCCTGTAAGGAAAAATAAATGTTAGTTACAATTAGTCTAAAAAAATTAATCAATCGTCATGCTGTTCTCATGCAAAAATGAGCTTGCCACCAGCACTCCTGCTTTCCATGCTGGGGAACAGCAACACAGCAGGCTACCTTATGCTTGTGACCAGCAATGCTGGATTTTTCAGCAGGGTTCAACGCGACAGAAAACAAAACAAGACGTAAAATTACTCATCTCAACAAAATGACTCAACTTTTGTACACTCGCTTGCACTGCTCCGCTGTCAATCCCACAATCCTCTGCACAAGCCTGCCACTAAACTCCCACAGAGAATGAATCAAAAACACCAGCCCCACTCACTCCACTCCTGTGAACGGTAACAGTGATATCAGCGATAACAGTTCACATGCACTACATAATATCATATCAATAGAGTATATAATTATATTTGCATTGCAATCATGATGCGTCGTCCTACTGTGCGGATTGCACATTGTTCTGTTTTTGTTTGTCGTCTTGTTTGTTTTGATTGTTCCTGATGTGAAACACCTCAGCACTAATAGAAAAGGAAACGGTAGATGTGGAGAGGATCAAGGGAAATGTAATGAGAAATATGTCTAAATGAGGTGGCACTGTTAAAGCTGCCATCTGTAGTCGCAATGACGGAGATTGCTAAACTAAAACATTACACAGAGACACAGTATGCAATAGAAGCGAATCAGTGAGAGGAATGAGAAATGCAAGAGCTTTTCCTTTTTAATAAAACCATGTTGATTTGTAAGGATATAATTAAGCAATATTACACCCCCACTTGTGCTATTGTAGGCCACTGAATATTAGCATGACCATGCTAAAGCTGCTATTTAGGCTTATTGGGCAAATGTAAATGTAATGACGACATTGATACAAAATGGTTTTATGAAATTGATTCTTGAACATTTTGCAACATTTTCAATGTAAAACATAAAATGCACCCCTTTATTCTGCAATTTGTTTCCCCTACATATCGCTAAAAGGCTAGAGCTTTATTGTGTTTGAAAATAACGTACCACCACCTACACTAAACCTAGCATAGTTAAAGGGGAGTAACACACAATTTCAGCCAATCTCATGTTAATCTTGAGTACCTACACTGTAAAAAAAATCCATCTTATATTTTGCATGACAAATTTATCTTTTAAAGTTTATTCAACTATTTAACGTGACAAAAATTGAGATAACTCTCACTAAGTGTGTACAACTATAACCCTAAGTTGAGAAGACTCAAAAATGTTCTGCAGCTGCTTGCCTTAAACTTTTCTCAACTTTTTTTTTTTTTAGTGTATAGAGTAGCACTGCACTTCATATCTCAAAAAAGTGTTTAAGTGTTTTATGTATAAAAGATAGAAAAGCTGTTACCAATGCTTTCCGAAAATAGCAGAACCCGTGGAGGAGTGCAGTGGGCAGAGCTAAAGAGACAAACACAATTTACATTCATGGCATTATCCCTCCCTGGATAACTTTCTATTTACTATACGTTTGTTTTGTTTACATTATATTTACTTGCCAATAATACACAGACATTTGATGCAGTTTTGACCCGTGACCAAACAAACAAACTTGCAAAACATTCGGAAACACAAACCGCATCCAATGTTTCCTTAAAGTGTTGGTTCACCCATAAATGAAATGGATGTCATAAATGACTCACCCTGATGTTGTTCCAAACCCCCATCGAAAATACATTTTGGTCCAAGAATTTCAAAAACTGTGACTTTATTCAGCATTGTCTTCTCTTCCGTGTTCCTCAAAAAAAGATTAAAACGGCCATCAATGAATCAATCAATGATTCGGATCGCCAATGTCGAGTGATGCTACAAGAGATTCTGATCAACCAACCGATGTCACATATGGACTACTTTGATGATGTTTTTATTAGCTTTCTGGAAATGGACAGTAAAGTGTGCATAGACTGCACATGCTCTGGGACTAAAATATAAAATTTCTTAAACTGTGTTCTGAAGAGGATTGGAGGTCTTACAGGTGTGGAACAACATAGGGTCATTAACTACACACTAGTCATTGATGACATCAATTTCATTTTTGGGTGAACTAATCCTTTAAAGCTGGGTTATTTGGGAAGCTGAACAAGGTTATCTTTCCCTCACAACCAGAAACACACTTCTTTAGTGATTGTTGTTGTGGTGGGGCTGCTGATGACTACCGTAACCCGGACGAAGCACGTTGATGGGCGCAGTCTCCCTCTCGAATTCCACCCATTTTGACGTAACACATGGCCATACTCGAAACTTAACCTTTCCGAAACTTGTTCAAATTCGGAAGTAGTGTATTTTGCAAAGAAATACTCTTAAATACTCTGTCATACGTCCAACTAATTGTTGAAATTTCGGCCATGTTTAGCATTAACATCCATCTCTTGAATAGTGTAAATAAGTCAGAATGCATGAAATGGCATTAGACCCCCATTTTAACAAATATAAACATGAGCTAAAATGCATTTGCTGTAACCATGCCATATTTTATATAGTCTTTGAGCTATTATTTTAGGGTGCTTTGACTCTAGGACTTTTGGTGCGCACCTGGGTTCGATTGACGTCAGAGTTCAGTTCGTTTGGAGGATGTGAACGCAAACGTACTAAATTGAGGAAGTGAACTGTTATTAATGATGAATGATTTGATAAAAATGTGTTTTGTGTGTGTTTCACTCATTTACCTTACGAGCGTCACTGACATTCTCTATTAATCTAATTTCTGCTCGTCTTCTGCGTTCTTTAGAGCATTTGCAGTACATTCGCGGCAGATGGACGCAAGTGCCATTACGTACTGAAGCTTTGGTAACAAAACCAACAGTTCAAAAACAAAAATATAAAAGTGACAGGAGCAGTGCTGTGCATTTCGCCGCCTTCACGCTCGCTGTCGTTACTAAGCAACCAGGTAAACAGCTGCTGCTTTGATGACGCAAACAAACCCTGGATTGGACCCCAATAATATAAAATGAACACAGTACAGAGGGGGCAGGGGGAACAATTGAACTCGGGTTCGGTCCAGGCAATCGAATCGAAGTGTAAAAGCACTTTTCTTATTTATATTTTTAATATTTTTCTCTAAGTCTTTAGTGATCTGTGTAGCGGAAGAATGAAGTGAGCTACTGATCAGGTTTACTATGGCAGAAAGGCCATACTTATAAAGCTGGTTAATGCAAAAATCAACATATGATAGTATACAAAAGGGTTTTGAGCTCATAATATAGTATTTTGAAAGTAACCGCACAAAATTAAGTTTTTTTTCATCAATAATCTGCCCCTGTATAGTAATTGAGGTTAAAAGGAATCAAATGTGTTGGTGTTTTACTGTCACTAGTGTTGATTTCACCTGGAAACTGCAGAGAACTGTATAAATAGGTACGTTTTTGGACTTTTTGCAAAGATTTAGGTAGAGGCATGCTTCTCCAATGAGTAAGAAATATAGGCAGTATTAACGACTCCCTGAATGAATAATTCAGAGATTTCATGAGACTCTTATGGAGCTCATGCCTCTAGGAAATGTGGTTATATATACACATGGAAATACATTTTCATGTTCAGCACATATTATATTTGAACAAATGAATTAATGAGAATGTGCAGATGTGTTTTTTCTTGATTTGTACAACTGTACGTTTTGTACTGTGTGCTTTTATGTGAGGTGTTACACCTTTTTAACACCTTGCATCTAAGCGTCTGCTTTCATCTCCAGACTTCATTATCCCCTAAGTGGCAAGATTTGCAAGTCTTATTCATAACATGGCAAATTGAATATGAAAATGCTGAAGGCATTGTCTTTTACTTCAGTAGTCAGAGTTGGGGGAAAAAAGTATTTTGTCCTGAAAGTAATGTAAATTTTCAGTGCATTGTGGGCTAAGTTTTAAGCATTTTAAATAGAAACAGAATTCAGTAATATTTTCACACTTTTTGCATACTTTTACAAAATTCCCCCACTTATATCATATTTCATCTCAAACATGCTCTTTTCAGATACTGTTTTCTCTTTGTTAAACAAGTTCACTTACAGTTTTTCTCAGTCGCTTTGGTACATTTCTCGAATCAAACTCACAATTTGCAAAACAGTAAGTGCATTTCTCAAAACAATTTGTACAAATAGAAAAACACCATGGATAACCTGCAAAAGCCACTCTCTTACTCAAAATCCTTAGTTCATCTCTCAAAAGTAAATATCTGTGTCAATGAACATGTCAGTGCCATCAGAATGACAAGTCCTTGTGTCATTGTGTATGGATAAGACAGTCAAAATGTTAAGTCATGTTGTCAATATAGCATTTTACTCTGGAGGGATGTTCTGATGGAAATGTCTTGGTTACGTATGTAACCCTCGTTCCCTGAAGGAGGGAACGGAGACATACGTCGGACTTAGAACGACGTATTGGGATCACTTCTGGGAGCCGCTATCACCACCTGGTCCCGGAAGGGAGTGATGGGAACCTTGGGCACGTATCCAGGCCGGGGTCTCAGGATTATGTGAGAGTAGTCCGGCCCGAATTCCAGGCACGATTCGTCGACCGAAAATGCCTGCAGGTCCCCTACCTTCTTGATAGAGGCCAATGCAGTCAGGAGTACTGTCTTTAGAGACAGAATTTTTAACTCTACTGACTGCAAAGGCTCAAAGGGAGGTTTCTGACGTGCCCTGAGCACCAGAGACAGGTCCCAAGAAGGTATAGAGGGGGGGGCGAGGTGGATTTAATCTCCTTGCACCCCTCAGGAACCTGATGATCAGGTCGTGCTTCCCCAAAGACTTACCTTCTACTAGTTTGTGATGGGCAGCGATTGCGGCCACATACACCTTAAGGGTGGAAGGAGACAGCCTTCTCTCCAAACCGTCTTGTAGAAAGGAAAGCACGGCCCCGACCGAACATCTTCGGGGGTCTTCTCGATGAGAAGAGCACCAATCGACGAACAGATTCCACTTCAACGCATAGAGGTGCCTACCACGGTCTGTGGCAGGCCACCTAGAACCAGGACTGGGCCAGCACTACCCTCGTGCATGTCCATGAGTGCCTGTGCTTGATGCACCTGAAGCAACGCCATGGCATGCAGGGCGGACGCGGCCTGGCCACAGGACCTGTAGGCCTTCACGGTCTCCCACTCCACCGGCGGGAGACCCTCATACCCCCTGGCCTGCCCGCCATCAAGGGTAGTGAGGAGAGAGGAGCCACTAGGTCACCCGCGGGTGCTAAAAGGTGCTTTCCACGATCTTGTCAGCTGCTCATGCACCTCCGGGAAGAAAGGCAAACCAATCGTCCAACCTAGAAGGTTCGGTACGTGGTGGAGGGTTCCACTCAAGCCCGACCTTTTCGGCGGCCTGGGAAAGCACAGCAGTCAACTCAGGGTCCGACTCGACCGTTGTCACTCTCCCAGAGGGAGGCAGTACAGCCGAATCTTCATCCCCAGAGGACTGAAACCCCCCCCCCTCCAATGCAGCGATCATCTGCTCGTCCGCGGGTGCCCCAAAGGACACCGTCGGCCGCGCATATGGGGGGCCAATGGGATCCTCCGGAAGTACCATCCGTCAAAGTAGGTATATTCTGCTGGGCAGGAATAGACCTAAATCGAGCTATGGGTAGGGGGACTCTACCTTCTCGAAGGTAGGCGAGTCTCGACCTAAGCGCCGAGATAGTCATGTTCCCGCAGTGAGAACACAAGCTATCCACAAACGCCGCCTCAGTGTGCTCTAAGCCCAGGCACGTGATACAGCGCTTGTGACCGTCAGCGGGCGACAGGGAACAACCGCATCCAGAAACGCACGGGTGGAAAGACATCCTGAAAAGGACGGCACGTCACCCGTGTAGCTCTTTTTGTGAGGAAAATTTGCTCTTTTAGTGTTGAAGCACCCAGGAATCGACCGCGGCAGAATAACGACAGAATTAGGTTTTGTGTGCAGCCTGTTTCTGCTCTCACCAGAAAAGGAACACGCCCACCGAACCAACTGTGTGTGGTGTATGTGTGTGTGTAGTGCAATTTGCTCAGTTTCTCAGTTTGCTGTGAAAACAGCAGCTCTCTCAGCAGCAGTGAGATCACAGTCGCGCTATCTTGTGCCGTCTGGCCAACACGAGCAATTTCCCCCGGCACACTTTTTTTTCTCTCTCTCGCTAGATAGAAGGCAGTCAGATGCTTCATCAACGGCGTTCGGCTCCGAAGTGAATGACAACAGTGCGTGACGATCGCTTCCCGACCGCTTTATACCCGCGCAGCGGGGCGGGGTGCGATATGCAAAGCACGCACGCTAATGTTCATTGGCCCGTTTTCTATATCTCGAAGCTGATAGGGGCTCCCAGGAGTGATCCCAATTCGTCGGTCTAAGTCCGACGTACGTCGAACGTGACCGACTGAAAGGGAACTATGGCTAAAGTTTTGATGACAATTATTGTCAATTGTAAATTACATCTTAGTGTATGTGCGAGTGTAATTGCAAGAGAATGGAAAAGATTAAAATTTACACTCTTACTGTTTGTACTGAATTTTATTGACAGAACATGTCATTGAGATAAGGAAATTAAAAGACAGCACACAAAAAAACCTAAAGAAGAAATGTGAACAAAGGAAAAGCTGTACATGCGGTGCTGTAGAAATATATATATATATATATATATATATATATATATATATATATATATATATATATATATATATATATATATATATATATATATATATATATATATATATATATATATATATATATATATGCTAGTTGATGTTTCATGAGAAGCACCTTCGTTAGAGAAAGTCAAGATTCACCTGGGAGCAATTTACCAATTCGGGACAGATTTAGTAAAAAGTCTATTGGAAATATAGAAAGTATAGAAATATGCTTGACATATTATGACAACTTGTTCAACCATTTTGCATGTAAAGACTTATGCTATGAGCTTGTGGCACGGTTTAGAGTGCCTTACGGTTTTTCAAAAGTTTCCATTGTTGTGTAAATGATTGGCCTGAGTGTACATTTTTCCTGGTTTAAGTTGGAAATGGTGTCTTGTGAGACTATATAATACCCCCTAACTATACTGTAAAGGTTTACACTAATGTCTATACAAATGTCTATACTATACACTATAGCACCTCTTGTGGCAATACTGAGAGTGCAACATGTACTTTCTTTGCATTATAAATAGCTAATTCCTTATTGTCACATTTCATAACTCGATGCATGAAATCATACTTGTACAACTTGAAGGCCTATATAAAAAATACCTTTTTTTATGTGAGCAAAAAGCCTTCCAACATATTTTTGAAAATGCATGGAACATTTTTTATTTATTTTGGATATGGTTATATAATGTACGTGTGTTTGTTCTGATACAATCATAGTGATTGTATCATAGAGCGAAACATTGAAAATAACCTAGATTATCCTTTGATAAAGCATAATGTGAGAAGATTGGATCTCAGGCTTTTAGTACGGTATATTAACAAGACCAGAGAGCATTAGACCATAATGATCCATTCAGCGTTTCTGTCATGTATGACCTGTTATGTTCATTCAACATACAGTCTGTAGCTTTTACAATATAAGGCTCCCAGTAAAAATATACGGCTAATCTTTTGCAACCTTTGTGATGTTTCTAGATGTTTCCTTAATGAGCAGGAACAGAGAATACAGGTATGACAAATTGTCCTAAAACCTCTTTCCTGCCACGTCTAACCGGACACACAAACATGCACTCTTGTCACAATGATTGTCTTACAATATGAGATGAGCTTCTCATTGCAAATGCTGCCATTTTGGTGACATTTATGAGGATTGCGGGAAGCAGAAAAGCACAGGCGGCTAGAACAATGTCCCAGAAATCTTGAATAATTTGAGCTTTTCAAGCATGTTAAATAGAAGAGAGGCTTTTCATACATTTTCATACAGTTCACACATAATGGCTGATGATGTTATTAGAAAGCTCTGTGAATTTGGACTATTGGTCTGAAAAGAGCTCTTCTGAATGCATGCTGATAAAAGTGCAAGAATACATGGAAATACTGTTTAGATAAGGAAAACATGCCCCATATACTGCATTTAAAACCCCATGAAATGATTTGACAATTGAAAATTATTTCATTATTTTTATTTTAAGATCATTTGATGATGTCTTTAAGACTGAAGTAGGATGGTTAGTAGTACAGCAATACTAATTTATGAAATTCAGGTCAGTTTTAGTCATTTTTTAAATGTTGTTTTTTTCTTTTCTTTTTTTCTGGGTGATCTCAGTGAAATATGTTGAATAAGCAGCTGGCGTCTCGCTCTAAAATGAAAAACCCTACATTTACGATGAGCTTTTGTGTAAATCGTGTTTCCAATGACAACAGCACTGAGATCAGGTGAGATCAGTCTCGAGAGGGTAAATGGGACAGGGTTTAAGCCAGTGGAGACAGACAGCTGTGTAAAGTGTATTTGTCCCTTATGTTCTCCTGTCATCTGTGAAAACATCATTTTCCATCATGCTGTGGGATATTATCAGGCTGTAATGTGCTGTTGAACTGTTGCTTCACTCTGAAAAACTTGGCATTTTGTTCTTCTCTTGCCCTTAAATTTTGACTGTGGGGAGATAAAAAGTCCTTTATGATTGGATATGATTGTAAAGCGCTGTAAAAAAAAAAAAAAAAAAGGCCTAATTTTCTTCTAAAACGTTTTAGGATAACTTTAGAATATTATTATTATTAGTATGACTTTTGTGCTTGATCTTGTTTATTAAGGTGTGTGTGTCTTCATAAATCATTTCGTGTTGAGGTGCACTAAAAAAAGTGCTATTAAATGTTTTTTGGAGAGTTTTTTAAGATCAAATTCTATATTGCCGAAAAAAAGGAAGAAAAAAAAACACTTTGGAAGAGTTAAATGCCTTACAGTATTTTGTACTTTACCTCAAAATAATAGTGCACTGTGATTTTAAATAACTTAATGAATAAGAAGTGACAGCAATGAGTATTGAGGTTTAAAGAAGTTAGAAAATGCATTTAATATTTATTTTATCACATATTTATTTTTAATTGGGGGGGGGGGGTATAGGGCACTATTTGAGGGGACAGCCATTTGTAATGGTGTCCAAATCCATAGTGGACATTATTGAGGGCGCTCATTGTATCCCACAAGTACACACAACGGCTGTCAAATTTTCATACACTCCTTCAAGTGAACTGTATTAGTGAACTAAAGTAGGGAACAGTGATTGATGCTTTAGGGGGGCGACAAATTCTGTTTGTCTTGTATTTTTTTGTTTCCAGATAAACTGAAGTGTAATTTGAGTTCCCTTTCGTTCAGTCACTCCGACGTAACGTCAGTGACTGACGAATGGGGGTTTCGCTTAGAAGCCTATCATCTCCCTTTCTGGGCGTCTCTTCGGCTGGTGGCCAGGGTGACCTGAGGGTGATGGTGTGGAATACAGCTCCGACGCTCATGCCTCGGCCCACACCCCCCTCTGTTGCATCGGTACCTGCGAGCGTTGTGATGGAGCCCGCGGCCTCGGTTTTGACCGGTCCGCGGGTTTCGTTCGGCGCTCCAGAGGATGACGAGATGTCGGTGACCGCATCACAAGGTGGACTAGAGTCCTCCGAGGATGATGATTCAGCTGTGCTGCCGCCTCCGGGCGCGCCAGCATTGTCCTAGTCGGACCCGGAGCTGACAGCCATGCTTGTCCGGGCGGCCGCGGCACTTGGTCTGGAGTGGAACCCTCCGCCCCGGCCAGAGCGTTCGCGGCTTGACGATTGGTTTTTGGGTGCGCCACGTCAGGACAGCCGTGCCCCCAATTCCTTTCTTCCTCCTGGCGTGGCAATCCTAAGCACCCCTCCAAGGCCTGTAGATTCACATCGTCAATTGTGTCGAAGACCTACAGAGCTGCGGGGCAGGCCGCCGCCTCTTTGCATGCCATGGCAACTCTTCAGGCCTACCAGGCCAACTTGCTGTGTGACATGCACGAGGGTGGAGCCGACCCAGGGCTCAGAGATGAGCTGCGTGCCGCAACCAACCTCGCCCTCCGGGCGACGAAGGTTACCGCGCTCTCCCTGGGCCGGGTGATGTCCACATGTGGTCCAGGAGAGACATCTATGGCTCAACCTGGCCGATATGCGGGACGCCGAGCGGACTCGTTTCCTTGATGCCCCCATATCCCAGGCTGGGCTATTTGGCGGTGCGGTCGAGAGCTGCGCCCAACAGATCTCGGCCGCCCAGAAGCAGACTGATTCTATCAAGCACATACTGCCCCAGCGGCCCGCTGCTGCACCCAAAGCGCCGCAGGTACAGTCGCCTCAGCTGCCTGGCCGCCGAGGGCGGCCTCCTGCGGTCCCCCCCGCTCCCGCGCGGCCACAGCAGCAGCCTTCACTCGGGCCGCGGAGCGCACCGCAAGAAGCCGCATCAGTCCGCGCCAGCCCCGCAGCCCGCTAAACGCCAGGCTAAGCAGCGCTCCTGGCGCGGACAGCTCAGAGATGGGCAGTTCTTTCCAGGAGACAGTAGCAGGACTGCTCCTTCCCCGGTGGAGGGCCGGGGGAGAATTTTTCGTTCTGCTGCCGCCCCCCGGGGTGGCAGCACCTTATTATGGTTAAAGAAAGAACTGACATACCCATCTCTAAGCACCCAGAGACCGGTGGCAGCAGTGTGCGCCGCCCCCGGGCCATGCCGCTCTCGTCCCTCTCTGTCGCCAGCCCCCTCTCAGAGCAGACTACAGTGGAATGCGAGTCCTTCCCTGGTCTCCTCTGTCAGGGCGCAGTTGTTACCAGCGCCCCGACACCGGGCCCCTTTATGGCACCCGAGTCCGGGCCGGTAATACTGCCTCGCTGCCCCACCGAGGGTACGCCGTATGACCCCGTTGGTACACTCCCTGGGAGCGTGGCTACAGCCGCCGGGACTGTCCCGCTGGTTCGCACGGACCATCAGGCTCGGCTATGCGATTCAGTTCGCGCGAGCTCCTCCCTGCTTCCGGGGGTGTCCGGTTCACCATGGTGGGGCCTAATGCCCCTGTCATGCGTGCAGAGATCACTACCCTACTGGCGAAGGCCGCGATCGAGCTCGTCCCTCCAGCCGAGATGAAGTCGGCTTCTACAGCCCCTACTTCATTGTACCGAAGAAATCCGGTGGGTTACGACCAATCCTGGACCTTCGCGTCCTGAACCGATCCCTTTACAGGCTTCCGTTCAGGATGTTGACTGCGAAACGCCTATTCGAATGCGTTCGTCCATTCGATTGGTTTGCAGCGATCGACCTGAAGGATGCGTACTTCCATTAGACCATCCTTCCGCGACACAGACCGTTCCTACGGTTTGCATTCGAAGGGTGGGCATATCAGTATGCCGTACTCCCATTCGGGCTAGCTCTGTCCCCTCGCGTCTTCACGAAGATTGTCAAGGCAGCCCTTGCGCCACTCAGGCAGCAAGGGGTTCGCATCCTGAATTATCTCGACTACTGGCTCATACTGGGCCACTCTCGGGACCGGGTGTGCGAACACAGAGACCTGGTTCTCCACCACTTAGCTCGTCTGGGCTTTCGGGGCAACTGGGATAAGAGCAAACTCTGCCCCGTACAGAGGATCTCTTTTCTCGGTATGGTGATCGACTTGGTCGTCATGTGCGCGCAGCTTTAAAAAAGAGCGCGCGCAGTCACTGCTGACTTGCCTCCGTCAGTTAGAGAGCAAGAGTGCGGTTCCACTGAAACTGTTTCAGAGGCTCCTGGGGCATATGGCAGTGGCGCCGCTTGGATTGCTTCATATGAGACCGCTTCAGCACTGGCTTCGCTATCGAGTCCCGAGATGGGCATGGCAGTCTGGCATGCTCCGGGTCCCAGTGACTAGGGCCTGCAGACAGACACTCATCCAGTGGTCGAACCTCAGCTTTCTACGGGCAGGTGTGCCTTTAGAACGAGTTTACAGGCATGTTGTTGTATCAACAGATGCGTCCACCACGGGCTGGGGTGCCATGTGCAATGGACATGCAGCCGTGGGCTCCTGGACAGAGAGCCAGCGCTGCCTGCATATCAATTGCCTCGAGTTGCTGGTAGTACGGTTCGCCCTACTCAGCTTCCTAGCTTTTCTGAAGGGTCAACACATTCTAGTCAGGTCGGACAACACGCCCGTTGTAGGATACATCAACCACCAGGGCGGTCTACGCTCCCGCCGCATGTCCCAACTCGCCCGCCATCTCGTATTATGGAGTCAGAAGTGCCTGAGGTCCCTTCGTGCTGTCCATATCCCGGGGATCCTGAACCGTGCAGCCAACGAGCTCTCACGGATTCAGCCAATCCCTGGGGAGTGGAGACTCCATCCCCAGTCGGTCCACCTGATCTGGGATCAGTTCGGGGATGCACAGGTAGATCTGTTTGCCTCCCACGACTCGTCCCATTGCAGCCTGTACTATTCCCTGACCGAGGGCATGCTCGGCACGGATGCTCTGGCGCACAGCTGGCCGCAGGGCCTACGCAAGTATGCGTTTCCCCCAGTGAGCCTTCTTGCACGTGTTTTGTGCAATGTCAGGGAGGACAAGGAGCAGGTCATTTTGGTCGCCCTGTACTGGCACGGCCGGACCTGGTTTCCAGAACTAGTACTCCTTGCGACAGCCCCTCCCTGGCCGATTCCTCTGAGACAGGATCTCCTCTCTCAGAGAAGGAGCACCCTGTGGCACCCGCGTCCCGATCTTTGGAACCTCCTGGACGGGACGCGGCAGGTTTGAGTAACCTACCACCTACGGTGGTGGCTACCATCACTTCCGCTCGGGCCGAGTCCACGAGGCAGGCCTATGCGTTGAAGTGGAACCTCTTCGTCAGTTGGTGTTCTTCCCGCCAAGAAGACCCCTGGAAATGCCCGATCGGATCTGTGCTCTCATTTCTCTAAGAAGGGTTGGATCGAAGGCTGTCTCCTTCCACCCTGAAGGTGTATGTGGCCGCTATCGCCCCCTACAATGACCTCTTGGACGGTAAACCGGTAAGTAAGCACGACCTGGTCATCAGGTTCCTGAGGGGTGCGAGGAGACTACATCCTCCTCGTGCTCCTCTCGTACCCTCTTGGGACCTCTCAGTAGTTTTAAGTGCTCTGCAGAGGGCCCCATCTGAGCCTTTGCGGTCAGTAGATGTTAAGTTCTTGTCTATGAAGACAGCGCTCCTTACTGCATTGGCCTCCATCAAGAGGGTAGGGGACCTGCAGGCATTTTCGGTTGACGAAGCATGCCTGGAATTCGGGCCAGGTGACTCTCACGTGATCCTGAGACTCCGGCCTGGATATGTGCCCAAGGTTCCCACCACTCCGTTCAGAGACCAGGTGGTGAACCTGCAAGCGTTGCCTTTGGAGGAGGCAGACCCAGCCTTGGCACTGCTCTGTCTAGTACGCGCCCTCCGCGCTTGGGTAGACAGGATGCAGTGTTTCAGGACCTCAGACCAGCTCTTTGTCTGTTATGGTGGGAAGCTGAAAGGGAAGGTTCTCTCAAAGCAAAGGTTGTCTCACTGGATAGTGGACACCATTGTTTTGACTTACCAGCAGCAGGGGCGCCCATGCCCCCTTGGGGTCAGGGCACACTCCACTCGGAGTGTGGCCTCCTCTTGGGCTTTAGCGCATAGCGCTCCGCTGACAGACATCTGCAGAGCTGCAGGCTGGGCGACACCGAACACATTCGCCAGATTCTACAATCTTTGAGTGGAGCCTATATCCGACTATGTACTCGCATCTACAAGTGGCCGGTAATGGATTGGCTCAGGTGTCTTCGCTTGCTCGCCATTCCACTCCACGGACTGGATACGTGCGATATTTTTCTCAGGTGAGCTCCCCGAGAGCCCTGAGCTCCTCCAGCACTGACGACGCCGACGCCAGTAAGTCTGCCCTTAGCCCAGACACTCGTGTCCGGCCAGGTGCCCCATGTGCATGGTTCCCCTCCGGCGACCCCCACATGTGTATTTCCACCGTAAGCCTCCCTGAGCGGGTGTATTCCCTTGGCAACCTTGCCACCTCCTAGGGTTAAAAATCCACCTGCGGCTGGTACCTCAGTGATCTTCCGTATGCAGCCCCTCGGGTCATACGTGTATCCTTAAGTCCTCCCTACGGGTAGGCATCTTGGCGCATATCTCCAACTGGAATATGCCTCCCATTGTACCTTGGTATTCCTGCGTTAAGTAGAGGCCCTTGACCGTCCTATCTTGCATCAGGGCACTCACGCTTGCGCAGGGCACTGGAAGACAGCCGAGTGGCGTGATTACATTCGGACCCCCATTCGTCAGTCACTGACGTTACGTCGGAGTGACTGAACGAAAGGGAACGTCTCGGTTACGTATGTAACCCTCGTTCCCTGAGGAGGGAAAGGAGGCGTAACGTCCCGCTGCCACATCCGCTGTACCGCTGAAACGGAGTTCAACTTGGCTCCTTAGCAGGTAAAACATAATGTGATTATGCCAGCTACTTCCTTATATGCCCACGTGGGTAGGCGGAGTTATGCATGCAAATCTCGCATGCCCATGGGATTGGCACTGCCATTGGGCACTTTCTAGTCTCGGAGATGATCTAAACCCCCATTCGTCAGTCACTGACGTTACTTCTCCGTTCTCTCCTCAGGGAACGAGGGTTACATACATAACCAAGACGTTCTTTTTTATTAAAGAGTCTTGCTAATATATTCAGCTCTTTTATTTTCCATCTTAGTTTGCAACTCCCTGCGTGACAAAATCATTTATAAGCATGACAGCATTGTGTAAAATTTAGATTTTTATGGTGACTTTAACATTTTACAGATATTAAAAATTGTTCATTTTATGATGTTAGCATGCTGCTATCGCAACATCTGAGATATTTATATATAGTATTTAAAGTAGTTCTGTCAAATGGATTAATCGTGTTTAATTGTATCTAACATCAAAGTTTGTGTTCATATGTACATTTGTAAACACACACACACACACACACACACACACACACACACACACACACACACACACACACACAAATGTATATATGCACATATATTATATAAACAAAAGCTTTTATGTTAGATACGATTAAATGTGATTAATCAACTTGACAGCACTTAGTTTAAGTTTATTAAATAAAGAATCATTATATGTCATTATTTTTGAGTAGCTTTACAAGGTGCCATTACCAAACCAATTAATATTCAATGATTGATTCAGAAATATTTACAGGATGAAGCTTTAGAGATTATCTTTGCCAGTATTCTGCTCTCACAATGTCAACTGTTTTACCATTGGGTAGTCCTGTCTCTAACTTCACAGCATATACGTAATTAAAAAGGAGATGGAAAAGGTATAAAAGAACAAGAGAGAGAGCGAGAGAAAACCTCTATTCTCCTGTAGGATTTTTCTCAGCTTATTAATATTAAATGAAAGTACAGCAGAAGCTAGATCATATTCCAGGCTTCTGCAGTTGTCAGCAAACCTTCTGACTTTTACAAATAAAGAGCCTTGCATGTACATGATTAGAAAGAAAAGTATTCTCGGGGTTACATGGATTACACACTTCGGAGTTACGGGGTTACACTGATGTTCTTGAGAAATATAGATGAATAGGTAATTCCTGTAATTACTTAGAATATGAATATATATATATATATATATATATATATATATATATATATATATATAATAAATGTTTTGAATGAGGATGTAGTCTCATGTAAACAGCACTAGAAAGGTTTTTGTAAAGGTGGTGTTTGCTATATAGGAAGAATCATTATTACTAATTGGCATACTTACAAATCCGTAACCATAAGTATCTTTTTGCGTAACTGATCAGCATGAATTTCATGGCTTGTTGAGGTATAAACAAAATGGATGAAATTAAGTATGCATTTATTGTTATTTCAACAATAAAACTGGACAAGTTGCATGTCAGAATGACAGCATTGTACAATTACATTAGAATAATAAAGGGACTTTAAAATTAATGAACACATTCTGTTGACTATAAGTAACCTTGCACATACATGTCTACTAACTCTCACAGTGTTATTAGAGTATTAGAAGACTGGGGTTAAGGTTAGAATACATTGACATGCTCTTGCAAAGTTGCTTATAGTCAGTAGGATGTCTTTTTCGGGAGCGTCACAATAAAGGTTTAGCAGAAAATTAAACAGAAAATCTACTAATACGCTACTGAGTGTTAGTTGACATGTTGCAAAGTTACTTATAGTCAACAGAATGTTCAAAAGCCAGCATCAAAATAAACTGTTACCAAGTTTAGTTTACAGCCCCTATATTTTTTATTCAGCATTTTGGTGAAGTAAACCTTGCTGTATTTTGTGTGCAACAACCTAGAACACTCTTGTAACTGCATAGCAATGTGCCAATGGTGCGTTTAAGTTTATGCCCTCTGTCTACCATTGTTCGGTCAAGCCCCAAACTCACAGTATTGTTAGCATTAGCAGAGTAGCTTATCAGGCTAGTAACTTTAGCACAAACAAACAAAGCATTGCTTTAAAAGCACCACATACCGGTATGTATCATTTACATTTTTTAAGAGAAATCCACTTACGAATGGCTTTTAATATAGTTATATATTTTATTACTGTAACACCGAAAACATTCACGGACACTCACTTTGACAGAATCAATAAACAAGCTAGTTCTACCAGAAAGACTCAGGAGGCCAGATTAAGTAACAGTGTGTTAAGATATTAACAGACCAGCAGGTATTATAGTTAGAGATTATTTGGCGTTGGCCCCGTCCCTAGCTCTCGTCTCGAGGGGAACAGACTCTGAATTCACTGGCTGAAGATGAAGGCAGGGGTGCAACCGACACCCTGGGAGGTAAAGGCAGGGACCATCCTGGTGGTGGTGAGGACGATGGACGTAAATATTGGCGTCAGCATCTGCAAACTCAGTCTCAGACGTGTAAGTTCCGATCTTTTGCAAGTATTAGAACATGATTGTTAGGTTTGAATGTAATAAGTGACGTAACATTGAATATTCCTGGCAGAACTTAAAAGTGCTATTCAAACAAATCACTGAATCTAAAGACCATATTTAAGAAATTTACTCATGAACTGATTTCAGTTTATTTTTAAGTGGTTTGTGCATGGTTACAGAACTGGACACTTACAGTAAATTAGTCAGCTCCTCGTTTTTTTCTACTCTTCCTCTTTCCGCCATGACTCTGTGAAGATTCCCTCCCGATGGCTATAGGGTGCCATTACCAAACAATATGCTTTTGTTCACTACATCACTGATGCCTATGAGCTTTGTGTCGGCGAAATGTCACTGCCCATCTGGGAACATATAGTTCTCTCCTTTCAAAAGGCCACAAAAGTGAACGCTTACCCGACAAAACCTGTGATAAACCTGTCTGTATATAAAGACCATTTATGTCTGCGTGGTGGAAAATGTTGACATTTTGTCAATATTGGTGTAATATACTGTTTAGGGAACGTAATCCAGTCAGTGGAAATGAAGTCAAAGCACTGACATAATTCAGAAATCTAGAATTCTAGAATTATTTTTAGTGTATACTGCAATGTATGTACTTGTATTTTTGGGGCTTTAGCTGGTTTTACTATGGTAATAGGGGTTGAAGCAGTTGAACACTACATTGTTGTCATTGTTGTGTCAACTAGTGGCCGAACTAATCATCTTGGCAATTCTTAATACTATTTATTTACTGCAAAAAATAACAGTAAGCTATTCTTACAGCCTTTAGGCCTTTTCACACGATGGTGTATATTTAACGTGAACATTAGTGATACTGTTCTCTTTGTACTTTATATAAAAATGTATTCATAATATATATATATATATATATATATATATATATATATATATATATATATATATATATATATATATATATATATATATATATATAATATGTGTATATATAAGATTATCCTATTCAAATCAATTTGACAAACGAGTTAAGTCTAAAGTAATCTAAAAGTAATCAAAAAGTAGTTTGATTATATTACCTTAAATGTAATGGATTACGTTACTATTGACATGTTTTTTCATGTCATTTGGAATCAGTAACAAACTAGTAACCCAGCGCTGGTGACTTTCTTTGTAGCCTTTTTTTCCAAGCCTAGCAGATTGAAGAAAGCTTCTAGGTGACAGTACTAGAGAGGGAAAATGCAAGAATAAGCTTGAGAAGGCGAGACCTCACTCCCATCTCCTAGGCACGTCTGGAAACCTAGCAACCAGTCACCTAGGGCACTCTTGGATAACTACCCAGCTGCCAAGGTGCATCTGTGTTGCGGGGTGGATCAAGCTTAACCAAAGCTAGAGATAGAGAGGCCGAGGTGGTGATTGAAAATGGGGATGTCTGGCAACCGTTCTGACTCTGAGGCACGGTCAGAAGCACATAAAAGAGATATCAGACTGTCTAATGGCACATACATCTTATTGTTGATTTGTTGCCATGGTGTGTATGAAAGAAAAGAGCCAACCTTCTTTGCCTGTCCTCCATTGAACTGTCTCATAATAATACACAAGTGGTCAGTCGCGCTGACAGAGGATTGTAGCGCAATTAGCGTGAGAACATGCTTGATTAGAGACTGATGAATGTACATTAGTTGACTGCCTTCTTGCTGTTCCAAAGTATGACACATTGATCAGCCTGTTGTCTTTGAATTGATTCAGATATCACTGGCAGAGATTTTTGTTATCAATGGAGGTCAACTGGTCTCAGGCAGCATTATCGATTATGGTCTTCTTTTTAGATTGCTTGGTCAGCTGATGTCTTTCTAGTGCTGTGGTCATGGAATTGAACGGTACAGAATGCTGTAACATGACTGTAAAGTGAGTTTTTCTTCAAGCTAGCACAAAGAGTAAAACATGTATCCTACATCCATTGATAGCAGATTCTTTTTTTTACAACAAATGTATTGATAAATGTTGAATAGCATTTATGATGTTGTGAGCACTGCCCCTGCCAATGTTTCAATAAACCTCATTACCAAAATGTTTTTCATTGGACATTCATTTTTGAAAGTAAACAGATTAATTATGTTTCTTCTTAAAATTAAGCCTTTCAAATTCAAATGACATCAAAACGCTTGATTCATGTAATTCTACATAACCAGTATATTAGCAACACTTTAGCCATAGGTCAGCTACACTTTAAACCGAGCGTTGGCCCTCGCGTTTTGAAAAAGTATCGCTAACGTTTCAATATTTTAGTGAATGATAGTGTGAGCTATGTTTTTAAATTGTATTTTGGCAGCTTATGAAACCATTGATATTACCAGAGGTAAATAGGAAACTCAGCTCATACAAGGATGGCGTTATTTCATGGTCGATTAGAATTGCATTAAAGATAGCCTATACTAGCCTGACAAGCTAGACCCACATCAAGATGTTTGGTCTGGAAACTCACCATTGACAGGGCTCAATCCGAGGGGCGGGATAAACGGTTGTCTTTTGAAACTCCCTCTGCACGCAATAGGATAGCGCTACACCAACCAGTGCAACGAAGGTGAAGCAGAGCTAGTTGACAGATTAAACTTTTGCCGTATCCGGTCGGCAAAACTTTGAACACATCTTCCCTTCTTAAGAATGACTTCAGTGTCGTTCTTTGTTCGTTTCTCAGAGAAAAGCTTAACTCCAAGTCTTCCAGAGTCAAGCTCAAAGCTGATTCGAAAGGCCGCCGTTCGCCAGCTTCTGTGTTTACTAGAAGCACGCAAGCACAATTCGGCCGTCATTATGTTAAACCCTGCCCACCGACTCTATACACGATGTGATTGGCCCGACCAGAGTTTGTTTTTTACAGCTCAGACGTGTATTGAGAGTTGCTAGACGATACTTGTGGCAGATTAGATTCGCTGCCGCTAGGGTGCATCTAGGCTAAGCCTATACATCATTGTCATATAATACCCAAGGTTTGAAAATCACAGATATATCATTGCTATCGTGTTTTTATTGTCTTCATTTTCAATTAGAAACATCTCTATCATGCATGTTATTCAGCTGTTGCCATATCGGATGTCCATATAAGGGATTTCCTGGAACGCCATAAGTTAAATACTTCTATTAAATATTATTAATACTTCTATTAATCTCTCAATAGTGCACTTCCAAGGGCTACTAGTATGAATGAAACAGAAATTACATGAGAGTGTTTAATGCTCCATATTGCTCACATTGCCTCATTTTGGCTCAAACTAGAAAAGTAATACTACTTCTACTTTTACTCAAGTAAACTATTTCTTAAAGGATTAGCTCACTTTAAAATGAAAATTTCCTGATAATTTACTCACCCCCCAAAAGAAATTAAGGATTTCTTTTAGGAAATTAAGGATCCAGGATTTCTCTCCAGGATGGTCTTCAATGGCAACCAACAGTTGAAGTTTCAAAACAATGCAATTTCAAAGGACTTTGAAGGGCTCCAGAGGCTCTGCACAATCCCAGCTGAGGAATAGGGTCTTATTTAGTGAAACAATTGATCATTTTCAAGAAAAAAAATACAGTTTATATACTTTTTAACCACGAGCGCTAGACTTCAGTGTTGTGATTCTTTACGGTATGACGTCATCGGAAACGTTGTGGCCATGACATACGTAGAAGTACCGACCTAGCGTTAAAACTAACATGCAAAGATAAAACATTATTGTAAACCACTATGTCGGACAATTTTGAAGTTGGAGGAGAACATGAGATGGAGTTTTTCAGCACTGGTAAGGTACTTCCATGTACATCTACTTCCCCTGACCTTTCCGACATGATGACATCAAATGCCAGGAATAATCACAACACTGTAGTAGGGCTGGGACAACGCGTCGATGTCATCGATGACGTCGACGCAAAAAATACGTCGACGCAAAATATGCGCGTCGATTCGTCAGACTCAAAATAAAGATGGTGGCGCCGGAGAGTAGTAGCAACCATAGATATACATAATAAAGTATATTATGTAATTAAGTATATTATTTATTATGTATATCTATGGTAGCAACACTCCTCAGACTTTCAGAAGTGCAAGGCTTGCGGGCAGCACGGAGCAAGCGTGCGTTTTGTTGTCACTGCTACATAAACAAATTTCTGCACACAGGAAGACAGATGTTTAAATTAAGTTACGGTACCGACATCCAGTTATGGTGTCCCGCCTTTGTTTTACTATCTATTAAAGTCTGCCGCGTTTAAGTTACGGTGTAGCCTGTGTACTGTCATACATGTTTTCATAATGCAGAATATTCTCTCAGCGCGCTGTCAGGCAGTCTGGGGCTGCCCACGACTGTGTGCACTCGAATGCCGTGACAGCGTGAGCTCACGCATACAATCAGTAGTAACAGTTCGCAATAATATCCATATATCCTACCTTTTCTTGTAAACCCGATAAAATCCATGGCAATGAACGTCATCGGGGATGTTTAATCCACAAGCATTCTGAGAATTATTCCTACTTGCCGTTCACGTCAATCTAAAAGTTGTCCTTTTAGGCGATAGGCGATTTTCATTCAAAGATGTAAAAGTAATTAAGCTATGTAGCCTATTGTATCATTTTTTTACTAGATAAAAACATATTAAAAACATATTGCAATAAATAATTACTCTGTTTAGCCTATGAATGGGCAATCCGATCCAGTCAGTGCTGTCATTAGAGTGATAGCCAAACTTAACCCTTGATTGACCAGCGGCACTATTTGCTATTTATCTTATTCCAATCACATACATTTTTACATGATTTGTTATTTGTTCTATTTTTTATATCTTTGCATTATATATGCAAATGTTTACTCATTAGAAATAATCTTATCTTGTTCATATAATTCAGTGCCACCTATCAACCTGTAAGTTTTGCTGCACAGCAATGAAGATACTCTTTACAAGACGTATTGTGTCCTTAATAATGGCATCAGAATGCAACCAAAGCACATGATGGTAATAAGAAGATGGCTATAATTAATTGTAAATCATCCAAAATAAATGCCATGATCATTAGATTTTATACAGGTGTTACTATATTGATTTTGTAAAAGGTGATCAGCAACCAAATATTGATAAAATGGAAGTTACTGCCTTTTGCCTTGGCATGACTCCACATTTTTTGCAGACAATACAAAGGCAGAGTGCAGTAACTTCAAAATAGGGTGTGTGCGTGTGTGTGTGTGTGTGTGTGTGTATTTTGTTATGATTTTATTGAATGCATTGTTCTTGTATAGTCTTTTACTTTGGAATTTTAAGAGCAATAAACATATATTGCAATGTTAAGGAATTAGTTTTTTTTCATTCAGATAATGAAATCAACATGTATAAATTGCTATTAGGCAATTAATGGGGAGATAATCGATAATCGAATCGATTCGTAACCGAATCGGACACGAAAAAATAATCGCTAGATTAATCGTTTAAAAAATAATCGTTTATACCAGCCCTACACTGTAGTAACGTATTCGTGGTTAAAAGTATATCCTTTTTATTTTATTTTTCTTAAAAATGGCCGATCCTTTCACTAGACTAGACCCTATTCCTCAGATGGAGTTGTGCAGAGCCTCTGAAGCCTCTTGAAACCTCATTGATTGGAACCTTCAACTGTTGGTTGCCATTGAGGTCCATTATATAGAGAAAATTATATATCCACAAATACAAATTAAAAAAGGAATGGATGCCTGTGTCATATTACACTGTATCCACATTGGACCAGCTGTTTGGAAAATGTTTGGATGGGTGATTAAACTTCTGGCGAGACGTGGGAATTAATTCGGCATGACCCTCATAGTGCATTATGGGTATTCTCTAGCCGTTGAATGTACATCAGATGCACACTCGTTATTGTGGTTCATATTGGGATTCAATGAGTGCACGCAATAATGTTCACTATGGTTTCGGACAACACAATAAAAAAGGCTGTCCTATTTAAAGGTATAGGGGGTGATTATGGACACAGCCCAAGACAACCTATGAAACAGGGAATAATGAGAAACAAACTAAAAGTCTATGAAAATGAAACGGAAACAACAACTGAATCTGACAGTAACATCAGGTGTGGTTTTTAGAATGTCTTAAAAATGTACTGCAGCATAACCCGAAAACCAAACTCAGTGTTATGAAATGCTATAAAACCATTGTGTGATTGCTGAGTCGGTTTTCTTCACTGTTAAGAGATCATGTAACAGTAATTGATGTGTAAAATGACTTCCACTTAAAGAAGCTTTTGCCACACTAGTTAAGAGTGCACACTCTAATTGCTTTCAGAGGCGTTTAAGAAAAAAAAATGTTTTCTAGGCGAGTGTCATTGCAGTTTAACATAATTGTGGGTTCCATGATGTGAGGATCAAAAGGAAAAGAATTACCTTCTCTTAAAAAAAAAAAAAAAAAAACACACACACAAGCCATATGCAACCTAGGCCCTTCACCAGCCACCATACTGCTAACATTTCAGTGCTTCAGTTAATGCCCACCCTTTTAATTAGCAAAGAGTAAAGCTAACTGGCCGAGTGGTTTCCATGGAAATGAAGAGGAGATCTTTGTCACGATGACAGCAAATTTAAGTGTGTAAAGTATGTTAAGAGAAAAACTCAATACTTGTTTGTAACTCTTCTTCAAATAGGCTATTTTGTATTGGAATACACCAGTTTTGTTTTATTTAGACTAAATTCCTTTGGTTTGTAAAACAGTCTAAAGCTGGTCACACTAGACTTCTCTCGGACGACTGCCACATAAACTAAAACAAAACAACAGCATAAAGTCCAGGGCTGGTCCTCTCTGTTCCTTCACTGTCATCACGCCTTCCTTTTATTATTTCAAAGCTCCTCCGTGGGACTCGAGACAGGTGTCGCCTGCAGAGCGTGTGAGCGTTCACCCGCACCACCAGCCTTGCTCCGTTCCCACAGCTCTCGGCTACACCCTGCTTGCCACACTCGACTTTACTGCAAAAATATGCATTCTTTTAATTCAGCCAAGAAGTCACACAGTTACGTATGGATCTTCTACTGATCACACGTCTTCACGTGATGAGAATTTGCAGGTCATAGTTCACCAAAATCAAACTTTGGAAAGCAGTAAAATGCTAAAGTTGTTGCATAAGCTTGTATTTCTGGCAGGGCTGGATTGGGGCTAAAATTCGGCTCTGGTAAACCCAGCACATCCGGCACATGAGTTCCCCGTGAATGTTTTTGCTGGGGTTGGGGCCCTAAATTGGAGTAAATAAATAAAACTAGGACAATTACAAATAATGATAGATATTATCGAATTTGCTGCAAATGCAGATAAACTTAATATTGCTTTTTTTGTAACACAGAAATGCACTTGAGAGTAAAGCACTGATTATTTTGAGCTAAGATGAAGTCAAGTAAATTTACTGCTTTTAGATGCTGTCATCATTTACTCACTCTCGTGTGATTCCAAACCTGCATGACTTCCGTGAAACACAGAAGATGTTTTGAAGAATGTTGGCAACGATGCCATTTTGGTTAGGCTACCATTTGAATATTGTATGAACAAAACAAAAAAACAGACTCAATTTATTTCATGTTATGCAGAAATAAATTCATTTAGGTCTGGAATGACATCAGGGTGATCATATTTTTGGGCCAACTACTGGCCTGACATGAATAATACAGCATTCTTATTAGTCTTTTTTACTGATCATTGTGAACAGGGATCGTTTTGACAATGTTGCTGTCTGCATGTGAAAAAAGCAAGAAACTTTGCTGTATTTTGCTTCCACAAAACTCTACCTCATAGTTTGCTTCTACCTCAGAGGTATTGTGGATTATTTGTTAAATATAAAAAATAATTGTGTGTCTGATCTGTCTCAGTCACAACAGTTATTATTTAGCATTTGCCTCGATGCTAGATGTTTACTGATTGGTTTAAGCTCTCCAGAACTGTAGACGTGTTGAATCTAGAGACCACAATCACAGAGAACTGGGGGTGGACTGCTGTGACATGGTGGACAGCAATGCACTAATAACAATACAATAAAAAAATAAAATATAAATTAAAGGAAAGATATGTCTGACTTGAAAGTTGTACTTTAAAACAGATAATTAAGGAAAAGAAGCAGTCCTTCCCATAATCTTAGACATGATGCAAATGTTTTGTATAACTTCCATGATGACTTCTGGTGCTTCCTTAGATCCCATGTTCCATAAACCCACTGCAATTAGATTAAAAAGAGCACACCAGTTTTGTTTGGAAGTAAGGATTGCATGTCTGAGCCGATGAAGTTAGTGTCTCATTAAAAGTGCTGTTCCTCTGTACAGTCCTATTCCGAGTGGTTCATGAATTTGAGTTGGGAGCGGTAATCAAATAAGTGTCTCTAGTCGCTGTCTCTGGAGAATATCCAGTCATCACTCAGCATGAGAACCTGCAAGCTTCCTCTGACAAAATCAGACTAACACAGGACAATTTCTTTCCCAACAGGGGTTTGTGTGGGGGAGTGTATAGAATTATAGGAATAATACACCCAAACATGAAAATTCTGTCATTAATTTCTTATCCTCATGTTATTTCCAAACCCCAATGCCATTCATTTGCTCTCTCAATTGCACAATACTCATGATTTTTCAGCAATAATATCTGTTCTGCTCATATTAAATGTTTGAAATCAATTAAATATATGTCATTGTGTTGGAATAATTTAAAGATTGAACTAACAAATATATGTACTTCATTTTAATGCCACGGATTAGCATCCTTTGATAAAGATTATGATAATCTTAGGCAACCATTTTAACTTCAAACGTTTGAGAGATATATATTTTTTTCTTTTAAAAGTTATGTTTTTTCTTGGCAACAGCGCACAGAGAGTAAAGTTCTTCACACAGAACTGTTGCAGTATCATAAAAGTAGTCAGTATGACTATATTAAAAGTCTTTTGAAGACTTAGATACTCTATATAAAAGTTTTTGTTGACTAGATTTTGTCCTCTGAATAAAAATGTCCAAATGATGAATATCCTGAACATCATGATTTTAATGATGAGTCTTAAAATATTCCATATTTAAAGTGTTTTCTAAATGTAATGTGTGTGTGTGTGTGCGTGTGTGTGCGCGCACGTGTGTTTGAGTTTCAATTTACAGCAATGTTTATAAATGTAATTGTTTCAAACCACGATTTCTCAGGTTTTGTTTCTTCCTGGTGCAACTCAAATTTCCGGTCGTTTTGAAGCATAAAAAAAGGCTTTAATTTAATCCATAAACTGGATACCATCCATTCCAAAATCTACAGCCATGAATCCGACATAGCTCTCAAATCTCATTTAATCAATTTAATCGCTGTCTGTGTAAATGGGGCTTTAACAAGGACAGAGGTATTTCTCATAATAGGATGTGTGAGTCATTCTTGTTGTTGATGTCCACATGTTGACGTAAATATGTATTTATATTTGTGCTTTCAGAGGGCCCAGTGATCTGGCGCATGTTGACCTACCCTCCGGCTCGCCGTGCTCTCATCGTGGGTTGTGGACTCCAGATGTTCCAGCAGCTTTCTGGCATCAACACAGTCATGTAAGCCTCCTTCACTAAATTTTCAGTTGTCCATAGAATCTCGACTCTAATCGATAAGGGTCGAGTGAAGTACTATTATCAAGCCTGTTATTTTTTTTAAGGCTATTTTTTAAAACCTCTGTTTTTTTGCAGTTTTTTTCTAGCATTTCAATTGTAAAAAGCAGTTATAATGCTAATCAAGGTTTCTTGGACCAAAACAGCTATACATTCTGTTTCAAACCTTGTGCCTTCATTTGTGGGTTGTGTTTGCTATGATATCTTTATAGGGATCGAACTTGTTTAATGGAGCCTAGTAGGGCTGCAAATAACAATTATTGATAATCGATTAGTTAGCAGATTATTTATTTATTTATCTTTGATTAATCGGATAAAACCCCTTTTTTTATTTAATTGGCAAAAAACTCAATTCCACATCCTGCCCAGTGCTGTCCTTTAAAGGGATGGTTCTGTGTTTTTTTTCTAGGCTTGATTTTGTTTATGGGGTGCAGTATAACATGTCTTAATACCTCTTTTTTTTAAATGCTGTATTTTTCTTATATTATATCTTTATTCCACACCGCTGTCTCGACTGTCCTTTGAACGGCTCGCTTGCTTCCTGCTTCTATGAAGCCCATCCCTCCGAAAAACAATGGTCTTAGATTAGTTAGATGGCCAAATGTAGTTTCATGTATTTTTATTGGCTGAAGTGCCAAGCACAGATTGTCCGAAAACGCCACGCCCCTTACCATTATGGGCAGAAGTCACATCTGCGGTGACTAGCAAGGGTTTATGATGTCACCAACCCAGAAAAGAAGCTCGGTGCAGTCCAAACCGGCCATTTCTGTAGGCAATAACCTGCCATAACTTTCAGCGCTGTAACTTTGCAGATACTGTTTATGCTCAAGCAGCAACATTACACACTGTCTAGAGTTAAAAAAGGGAAATCGCATGCAACCACCCCTTTAAACAAACATGTCAGCTGAGTTCTATGAAAACACACATAGTGAATATATCCAAGAATAATAGTTTTAGTATGATAAAACATTATACGTCTGACAGTCGTATAATGCATGTGAATCTTAGCAAAATCTATGAGAGTAAAAAAAACATCCACAGACAAATTCATATTGCGGCTCGTGATGACACATTGATGTCTTACGACACAAAATGATCGGTTTGTGCGAGGAACCGAACAGTATTTATGTATTTATTTTACCTCAAATACACCACTATGTCCAACAGCCTTCAGCACGCGATCACTTTCATTAAATGAGGTAAATGTACACGATATAGCGTGGAGATACACACGAGAGATCACTTCCGGCGCTTGCGTAAACTATGCCAGATCATGTACATTGTACATTGACCTTAAGTGATCGCGTGCTGACAAAACGATCGTTTCGTTTCTTGGACATCAGTGTGTCGTCACAAGTGTTTAATATGGATTTGTCCGTGCATGTTTTTTTTTATTTTTTACTCTTGATAGATTTTGCTACCATTGACATACATTATACGGCTCACAGACTGCAACGGTTGGAGTTAAAAATCTTCATTTGTGTTCTGCTTTCTCTAAGAAACAAAGTCACCTTGAATTTCTGTGTATTTATACCCCTGTTTTTGCCATTGTTTTCGTTACATATGTTGCATGTATGTAAAGCTGTTACGCCTCTGTCTTCCCTTGTCATCTTGTTTGGATTATTGCTATTGGCTCCTGGTGCTTATTGAATAAAGACTACTTTCTAAAGATCCTCATCCCTCCTCATCCCTGCTAGACCCGTGGCAGACCCTCAGAATTAAACAGAGGATTTTTGGTGCTGTACCTTTAAAATTGACTATGTACTATTACATATTTTAATACTACGTTCATCAAAGCAGGTCAAGCTGCTGAAAAGATACTAAAAAGATTGAATATGCTGCTGATGGTTGTGATGGCTGTTTCAAAATGTCATTTTGCAGTTCAGTTTCAATATTTTATTGTATGTCTATAAAGTTCAATTTTCTAAAGAACAAAAAACCATATAAATATGGTATTTAAATACAGTATGTCCCCTTCAAAATGTATGTCCCCTTTCAAAAATGGCACACAACGATGTTCATTCATCTAGGAGGACAGTGGACAGTTTCACAATGGATTCAGAATGCAGAAGTTGTTTATGCGACTGTGCCTTTAAATCTCGTTTTTAGCCGAATGGATACCCTTCAAAAGTGTGATTTCCTCTTCGTGATATCTTGTCTTTTTTTCGCTCCTTATTCACTGACTATTTTTCAAGCATCGTAAACAATCTCGGAATGTGTGCTGTTGCTAAGCAACCCCTCATGGCAAAATGAGAAGTGTTTATGGGAGGAGGGGGGGGGGGGGATTGTGCGTGTGACTGTGTGTTTACTTTTTCTCAGCTGTCATTTTGGAAGACGACAGGTCATGACAGATGGGTCCTAAAATGACACTCTCAATCAATCAAACACCTTCGTTCTTATCCTTCTTTCGCTGTCAATCAATCTGTTCAGAGCAGGTTTAGACAGAAAGTATAGCAGTTCAAACTGACAGGTACACTCACACACATACACACACACATATATGAATAGTGTAAGGCTTAACCTGATGTGCTATTTCGTATTTACTCACAGACCCCTACTCCTCAATCGTTCCGGCACTGTCAGATGTCAGTCCTTTGTACACAGGAAGTCTTGTTGTGGGATATGTTGTCTGTCAAGCTTAATCTCTGCACGAAGTATTAGTCAATACCTCTCATGGAGCAAATGTCTTGGGGGACATGTGCCGATTGTATGCCGGTCTGAAAAATTGGTTTAGTTCAGGCAAAAGCACACATCCAAATCTTGCACTGCTACACTAATGGCGGCCCCTTACACTGTAATTACATCATCTACCACAGAAACTTGTGAGGTTTTACCAACAGTTTGAGGATCCAATGGCTTAGTCGCAAGCTCTTTTAAAGGTCCCGTTCTTCCATCTTTCAAACTTTAGTTAGTGTGAAATGTTGCTGTTGGAGCATAAATAATACCTGTAAAATTATAAAGCTCAAAGTTCAATGCCAAGCGAGATATTTTATTTAACAGAAGTTCCCTTTCAAAGCCTACAGCGAACGGCCGGTTTGGACTACACCCCTGCTCTTCCTCGCTTGAATGATGTCACTAGAACTGTTTGTTGACTAACCCTCCTAACCGTCTTGTTGCTCTCTCACGTGGAGAAGAGCACACATTCAGCGCTTGCATCTCCCCGTTATGGTAAGAGGTGGGACCTTTCCGGGCAAAGTGCGCTAAGCTGCTGTCCAATCACAACACGGGAAGCGCTGGCCCAATCAGAACTCGTTACGTGTTTCTGAAGGAGGGACTTCTTAGAACAAGGAAATCATCAGGCCGTTTTTAGGACAGAGGAAACAGCACTGTACAGATCAGTAAATTGTGTGAAAAATACTGTTTTTTTTACACGCAAATCATGTACTCACATTATATTGCACACTGTAAACATAATCAAAGCTTCGACCTTTAAAAGGTTAGTTCACCCAAAAATGAAAATGATGTCATTAATAACTTACCCTAATATAGTTTGAAACCCGTAAGACCTTCGTTCATCTTCGGAACACAAATAACAAAAATTATTTTTTGAAATCCGATGGCTCAGAAAGGCTTTGACACTAGAGACATCATTACAAAGCCCATCTCACTACAGTGGCTCTACAATCATTTTATTAAGTAACGGGAATAGTTTTTGTGCGCAAAAAAACGAAATAACAACTTACATAGTGATGGGCCGATTTTAAAAACAAATTGGCGAACCGTTATAAATCAGCGTATCAATTCATGTTTCGGATCGTATGTCAAACCGCCAAACTGCTGAAATCACGTGACATTGACGATCCGAATTCTGAAACGATACACTGATTCATAACCGTTCGAATCTTTGGTTTGAAATCGGCCCATCACTATAGAAGTCGTTATTTATTTATTTTTTGCTCACAAAAAATATTCTCATCGCTTCATACAATTATTGTAGAGACGCTGTAATGAGATGGACTTATTACCAACGTTTTTAGTGCCTTTTATGGGTCTTGAGAGAGGAAATGACATTGTGTCAATGAAGGCCTGTCTGAGCCATCGGATTTCAACAAAAATATCTTCATTTGTGTTTCAAAGATGAACAGAGGTCTTACGGGTGTCGAACGACAAAAGGGTAAGTAATTATTGAAAGATTTTTCATTTTTGGGTGAACTAACCCTTTAATACTTTTCAATAGTTGAATATTTGCAAAACCCAGAGACAAGCTCAAAGGGTCACTATAGTAGTCTACTGATTTAAGATACAGGATACAAGCTTTCCGCCTGACAGTGACGATATAACTCCACAAAAGGACAGCTAATTTTTTAACAAAGAAAGGCAGCATCTCCACCAGCTTAATATATCTGAACACAAAGACAATAGAATTGCTTTATCAGTGACAAGCAGCCCCTCCTGATGGACAAGACCCCTGTGTAGGCTGAATCTCTGGCCGTGCTGCCGGCGTAATTAGCTTGTGCTAATGCTTCCTTCCAATCAGACATTGAACAAGTCTGCTTTCCTGCAAACAGCTTTCTCTCACTCCACTCCCAAGCCATTATTCACATGCCTTAATTGATAATTAATGTGTTATTTAGTATAGAACATTGTCGTTACATGCTAATACCAGAGTGCTCCCATTTAAAGAAGTCTCAATGGTTGTAGAGGAATTAGTATTGATGATTTCGGGTTGTCGTTTGTTTCTGAGGTAGCATGCTGTATGTATGCGTGTGCACTATAGCAACTGAGCCTCATCTGTGCCTGGATGAAATGATTAGATTAATCCCTGTTGCCGAAACAGGCAGAACAATCCGGAATCTCTGTGTTTTAATAAAGACGGATGCTCATTAGAGTCACTAGTGGTCATCAGCAATACAGATCGGTTCAAGTGATACACTGTTAGCCTGTTTTTGTTCTTGCTGGCACGCGATGACTTGTTCCTTGGGTTTGTGACAGTGCTGGCACCACTGGTCTTTGGCGCGCTGTGTTTTTCGATTCGTATGGAGTTGTGCATGATTCATAATTACCAGCCGCGAACCTCCCACAGTCTGTTCACTGACCAGACAACAAAAAATGGTAAGAGCTTTCTGACAACGGCAAAGTCCGATTTGGGGTGTGTTTTCCAAAAGCATAAATATTTTTTATATAAATATTTATAAATTGTTGAACTATACTGATGGACCTTGTGGCAAAATCCATCAGTATAGTTCAACAATTTATATATATATGTTTATATATATATATATATATATATATATATATATATATATATATATATATATATATATATATATATATATATATATATATGGTAACACTTTAGTGTGGGGAAATGGTGAACACATTCACAATTAACTATGACTTTTGCCTCAATAAACTCCTAATTTACTGCTTATTAATAGTTAGTACGGTAGTTTTTGTAGCATTTAAGTTTAGGTATTGGGTAGGATTAAGGGATGTAGAATAAGGTCATGCACTTTTGAAGTAAGAGCCCTAATAGACACTGTAGGGGATGTAGGTGAACACAAATAAAACGTAGCAGGTGTGAGTGAATTCATATGAGTGGTGATATTCTATTCAAAATATTTTAAAAAATACAGATCTATTTCTTTGCACTCCTGACATAAATTAAGAAATTAATGTCACCTCAACCTAGTTGTATCATAAACAGTCAAATACTGAAGTTGGACTCTTATTTTTCTAATGATAATGATGTTTGTCCTGATTAATTAAGAGTTTGCGCTAGGATACGGTCTTTATTATGTCTGCATCATTTTTCTTCAACGCAAACAAACCTTTTGATTCAAATGAGGCTCAGAATGCGCCATAGTCTTATTTGCTTGAGGCACATTGTGGATTGTTGAGTTTTCTCTTCAGATTTACTTACCCTTAAAGTTGAAATTCTATTTTGTAAATCCATGTTACCTTTTTGTAAATGATTCATGGATGAATCCTTTGTTTTTTTGACTTTGGAATGTTTAATAAAAATATCCTAACTCATTTTAGTTCTTCTCTCCAGTAACTGAAGGATTTATTCAATCATTTCAGCTAGTTCGCTTAAACTCTGCCCCTCCACAACTGACTGTAAACTTGCATATATTTTTTAAGTTTAACACCCACATTTCAAAATCCACTCAACAATGGTTACAACCAAATCTCCGCTCTTAATTTTTTGTGTCTTATTTGATAATCCGTTACACTTGGATGTGTCACAGTACGGAAGAAAAGATTTGCTGTTACTTCCATTTTTTTCATGACATTCATTATTACAATATATTGTGATCAATACATATTGTAATCGATTTGCTTCTGCCATGATCATCAAATTCACAAGCTCCTAATTTTTGTTTCTGTTTGATGCTTGTTCTTAGGTGCAGATCAGTGTGTAATATCGTATACCTTCTGAGCACAAAACAATGTTCATTCCTTTCATTATTGAAATAGGTTAGTACCCATGGGAGTGTTTCTCTCTCTATCTCTTTCTCTGTCTGTCTCTCTCATCTGTTTTTCTCTTCTCTGGCTTCAGTGCTGAGTACAAGTCCACAGTACCCTAACTGCTCTCAGCCTGTTCTCCATTACATCCCTTCACTCCTGTTGCATCACGTTTATCATGAAGATGGATGGTGTCTGAGATTCAACCAAACAGCACAAGCAATCTGTTGCTCAATGAGTCAGTCCGTATGCAAAACCCTTTCAGAATGCTCATTTATAGGGGAAAAAGGGGGATTTTTAGACCTTCCAAAAGCCTGAAAACTAAAGTCATTTTAAGAAATAAAATCCATATTTTAAATACAACATTCTTCTTAAGATTTAAAATGACAACTTATTTGTTTCTTGCCATGATATATTGTGAAACTCATTAATGCATTAATTATCCCATAATTTACTCACAAATACTCAAATTGTGATGACTAGACTCTGGGTCAGAGCATCTCCAAACCTGTGGCTCTTGTGGGGTGTTCCCAGTCTGCAGTGGTCAGTACTAGGGATGCAACAATAAAGTTAGTCCACAGTTCAATACATACCTCGGTTTTTAACCACGTTTTTTTGGTTCGGTTCAGTTTTTTTTTTGCTATTCTATTCTTAGGTGACAGGAATAGAAAAAGGTTAAGGAGAAAAAGGTTTTATTGCAATACTCTTTTTTTATTTTGCTTAAAAGACTTGAAAACCCTTACTTAAACTTAAAACTTTACTTAAAAAACCCTTGTACACATTCCCAGTGTATTGTATAATACAAAATAAATATATCGTCCCCGTTACGTCTGTAACCTTAGTTCCCGGAATAGGAACGAGACGCTGCGTCACCGCCCTGAGAACGCCTCTGAGTGATTGCGTCGTGAAGCGCTTATGTAATCAGTCCAATGGAGAGAGGGAAGGTCATAGGCGGGTGACGTCATCGACCCGGAAACTATAAAGCCTGCCGGCAAACACACGCCCGCAGCTTCTGAGAAGGCCTGAAACAAGCCGCTAGGGGGCATGCGGGGAGTATGGCCGGGTGACGCAGCGTCTCGTTCCTATTTCGGGAACTAAGGTTACAGACGTAACCGGGACATTCCCGTTCAAGGAACTCGAGCTGCGTCACCACTCTGGGAACGAGAATACCC
The DNA here is from genome assembly GCF_024679245.1 of Pseudorasbora parva. NCBI lineage: Eukaryota > Metazoa > Chordata > Actinopteri > Cypriniformes > Gobionidae > Pseudorasbora > Pseudorasbora parva. The sequence goes on along the minus strand of NC_090191.1, from coordinate 20,111,121 downwards.
ATGTCCCATACGAGCCGGGTGCCCGCCTGTTGAATTGTCTACGGAGCGACCACCCGAGCCCCAGGAGTAGAATTTATAACTAGCTTGTAGAGCCTGACAAAAGTATGAGGCGAAGACCACCATGCCGCATCACATACATCTTGCAGGGAGGCCCCTGCCAAGAGAGCCTGAGAGGACGCCATACCCCAGGTAGAGTCGGCCCGCCCAGCCAAAGGAGAGGCTGCCCAGCCGCCACATAAGCGAGTGAGATGGCCTTGACCACCCACTTGCTCATCCTCTGCTTTGACACCGGACCCCCCCCTCCAGGGTGGCCCGTAGCACACAAACAATTGTTCGGACTTCCTCCACAGGGCAGCTCTGTGGACATATGTATCAAGCGCCCGAACCGGGCAAAGCAGATTCAGTATTTCCTGGTCTGACGTCACAAACGGAGGAGGATAAAAGGCCTGGAGCACAATAGGTCTCATGGGATTGGATGGAACCTTAGGAATATAGCCCGGCCTCGGGTGGAGGAAGGCCTTAGCCATACCGGGCGCAAATTCCAAGCACGAGGGTGCCACAGAGAGGGCTTGCAGATCTCCTATTCTCTTCAAGGAGGAAATAGCCAGAAGAAATATAGTTTTGAGGGTGAGGAACTCAAAGGGAGCCCCTGACAAGCCTTGCAGGACCACAGTCAAGTCCCAGGCCGGCCCCCTGGTGCGTACTGCAGGTTTTAACCTCAACGTACCACGGAGGAAACGGGTTATGAGAGGGTGTCGCCCCAAAGACACCCCACCCAAAGGAGATTGGTAGGCCGCTAGGGCCGCCACATACACCTTTAGAGTGGAGGGAGCTAGCCCGGAGGAGAATCTCTCCTGCAGGAACTCCAGCACCGCGCTCGCAGGGCAGTTAACTGGGTCCCACAGGCGATCTCTGCACCATAAGGTGAAGAGTCTCCATTTTAAAGCATGAAGTTTCCTCGTGGAGGGAGCTCTAGAGTGTAGAATGGTCTCAACAACCTCGGTTGAGAGACCAGAACTTATGAGCTGGGCCCCCTCAGAGGCCAAGCCCACAGTTTCCACAGCTCTGGGCGAGGGTGCAGAACGGCCCCACCCGCCTGAGAGAGAAGGTCCCTCCTGAGCGGAATCTCCAGTGGAGAGCCGTCGAAGAGAGACACTATGTCTGAAAACCAGGCTCGGGCCGGCCAAAACGGGGCTACCAGCAGTAGACGAGCCCCGTCCCGGCGCACCCTCTCTAGAACTCCTGGAAGCAGAGCAATCGGGGGGAAAGTGTACAGGAGCAGCCTCGGCCACTCCTGCACCATGGCATCCAGTCCGAGAGAAGCTGGCTGCACTAGGGAGAACCACAGATGGCAGTGTGTATTCTCCTGAGTAGCGAACAGGTCGACCTGCGCCCTGCCGAACTTTTCCCCTAGGAGCTCCACCACCTCGGTGTGGAGTCTCCATTCCCCGGGCCTCGATCCCTGCCTCGACAGGATGTCTGCTTCCACATTCAGGTGCCCTAGGATGTAAACTGCCCTCACCGAACACAGTTTCCCTTGGGCCCACAGGAGGATCTGACAGGCCAGTTTGTATAGCATACGAGACCTCAGACCCCCCTGATGGTTGATGTAGGCGACCACCAATGTGTTGTCTGTGCGACCTAACACATGGCGGCCCCTGATATATGGCAGGAAGTGTTTATTTACATTATTTACAATTTATATGCCATAAACGCTGGCCCTCTTGCCACAGGCCCTGGGCCGAGCGACCACTCATGGTCGCCCCCCAGCCCGTCAGGGAGGCATCCGTGGTCAGAGACGCACGCTGACACGGTGCCCCAGGGAAGGGCCTTGGGCCAGAAACCAAGGGTCCTTCCATATAACCAAGGCGCGGAGACACCGCCGTGTGACCTTGATTACACGAAAGGGGTTTCCCCTCGGGGAATATCCATTGGTCTTGAGCCACCACTGTAACGGTCTCATGTGCAAAAGGCCGCAAGGAATTACGTTGGCTGCTGCTTCCATCAGACCTAACAGTCCCTGGAACTGCTTTACAGTGAGTGACTGGTCTAACTTCACCCCCTTGACTGAAGAGAGAATCGACTGATCTGTTTGAGTGTGAGCATCCTGAACTTGAGTTTTGCCACCGAGCGGTTCAGGACGCGAAGATCTAAAATAGGGCGCAGCCCCCCATCCTTCTTTGGCACTATGAAGTACTGGCTGTAAAACCCTGACTCTCTGTCCGGCAGAGGGACTATTTCTATCGCCTCTTTCCGTAGGAGAGTCTGTACTTCGTGAGTCATTACATTTACATTTAATCATTTAGCAAACGCTTTTATCCAAATCGACTTACAAAAAAGGGGAGAGTAATAGAAGCCACGAAACAGACAAGGCCAACAACCTGTAAGATCTGTAAGAAATCTCAAATAATTAGCACAGTACACATTTTTTTTTTTTTTTTTAAATAGACATCTACAACAAAAACTCACGTACGCAAAATGCCGAACACTGGATTTTGATAGCTATGATAACAACCCATTAGGACTAAGGCTGTTGCCCCAGCTGTTGTCGTTAATGCAGATTCAGTGGCCCAATGGGTTGGTTTTGTATGGCATTCTAGCTAAACGCGCAGCAATAGCCATCTACAACAAAAACTCATGTACGCAAAATACAGTACACCGGATTATGATAGTTATGTAACACACCCGCCTGAGGGCACAAATCCGGATGAGAGACGTAGATATGATCCAGGAGTGTGCGCTTTTTGGTCGTTGCTGTGGTGATCAGTAAGTGCTATTCTGTATTGGTCAAGTGCAATTGGAAAAGATGTGTCTTAAGATGTTTTTTAAAAATGGCTACAGACTCGGCAGCACGAATTGAGATTGGCAGGTCATTCCACCAGGTGGGAACGGTCCAGGAAAATGTCCGTGAGAGCGATTTCATGCCTCTTTGGGATGGAACTACGAGGCGCCGCTCGCTCGCAGAACGCAAGCTTCTGGAGGGTGTGTAAGTCTGAACAAGTGAGTTTAGGTATATTGGAGCAGAGCCAGTGGTTGTTTTGTAGGCAAGGACTAGTGCCTTGAGTTTGATGCGAGCAGCCACTGGCAACCAGTGCAGTTTGATGAAGAGAGGCGTAACATGCGCTCTCTTCGGCTCATTAAAGACCACTCTCGCCGCTGCATTCTGGATCAGCTGCAAGGGTTTGATAGTGCATGCTGGAAGCCCAGCCAGAAGAGCATTACAATAGTCCAGTCTGGAGAGAACAAGAGCTTGAACCAGGAGTTGTGCAGCCTGTTCTGATAGGAAGGGTCTAATCTTTCTAATGTTGTATAAAGCAAATCTGCAGGACCGGGCCATTGCAGTAATGTGGTCAGTGAAGTTTAACTGGTCATCAATCACAACTCCAAGGTTTCTAGCTGTCTTTGATGGAGATATGGTCAATGAACCAAGCTGAATGGAGAAATTTTGATGAAGTGCTGGGTTGGTTGAGAAAACAAGCAATTCTGTCTTTTTAAGATTGAGTTTAAGATGATGCTCTTTCATCCAGTCAGAAATGTCTGTCAGACAGGCAGTGATACGAACACTGACTGTAGGATCATCTGGTTGAAATGAGAAGTAGAGTTGAGTGTCATCAGCATAGCAGTGATAGGAGAAGCCGTGTTTCTGAATGACAGAACCTAATGATGACATGTAGATGGAGAAGAGAAGTGGTCCAAGCACTGAGCCCTGGGGAACCCCAGTAGCTAGATGATTTGACTTAGACACTACACCTCTCCATGACACCCTGTAGGACCTACCAGAGAGGTAAGACCTGAACCTGAGCAGTTCCTGAGATCCCTGCCTTCTTAAGTGTTGACAGGAGGATCTGGTGGTTAACTGTGTCAAAAGCAGCAGACAGATCCAGCAGAATGAGCACTGAGGATTTGGAAGCTGCTTTTGCCAGTCTCAGTGCCTCAGTTACCGAGAGCAAGGCAGTCTCAGTCGAATGGCCGCTTTTGAAGCCGGATTGGTTGTTGTCTAGGAGGTTGTCCCGTTCAAGAAACATAGAGAGTTGATTGAACACAACTCGCTCAAGGGTCTTTGCAATGAAAGGCAGAAGGGATACCGGTCGGTAGTTTTCTAAAAGTGCTGGATTAAGAGAGGGTTTCTAAAGCAGTGGGGTTACCCGAGCCTGCTTAAATGCTGTGGGAAAGGTTCCTGTGTGAAGAGAAGTGTTGACAATGTGAGTGAGTGCAGGAGTGATTGAAGAAGAAATAGCCTGAAGGAGGTGAGTGGGTATAGGATCAAGTGGACAGGTAGTAGGGTGATTGGAAAGGATGAGTTTAGAAATATCTGTTTTAGATATCTGAGTTTAGAGTCATGACCAGAGCCTGCTCGGGGCCCACCACCGTGGGCAGAACCCCGTTGAAAGGAGGTGGACGCCATCTGAACTACATGGCATACCCCTTTTTTATAAACTGCAGGACCCACCGAGTAATATTTGGCATATTCTCCCACTCTGCCGCAAAATCTACTAAGGGTACCAGCCTTTTGAGGCTGGCCTCTGATGTACTCTGCACCATCTGCACTCTGGACCAACCTCACCGTCCTGACCACACAGGCGTCAGGACTTTTTCGACGCAGCCTTCTTCGAGATAATGACTGTCCTCAGATCAGTCCTACCTCTAGAAGGCTGCGCCTGAGAGCGCTGCCCACCACCTCATCCTTTCTACGAGGGTGTGCGGGTGGCGACACTCTGTTTTTGCTGCGCTCGATGGGAGGAGCTAGCACTCGGCATCTGCTGCTCTCTCACAGAAGCAGATGAGGCCTGGGGTTTTTGGGGAAGGAACTGCTTCGGCGCCGCTGCCTGCTTTTTGGCCTCCTGGAACCTGTCAGTGACGGTAGTAATGGCGTCACCGAACAAGCCCTCAGGAGACAGCGGTGCATCAAGCAGAAATGTTTTGTCCTTCTCCTTGATCTCGGTCAGATTTAACCAAAGATGCCTCTCCGTGGCCTCCAGGGCTGCCATAGAACGGCCAATACATCTGGCCATCTCCTTAGTGGCACGGAGGGCTAAATCTGCCGAGGATCAGAGCTCACGTACTATATCAGCCCCGATCTCATCACTTTCCCCCAGGTCCTTCAGCCTGGTATGCCTGCATAATAGCCATTGTATGCAGAGATGCGGCGGCCTGACCTGCTGCCGAGTATGCTTTACCCACTAAAGCAAATGTTGATTTTAATGGCTTAGTGGGCAAAGCGGGAGCCTTAATGGCCGATGCCGAATCGGGAGAGAGATGGCTCACGAGCGTCTCTTCCACCCTCGGCATCGAACCATAACAATGTCTTTTCAACCCCGAGATATTACTATATACCGCTGTGTGGGGGCTGAAAACACGAGATGACATGGGCCGCTTCCACGATCTCGACACCTCGGTGTGGAGATCCGCGAAAAACGGCAGGCTCCGCCGTGGAGGCTGAGCAGAATGGGCTGGCAGAAAGCGCTCATCAAGCCTGCTGTTTACTGAGGCGCGCTCCTGCTGTTCATTTGGCCATTCAATAATTAATCTAGCCACAGCCCTGCTCAGAACCTCCACTAGCTCCTCACTCGCGGGGGTTTGAAGTGGCGAATCTTCAACCCCCGTGTCGATACTGCAGACATCAACCTCCTCGGAGGAAGATAACTGCAGTACCACGTGGATCTAACGGGTGAAGGCTGAGAAAGGGCGGGGCCCGGAGAGAAATCGAAATAATGAATTAAAGGCAAAACCGTAAAAAACGCAATTCACCAGCGCGTATTGAACCGCGAATGCCGTACCGAACGGTTCAATATTGTTTTGAGTATTGTGGCATCCCTAGTCAGTACCTATTAAAAGTGGTGCAAGGAAGGAACAGTGGTGAACCGGCGACAGCGCCATGAGCAGTCAAGGCTCATCTAAGCACATGGGGAGTGAAGGCTGGCCTGTGTGGTCTGATCAAAACTCTACTGTAACTCAAATTGCTAAGTTAATGCTGGTCCTGACAGAACTCTGATGCACATGAGCATCAGAACTGGACTAAAGAGCAATGGAAGACGGTGACCTGGTCTGATGAATTACATTTTCTTTTATATCATGTGGTTGGCTGGGTGCATGTACGTTGCTGGGGAAGACATGGCACCAGGATGCACTATAGCAAGAAGGCAAGCCGGCGGAGGCAGTGTAATGCTTTAGGAAATGTTCTATTGTGAAAGCTTGGGTCCTGCCATCCATGTGGATGCTACTTTGATACGTACCACTTCCCAAGCATTGTTACAGACACCTTTTTATAGAAACGGTATTCCCTGGTGGCCGTGGCCTCTTTCAGCAGGGTACAGCACCCTGCCACAAAGCAAAAATGGTTCAGGTATGGTTTGAGGAGCACAATAATGAGTTTGTGGTGTTGACTTGGCCTCCAAATCCCAATCCAATCAAGAATATGTGGGATGTGCTGAACAAACAAGTCTGATCCATGGAAGCCCTACCACAGCTTACAGGACTTAAAGGATCTGCTGCTAACATCGTGGGGCCAGATACTACAGTACACCTTCAGGGGTCAAGTGGATTCCATGCCTTGATGGGTCAAGACTGATTTAGCAGCAAAAGGGGAACCAACACAATATCTATTCCTGCATTCCTAATATATCATATATTGGTGATAATGCTTATATTTCACTTGTGGTTTGTCCGTCTTTGTATGAGTTTGCCTAGTTCCCTTGTGTTTTCCTTTTTCCTTTTATAATTTTTGTATTAAACTTCCTAGCACCTAGTTCCCTTGTGTTTTCCTTTTTCCTTTTATAATTTTTGTATTAAACTTCCTAGCATTTAGATCCACTCTCGCCTGCTCATTTTTACCTTGCTTGACACAAATCCTGTTGTTCTGTTCATACAACAGCTTGTACAAAAAAATGTACAAATAACACTTGTGTGTAGAGCAGCATTGTAGTACTCAACATCATACTTGTTCACAAGGGCGTGACTCAATTTTGTCACAAACTCCAAGACCATATTTCCATGGAGTCATTTGGACTTTGTCTTGACTCGAACCTGACCCTCTTCAACTCTGTCTTGACTCATACTCAGCCCTTATCTGGCCTCAGTCTTGATTCGGTCTCTACTTACTCAGTACTCGTATTTTAATAATCTGGTCTCATCTATAACACAAGGGCAGAGCACTGCATTTGGAATCCACCCAGACAACAAAACTGATGAGAGCAGCTTGGGTTAAAAACATTAAACATTAAGACCTTCGATAGACAGCTTGTCTATTTCAGTTCCATATACATGGGTCTACCTTTGTGGGTGAGCCCTGAATATTTAAATTGTCAGTTCAGTTATAGAATACAGTTGTTGCTCTGAAACAGGGCTGACACCAGCTTTTTGGTGATGTGTGATTATACCTACTGTGTAATTAATCACACACACACACACACACACACACACACACACACACACACACACACACACACACACACACACACACACACACACACACACACACATAGGCATTGTGGCGTTTTGTGAAATCACGACCCAGTGTTGGTGTTGTTGGGGTTTCAGTCATTATAATGCTGCCTCTGAGGCCTTAGTGTGTACAAGAAAGACAAATGGCTGTTGAACTCTCACTTTTCTCTCTCGGTGGAGTGTGGCAGCAGAAAGACCTTTGAAAAAGCCTCATAACTTAAATGTCAGTGTGTGGTGTTTGTACCTTCGCCTAGAGTGAATGAGGCAGTCTGCCGACCAGTGGGAGTCTCTTACGAGAGAACACTGTGTATTTGAGAGTGTCCGATATCTGGTATCTTTGTGCACTTCCATATTTATGGACTATAGGGGGTTTTAACACAACTCATGTCTTATAAATGATTTTCTTGACATGTAAACATTATAATATACTGTAGTAACAATTAAACTAATCCCATCATAAACACCAATTGTGAAAAGGTTTTATTTTGTGCATTATCGGACCCAGCAGCCACACACCCTGTAGCCTAAGACTGGTTTCCTACTGAAGCTAAGCAGGGCTGAGCCTGGTTAGTACCTGGATGGAAGACCAACTGGGAAAACGTCTCGGTTACATATGTAACCCTCTTTCCCTGAAGGAGGGAACGGAGATGTACGTCGGAACTGACGGACGAATCGGGATCTGATTCCAATTCGTCGGTCAGTTCCGACGTGCGTTGAACGTGACTGACTAAAAGGGAACAAGGTTGCTGCTGGTAGAGGTGTTAGTGAGGCCAGCAGGGGGTGCTCACCCTGTGGTCTGTGTGGGTCCTAACACCCCAGTATAGCGATGGGGACACTATACTGACAAAGAGCACCGTCCTTCAGATGAGACGTTAAATCGAATTCTTGACTCTCTGTGGTCGTTAAAAATCCCAGGATGTCCTTCAGAAAAAGAGTAGGGGTGTAACCCCAGCATCCTTGCCAAATTTGCCCATTGGCCCTATGTCTATCATGGCCTCCTAATCATCCCCATATCCTGTTTGGCTTCATCACTCTGTCTCCTCTCCACCAATCAGCTGGTGTGTGGTAAGAGTTCTGGCGCAATATGGCTGCCGTCGCCTCATCCAGGTGGATGCTGCACATTGGTGGTGGTTTGAGGAGATTCCCCTCCTCAATGTAAAGCACTTTGAATGCCTTGAAAAGTGCTATATAAATTGAACAAATTATTTTTTTTATTCAGTTTTGATTTACCCTTTTGCAGCCTTTGTTTATGAACTTTAGAGCTAAATTAATAATTTCTGTTATGATTGACTAACATCTTTGTTCAACATTTACTTATAGGTTTGCTGTTCATACAATATTTACTTTAGGTTTGCTGTACAGTTTGTAATTGCACCTCCTTCAATGACAGCTTCCTTTTAAAGTCTGTGGTAATGATACAAAGTTCCACACCGAGCTGGTCCAATAAGAAATGAGTCAGGGGTGTGTTTTCTGTATACCAATGTAACTCGCTGCTTAACCACCATAGTAAGATATAGAATCATTGAAGAAATCAACTAGCTTTTCCAGAAACCGTATTGTCAGAAATGATGTCACACAGGTGTTGGAGCAATAACTTTTTTTACTGAATACATTTGAGAATAAATAACTGCTATTTATTTTCTTCTTTTTTTTGCTATAAATTGCAGACGGCATCTGCGGAAAATTATCATTTTTCTGTTATTTTGCTTTACTTCCAGATTAAATAATAGACTCCTTTTTACATACTATAGCAAGTACACAGATGTAAGTTACATTTATATATATTTTAAATAAAATAAATAGATTGCACAGAATGCCAGCTTGCTTATTTTGTTCAAGATAAGGATTTATTAAGTCCCTGTGCTTGAGTCGACCCCAACTCTGGGGCTATTCAGAGTTGAAGAATCAACTCTTTTGGAGTCAACTTTCCATCACTATGAAATACCCAGTACGGTTTGAAAATGTATGGTTTGGAATCACAGATATATCATTGCAGTCTTGTGTTTATTGTCTTCATGTTTAATCAGAAACGTCTCTATCATGCATGCTATTCAGCTGTAGCCATATATGATGTCATAAGGGATTTCCTGGAACATCATAAGTTGAATACTTCTGTTAAATATTATTAATACTTCTATTAAAATATTCTGTATGAATCTCTTACTTGTGGACCTCTTGTGCGAGGGCCACCAGTATGAATGAATCAGAAACTACATGAAAGTGTTTAGCTATATTGCTCACATAGCCTAATTTTGGCTAAAAATAGAAAATTAATACTAAAGTAATTTGTAACTTGAGTATTTTTTCAGCATATTACTTATTTACTCGTACTGTAACAATTATGTTCTGTCGTGTCTTCATCTGTGCTCATTTGTTTCTGATTAATTTATATCCACCTGTGTCTTATTAGTTCCCTCCATTACCCAGTGTATTTATACTCTGTTCTGTTCAGTCCCTCGTCGGTTATTGTTGGTTGTACACACTGTAGTGAACATTCTTTGTCCTTTTGAAGTAAATTCTGGGTTGTACCCTCATCTCCTGCGTTGTGCGCTTACTACTCCCGAAGCACGTGACAGAATAACTTACCCTCCACTCCAAGTGAGTAATAAAGAAGATGGGCTCACCCCTGTTGCAACTGCTTCCTCGTCTAGAGAGCCGGCCGTATTTGGACTACCTGGCCTGTATTTGGACTGACTATCCGGAGCGACGGCTCACAGAGGTTATTCTAGAGCTGGAGGACACGAAGGCCCCGAAGTTGACGCAGGCAAGTCAGTCCAACGCCAGGAGCGGACTAAGACCTGATCGATCTGTGGTCCGCGGATCATTTTCCCACCCTAGTCCCGACCCTATCATCAGCATCATCTTCTTCGCCAGTCCCGTCTGGAAATCTTTCCATGCCTCTCTTGATCCGGTCTCCATTGCTGGTCACGACAAGCCCCCTGGATCCGTCTGCACTCATTCCGTGCGGCTCATCCGCACCTTGGGCTTCCCTGCCACCAGCTCAGTTAGCGGTTGAGGCCCAAACTACACCTCAGGCCTCCAGGCCGATCTCTCCATCTCGGCCCGTCAGCCCGTCACCATCGCCTCGGCTCACAGCTCCTTCATCGCCTCCACGGCCCGTCTGCCCAGAAACTCCGCTGGGCTCCATCGTCACTCCAGGTCGACCACCAGCGGCGACGCACAGCCTATGCCTCGGGACTGGCCCCTACGGCGTCAGCATGCTCCTCGCTTCCTCCAGCCTCCCCGTCGGCCTCACTCACCACATCGTCGTTCCGGCCATCCGGGTCCATGTCACCGCCCCAGTCCGGTGAGCCAGCAGCTCAGCGCTAGGCTTCCAGGCCTGCAATGTTGCACTGGTCCATCGGTCGCTCTGTTTCGCCGGTTCCTCCCCTGCTCTCACCATTGTACTTAAGTAAATATTTTTTTAAGTAGTAATACTTTTACCTAAGTAAAAATTGTTAGTACTTTTTCCACCACTGTTAGTATTTGAATAGTGGTTACCCAACTGGAGGGCTAAGCTTAGCATCCATGTATCCCATATATCTTGTTTTATCTGAGTCTGGTACACATGGTGCTGTCATAAGACAGACTAGTCAGTTGTGAAAATAGGTATTTTGCACCTTCCAACTTCAATCTTCCTTCCCTAGTAAGATTACAAAAAAATGTTTTACCTCACTGTAAGGGTTGGACATTGTAAGCCATTTAACTACTCTTATTATTTGCAATTCCTCTAAACGATTCTATTTCCTTAACGGTTACACTAAAGACTGGTTTAGGTTTTACGAGCATTTAAAACTAAATTAAACATTCATCACAATCGTTTCTTGGTTCACGGAGACAGGCATGGCAAAATTAATGACTTGCAGTTCATTAAGTGAGTCAGATTAATTAGGAATCTACTCCAAATTATTTTAAGTATGTGTGATTCACTAACCCATTTTCATTTTGAGTAAAAAGAAGTGGTTATTAATAAAAAATCAAAATTGCTCTGTTTTTAAAAACTCATAAGCGTCTCTTTTAGAGTCTTTTAGTACAGTTTCATCTGCATGCTCAAATATATTCATCTCTCTGACATCAGATGGAGTCAATGTTGCAGCTTAGTTTTTAGATTCTCAAAGAGAGGAAGCGAATAAAGATACTCCTCAAAGGATAAAAAATAATAATATGATTCTTCTTGACATGGCCCTTTCAAATGAGATCCAGTCTAGACGGTGACCACACCAGTCTTTATCTCATCCAAACACTCAGCAATTACCTCTTCTATCCACGCCACCACCCTCCCCCATCCCTCACACACCATCTGACATCTCTGTTGATTCCTTGACTCACATCGAGTAGTCTGGGGTGAATTTGCCATGCAGGGTTATGTCCGAGAGCTCTTCAAACAGTTGCTATTTTCAGACAAGAATCCATCTTACACCTTGGCTTGAGTCCATGGCTTTTGCCATTTCCTACTCAAAGCCTATCTTTGTGTTCATTCGTGTGTCAAGGCGTTAGCAGGGAAGTTAACGGCTCTATAGATAACACAAAGCCGTGACTTCGTTAGCGCTTTCATAATTCTGAAGGTCAATCTGTCTTGTTTTTTTTTCTATTTTTCAGCTTCACTGAGAATCTTGTAACTATCGGCATCAATGATTCAGCTTACATAAGCTTTAAAAACCAAGAAACAGAGTGTTTCTAATTCAGCTGATCGTGATGGACTGTTGTTGAAATTAGCATACGTATTTTGTGATAAATCAATGTTATAAATATGTATATAATCCTAATCTTTAGTAGTTGGAGTATTTCCACACATTATGAGTGTATCGGTTTTAGTTTAAAAGCATACACTGAAAAAAACAACAACAACAAAAAATTTGATAATAGTTATATAAATTACACAATTTATATTAATTATATAACTATCTTAATAGCTATATAGTTATATAATAGAAATAATAAAATATTGGGTCCCACTTTAGATCAGGTGGCCTTAACTACTATGTACTTACAAATGTTAGTACATAGTAGTTAGAGACAGCTAGTATAAAGGGGGTCCCTAATTACTTTTGAAACATTTTTGTTTTATTTACAACTTCGAAAAATCATTTTACAGTGTATGCACATAATACTTAGAGTCCTTAGTTTACATTTTCCAATTTTAACATAATTTAAGAGCATAAGATAGTGTTAGGCACTTGGAGACCAGTAGAGCTACAGTGTAGGTTCTTTGAACAAATCCACTGCCAGAAGCACTGTATTATGAAACAAGGGAAGAAAAAAAAAACCCTGCCGTGATGTGCTGGAAATAAGACATCTCTTATCTGCCCCTGCGTGAACAATCAGTAGCTTAGACGCCATTCTTCTCATTTTCTGACCTTTGACACTACTATTACCACAAACAATACCTCATCTCTCTGTCTTTGTACTACATTAATGTACCTGCTGTTTCTTCTTTTTATCCGGCTTATGTGTGGCCAATAGAAGAGACAATTAGTGAATGAGGGTTTTTTTTTTTTTTCTAAGAAGACCCTTGCTGAGGGCAACCAAAGGCTTCACATTTTAATCAACCCAATGGAATGGAGCCAGGAAGCTTTTAGGGATCAAGACAGAACCCTTTTGAACACACACACACGCACGCACGCACGCACGCACGCACACACACACACACACACACACAGACAAACACACACAGACACACACACACACACAAAGGGAATTCTACAAACAGAGAAATGGCGAACGTGATAAATCTCCTCTGAAACTCCAGGCAAACAAGATGCGCGTGTGAAATCCGTCCAAAAGCTCAAAGGTAGCCCAGTCCTCATGAAAGTAGGAATTAATTCCTGTTAAATTCGGAAAAGCTGCCAAAATGACCTTTTTTAATAAGTGGTCGGTTAAATGCTCACCATCTCACAGCTGAGACCCTTTGACGTCATGGTTTGAACAGTTGCATTAATGGAAATAATTACAGCAATGTAAGTCCACACAATCTGGCGGATGCTGAAGGTCTGTGTACAGGTGTTTACTGGTCGGACAGAATTAACAAGCATTACAATGTAATAACCAGTATCCAAGCGGGCATCAATATAAGATTGAAATAAGCATTAGTATATGGTTAAATGTTTTGAAATCTAAAGAAACTGGTCGGACAGAATTAACAAGCATTACATTGCTAATTGAATAACCTGTATCCAAGTGGGCATCATTAAAATATTGAAGTATATGGTTAAATGTTTCGAAATCTAAATAAATTAAGAAAAAGTTATAGCCTATTTGGATAATAAAACGATTAAATAAATAAAAAAAGCCTAAAAAAGTAACATGACATAAAAAAAGCAATGTTTAGTAAACCATTCCTTCAGGAAACCATTGCAACTGTGGTCTGACATTTTTTAAGTCTCATTGCTGAATCTGAGCACAGACTCAGCCTGTCCTAAAACTCTGCCTAATTAAACATGGTTTCTAGTTTAAAGTGGTCACAGTAGACCAAACAATAGACACCCCAAATGTGTGCTTTCACAGCAGCTCTTCTTATCAGCATTCTCTGAGCAGAGTGTGTACTTTCAGCACACTGAGAGAGGATTTTCAGTGGGAAAACCGAAAGCATTGTTTCTTTTCTCTTTTTTTTTTTGATCATACAATCTCTGTATCTTGTTTTTTTTCCCCTTAGATATAGTAGAAGTAACACTGGACAATCAGGGCCCTATTTTAACAATCTGAGCGTGTAGTCTAAAGCACGCGGCGCACTTAGGGCATGTCCGAAAATTATAACCATGTCAGGTTGAAACTAGCAATGGTGTCCACTACAGATTTCTAAAATTAAACCCAGGGACAATATTTTCATATAGCTTTAGTAGGGAGAAAAAAAACTTTAATCTCATGAAGTATTGCATAGTCAAATTGAAAATGGAGAAACTATTTAAATAATACAAAAAATTCAATATAATTTATAATTTAAATATTTATTTAAATATATAAAAATATGTATTTTATCTGTACAAACATTATACTTTAAGTTTATTGCAAAATGTGCATTTATACAAATATGTACGGGTAAGTGTTTTGACAGCATAGGGAGAGTTGATTTAGTCATTTGCGGTGCTTCAAGCTAGTAGACATTCCCTGCAAGATCTCGTTGTGTAATTTGCTCACCTTTAGCCGCTTAAACTCCGGAACCATTTTTGGGGATTTCCGCCTGGATTTGGCCTACCCAAATTAAAAAGCTTCCCATACACACATACAGTGGAACTAAGTGCAACTCAGGCCCTGTGTGCTCTAGGTTCATGCAGACAGTTTGGGCTGTTTCCACTAAATTCCAGAAAATAGCGGAAAAAAGAAGTTTGTCTGTGTCATGTTGTATGCAAGATTTATTCAAATGAGTCTGAAGGGATGACCCCTTCAAACGGTTTCCTGCAGTAAAATGGCACCACAATTTTGAACTTAGACCCCTGTATGTGTGTATGGGAGGCTTTTTAATTTGGGTAGGCCAAATCCAGGCGGAAATGGTACCAGATTAATTTAGTGTAAATACATTACTTTGTCTAAAATGGTACCACATATGACGTCATAGCTCCTCCACAGACATTTAAAATTGAAAGTATATACATGACGATGTCATTCTGGACCTTGTACAGGGTCCACAGAGTTTAAGACACATAATTGTTTAGCAGAATGTCCAAGTTTTTGAAAGCAAATGAGGGCAAATCTCAACAAGGAACAGGTCGAAATTTAACCTCATATTTACTTACAAATTTCTAATCTAATATAGCCCTTGAATCTCAATAATGTGATTTGAATTAGCACATACAGGAATCTGGCATCTCATGATTAAATAAAACACATGACAAACAAAACCACTTGGGCTTACTGACAAATTTTTAGAGCTTGACCAGTAAACTAGGTCCATTTGTCAACATCAACTCCCTTTCAATAAAAAATCAGTTCACTCTGTGACCATAATTGCAATGCCTCTGAACAGCTATTTTGCAAGCTGTAAATATATTTCAATCGGGAAGTAGCGAAACCTCGAAAACTGCTTTCCAAAATAAATAACAATTTAATTTCAATCAGCAATAAATTCTGACACAAACAGTCCAACAAATGTTGTTTCTTATAACACAAGTCTCTCAATCAACTGCCGTGATTTGGATCCAGTCATGACAAACAGTAATGCTATCTGTCAGGATGTGTTTCCAATGCTATAGACGAAGGTTAAGGCTAGGGTGTGGTGTAGTCAACACCATCTCACGACCAATGTGTGTGTATTTGTATGAGGTGGCTAATGCATACAAATTCATACGACCTCAGTCGTATGTACGTATTTGTATGATCTGTCTATATACTGCAGTGATGGGTAGGTTTTAGGGACAGGGTAAGGACCTATGCCCTTCTATGATACGAATTGACCAAATCATGAGTGAGGTCCTACAAATTCATGCGAATTAGCCCCTTTGTAAAATGTCCACAAATTGTGGTGAAAATTGGGTTGGGTAGGTTAAGATTTAAGCACTGTGTGTGCTAAACTGATGCAATCAGTTTCGAAGTCGGGACCAGCTCATTCAAGTCCGAGTGCAGAGAGGGTCGAGTCCGAGTTGAGTCCGAGTTCAGAGAGGGTCGAGTCCGAGTTGAGTCAGAGTTTAGAGAGGGTCGAGTCCGAGTTAAGTCCGAGTTCAGAGAGGGTCGAGTCCGAGTTGAGTCAGAGTTTAGAGAGGGTTGAGTCCGAATTGAGTCCGAGTTCAGAGAAGGTCGAGTCCGAGTTGAGTCAGAGTTTAGAGAGGGTCGAGTCCGAGTTGAGTCCGAGTTTAGAGAGGGTCGAGTCCGAGTCCGAGTCGAGACCAAGTTCAAAAAGGGTTGAGTCCAAGTCGAGACCGATACCAGAGAGAGCTGGTCTCGGCCTTGGTATATATTTCTATATATATATATATATAAATGATTGTGCCGTGATTTTGACCTTCGACAGAAACAAGCCAAAAGGCACGAGCCAAAGTTTAATATGGATTTGTATGTCTATGTGTTTCAGAAGTGTGCTGGAGGAAGAGAGGGTGGGCGACCTTAGACATTTTTGGTGGAGATGCTCCTTTTATTATTAATTAAACAAGGTTTGGATTTCTCTGTGACACTTTTGTCCTACTTTGTAAACAGTAAATATAGTAAAATTAAAAGTTGAGACAAATAATGGAGCAGCAATGTGACTTTCTGGAAAACACGATCCCATTCAAATATTATTAGTTCTTAATCTTTGTGCTTTCGCTCCACAAGTCGATGAAAATTGGACGTTGTTTCGGTAATTGATGTACCGCAGAATTTACTCATCGCAGAATGTTTTTGTTTTTTTAGAGTCTTACTACATTTGAAATCTTTGTGGCTCTAATGCAAACTGAATAACAGATGATGTAGCAGACATTTCCAAACATGGTTAAGAGCTAGAGGCTTGTTCCACATGGTCCTTCCTGACCTGAGTCCTGCTACCTTTGCGTTAGTCACGTGCAGTTGCGCTTAAGAAAACCACACATCATTGGAAGTCTCAAACATCAATTATTAACAGAAAAATATTAGAGTAATATGTACTCTAAACATAGAGTAATATGAATATTTTGAATGGGACTCGAGTAGACTTGGAAATAAGTCCTAACATGTTCGAGTACGAGTCAATTCCGAGTCCAAATGCACACAAGTCCTTTTTTTCTTCCCTCTCCCTTCTTCTGTATGGGTGTGTATATTTGTACCGTGACTGTACTGAAGATTTTGTCTATCCGTCCAAGTCCTGAGTGCTACGGGTTGGGGGGTGGGGGGGTGGAGAATAAGTTCTCTTTCCTGTATTGCAAAATGTACTATATGCTTGTTCAAAAATAAAAAAAAAACACTAAATTACAAAAAAAAAAAAAACAAATGCACACGAGTCCATGACAAGACCGAGACCATCAAAATATGGTCTCGAGCCCGAGTCTCGAGTACAAATCACTGGATGCAATGACTTTACCAATTGGCGATTGCCTTTTATTTAGACTGTGACATGAGCCACTATACATTGCTATGAACCCTTGTTTCTCAGGTTCATAGCAATAGTAGTACGTCTTTGGTAGAAATACATCTTGGTCACCATTCACTTTGTACTGGACTGCTTGGAGAAGCGTGATCATTCTGCAAACCTTCTTGTTTGGTGTTTCACAGAAAAATGAAGTTTATAATTACATGAGGATAAATAGGTGAAAGAATTTTCATTTTTGGATTAGCTATTTCTGTGTGAGTTGGCATGTAAGACTATGGCAGCATATAATAATGCAAATCCCTTGTGAATGCTTGTGAGAGAGAAAGAGAAGGAAGATGGTATTTTACTTTGGATTAATAAATGTTTTCCTGCTTCAATCCTTTGTTTCTTTGTTGCTTGAGTGTCGCTCTCTGGCTTAACCTTCCATTCATTATGCAGTGCTCATGTGCTGATGTCACAGGCGTTTTTGTCACGTGTCTGTTTTTGAGTGCATGCTTAATTACTGAAAAATACAGGTTTTTAGTGATAAAGGGGATTTAAAACACATTCATGCACAACTATTGATTTAGGTAACAGTGACAGCTAAAATTCCTTTTGTCCCTTGCTCATGTTGATGAAAGTTATATTTGAAGGATTTAAAGTCCTCAAAATCATAACGAGAGGCAATTAGTTGTAAGTATGCTTGGGGGAAAAAAAGAAGACCGTTTAAACTGAAAAGGATGAGATGACATCAGCCAGAAAGTGGTGGATGAGTTGATTGCAAGGCCACGATCTCATTGGCTGAAGGCAAAGTGGAACTGATTGGCTGGCTCGGTCAGAGAGGAAGCAGGAACTGAAGTGTCGGCTATGTTCAAAATGGCACACTACTCTCCCTATTTCTGAAGAATAACACCCACAATGAAATGCGATTGTATTCCATTCACATAATCATGCTTTTCTATCAGATCTAAATCTGTACATGAAAAATAACCAGTTGCAATCTGAATTCCAAAAAAAAAGACCCTATGTTCTCTTTGCGTCTTATCTGTAGGTACTACAGCGCCACCATTCTGCAGATGTCAGGAGTACGTGACGACAAGTTGGCCATCTGGCTAGTGACTGTAACAGCGTTCACAAATTTTCTGTTTACGCTGCTGGGCGTTTGGTTGGTTGAAAGGGTGGGCAGGCGCAGGCTTACGTTGGGGAGCATCTTCGGTAAGATTTTTACTTACTTAAAGAAGCAGAATATTGTAAAATTCCAGTGTATTCCAAACTTTTTCAACTCTGGTGCCCTTTTCCATTCATATATATATATATATATATATATATATATATATATATATATATATATATATATATATAATTTATTGATGACAGCTGAGTTTTTCGCTGTCATTATTCCAGCTTACAGTTTCATATGCTCCTGAAATCATAAGTTATTTGGTGTGCACGTAACATTTTTAATAATTCTACAATGTTGAAAACAGTTGTGCTGCTTTTTATTTTTGTGGAAAGCATGGTATATTTTCAGGATTATATGATGAATAGAAAAGTTCAAAAGAACGTCTCAGGTTACGTATGTAACCCTAGTTCCCTGAGGGAACGAGACACTGCGTCGAAACGCTGTGAGAACGCCTCTGCGTTAATGCGTCGTGAAGCGCCTGTAGAACCATTCCATCGGAAAAAAGATCGATCGTCGGCGTGATGACGTCATCGAACGGAAGCTATAAAGCGTCCGTGAAAACAAACAGGAACTAACTTCTGATAAAGCCTGAAGTAAGTGATCACGGACACGCCGGGAGTATGGCAGAGCGACGCAGCGTCTCGTTCCCTCAGGGAACTAGGGTTACATACGTAACCTGAGACGTTCCCTTTCGGGGAACTCGAGCTGCGTCGAAACGCTGTGAGAACGCTTATACCCACATCGCCATAGGACCAAGTGTCTCGTATGTGTGAAGCCGAAGCGCACACGGTTACGAGAGAACCTGTGCCCCAACTGTAGATGCCAGGTCTAGTTCATAGAACCTGACGAAGGTTAACGGAGATGACCATCCGGCCGCGTTGCAGATATCGTGGAGGGAAGCCCCCGACAAGAGTGCTTTTGAAGCAGCCATACCCCTGGTTGAGTGCGCCCGGACAGCCAGTGGAGACGGCTGCCCGGCCGCCTCATAAGCAAGTGAGATGGCCTCGACCACCCACTTGCTCATCCTCTGCTTGGATACTGGAGCCCCCTTCTTAGGGGGTCCGAAACAGACAAATAATTGCTCTGATTTTCTCCACAGGGCAGCTCTGTGGACATATGTATCCAGTGCCCTCACAGGACACAGCAGATTTAACCTTTCCTGGTCTGACGTCTTAAACGGAGGAGGACAAAAGGCTTGTAGAGTGATGGGGCCCCGTGGGCTCGTAGGAACCTTGGGGACATAACCCAGCCTGGGATGCAGAAATGCTTTCACCATCCCCGGCGCAAACTCTAAACATGACGGCCCTACCGACAGGGACTGAATATCTCCTATTCTTTTAAGAGAAGAAATGGCCAACAGAAAGATGGTTTTCAGAGTGAGGAACTTATCCGAAACCTCCTCCAGAGGTTCGAACGGTGGTCCGGACAAGCCCCTCAGAACAATTGGCAAGTCCCATGCTGCATAGCCGGCCTCAACCTTAAAGTGCCACGAAGGAAGCATGTAATTAGAGGGTGTCTTCCCAAAGACACTCCACCGAAAGGGACGTGGAAGGCACCCAAGGCCGCCACGTACACCTTTATTGTGGAGGGGGTCACCCTGCCGAGAACCTTGCCTGCAAGAACTCCAGCACTGTACCAACCGGGCAGTTAACTGGGTCCCACTGGCGTTCTCTGCACCATGCTGAGAAAAGTCTCCATTTCAAAGCGTACAGCTTCCTTGTGGACGGAGCTCTGGAGTGTAGGATGGTCTCTACGACCTCGGCCGAGAGACCTTCCTCTATGAGCCTAGCCCCCTCAGAGAACAGGCCCACAGTTTCCACATCTCCGGGCGTGGGTGCAGGAATCTCCCGCCCGCCTGAGAGAGTAGATCCCTCCTGGTTGGAATCTCCATCGGAGAGCCTTCCAGGAGAGATATCAGGTCCGAAAACCATACTCGGGTCGGCCAGTTCGGAGCCACTAGAAGTACCTGGGCCCCGTCCCGGCGTACCCTCCCCAGAACTCCTGGAAGCAAGACAATCGGGGGGAAGGCGTACAGAGGCAGCCTCGGCCACTCCTGTACCATGGCATCCAGCCCCAGCGGGGCCGGATGGGTCAGAGAAAACCACTGCGGGCAGTGGGAATTCTCCGCCGAATCAAATAGATCTATTTCTGCTTTCCCATAAACCTTCCAAAGGAGCTCCACCACCTCTGGGTGGAGTCTCCATTCCCCGGGCCTCGGCCCCTGTCTCGACAGGCTGTCTGCTTCCTGATTCAGGGCCCCCGGGATATATACTGCCCTGATTGACAGCAATTTCCCTTGGGCCCACAGGAGGATCCGATGTGCCAGTTTGTCCAATGGACGAGACCTCAGACCCCCCTGGTGATTTATATAGGCGACCACGGACGTGTTGTCTGTCCTGACTAGTACGTGGTGGCCCCTGAGGTCGGGCAGGAACTGTTTCAATGCAAGAAACATTGCGAGCATCTCTAGCCGATTTATGTGCCAGTGCCGCTGATGTTCCTGCCATAGACCCTGGGATGAGCGACCACTCATGGTCGCCCCCCAGCCCGTGAGAGAGGCATCTGTCGTTAGCGTTACGCGACGAACATGAGCCCCCAACACGGGACCCTGAGATAAAAACCCCGGGTTTTTCCACATGACCAGAGCACGTAGGCATCGCCGCGTGACTTTGATCGTGCGGAGCGGATTTCCCCTCGGGGAGAACCCTTTTGTTTTGAGCCACCACTGCAGTGGCCTCATGTACAGTAGGCCAAAAGGTATCACGTTGGACGCTGCTGCCATGAGACCTAACAGTTTCTGGAACTGTTTCACAGTGACGGCTCGGCCTAGCTTCTGCTCTTTGACGGCTGCCAGGATCGATGCTATGCGTGTTGGCGATAATTGCGCCCGCATAATTACCGAGTCCCAGTTCACACCTAGAAAAGTGGTTCTCTGAGCCGGAGAAAGCACACTCTTCTTGGCGTTCAGCCTCAACCCCAGCTTCGACATATGGGCGAGAACAGCATCTCGATGCTGAACCGCCATCTGCTCTGTATTCGCTAGAATCAGCCAGTCGTCGATATAGTTCAGAATGCGGATGCCCTGCAGACGCAGCGGCGCCAGAGCTGCATCCACACACTTGGTGAACGTGCGGGGTGACAGTGCTAGACCGAAGGGAAGTACACGATATTGGTATGCCTCTCCCCCGAAGGCAAACCTCAGGAACTTCCTGTGATGTGGAAGGATGGAGACATGAAAATACGCATCTTTGAGGTCTATGGTGACAAACCAATCCTCCGATTTGACCTGCGCTACAATCTTTTTGAGTGTAAGCATCTTGAATTTGAGCTTGGCCACCGAGCGATTCAATAGCCGCAGATCTAATATCGGGCGTAAGCCCCCATCCTTCTTCGGCACGATGAAGTAACGGCTGTAAAAGCCAGACTCCCTGCTGGGAGGGGGAACCCTCTCTATAGCCCCTTTTTGCAGGAGTGTCTCTACTTCCTGTGCCATTACCAGAGCCTGCTCCGGGCCCACCTCTGTAGGTAGGACACCGCAGAAAGGAGGTGGCCGACTTCTGAATTGAATGGCGTACCCCTTTTCTATTATCTGCAGGACCCAATGAGATATATTTGATAGACGTTTCCACTCGTCTAGAAAATCTACTAAGGGAACCAGCCTCTCGAGGCTGGCCTCTGGTGTATTTTGAGCAACAAGCACAGTGCCCTGAAGCGGCGGACCGGCAGGGAACGACTGACTTGACTGCTCGGGGGCCCCCCGAAGGGGGTGCGGACCACCCTCGGGTGGCCCGCGGAGACCGACTGCGCCCCGGCATTGCGGCGGGGTTGGCAGCGCGGCCCCCCGAGGGTGCCGTAGGGAAACGGGTACCGTTGGCAGGGGTAAACACCGTTTCCCTACGGGGGGAACCACCCTCAGCGTCCTGACGCTTCTGGCGTCAGGAACGCTTCGACGAGGCCTTCTTGGCGATCAGGACTGTCCGCAGATCAGCCCTGCCCCTCGAAGGCCTCGTCTGAGAGCGCCGCCCCTCGTCCCCACGCTGAGGGGGAGCTCGGGCAGCGACGCTCTGCTTTTGTTGAGCCCTGTGTGAGGAGCTCGTACTCGGTTTGGGCTGCTTGGTGGTATCAGCAGCAGCCCCAGGGACCTGGACCCGGAGAGGGAGGAACTGCTTGAGCGCCGCAGCTTGCTTTTTCGACTCCTGGAACCTCTCGGTGACAGTGTGGACTGCGTCACCAAAGAGGCCTCCAGGAGAAAGCGGCGCATCAAGCAGAAAGGCTTTCTCCCTCTCCTTGATGTCTGTGGGGTTCAACCATAAATGTCTCCCCGTGGCCACCAATGCTGCCATGGAGCGGCCAACACATCTGGCCGTCTCCTTGGTGGCCCGGAGAGCTAGATCGGCTGACGATCTAAGTTCGGCAATAATATCACCCCCCACAGCATCACTACCGTCCAGATCCCTCAGCAGGTCAGCCTGGTATGCCTGCACGATAGCCATCGTGTGCAGGCATGCAGCCGCCTGACCCGCTGCCGAGTACGCTTTACCCACCAGCGCCGACGTTGTCTTTAAAGGTCTGGTGGGTAAAGTCGGGGCCTTAATGGACGATGCCGATGAAGGCGAGAGATGGCTCGCGAGCGTCTCTTCAACCTTTGGCATCGCCCCATAACCATACTGTCTCAGCCCGCTGATGTTACTGTAGACCGAAGTCTGCGGGCTGAACACACGATATGATGCCGGTCTCCTCCACGATCTTGCCACCTCGGTGTGCAAGTCGTGGAAGAACGGCAGGCCCCGCCGCTGAGGTTCTGAAGCGCGAGATGGCAGGAAGCGTTCGTCTAGCTTGCTATGACGTTTTCTCCCTGCCTCAGATCTTTCAGTGGGCCAGTCGATGTTTAATCTGGCCACTGCTCGCGTCAAAACCTCAACTAGCTCCTCACTAGCAGGGGACTGAAGTGACGAGTCTTCAGTGTCGATGCTTTCAACGTCCACCTCCTCAGAGCTGGACAGATGAAGCACCGGCGACTCTCTCGGGGGGGAAGAAACCGCCATGCGTGCTTCCATGCCCCGAGAAGAGCCGCTGGATGGAGCAGGTGAGGGCAGAGATAAGGCAGCGCCCGTCTCTAACCCCTCTGCAACATCCAATTGTGATCCCCACGACTGCAGCCTTCGCTCCGCCTCGGCGGCAGCGGGACCAGAGCCGCGGGGAACACGAGGCGAGGCACCCTCCTCGAAGAGTGCCCGGCGGGAGCGCAGCGTTCTCAATGGCAATCGCTCACAGTGCTCGCAAGCAGCCCCCTCGAGGGCTGCCTGGGCATGCTGCGCTCCCAAGCAGGCTACACAAAGAGAGTGTGTATCCCCGCTCGTGATGTAGCGTGGGCAGGGATGAACACACCTCTTGAAACTGCTTTCACTCGCCATATTTAATCTATCTATTTTCTTTTCTCTTTGTTTGTTAATATAATGAAATATTTAACAAAAGGGTGGAAAAACTCTGATATAGACAGACAAAAACTGTCACGGCTGTAATGAGAGACAGAGAGGATCCAATAGCGAATCAAATACAAGTTTATTGTTCCACAGGACGGCAAGCGTCAACAATAAACCAAGCTCAGATAACAGGTAAAGTGATAAAGAGACAGGCTCCAGGGTACAGGCAGGCGAGCCGCGGCGAAGGTCAGGTGCAGGCGGTCAGGCAGACGATATGGCCAGAGCAGGGACGCAGCGGACAACCAGAGGCCGAATCCGGGACCAGGAACAGAGATAAATCCCCCAGGGGAAACAGAAGCCGAAGCCAGCCACGCCAGAAACGCCTGTAACAATCTGACAATGGGTGCCAGTGAGAGAGCGGTATAAATAGTGAGACTGATGAGTGCAGCAGGTGAAAGTGATGAGTCCCATAATCAGTGGCCACGCCTCCCACACAACCTCACAAGACACAGAGAAGGAGACAATGAATTCATGAACCGTGACAGTACCCCTCCCCCTAGGAGCGCCTCCTGGAGCTCCCAGGAGGACCTACCTGTCGATTGTAATCATCGATAAGGGAGTGATCCAGTATGTCCCTAGCAGGAACCCAACTTCTCTCCTCCGGACCGTAACCTTCCCAGTCCACCAAGTACTGGAATCCGCGTCCCCTCCGTCTAGCGTCCAGAATACGATTGACCGTATAAGTTGGTTCCCCATCTACGAGTCGCGGCGGGGGGGGAACCGGGGTAGGCGGATTAATAGGAGCATGAAAAACAGGTTTTAATTTGGAAACATGAAACACGGGGTGAATTCTCCCGTACGCGGGAGGTAGTTTGAGGCGGACTGTCACCGGGCTAAGAATTTTGGTGACAGTAAACGGGCCAATGAATTTAGGAGCTAACTTATTACTCACGGAGCGGAGAGGAATGTTCTTAGAAGAAAGCCACACTTTTTGACCCACGACGTAGACGGGAGGCTTAGACCGGTGGCGATCGGCTTGGGCCTTGGTGCGTCTACCCACCCGGAGCAGAGTCTCACGGGCTCTACTCCAAGTGTCTCGACACCTCTGGACGAAGGCGTGCGCGGAGGGGACCGCGACTTCGGATTCCAGACTGGGAAAGATAGGTGGCTGGTACCCTAGACTACATTCAAAAGGCGAAAGGCCCGTACCTGACACTGGTAATGAATTATGTGCGTACTCAATCCATGAGATGAGTTGACTCCAGGAGGAAGGATTTCTGGAGGCCAAACATCGTAACCCTCTCTCAAGGTCCTGGTTGGCCCGCTCAGTCTGGCCATTGCTCTGAGGATGAAACCCTGAAGACAAACTAACCGTCGCCCCTAATAATTTACAAAATTCTCGCCAAAATTTGGACACGAACTGGGGTCCCCTGTCGGAAACCACGTCCATCGGAAGGCCATGTAAACGAAAGACGTGATCGACGACAGCTACCGCTGTCTCCTTGGCTGAGGGTAATTTGGGCAAGGGAACAAAATGTACCATCTTCGAGAATCGGTCCACGACAGTTAAAACAACCGTCTTGCCCTGGGAGGGCGGGAGGGCGGTGATAAAATCTAGAGCGATATGGGACCAGGGTCTCGAAGGGACAGACAGCGGTTGAAGGAGCCCATCGGGAGGGCGGTTAGATGTCTTCCCCATGGCACAGACTGAACAGGCCAAAACAAAATCTCGGATGTCACGAGCCATACCGGGCCACCAGAATCGTTGCTTAACCAAAAATTTGGTTCTATTAACTCCTGGATGACAAGCGACATTGGAGCAGTGTCCCCATCGAACAACGTCGGACCGAACTCCCTCCGGAACGAATAATCGGTTCGGTGGTCCACCGTGCGGAGGCGTTACCCCTTCTAAGGCCGTCCTGACCTTCGATTCGACCTCCCATACGAGTGTGGAGACTCTAAGTCTCTCAGGTAAAATGCACTCGGGAGTAGACGGGCGTTCGGAGCGGTCAAAAACGCGCGACAAAGCATCGGGTTTGATGTTTTTGGAACCCGGGCGGTACGAAAGAGAAAAGTCAAAACGTCCGAAAAAAAGGGACCACCGAGCCTGCCTGGAGTTGAGTCTCTTAGCAGATCTGATGTATTCCAGATTCTTATGGTCGGTCCAAACGATAAAAGGAACCCCCGAACCCTCTAGCCAATGACGCCACTCCTCCAATGCCAGTTTGACTGCCAACAGCTCTCTATTACCAATGTCATAATTGCGTTCGGCTGGCGACAAGCGATGAGAAAAAAACGCGCAAGGGTGCATCTTGTCATCCGAGGAAGAGCGCTGGGATAGAACCGCTCCTACCCCCACCTCTGACGCGTCAACCTCCACCACAAACTGGCGTGATGGATCAGGGGTCACTAAAATGGGAGCCGAAACAAAGCGGCTCTTCAGGTTGGTAAATGCAGTCTCGGCTGCAACCGACCACCTGAACGCCGTTCGGGTGGAGGTCAAGGCAGTCAGAGGCGCGGCTAGCTGGCTGAAGTTGCGAATAAAACGCCGATAAAAATTGGCGAACCCCAGAAACCTCTGTAGGGCCTTACGGGAATCTGGACTTGGCCAATCTATCACAGCCCTAACCTTATCGGGATCCATGCGCATTCCCTCGGACGAGATGATGTAACCTAAAAATGGTACAGACTGTGCATGAAACGCGCATTTCTCCGCCTTGACAAAAAGCCCATTCTCTAGCAACCTCTGTAACACTAGTCTGACGTGCTGGACATGTTCCTGGAGAGAAGAAGAAAAAATCAGTATGTCATCCAGGTAAACATAAAGAAACTGATCTACCATGTCTCCCAGCACGTCATTGACCAGTGTCTGGAAGACTGCGGGAGAGTTGGACAGCCCGAAGGGCATGACCAAATATTCAAAGTGCCCCCTGGGGGTGTTAAATGCAGTCTTCCATTCATCCCCCTTCCTGATGCGCACCAAATGATAAGCATTGCGTAAATCCAATTTCGTGAATATGGATGCTCCCTGTAACCTCTCGAAGGCTGAAGACATCAACGGCAAAGGATAGGTATTCTTTACCGTGATGTTATTCAGCCCCCGGTAGTCAATGCAAGGTCGCAGAGAACCATCCTTCTTACCCACGAAAAAGAACCCCGCCCCCGCTGGAGAAGAGGAAGGACGGATGAACTTGGAAGCTAGAGAATCAGAAATGTATTTCTCCATGGCCTCCCTTTCAGGAGTAGAAAGTGAATATAACTTGCCCTTAGGCGGAGACTTGCCTGGAAGTAGATCTATAGCACAGTCATAGGGACGATGAGGAGGAAGAGAAGCAGCCCGGGACTTACTGAACACCTCCTTCAGGTCGAGGTACTCCTTGGGCACGTTAGATAAATCCACCGTCTCCTCCTGCAACACAGAACTAGACATACACGAACGAGCAGACACAAGACAAGAGGCATAACACTGATTACTCCAGGATGTGATAGTATTATGTCCCCAGTCAACCCTGGGATTGTGTTTCTGTAACCAGGGATGACCGAGGACAACAGGTGCGTGTGGAGTGTCAGTGAGGAGGAATGTGATAGTTTCTGTGTGGTTCCCAGAAATGGTGAGTGTAATGTTTTCAGTGATGTGGGTGATGGTGGGTAAAGTCTGGCCATTGAGGGCGTGAACAGAAATGGTACTGGAAAGGGGGGTGACGGGAATCCTGAGTCGATGTGCCAGAGTCTGATCGATGAAATTACCCTCTGCTCCCGAATCCACGAGGGCTTGGCAGATGTGAAAACTGGCTGCCCACTGCAATCTTCCCGGGAGGAGAGTCGCGGACGAGGCTTTCTCTAACGCAGCTCCACCCGACAGTAACCTCCTTTCTACTGCCGGGCTCGATCTTTTACTGGACACTGGTTGAGGAAATGCCCCGCCGCACCACAGTAGAGACAGAGACCCCCCGCTCTGCGACGCTCTCTCTCCTCCCGGGAAAGCCGAGCTCTACCCACCTGCATGGGCTCGGGATCGTTGGTGGGGCTGACCGTGTAGGTGCCACTGGGCTCACGAAACTCAGATGTCCTCCGCATATGAGAGCGGGATTCCAGGCGTGAGTCAACTCGAAGTGCTAACGTCATCAGTCCATCGAGATCCGTAGGTAAATCCAAGGCGTACACCTCTCGCTGTACACGGTCAGCCAGCCCATGCAGGAAACGGTCCCACTGCGCTTCCTTGTTCCAACCGCACTCAGCGGCCAGGGTGCGAAAGTCGATGATGTAATCAGAAACGGGTCTGCTGCCTTGTTGCAGATCGGAAAGCTTGCGGGCCGCCTCGCGTCCCACGGCAGCTCGGTCAAAGACCCGTTTCATCTCCTCCGTGAGTGCGAGGAACGAGGAACAACACGGATGGCGATTCTCCCAAACCGCCGTTCCCCAGCGTGCCGCACGGCCCGTGAGCAGGTTGATTACCAACGCCACCTTGGAAGTCTCTGAAGCGAACGTGGTGGATTGCAGAGAAAAGAACAATGAACATCTTGTTAGAAATGATCTACAAAGATCGGGCTCACCAGCGTAGCGTTCGGGCGTCGGAATCCGGGGCTCGTGCGGGTTGATGTTAGCTGGTGGCTGGGGAAACGGCGGCGGTGGTGGGGGCGCAGTGGGAATCCGTAGCTGTTGAAGTTGGTTGGAGAGCTCGGACACCTGCTCCGCCATCGCCTGTAATGCCTGGGTGGTGGCAGTCGCCTGTTGCTCCTGGCGATCCATCCGCAGACTGTTCGCGTTGAGATACTCTTGTAATTCGTTCATCTTCGCTGGATCCATAATGGTCAGATTGTTCTGTCACGGCTGTAATGAGAGACAGAGAGGATCCAATAGCGAATCAAATACAAGTTTATTGTTCCACAGGACGGCAAGCGTCAACAATAAACCAAGCTCAGATAACAGGTAAAGTGATAAAGAGACAGGCTCCAGGGTACAGGCAGGCGAGCCGCGGCGAAGGTCAGGTGCAGGCGGTCAGGCAGACGATATGGCCAGAGCAGGGACGCAGCGGACAACCAGAGGCCGAATCCGGGACCAGGAACAGAGATAAATCCCCCAGGGGAAACAGAAGCCGAAGCCAGCCACGCCAGAAACGCCTGTAACAATCTGACAATGGGTGCCAGTGAGAGAGCGGTATAAATAGTGAGACTGATGAGTGCAGCAGGTGAAAGTGATGAGTCCCATAATCAGTGGCCACGCCTCCCACACAACCTCACAAGACACAGAGAAGGAGACAATGAATTCATGAACCGTGACAAAAACACTAAATAGACAGACAGGTTCACACAGATCGCTTGCTGAAGGCTCAGAAGCTAGTTCCTGTTTGTTTTCACGGACGCTTTATAGCTTCCGGTCGATGACGTCATCACGCCGACGATCGATCTTTTTTCCGATGGAATGGTTCTACAGGCGCTTCACGACGCATTAACGCAGAGGCGTTCTCACAGCGTTTCGACGCAGCTCGAGTTCCCCGAAAGGGAACAGCATTTAATTGAAATGGAAATGTTTTGTAACTTTATAAATGTATTTATTGTCACTTCTAGTTTACTTACTTCTAGTTCACTTCTAATGCTTCATTGCTCAATAAAAGTATTAATTTCTTTAAAAAAAAAAAAAAATCTTACTGACCCCTAACGCATGAGCAGTTGTGTAATTGTATTTAAAATGTATTTTATTTTATGATTTTCTAGCAATATTTCATGAAACAGTAAAACATCATAATGCTATGCAACATGAACCAACTGATTTTTCCAACAGATATTGTAATTAAAATGTATAAAATGAAAACATAAAAAGCATTGCCCCGATATCAATTATTTTTTACAAACATATTGTCCTTGTGACAACTTCCTTGTATGAAAACTTGCCCATGTTTCCCCAATATTTTGTTATTTATAATGCTTTTTTGAACATTTTGAGATATATATATAAGCCAAAATATATATTTATATATGAAATAAATTTTTGATTCAATCTTTGTGTACAGGTACTGTTTTGAGTCTTTGTGTCCTCTCTGTTGGCTTCCTCCTGTCAGCCCAGCATTCCCCTCCTGTTACATTACACCTGACAGACCCCACGACACCCAACTCCAGCTGCACTACACATCTGTGAGTATGATTTAATGGGCATGCTTATCTTCTAGAGCTTCTCGCCAGAGGCAATATGAATAATTCATAAGTACACTATATAAGATATAGTATAATCAGTTCCTATATAGTGACAGCTGTCTTGTTACTTGGTTTCAAAAGTGACTAAAGAGATAGTTCCCTCGAGGATGCACAAATGTGCAAGACTTCCTTCGGTCAGCCAACTGATAAAAGCTGTTGATCAGTAAACAACTTTACAAATAATTCAGTCAAAAGATACAATACCGACATCATTTATTCATCATGTCATTCCATACCAAAAGACCTTCTTTGTTCTGTAGAATGCAAAAAGGGAATTTTTGATGTGACATGAAGTTAAGTATATGATATATGTATATGACACAAAGTTCATTTTTGGAAATTAAGCAGATATATTTACCATTTTTAAACCATATAAAAGTTGCAGTTCTGTGTAATATAAAAAGTAATTTATACTTTATTTTAAAATATACATACTATTTGCTCCTCAGTATTGTTGTACATTAACAGGATGCAATAATAAATTATATTTTTATTTAAATTATTAAATGGATGCTGCCTTAAAATGACAATAAAAGCCCTCCCTACACAATACATGTTTTTATTATAATTAAACATTTTGTTAGGCACTTTTTTCCACATTTAGAACTTTTTGTTAAAAAAAAATAAATGCCTTTCCTATGGGATTTGTGATGAGAAAAGAGAGAAGAGCAAGCTCTAGAATTGGCGGATTTGAACCCGTGTTGATCGCAACAAAACAGTGACCCATTAGCCATACACTTTACTGATTGCGCCCCGATTGTTTTTTTTTTCTTGTTTGGCACAGATGTTTCATGTTGATGCATTGTTGGGCGGAGCTAGTGCGAATAGCACTTGCCGACAAGGCACGCTATTTGCACTTGGTGTGAATAGACACTCCGAAATAAAAATGTGTTGTCCGATTACAAATAAATTACTCTTAGGCCGTGTGTCCACCAAAGCGTTTTTAGCCAGCAGAAAACGCTAGGCGCTCTGCTGAAAACGCCTCGCTTTGAGCGCTTGAGAGCGTTTTGGCAGGCAGCGTTTTTTTTCTCTTCAGCTGAGACTCTTTGCTTGTTATGATACGGAAAATCCACGGAAGTCTTACTAATTTCACAGGTAGTTTGTTTCTGTATTTATTCTATATAAAACTGCAGATCCAATGTACAGTATTTGCTCTGGCTTTAGTTTCTAAATAATTTTGTTGCGTTATTATTGCTTGTTTTCATCTGATGACGACACGCAGAATGTGGCAGTTGGTCTGTGTTGTGTTTGTCCCGCCCCTCCTCCACTGTGATTGGACAGCTGGGTAAAGAGTGACAGTGATGAGCGTGAAATACTCGCTCAGCGCCTCGTTGCGCTCCAGGCGTTCTAAAAAACATGCCGCTCTCATTGAAAACAATTGAAAACGCCAGCCAGCAGCGTGAAAAAAACGCTTTGGTTGACACACGGCCTTATGCTTAACCTTCAAAGACTGTATTCATTCAAGAAGACTTACAAGCTCTGGAGCTACCAGTATTAATTAATCTGATGAAATCAACTCATCGAATCCATCAGAGTGCAACTGAATGAACATATGACTTCATTAAGTGAACTACAAGTTCCATGCTGATGCATACTTTCTTTAATGAGCCAATATATTCTGTTTATCTGTCTAATAGTAATGAAATTTAAGTAGGCCTAGCCATTTTAATAGTATGACAATGGAAAAATGTACTTCAAATTAAATTTTTCAGTCTAAAAGATGGATGGATTATATACCGTTCAGTCCTAATTTAGAAATCACTGCTGTAGTGATCTGGAGAATTCATACTGGAATAAAATGAATATAAATCAATATCAAGTCTCTATGGGAGATGCATGAAAATGAGTTGCACACGGACAGCTCTGAGATGATAGGAACACTGTACAATTGGAACTGTGGAACTATGGGACCTTATGAATACAATCAGTCTCCACATCATTGTCTCTGCACCATCTGCTGGTACCATTGACCCGAGGTTGATTGCAGTGACAATATCATCTTTGCTGCAGAAATTGAGACTCATCTTCCAATTCTTAAGAGAGGAACACATCACGGTCATCATTAAACTTCAGACCAAAAAGTTGCAGAGCAGGGCGGTTCAAGCTTTACCCATCCACCCATAGCAAACAACCCATACAAGACTTTTATCCAATAAACACTTCCTCAAAAAAGTCTCCTCAAAAGTTAAAGTTTCAAGAGGGAGGTAGTCTTTTACAATCCACTGCATTCATTTGTTTGGCAAGTTTAAGTTTTTTAAATAGCAGTTAAAAAAAAAATACAATATTATACCAAACTACTAAAGGTTGTCATTTCAAAAATTTCATTTCCGGTAGTTTAAAATAAATGTTTCATTTGAATTTATGTCGTTTTCCTGTTCTGTACTATTTTCTCATTTGCCTGTAGTTTGTTAACTAGTTATTTTCCCTGTTGGCAACTATGGTTACAGATTGATTTTATTCCTCAGTTCAGGTGTGTCCAGTTTAGTTTTTCCTTTGTTTGCTTTCTTTATCTGTTGAGATGCACCATTCATATGCTCAAGGCCGGTTTTCGGGAGGGGCTTGATGATGAATTATATCAGTTTCTTCGTTCTGGTAAATGGTTGATTATATTAACTATGTCCTCTGGTTGAATGGCTCTGATTTTGTTATTATTTAAGGGAAATGTATGAGGACAATACATAGCATCATCCACCCCGTTCCGGTTAGTGAAATTCCAGTCTGTCCTAGAGAGTAAAATTCCAGAGCCCATTCCAGAGTGAAATTCCTGAGCCTGTTCCAGTGAGGCAAATTACTAAGTCTGTTTTGGGGGGACATGGGTCATCCTCTCAGGGCCACGGAGGCAGTTTGGATCTCCAGTGCTCCTAGTTCCCTCGTTTCGGCCAAGGAGACCATTCTTATCTCTAGTGCTCCTAGTTCCTTTGTTTTGGTCAAGGAGGCTGTCGTTCCATGTCATCTTGTCAAAACCATGGGGACCACACTTGAAGTATCAGGAGGCCCTGACCTACCAGCTGGCTCCCTGCATTACCAGTTCCTCCAAAGCTCCCTGAGCTATCTGCACCTTTCCTGGTTCCCTGTATTGTTGGTGCCGTCCTGGAGGCTTATTAGTCTGCCTATGTCACCCTGGTCACCTGTTTTTCACCTGCCATGACTCCAGGATGCCCATCCCCACTTCCTGGTTGGACTCTTTTTCTTCTGTTTTTGGCCCAGGGTTGAGCCTTCGAGGAGGGAGGAGTACTGTCATGTTCTGAGTTTGTATTCATTTATGTTTGTATTTCTGTACTAGTCTTCTAGTTCTAGTTTTAGTTTTTCATTTGCTTCTAGTTTAATTAGTTCTGTTCTCCTCCTGTTTTCTGCCTGTCTGTTACTTTGGTTATAGATTGATTTAATCCTCAGTTCAGCTGTGTCTAGTTTAGTTTCTACCTTGTTTCCTCCCTATATATACCCACTGTTCTGTTCATTCTGGGTTTTGCATCGTCAGTGTATTATCAGTGTAAAGGTTTCTTGTAACGATTTCAATAGGAGATTAAAGTATTTTGTTATCTAGTTGTGCGCTACTTCCATCTCAACACTCCGTGACAATAACGTCTTTCGGAAGAGGCGTTAAACCGAGGTCCTGACTCTCTGTGGTCATTAAAAATCCCATGGTACTTCTCGTAAAGAGGGGTGTAACCCCGGTGTCCTGGTCAAATTCCCTCCATTGACCCTTACCAATCATGGCCTCCTAATAATCCCCATCCACTGAATTGACTCTATCACCCTCTCTCTTCTTCACCTATCACTGGTGTGTGTGTGTGTGAGCGCACTGGCGCCGTTGTACTGTGGCTGCCATCGCATCATCTAAGTGGATGCTGCACACTGGAGGTGGTTGAGAAGAGACCCCTGAGACATGAGTGTAAAGCACTTAGGGTGTACAGTAGTACATATGAAAGCACTATAAATGCCTCATTCATACAATAATATTGTCATGTCATTGTATGTGTAAATTGTATTTTTGAATAAATTAAAAGATCTGGATTAAAACAAAAAAGTGTTATTTAATTCACCCATCAATGTATTAAGGATAAAATCAACTTTCGCTCAGAAACACATCACATTCCGGAAGTAAAATGGTTTGCAAATGCCATTTCACGAAGATTTTCGAATTTATGTTGAGTCCAGTGGAGATCTATTGCTATACTTGTGTCTCCGTCAGCATTATTATTGTGAAATTATACTATTTCTAATGGGTTTCTCTTGGTTTAGTCAACAAACTCCTTGGCTTTCAACCTAAGTGAAAATCAATTTTATGTTTGGCTCTGTTGGTGTGTACTTTGCGGTAATAACTGAGTGTGTTAGGGGGTCCAGGTTGCTCGCTGTTTCTTAATGTCACGGTAATAGAGAGTCTGAAGTGTGTAACCTCATAACAATGACTCCCCTGTAGTCTGACAGAGCGTGGCCTCTCTCTCCATCCTAATTTACTTTTACACCATCCTCCAGGTCTCCGTACACACACCAACAAAACAAAGCATGTATATTTTCCAGCTAATGGATGCGTAATGGCTGCACTATCATCACAGCAGCAAACCCAATTTGTGTATAGACTGTCTCTCAAGAGCCCTGTCCTCAAATCTTCTGTAATGGAATACAGTATTTAATGGACACACTGTAATTGCCATGCAATATTGACCAAGATAGCTGGAGGTAAATACTTAATAGGTGTTGATATGTAAACGTGGTGGTCATATGTTAATGAGATCGTGGTTGGGATCTCATAATCATGAATGTTTCTGAGCGAGCCATTTATGCAGCTTAAAATAAATAAATAAAACATAATAATAAAACTGAAGTTGCAACAGACTTTTAATGTATTGTGGTGTATTTAGAGTGCAAAAGTCAAATATATATATATATATATATATATATATATATATATATATATATATATATATATATACACATACACTCACCTAAAGGATTATTAGGAACACCTGTTCAATTTGTCATTAATGCAATTATCTAATTAACCAATCACATGGCAGTTGCTTCAATGCATTTAGGGGTGCGGTCCTGGTCAAGACAATCTCCTGAACTCCAAACTGAATGTCAGAATGGGAAAGAAAGGTGATTTAAGCAATTTTGAGCGTGGCATGCTTGCTGGTGCCAGACGGGCCGGTCTGATTATTTCATAATCTGCTCAGTTACTGGGATTTTCACGCACAACCATTTCTAGGGTTTACAAAGAATAGTGTGAAAAGGGAAAAACATTCTGTATCCAGCAGTCCTGTGGACGAAAATGCCTTGTTGATGCTAGAGGTCAGAGGAGAATGGGCCGACTGAATCAAGCTGATGGAAGAGCAACTTTGACTGAAATAACCACTTGTTACAACGAGGTATGCAGCAAAGCATGTGTGAAGCCACAACATGCACAACCTTGAGGCGGATAGGCTACAACAGCAGAAGACCCCCACCGGGTACAACTCATCTCCACTACAAATAGGAAAAAGAGGCTACAATTTGCAGAAGCTCACCAAAATTGGACAGTTGAAGACTGAAAAAAATGTAGTCTGGTCTGATGAGTCTCGATTTCAGTTGAGACATTCAGATGGCAGAGTCAGAATTTGGCATAAACAGAATGAGAACATCGATCCATCATGCCTTGTTTCCACTGTGCAGGCTGCTGCTGGTGGTGGTGTAATGGTGTGGGGGATGTTTACTTGGCAAACTTTAGGCCCCTTAGTGCTAATTGGGCATTGTATAAATGCCACGGCCTACCTGAGCATTGTTTCTGACCATGTCCATCCCTTTATGACCACCATGCACCCATCCTCTGATAGCTACTTCAAGCAGGATAATGCACCGTGTCACAAAGCTCGAATTATCTCAAATTAGTTTCTTGAACATGACAATGAGATCACTCTACTAAAATGGCCCCCACAGTCACCAGATCTCAACCCAATAGAGCATCTCTGGGATGTGGTGGAACAGGAGCTTTGTGCCCTGGATGTGCATCCCACAAATCTCCATCAACTGCAAGATGCTATCCTATAAATTTGGGCCAACATTTCTAGATTGCTTTCAGCACCTTTTTTGAATCAATGCCACATAGAATTAAGGCAGTTCTGAAGGTGAAAGAGGGTCAAACACAGTATTAGTATGGTGTTCCTAATAATCCTTTAGGTGTGTGTGTGTGTATATATATATATATATTAGGGCTGTAATTTTTTTCCCCGCAATTAATCGCACCTGTGTGGTTGCATGCTTATTGTGAAACTAATGCTGTCGCCATTTATCTTATTAAACACATTCATTTTGTCATAATTTGCTATATATATATATACTCCTAAATCAACCGATTTGACTGCAAAAACCTCCAATTACTAAACACAACAACGTATGTTGTGCACACATGTTCAGTATATCGGATCTGCTGCTCATGCCAATTATCATCATCAGTTCTCTCTTAACAGTAGGTTAAAGGACAACACTACGGTGGACGAGACATCTCAACACGCTGCACATGAAGAAAGCACCAGCAAATAAAGAAAACATCTTCATCAGTTTGACGACGCGCGCTTGCAAAAGTTCACAACACATGCAAATTCAAAAACGTGCTGCAAATCCTCACAACCCATGCAAATTCTAAAACGCGCTGCAAAAGTTCACAACACATAAAAATACAAAAACGCGCTGCAAATCCTCACAACACATGCAAATACAAAAACTGACCTGAAAGGTGAGTTTTTTGTTTGTTTACTTATATCATGATCGTATAATTGCTTAGTCATTTGGATATTGTTGGCCTAAATATATTGTTACACTGTATAAAAAAGACCAGGCAATCATACGTTCAGGATGTTTAAATAAACAAAACAAAAGAACTCACCTTTCAGGTCAGTGTTCGTCAATCAAAGGAGTCCCCTTAAAACATTTCTGTTGTGGTCTGTTATATGCAGCGCATTTTTGTATTTGCATGTGTTGTGAGGATTTGCAGCGCGTTTTTGTATTTGCATGTGTTGTGAGGATTTGCTGCACGTTTTTGTGTACAAACAGTTTAATAAGAAGATACTTTATAAAGCCAGTACATTATGCGTATACGGACAGCAGCCATATTGGAAAATGAGACGAGTCGAGCGATAAACGCTGTAAAATTAAATACTTGAAATACTTTAAACATGCGTAATGTTGACAACCTTAATATATGTGTGTGTGTGCGCGTGTGTGTGTGTGTGTGTGTGGGGGGGGGGGGGGGGGCTGGTAATCCCTATGTTATGGGGACAAAATGCCCCCACAAAGATGGCAATATCCGAAATCCTTGTCCTTGTGGGGACATTTTTAGGTCCCCATGAGGAAAACATCTTATAAATCACACAGAAGGAGTTTTTTTGAGAAAGTAAACATGCAGAATGTTTCCTGTGATGGGTAGGTTTAGGGGCAGGGGCAGTGTAAGGGGATAGGATGTACAGTTAGTACAGTATGAAATCTATTACGCCTATGGAAAGTCCCCATAAAACATGGAAACACGACGTGTGTGTGTGTGTGTGTGTGTGTGTGTGTGTGTGTGTGTGTGTGTGTGTGTGTGTGTGATGGTCAGGTTCTGTTTTGGTTTCAATTTTTCATTTTAGTTCTCATCCTTGTTTGTTACTATGGTTTTTAATGGAGTTATAAACCTGGCCACACATTTTTAAAAATACTTCTCTCGTTTGAAGTAAATCGTGAGCACGATATCATTTGTTCCTTTAATTTTGTCAATTGTGGCCACATTGTTCTAACTATATTGTGCGCACAACTAAATAAAACTGAGGAAACAAATTATTAAAACATGCTGACATATTAGTAAGTCATGGAAACAATTAGTTTATTCGTGGACACGATATGTAGCTTTGCCATCACAGGAATAAAGGATATTTTAGGATAAAATAAAATGGAAAACTTATTTTATATTGTATTACACAATTTTTATGATCAATAGGCAATTTTTTTTTATGTGTACTGATGAATAAGAAATTCTGGGAATGTGTATTAAGGAGTTCATAAGGTCACAATATTTATACAGCACTTTGACAGGCTTAGATTGGATTTTTGGCTGGGTTTTAGTTTTTAAATACTTTGTCTTGCTTTCACATTATGTTTCTAGGTCATGCGAGCCGTGTATGTTGGACCCTAGCTGTGGTTACTGTTATCAGGAAAACAGAACTGCTGTGTTTGCCTCCTCCTGCGTGCCCGTCAATCCGACCTCCACCGAGAGAGCAGCATGGGGCAAGTGAGTCACTAGTGAAGCCAGGATTGCGTGTGTGCTTGAGCTGTTCTGTGTATATTTGGACATATTACTGAATTCGATTTTTAACATTACTTTTGAATTTGACATTATTAAGTTACCTGATAAAATTTGCCAGATGTCAAATTGAATTGATTGTCAAAAAAAGGGATGTTTCCCTAATTGGGGCTTTTTAGATTTTATACAACATTTCATCTTTTTAACATGTTTAAGATTGTTCATTGTCACATTGCTGCATGAAGTTACATGTGGTTGAACCTGCATGCTGTTTAGTAATTTATACATTTTCATTTATTTAACTATTAATTCATATACCCTATAAAATGAATTGTGTGTGTTTTAACTCTAACAGGTGCTCTAACTCCACACATATGACAGATAGTGGTATATGGGCTTATAACTTTTGCCCAACCTCTTATTCATGGGTTGTGCTCCTGGGACTTGTGCTCTATCTCGCATTTTTTGCCCCAGGTAAGATGATCAAAACTGTTTTTTAATTACCTCAGCGTACGTGTATTTTTACCTCAGCGTACGTGTATAGTTTGAAATATAGCAGACCATTGGGATATCTTTAGGATATTAATTTTAACGATTTGGAACACACTAATTCTAATCCTGGATATTATTTAGGGCATATAGTATGCAAACTGGGATGCATGGCATGTTTCATGATCTTCTTTCTATTCAGCAGGGCCTCAACAACACTATTGATTTAACAGGGCAATTCTCAAACAAATGATCTTTATGAGGCTTTTCACACTGCACTTAACCCCCGGGTTATCGTCGTTCTAAACACTGCTTTTAACCCCGAGTAAAGGAGCGTTTCACACTTGCAATTTAGATAAGTTAAAGACTTATTCGGACTGGATTAGTTTAACATGGGGGCATGGGGGTAAAGTAATTATTACCAGAGGTTCTTGGTGATTTTAGTCCTGTCCGAATGTGCCATCTCGATAATCATTATGGACAATGTCAGTGAAGATTACAGAGACTTTTACCTTCTGTAAAAAGGTCTGGAAAAATTACCTTGGGTAATACTAATCCCGTTCGAATAGACCTGCTCTAAAACTGTATGGTAAAATTCCGTCATTTCCTGTTTAATTTTTATTTATTTTTTATTTTTTTAAGTGCGTTTTGCGAGCATTGAGGCGCTTGAAGCATTCGGTTGTGTTGTAGGTGGTAGTACAACTCTAGTGCAAACGTCCAGTATTTTCCGCATATCATTTAAAGTAAAAAGAAGATCAAAAGCACTTATTAGAGGCACAGCATTTATTTTAGCTCTAGGAAAGTGTCTATTACCAACACGTAAACACAATAAAACATATAGGAGACGGAGTACAGACTGGCTCTCATGTTGTGTGTATGCTCATGATAACATCAACATCATACGCACATGACGACAAGGAGGTTACTGTGGTGCTTAAAACGAGTTACTACTCCCACTTCTGCTAGTTTTACTGAGAGGTCTTATCCCATGCGAATTGCCCATTAATATTACAGACGTCCTGAGGTAAAATGACTTTACACCCACGGGAATCTAATCCTGTCTGAATAGGGCTTAAATTAGCACCGCTTTTTACCCGGGGTTATGTAACCTTGTTCTGGAGCAGGGTCAGTACCACTTTTGCAGTGTTAACTGCATATTGCGGTGCTAACCTTGTACAGTGTTAAATGGAGCAGTGTTAGAATGTTACCGCTGGATGCTTAGCAACAGACTACCAATCACATACTCATACTCACAGTCACATGAACACTGCACATTGTTCATAAACAGTAAATTCAGCATTTGAGAGTTAAAAGGTTAAATGCTGACATAAAACATGACACTTCGAGGGAGTAAGAGACTTCTTTTTTAGCTTTATAGTCCTTCACCTTTATAGTGGCCTAACACAGCAAGTCTAGTCTGGCGTGCGTGCGTTTTCCAAACGACAACATAACTCACTTCTTAACTACCATAGTACATTGCATTGTTGAAGAAATCAACTAGCTAGTCGCGACTGTTTCCCGAAACCACAAATCTGCCGTTCAACCACGTTGGTTAATGATGTCACAACAGTACAATAAAAGAGATGGTAAAAATGATTCACATCCAAGTCTTCTGCAGAGATAACATCACTTTATATGATGAACAGACTTGCAGTAAAAGACATTGAAAAGTAACCCATATGAATTGAGATTTTTTTTATAGTTTTTCCCAAATTAATTTTAATCGTTTTTCATGCCGTAACCATGGGGGTGGGAACATGTAGCATGCGCACTAGAGCATCTCATTCTAGCGCTTAATGCTGAGGAGGACTCTAGACTTCAAGCCTCCGAAGGACTGGACTAGTAAAGACACTGCCTCACTAGGAAGCAGCCTTCCGTTTGCGAAGCATCCCCATGAGGTTCATTCTTGCGTCTCACACCAGCATGCTTGAGCTTCCACAAGAACCATTGAGGTTTGCTCTTGTGCGTCAAGCAAGTACGGTTGAGTTTCCAAATGAACAGGCAAAAGACTGTGCATTTGTTTATTTTATTTTTTTACTGAACTGAGGCTTGTAACAAGTAAGGGACAATGTTTCCTTAAGCAATACGTGCTAAATTACTGTATGATAAATGCCAGAAGGTATCTGCAATCATTGTGCCATTCATCAACACACATATAACCACAGGTTGCTTTAGGGGAATTAAACCTGTAATATGTTCATTGTGACATTGCATTAAGGTCATTTAAAATAGTTTTAATTCTCTACAGGAATGGGACCGATGCCATGGACAGTTAATTCTGAAATCTACCCTCTTTGGGCCAGAAGCACGGGAAATGCTTGTTCGGCTGGGGTGAACTGGACCTTCAATGTGCTGGTGTCTTTAACGTTCCTCCATATGGCCCAGTACCTGACTTACTACGGTAATGCTCTAATTAGTTCAGTTACAGCAGTCATGAACATGACCTTTTTGTCAGTATTTGATCTCCCAACATCAAGAGTATACTACGCATAAAGGCATTGTAGAACTAATTATGTTCATGAGTCACTATTACTTTTCCTCTGCAAGTCCCTGTGCAAATTGACGTTTTAAGCACACTTTCCTGGACTTATTGTGCCATTTAATCAGTACATGTTATTTAAAGTAAAAAGAAAGGCTCTCTTGGTAACAGTTAATCAATATGTAATAAAATGCTTTGCATCTGAAACAACTTTTCTTTTTTTGCTGACATCATCTAGGCAGTGCAGGTCATTGGTGATTTTGATGATCAAAAATACATAAAGGAAACATCACTTAATTCGAATACTAAAAATATTATATATATATATATATAAATATATATATATATATATATATATATATATATATATATATATATATATATATATATATATATATATATTTTATATATAATATAAATATATATTATTATTATTATTATTATTATTATTATTATTATTATTATTTTTAAGGGTAATTCTTTTATGTTGAGGCCAGTAAAAATGTAGGCTGGGCAAGTAAAGAAATGGAACTACAATTCTGACTAGGCCAGTATAAATAAATGTATTATTGACTTTACAGTTTTTGTATTTTTAGCCATTATTAAAATGATTATTTATTAACTAATATCTCTCTTGTTTTCCAGGTGTATTCTTCCTTTATTCCAGTTTGGCTCTAACTGGTTTCTTTTTCATTTATGGCTGCCTCCCTGAGACTAAGGGACGGCGACTAGAAGAGATTGAGTCGTTGTTTGATAACCGGCTCTGCTCGTGTGGTATCTCGGATTCTGATGAGGATCGGCAGGTGGAATACATCCGGGTAAAAGGCTCAAACTACCACCTATCGGACAACGATGCATCAGATGTCGAATAACATGTGTGAAACCTCTGGTTTGGTATCGATTGAGCTTTGCTCAACCCTGACGTCAGGTTCGCCCACTGTATTGGTCAGGTTGAGACTCTCTCATCCAGACGTTCAACGCGATGGCAAGCAAGAACAGGGTTGTAGAGCACACACAAACAAACACGCAGTGCCATGTCAGCTTTTATAATATTGTCAATATGTTTCTGGCTCGTTCCTCCACTGTCAGATGAATATCCTCAGCTTATTTATGTAAAATGAGATGTTAGCTGTAAATTCAGTAATATATTTGCAGAAGGACTTTTTTTTTCTTAATGTTATGTCTAAGTGTAAACACAATGAAGAAATTATTGCGGTAATTTCTGTTGTACCACTATATTAGTTTACCTACGACTATGACAACTTCCAGTTCTGATAAGTATTTCAGAAGAATAGAGAAGCCTTCAAAAAAAAAAAAAAAATGTAATTAAAGGGAGTAGTTCACTTTAAAATGAAAATTATCCCATGATTTACTCACCCTTTCTTCTTTCTGATGAACACAATTTGAGTTATATTAATAAATAACCCCGCCCCCAAACCGTAAACAAATCACACAATTTCGTACTAGAAGTTGTACAAATTGGTACGAATTAGCTACCTTGTAAAATATGTATGAATTGGTTGTGAGATAGCATTGGGCATTCTGTATTCAAGTTAGGCAAAAGGTGTAACCCCACTCGCAGTTTAAAATGCTTAGGCTTCCCATCTGGCGTCATATGTCACGCCAGTCATGTTTTTTTCATAATATAAATACGGAAGGCGGTCTGGCGGAAGATAGATATTTTACTTTTTGAAGTTTTAAATATGGATATTTTTCTTACAAAACTCAATCGAATTGCTTCAGAAGGCTTTTATTAACCTCCAGGAGCCATGTGGAGTACATTTATGATGGATGGATGCATTTTTTTTTTTTAGGTTCAAACTCAATGGACCCCGTCACTGGCATATAAAGCTTGGAAGCATCAGGTTATGTATTATTATAATTCAGATTGTGTTCATCATAAAGCAGAAAGTCATATACACCTAGGATAGCTTGAAGTTGGGTAAATATTGGGGTAATATTAATTTTAAAGTGAACTACTCCTTTAATGGAAGTGTTGGAATTATGTAAAGATAAAAAAATATTCAACAAATTATTTTTTATATATTTAAGATTGCTCAAAGTAGTCACGCATTGCCTATGGGCATTTAAGTTTGTCAAAATGTTTGACTATTAGTCTATAAATTAATCTAAATCAATTGCCTAAAATAATGCGACTCCCTGAATATAAACAAAATATAAATTGAAGTGAATAAACATAATTTGTCAATGGCATAGCGATAATATAACATATGCGATCTGTCTTTCACCATCTGGACTTTGAAGTCCCATAGATTATTTGGTAATTTGAGCCTTCATGTTTGTACGATTAGAGATTATTGACATTAAAAACAAGTTGTATGTAGCTTTCTGCAGTTTCCTGTGATAGTGTAGTGTGGCCTTATAAAATACTTTATAATTTAGTTTTGTTTTTTGGACTCAATTTTCAATTTAATTATTTATTTGCATTCAAATGTGATTTACTGAATTGTATTATTTGTTATTAAATATATTTATATTTTTATTATAATTTTAATTTGTCTTCCTTATAGCCTAGTGTACAAAAATCATTGCAGTTGGTCTTGTCCATGGAACAGTGAAGTTGTTTCGACAAGTACTGCAATATCCAATGTTCTGTTGTGCTACTTTGTAAGTATACAAAAAGACAAATACACATCAATGTGTGCCAAACCGACCTGAAAAATCTCTATGTTGTGGTTAAAGCTTTATCAAAACCAAGTTGATGGCTCTCGTAAAAGCAACCAATAACTTCAGCCCAAGGTTTCACTG
The DNA here is from genome assembly GCF_024679245.1 of Pseudorasbora parva. Taxonomy (NCBI): domain Eukaryota; kingdom Metazoa; phylum Chordata; class Actinopteri; order Cypriniformes; family Gobionidae; genus Pseudorasbora; species Pseudorasbora parva. Next base: position 20,066,947 of record NC_090191.1, on the reverse strand, counting down.
TGCTTGGCGATACATAATTGTAAACATCAGGCCTCTGTAATGTATGTTTTGTTCAAATACTGTACATGATCATGTGTAATTTGACATTTTCCATTGGATAAAACTTCATTTGGTTGAAAGAAGCACAAATTAAATTGGCACAATGTTTGGCATTATATCAATTTAGATTTTACAGGAAAAGTTCACCCATAAATGCACCCTCAATCATCATTTACTCACCCTCACAATGCTCCAAAACGTTTTTATTCTGTTGAAAATAAAAGGACACATTCCGAAGAATGTTCAAGCTGCTCTTTTCCATTTAATGAAAGCATATAGTGACCAAGATAGGCCGATCTTTTGGGTGAACTATTCTAAATCAATCAACATAAAACATATTGCTTCAATTAGAGACATTAGACAAATTTCACTCTACATGTATGATGTAATTTAGAGGTTTATTGAGCAGTTTATTGTGTAACAGATGTATTTGAAATTTAGATTGTACTTTGGAGGTTCTCCAACATGGAGAGCCTTTTGTGTTATTACCAATGAACACGTCTGTTTTAAGTGTATAGATGTATTTTTTTGTTTTTGTATGTGAAACAAAACGCAGCATTTCTACCATTGATGGAAACTAGTCAGGACAAATGTTGTGTTGTACAGTATTTGATTACTGTTGCTGTACTGTTGCTAGATTTATATTCAATAAAACTAAATATATGAACTTTGAAAACTTGACTATGTACTTGGAGATTAATAATAATAAAGACATATAACATACAATATTGTTTTTAAGATTTGGGTTTTCAATCCATGCATCAAATGTGAATTTTAGGTAACAATCAATCTATCAAAATGTAATTTTGCTTACTGTTTAATATTTTCTGTGCTTCAACGTCAGCAAAATGTTAGCAACTTCTTGTATTTTCTCTGTCTCCTCAGAGTTCACACCTTTCTCTGCCGTGAATTTCTTCACCTCTTTCACAGATTCTCCTGCATGGCTGACATCGTTGACAGGGTTTTTCATCACACTTTCCAAACAAAGGCTGTCACACCTCTCTACTTTCACTCTGGCTTCCCACATCTGCTCTTTTTTCTGTTCTGAAGTAAACAAAAGACATAAAAAATTAAATTCATTGTTGAAATGCATCAAATAAAATAAGTGAATCAATCAAAAGAACATTTTATATTTAACATTATAAATGTCTTTAATTTTTGATCATTTTAATGCATCTTTGCTGAAAAGGAATTATCTCTTTCAAAAAAGAAAAGAAATATATAACTAAGTATACATAATGAATTACCGTATATGTAATGAACTACTGTAATTTAATGACTTTTCCCTCAAAAAAAATAAATGGATTACTCTTAATTTTTCTGTAATTTAATTACAGTTACTTCTAATGTAATTGCATTAAATACAGACTAAGACAATTCTATATAAAACGTCTCAGGTTATAAATATAACCCATGTCCCCTGAGAGGGAACGAGACACTTTGCATGGTAGATGACACTTCGGGGAGTAACGTGATGCTACTGAAGCTTGAATGAAAAAAGGCCAATCCAGATTGGTGTTGCGTCATAACGTAGCGAGTGACGGCATACCCTGAAGGTACAAAGGGGCGCCGGCACAAAGCATAGTTAGCTTGCTGCGATGAAGCAAGCGCTCTGATTATAGGTGTGGCGACAAAAAACAGTGTCTCGTTCCTTCTCAGGGAACTTGGGTTATATTTATAACCCAAGACGTTCCCTTTATCGAGGGAACTCGCACTGCGTCATTGTGGATGACACTTCGGGGAACGAGTACCCACTATGCCACACCAATTGTAACCCCCTGGTGTGAAGCCAAACTGGGCTCACTCAGGAAGCGAGCACTCTAGCGCCTGGTGTCACCAGGAGGTGCAGAATATAACGTCTGATGAAGGTGTGCGGAGTGGCCCATCAGGCCGCTTTGCAGACTTCCAGCAAAGAGGCTCCCAAAAGGAGGGCTACCAAGGAGGCCATGCCACTTGTAGAATGAGCCCTCTGGGCTATAGGTGAAGGCAAATTGCGCACCTGATAAGCCGTGGCTATTGCCTGGACAATCCAGTTCCCTTTCGTTCAGTCACTCCGACGTAACGTCAGTGACTGACGAATGGGGGTTTCGCCTAGAAGCCAATCATCTTCGAGATCTTAGAAAGCGCCCAATGGCAGTGCCAATGCCATGGGCATGCGAAATTTGCATGCGTAACTCCGCCTACCCACCTAGGTATATAAGGAAGTAGCTGGCATGAATCGCATTATGTTTCTGCATCGGAGCCAAGAGCATCTCTTCACTCCGGCAAGCCTGAATTCTGAAGTCCTCTCTTCAGTCTTCTAGACGAGCGGTTCTCCAGGGTGTTGGTGTAACGGCGCGTTCCAGCGATCTCACATTGCCTGCCTGCTGATCTGTGCAGTGATCTGCAACAGCTGTGTGTGTTTTCCCTGGGCGCTTCGGCACTCTGCAGAGCTTCCTCTCACAAAAAGAGCTTGCGTGTGGCACGTCTTTTTCAAGACGGGTTGCCCGCGCACTTCCGGGTGCGGTCGATATCTGGTGCTGTCTTTGGGACGCATTCACTGCTCGACGTGTTTGGGCCCAGCACGTTCGGACAGTGTTTGTGGATGTGCTGTGTTCCCTCTGTGGGAACATGACCATCGCGATGTTGTGGTCGAGACTCAATGATCTCTGTAAAGAGAGAGAGTCCCCTCTGCCACACCCCAATCTACCATCTCCGAGAGAGGTGGTACTTTGGCTGGTGGCCAGGGTGACCTGAGGGCGGTGCTGTGGTATTAAGAACCCCGACGATCATTCCTCGGGCCACTCCCGCCCTCTTGCACATCGCTTCCAGTGAGTGTTGGACTGAAGCAGTGGGACCGTCTGCTGACGCCCCTTTCGTTTCGTTCATACTCCAGATAGCGGCGAGAGGTCGATTGCCGCATCTCAAGGTGGGCTAGAGTCCTTTGGGGATGACGATTCGGCTATGCTCCGCCTCCGGGTGTGGTAGCACTGTAGAATCTGACCTAGAGTTGACAGCCATGTTATCTCGGGCAGCCGCGAGCCTCGGGCTGGTGTGAATCTCCACCCTGTCACGAGTGCTCGCTGTTGGGCGATTGGTTTTTGGGGGTGGCACCCAACAGCTGCGGGCCCCGCCCCCAATGCCATTTCGCTCCCGAGATGCATGAGGAGTGCACGCGGTCCGGGAGATCTCCGGGTCTTCCCGCGACCGTTTGGTGGCCTCCTCCGCCTTCTCTGCCCTCGAGGGGTCGCGGCCTAAGGGTACACTGGGGTCCCTCCCTGCTCTGTTGCGCACTACGGTGTCCACTGAGTGCTTTGACTTGACGTGGTGAGGCTATCCTAAGCGCCCTCCCAAGCCTGCTGGCTCGTCTACTTCGGTGGCGTAGTCCAGCAGTGCTATGGTCTCCTCTGTCAGGGCACAGCTGTTACCGCCGCCCCGACACCGGGCCGCTACGCCACCCGAGTCCGGGCCGGTAACGCTGCCTCGCTGCCCCACCGAGGGTACGCCGGTGCTCTGCGTGACCCCGTTGGTACACTCCCTGGGAGCGTGGCTACAGCTGCCGGGACTGTACCGCTGGGTCGCACGGACCATCCGGCTCGGCTACGCGATTCAGTTCGCGCGAGCTCCTCCCCGCTTCCGGGGTGTCCGGTACACCATGGTGGGGTCCAATGCCCCAGTCATGCGTGCGGAGATCGCGACCCTACTGGCGAAGGGTGCGGTCGAGCTCGTCCCTCCAGCCGAGATGAAGTCCGGGTTCTACAGCCCTTACTTCATTGTACCGAAGAAATCCGGTGGGTTACGACCGATCCTGGACCTTCGCGTCCTGAACCGATCCCTGTACAGGCTTCCGTTCAGGATGTTGACTGCGAAACGCCTTGTCGAATGCGTTCGTCCATGCGATTGGTCCTCGCCGCCAGGGCGACTTCCTGCGACCCCCTCCCGCGTGGCCACAGCAGCAGCCTTCACCCTGGCCACGCTGCAGGACGCCGTCCCAGTCCGCGCCAGCCCCGCAGCCTGCTTAAAATAAGGCCAGCGGCGCTCCGGACGCCGACAGCGCTGGGATGGGCAGTTCTTTCATGGGACGGTGGCAGGTCCGCCCCTTCCCCCGGTGGAGGGCCGGGGGAGAAGCCTTTGTCCAGCTGCTGGCCCACGGGTCAGCAGCAACCTTTGCAAGAAAGAACTGATTAACCCATCCCTGAGCACCCAGAGACCGGTGACGGCAGTGTGCGCCGCCCCCGGGCCACGCCGCTCTCGTCCCTCTCTGTCGCCAGCCCCCTCTCAGAGCAGACCCCAGTGGAACGCGAGTCCTTCCCTGGTCTCCTCTGTCAGGGCGCAGCTGTTACCGCCGCCCCGACACCGGGCCGCTACGCCACCCGAGTCCGGGCTGGTAACGCTGCCTCGCTGCCCCACCGAGGGTACGCCGGTGCTCCGCGTGACCCCGTTGGTACACTCCCTGGGAGCGTGGCTACAGCTGCCGGGACTGTCCCACTGGGTCACACGGACCATCCGGCTCGGCTACGCGATTCAGTTCGCGCGAGCTCCTCCCCGCTTCCGGGGTGTCCGGTACACCATGGTGGGGTCCAATGCCCCAGTCATGCGTGCGGAGATCGCGACCCTACTGGCGAAGGGTGCGGTCGAGCTCGTCCCTCCAGCCGAGATGAAGTCCGGCTTCTACAGCCCTTACTTCATTGTACCGAAGAAATCCGGTGGGTTACGACCGATCCTGGACCTTCGCGTCCTGAACCGATCCCTGTACAGGCTTCCGTTCAGGATGTTGACTGCGAAACGCCTTGTCGAATGCGTTCGTCCATGCGATTGGTTTGCAGCGATCGACCTGAAGGACGCATACTTCCATGTGTCCATCCTTCCGCGACACAGACCGTTCCTACTGTTTGCGTTCGAAGGGCGGGCATATCAGTATGCCGTACTACCATTCGGGCTAGCTCTGTCCCCTCGCGTCTTCACAAAGATTGTCGAGGCAGCCCTTGCGCCACTCAGGCAACAAGGGGTTCGCATCCTGAACTATCTCGACGACTGGCTCATACTGGGCCACTCTCGGGACCGGGTGTGCGAACACAGAGACCTGGTTCTCCACCACTTAGCTCGTCTGGGCCTTCGGGTCAACTGGGAGAAGAGCAAACTCTGCCCAGTGCAGAGGATCTCTTTTCTCGGTATGGAGATCCACTCGGTCGCCATGTGCGCGCAGCTTACCGCTTGCACGCGCAGTCATTGCTGACTTGCCTCAGGCAGATAGAGAGAAAGAGTGCGGTTCCACTAAAACTATTTCAGAGGCTCCTGGGGCATATGGCATCTGCAGCCGCGGTGACGCCGCTCAGATTGCTTCATATGAGACCGCTTCAGCACTGGCTTCGCGATCGAGTCCCGAGATGGGCATGGCAGTCTGGCACGCTCCGGGTCCCAGTGACTCCGGCCTGCAGACAGACACTCACCCAGTGGTCGAACCTCAGCTTTCTATGGGCAGGTGTACCCTTAGAACGAGTTTCCCGGCATGTTGTTGTGTCAACAGATGCGTCGACCACGGGTTGGGGTGCCATGTGCAATGGACATGCAGCCGCCGGCTCTTGGTCAGAGAGCCAGAGCCGCCTGCATATCAATTGCCTCGAGTTGCTGGCAGTTCGGTTCGCCTTGCACCGCTTCCTAGCGTTGTTGAAGGGCCAACACGTTCTGGTCAGATCAGACAACACGGCCGTAGTAGCGTACATCAACCACCAGGGCGGTCTACGCTCCCGCCGCATGTCTCAACTCGCCCGCCATCTCGTCTTATGGAGTCAGAAGCGCCTGAGGTCCCTTCGTGCTGTCCATATCCCGGGGATCCTGAACCGTGCAGCCGACGAGCTCTCACGGGTTCAGCCTATCCCTGGGGAGTGGAGACTCCATCCCCAGTCGGTCCAGCTGATCTGGGATCAGTTCGGGGACGCACAGGTAGATCTGTTTGCCTCCCACGACTCGTCCCATTGCAGCCTGTACTTTTCCCTGACCGAGGGCACGCTCGGCACGGACGCACTGGCGCACAGCTGGCCGCAGGGCCTACGCAAGTATGCGTTTCCCCCAGTGAGCCTTCTTGCACGTGTTCTGTGCAAGGTCAGGGAGGACAAGGAGCAGGTCATCTTGGTCGCCCCGTACTGGCACGGCCGGACCTGGTTCCCAGAACTAGTTCTCCTTGCGACAGCCCCTCCCTGGCCGATTCCTCTGAGACAGGATCTACTCTCTCAGAGACGGGGCACCCTGTGGCACCCGCGTCCCGGTCTTGGAACCTCCACGTGTGGCTCCTGGACGGGACGTGGCAGGTTTGAGTACCCTACCACCACCGGTGGTGGCTACCATCACTTCCGCTCGGGCCGAGTCCACGAGACGGGCCTATGCGTTGAAGTGGAACCTCTTCGTCAATTGGTGCTCTTCTCGCCAAGAAGACCCCTGGAAGTGCCCGATCGGGTCTGTGCTCTCTTTCCTCCAGGAAGGGTTGGACCGAAGGCTGTCTCCATCCACCCTGAAGGTTTATGTGGCCGCTATTGCCGCCTACCATGACCTCTTGGACGGGAAAACGGTAAGTAAGCACGACCTGGTCATCAGGTTCCTGAGGGGTGCGAGGAGACTACATCCTCCTCGTGCTCCTCTCGTACCCTCTTGGGACCTCTCAGTAGTTCTAAGTGCTCTGCAGAGGGCCCCATTTGAGCCTTTGCGGTCAGTAGATGTTAAGTTCTTGTCTATGAAGACAGCGCCCCTGACCGCATTGGCCTCCATCAAGAGGGTAGGGGACCTGCAGGCATTTTCGGTTGACGAAGCGTGCCTGGAATTCGGGCCGGCTGACTCTCACGTGATCCTGAGACCCCGGCCTGGATATGTGCCCAAGGTTCCCACCACTCCGTTTAGAGACCAGGTGGTGAACCTGCAAGCGCTGCCTTTGGAGAAGGCAGACCCAGCCTTGGCATTGCTCTGTCCAGTACGCGCCCTTCGCGCTTACGTAGACAGGACGCAGTGTTTCAGGACCTCAGACCAGCTCTTTGTCTGTGATGGTGGGAAGCTGAAAGGGAAGGCTCTCTCAAAGCAAAGGCTGTCTCACTGGATAGTGGACACCATTGTTTTGGCTTACCAGCAGCAGGGACGCCCATGTCCCCTTGGGGTCAGGGCCCATTCCACCTGGAGTGTGGCCTCCTCTTGGGCTTTAGCACATGGCGCTCCGCTGACAGACATCTACAGAGCTGCAGGCTGGGCGACACCAAACACATTCGCCAGGTTTTATAACCTCCGAGTGGAGCCTGTATCCGACTATGTACTCGCCTCTACAAGTGGCCGGTAATGGATTGGCTCAGGTGTCTTCGCTTGCTCGCCATTCCACTCCACGGACTGGATACGTGCGATATTCTTCTCAGGTGAGTTCCCCGAGAGCCCTGAGCTCCTCCAGCACTGACGACGCCGACGCCAGTAAGTCTGCCCTTAGCCCAGACACTCGTGTCCGGGCAGGTGCCCCATGTGCATGGTTCCCCTCCGGCGACCCCCACATGTGTATTTCCACCGTAAGCCTCCCTGAGCTGGTGTATTCCCTTGGCAACCTTTGCCACCCCCTGGGGTTAAAAATCCACCTGCGGCTGGTACCCCAGTGATCTTCCGTATGCAGCCCCCCGGGGTCATACGTGTATTCCTAAGTCCTCCCTACGGGCAGGCATCTTGGCGCATATCTCCTCCTGGAATAGGCCTCCCAGTGTACCTTGGTATTCCTGCGTTAAGTAGAGGCCTTTGACCGTCCTAACTGGCATCAGGGTTCTCACGCTTGCGCAGGGCACTGGAAGACAGCCGAGTGGCGTTATTGCATTGGGACCCCCATTCGTCAGTCACTGACGTTACGTCGGAGTGACTGAACGAAAGGGAACGTCTCGGTGACGTATGTAACCCTCGTTCCCTGAGGAGGGAACGGAGACGTAACGTCCCGCTGCCACTTCCGCTGTACCGCTGGAACGGCCGAGAGCTCAGTCTTGGCTCCTCAGCAGGTAACATAATGCAAGGCAAGGCAAGGCAAGGCAAGTTTATTTGTATAGCACATTTCATACCCAATGGCAATTCAAAGTGCTTTACATAGAAATTAATTAAAATAGTGGTAACAAATGCATGAGAAAAAAAAGAATACCATATGGACGAATAAAGAATTAAAAACAAGCATAGTTAAAACAGTCGTAAAGATATAGTAATTAAAATAATAATAATAATAATAATAAAAAAATAAAATAATAATAATAATAATAATAATAATAATAATAAAATGGTCAGATCCACAATAATGATCTGATATAAAAATAAACATTCTTCAGTTTACAGCCTACATACATGTACCATCTTAATTAGAACACCTCTCATTCATTTCTTTCTCAAACACGTTCATAACATCCATTTTAATCACTATTCCCTGATTTTTACTCAGGAACCAGGAACCTTACTCACTCATCATACCCTCCACAGATTTACACATACTCAAACCTTATTGTCAAACAGTGCTCATTCAGTAAACGCACAGCTGAACAGATGTGTTTTGAGTCTGGATTTGAATGTGGCTACTGTTGGAGCACATCTGATCTGTTCAGGAAGCTGGTTCCAACTACGGCTGGCATAATAGCTAAAAGCAGACTCTCCTTGCTTTGAGTGAACTCTTGGTATTTCTAACTGACTTGATCCTGCTGATCTGAGTGATCTGTTGGGTTTGTATTTAATCAGCATATCTGCGATGTATTGGGGTCCTAGCTCATTGAGTGATTTATAAACAAGTAATAGTACTTTAAAATCGATCCTAAATGTAACTGGAAGCCAGTGTAAAGACCTGAGGACTGGTGTGATATGGTCATATTTTCTGGTTCTGCTCACAATCCTGGCAGCAGCGTTCTGTATGAGCTGCAGCTGTCTAATGGTCTTTTTAGGAAGGCCAGTGAGAAGGCCGTTACAATAGTCCACCCTACTGGTGATGAAAGCATGAACGAGTTTCTCTAAGTCTTGCCTGGAGACAAAACATCTAATCCTTGCAATATTTTTCAGATGATAGTATGCTGATTTAGTTATTGCTTTGACATGACTACTGAAACTCAGGTCGGACTGTAAAATCACTCCAAGATTCCTGACTTGATTTTTTGTTATCAGGCCTTTAGCCTCAAGATATGCGTTCACCTTGAGAATTTCATCTTTGTTTCCAAATGTAGTGATTTCGGTTTTGTCTTTGTTTAACTGAAGATAGTTTTGGCACATCCAGTTGTTAACTTCATCAATGCATTTGCACAGGGAGTCAATGGGGCTGTAGTCATTAGGTGATAGTGCTAAGTAGAGCTGGGTGTCATCAGCATAGCTGTGGTAAGCAATATTGTTCTTTTTCATTATTTGGCTCAGTGGCAGCATATACAGGTTAAACAGGAGAGGTGCTAGAATTGACCCTTGTGGGACTCCGCATGTCATGGACGTCCACTCAGACTTATGGTCTCCTATACTCACATAATAACCTCTCCCTTCTAAGTATGATCTGAACCATTTGAGGACCATTCCAGAAAGCCCAACCCAGTTTTCCAGCCTGTCTAGAAGTATGTTGTGGTCAACAGTATCGAATGCGGCACTGAGATCCAGTTGTACCAGAATTGATGTTTTGCCTGTATCAGTGTTTAAGCGAATATCATTTATAATCTTTATGAGCGCTGTCTCTGTACTGTGATGTGGACGGAAACCAGATTGAAAATTGTCAAAGTATCCATTTGAGTGTAAGAATTTGTTCAACTGATTGAAAACAACTGCGATTCATGCCAGCTACTTCCTTATATACCCAGGTGGGTAGGCGGAGTTACGCATGCAAATTTCGCATGCCCATGGCATTGGCACTGCCATTGGGCGCATTCTAAGATCTCGAAGATGATTGGCTTCTAGGCGAAACCCCCATTCGTCAGTCACTGACGTTACGTCTCCGTTCCCTCCTCAGGGAACGAGGGTTACATACGTAACCGAGACGTTACTGATTGTCTGTTTTGCCGCCGGCAGCCCTTTCTTGGGTGGACCAAAATACACCAACAATTGGTCTGACTTCCTCCACTGCGCAGACTTCTCCAAGTAAATCCTTAATGCCCGTTTTTTTCACAGGAAAGAGGAGGTGAAATCTGCCCTTTTCCGCCATCACATGAGACGGGGGATGGAATGCCTGGAGAACCACCGACCGTACTGTGTTTGATGGTACCTTGGGTACATAGCCCGGGGTCGGGCGTAAGATGGCCTTAACTCCGCTGGGGCAAACTCCAAGCAATATGTCGTGATTACCAATGCTTGGAGGTCCCCCACTCTCCTCAGAGAAGTGATGGCAAGGAAAAAGGCCACCTTGAGCGTGAGGTTCTTCGCCTCAACCAGCCCCTCGAGCACTACTGCCAGGTCCCAAGTTGGGACCCTGGAATGAGCCACAGGCCTCATCCTCCGCGCCCCACGGAGGAACGGTATAACCTACTGGTGCCTTCCCAGCAGTCCATCACCTATAGGTGTGTGGAAAGCCCCAATGGCTGCCACATACACCTTAAGTGTGGACGGGGTAAGCCCGGCGGAGAAGCGATCTTGGAGAAAACTCCACCACTGAAGCCACTGCGCAGTTAACTGGGTTCACCTCATGCTCTCTACACCAAGTGGACAACCTCCTGGTTGAAGGAGCGCTGGATCGGAGCAGGGTCTCAACGACACCTGCTAACAGACCCTCTTATATGAGCTGTGCCTCCTCAGGGGCCAGAACCATAGGTTTCACAACCCTGGCCGGGGGTGGAATATTGTGCCCCCCGCCTGAGTCAGCAGATCCCTAATCAGAGGCCGTTTAGCAGGTCTATGATGTCGGAGAACCATAATCTGGACGGCCACCGGGGAGGTATTAAGAGCAGGCTGACGCGCTCCCGACAGACTTGCTCCAGAACTCCCAGGAGCAGAGCAATCGGGGGAAATGCATACAGATGCAGCCTCGGCCACGTCTGTGTCATGGCATCCAGGCCCAACGGAGCCGGATGCCTGAGGAAGAACCACTGTGGACAGTGGGACGCCTCTCGAGACGCAAACAGATCCACTTCCACTGGGCCGAACCTCTTGCATATGGCCTCCACCACCTCGGGATGGTGACACCACTCCCCGGGCCTCCCGGGCCTTCGCCTCCAAAAGGGAACCTCAGGAACCTCCTTTGGGGCAGGAAGGATGGAGATATGGAATATGCGTCTTTAGATACATTGTGACGAACCAGTCCTCGAACTGGATCTGACTCACGATGGTATTGTGAGCATCTTGAACCTGAATCTCCTCAGAGAACGGTTCAAGTACCTCATATCTAATAATAGGCATAACCATACACTGAGATACTCTACTATGGGAACCAGCCTCTTGATGCTGGTCTCTGGTACCCACCGAGCCTTCTGCCCGACTCCCTGAAGCGGCCACCAGGCAGAGATTAGACGGGAAGGAATTTCTGTGTGCTAAAACGTTCGTAGCATGCGTGCAGCGTTTGCTAGAAATCAATGTGGCCCGAACGTCGTAGACGCCGGATCGCAGCATCGACTTCCAAAAAACTCAACGGAAGAGGCGACCTCGATCGCTCTCCAGGAGAGGGGGCTTCATCTGACTCGACAGGGCCGCGGACGGCCACTGTGAATCCTTAGAAGAATAAGCCAAGTGAACACAATTTGGATGATAGGCTGATAATCTAACTCCTCAAAGTTAGATAAATCCCATTTAATTCCTCAGAATTAAATGCCACCATAATCACCCCTCAAGTGAACATGGTCTGAATGATTGGCTGAATAAACATATATCTAACTCCTCAAAGTCAGATAATGTTTAATTTTAATTCTTTCGAATTAAATGTAGCCATAATCACCAGACGATACTGTTTAAATATGTATTTAACCGAATCGTCATCTACACACTGCCTCAGCAAATGCGAGATTCAGTTTGTTTACAACATATTTGGCTTCCATCCCTCGAGATGAAAGACCACAGGTGCGAGGCTGAAACATTTGAAAAACGCACGGCTGTACGCTGTGAGATATTTCTCAATGAACACAACCAGCACCCTCAGGAGGTGACTACATACCTCGCGCCAAACAGTATCATATGTACACCGATCGCATGTGTTCACTCAGAGCCGTAATCCACGCGCTGCCTCTGCAACGCGAGATCGAGCCTTGCATTATGAGGTGGCGAGCTCTCGTTTACTTCACTCCGTCCATGCTGAGCACATCTAATTCCTCAGAATCAGATTGCTCAAGCATCTGGTTCTCCACCCGGGGGAAGAGCCCCATCGCAGGCTTCCGCACGGGGACGGAGAACAGCGGGTCACTACAGGCAGCCCTGTAATAAAAGATGTCATTAGTAGCTAGTAATTAATTACTTTTTAAGAGCAACTTACCCAAAACTAGTAATAGTCACTGATTGTATCAAGCTTTGTTGTCTTGTTTGTATTGAAAAGAACAGTTTGTATTGAACATTCCTTAACACACATTTGGATAGAATGAATGTGTGACAATCATGACAGAATGTTAATTTTAGGTAAACTGTTTCTTTAGAATAATGTGTTGTTAAGTTATGGATTAGGTGGATACCTGAGATTTTTCGGAAAGGAGGTTTCAAAATTGACGTCAAATCTCTTTTTGTGCTCTTCTGACTACGAAGTTTGCGGAAGGAGCCTTTTTGTGCCTTTGGATGTCTCTGTGCCTGCTGGTTTGTTGATGAAGGCCCAGAGGGTCTACTTCCTGTTCTTTTGTGGCCATCTTTTGGAGAACTAAGTGTAGGGGAATTGAACATCTGATTAAAATGAAAAGACTGCCGCCCTGTGGTGAGGACATTGGTTTTCTGATCAGCAGTGGGGAAAGACACAGGGTTCAAGGTTCTTGGAGGATTCCCATCACACCTTTGTGCTTCAGTCTGCAGATGAGAGAGAACAAACTGATTTGCCTTGTGTTTTTGTCCATAATTCACTTGTCTCAGATTGTCTGAAAATTGTCTCCTGTTTGATGGATGGAATTTGTGAAGACGTTGCTGTTAAATTGTTCCTAAATAAGCAACAGTGCTTTGCTATGAGAGAATCTTTAGCATGGCACAAGTCATTTTCTTTCTGAACATTAAGAAATAATTTCATGATCAGAAATAAATAATTTGATAGCTCAATTTAACAAAAAACATGTTCAAGTCATATTTCATCCCACAATAAAAATGGACCAAAAAAAAGCTTTTTTTAACAATTAATTTGTATACACATTTTATTTGTATACATAATTATTATTTCTTTGTACTTTTTTAAGTAAAAAAAAAAATACATTACAGTAAATGCTAACATAATGTACAAATTAAAGAATTTAATAATTATAACTATATTATTATAATATATATATATACATATATATATATATATATATATATATATATATATATATATATATATATATATATGTTTGCATTGCTTTTGTGATCACATCATAAAAATATTTTTGTAAATTTTAATTTTTTTAGAATTACATCATGTCATTGGAAAGACATTTCCAACACTATTACCAACACTGTAAATTTCATAATTCTTTTCAGTGAATCAAATGAAATATGTAACCCCTGAAATAGACGATAATTTTAATTATGTTCAAGTGACATTACAGATTAGCAGTGAATACAGAACCCATTTTCATTATTATGTTGATTAGGAATATTAAAATTAAGGTAGAGCTTCTGTCTTACGTCATCTGGGCCGAGATAAACTCTTCGGGGAGATTCACAAACGTGCATACAGACATTTCTACCATCAGCACCTGCTGAAACATAAAAAAAAATACTTGTTGTTATGAGCACATTTGAAAGAATTCTTTATATTAACAATAACCAGAACACTTACATGTGTTGGAGTTGGTACATACAAATTCCTGAAAGAAAAAAAATAGCTTACTGTATGTTGCTTTTAACCACAAGGGGCCAGTATTTACCTACAATTGATCTCACTAATTCTAACGTTACTATAGTTTGTCAGCATTTCACTGCTGTGGTATCTGTATACCAATATGTTAGCAGCATATCCTTTAAGTCCAGTAAGTTACAAAGTGGTGCCTCCATGGATCAAACTTGTTGGTTCAGCACATCCCACAGATGTTCGATTGGATTGAGATCTGGGGAATTTGGAGGCTAAGTCAACACCTCAAACTTGTGCTCCTTAAACCGTTCTTGTACCATTTTGGCTTTGTGGCAGTGCATGTTATCCTGCTGAAAGTGACCACAGCCGCCAGGGAATACAATTTCCATGAAAGTGTGTACATGGTGCAACAACGATTAGGCAGGAGGTACGTGTCAAAGTAACATCCACAATCCACATAGATGGCAGGACCCAATGTTATAGCAGAACATTGCCCAAAGCATCACACTGCCTCCGCCGGCTTGCCTTCTTCCCATAGTGCATCCTGGTGCCATGTGTTCCCCAGGCAAGCGATGCACAAGCACCCAGCCATCCACGTGATGTAAAAGAAAACGTGATTCATCAGAGCAAGTCACCTTCTTCCACTGCTCCGTGGTCCAATTCTGATGCTCACGTGCCCACTGTTGACACTTTCGGTGGTGGACAGGGGTCAGCATGGGCACCCTGTACTATGCATCCCCATACGCAATGTGTATTCTGACACCTTTCTATCAGAACCAGCATTAACTTCTTGAGCAATTTGAGCTACAGTAGCTCGTCTGTTTGATCGGACCACACGGGCCAGCCTTTGCTCCCCACGAGCATCAATGACCCTGTTGCTGGTTCACCACTGTTCCTTCCTTGGACCACTTTTGATAGACTGGGAACACCCCACAAGAGCTACAGTTTTGGAAATGCTCTGACCCAGTTGTTTAGCCATCACAATTTGGCCCTTGTCAAACTTGCCCATTTTTCCTGTTTCTATCACATCAACTTTGAGGAAAAAATGTTCACTTGCTGCCTAATATGTTATGCCTGGTCAATGTATATTCATTTTGAAATTTAAAAGAGTGCATAAGCTTGTTTTTTTTTTCATACCTGTGTTGAAAAGTGGCCAGCATTGTCCATGTTTTGTGATCTGTCACAAGAACTCATTGAAGGAAACACTATAAGAAATGAGAATAATAATAAAGAAACTCATATGCAATAAATCTAAATACTGACAACTCTAGACAAGTCATGGAGGCTAAGGAATAATAATTGACTATAGGTCAGTCAAATTTACAATTGTTTCGGTTATCTTCTCAAAAGCACTTAAACAATTATTTACTCTCAAAATGTATAAATACTCAGCATCTGTAATAAAGGTACAGTAAGCAATTTATGGTAAACACTGTTAATATTTGAAATCACCAAAACAAGGCATAGGGATACTTTCACAACCTGATTTGTCGGCTTTTATGACATAATTGCTTATTTTGAGGTCGAACTTATTAAACAACCAAAACAATGCTGTGTCTGGGGATAATGCGCTTGTTGTGTGTATGCGATGGTATTTTGACCAGCTGAAAACTTGTGAAGAGCTTATAAAATGTTTAAAGGAGTCAAAACAGCAGAAGGAATGCCTCCATCACACACACACAAACGGAGATCAACAGCGAGGAGATGCAGTATGATGCTGGATCAAACTGTGATGGATAAACGACTATGCGACTATGACAAGAAAAAAATATATATATATGTGTGAGTGTTCTGTCTATTTAAGGGTCTCTTCTTCCTGTTTTTGGTTCGTTTAAATGTTTTTGGTCCATGTTACATTCATATTTAATTCAAACCATACCAGTTTGTTTGGAAAAGGACAGAGACCCATCTTTTCAGCAGTCTCTGTTCGATTTAGTGCGCATCAGGGTTCAGATCGTAGCGTTCACACTTATTCAAATAAGACGCACTAACAGAGCAATTGCACCGGGGTTTCTTTTTATCGAACCAAACCTGCCAACTGTGAATGCACACAAATTGTTATCTAGCTCATCTACTCCTTCGATGGGAAAGGCCTTCTAGCTCCTTAATGTCTCTCCAGCGTAAAAATACAGGGGCAAAAATCTAATTCATTTTGTTTTATTATTTTTTAAAATAACAATTTAATATTTGGATGTATATTTGAATGTATCCCCATCTGGATTCTGACTTGTGATACAGCCTGAATCATAATAATGCTGTTTTCGTTCTTTGGCCAGAGGAGAACTGGCCCCCCCGACTATGCCTGGTTTCTCACAATGCTTTTTTTTTTCTTCTCTATTCTGTCACCTGATGGAGTTTGGGTACCTTGCCACTGTTGCCTCTGGCTGCTTAGTTGAGGACACTTAATATTTAACAATTATTGATCTGACTATACTAAAGGCCGTTACATACTCCACAAGAACCGAGAAAAATGTTGATTAATTCAATCTTTTGTTTTGATTTCTAATATTACACATGTACAAACTCAATTTTGGACATTATGATTTTCATTAGGAATTTTTAATAAAATATAATGTTTATTCCTGGTATTTTTTTTGATATGTGTGCTTTGTTATACATGACAAAAAAATGTTTATGTCTAGATAGAATATGCAATATGCGTTTATTTGTTTGATGGTATTCAATATCCCTGCGTTAGAAGAGCTACAGTAAATGTTTCATAGTATTACGGTAATTGCTTCATAAAATAGATCAGGTGAGCAATTTGTATTTAGACACTGGTGATCATATAATATAGAAAAAAAATTGTCTTTGCACTTTGCACTTTTTGGGTATACACTGAGTGTCCTTTTTATGGCCTTTGAATAAATATTTGTATATCTTTCTTGAAGAAGAACATTATGTGTGGCCTCTGGTGCTTTTTTGGATTGTGTGTGTGTATAAATATATATATATATATATATATATATATATATATATATATATATATATATATATATATATATATATATATATATATATATATATATATATATATATATATTATTACCTTCACAGTCTGTGTCCTTGAAATCTATGAATAGTGGCTTCTCCGGCTCTTCGCTGCTCGGTGGATACAAAACTGTGGTCATCGAATCCTCTCCTATCTTTGGGCTGAAACAGATTATGATAGTGCATAACATGGAATTTTCTCATGCTTATTCTCTTACTTTCATATTGTGTTTGAATATAACAATATCATATTACCCACTTTGGTAATGTGCTCTCAAACGAAATTCCAACCAGTGGGCTGTTGTGTGGCAGATCTTGCTCAGGAGCTTCATTAAATGCAACTGTCCATGGTTTATTCAGCTTTGATGGTTGAGAGAATGAAACATTCTGAAAAGAAAAATATACTGTAAGAAAATCTGTGCTGCTCGGTTGTGTTTCACAAGCTGTTGACTTGACATCAATAGACCTTAGGAGTGTTCTTTATATTATCAGGATTTTCCCTGGATGGCAAGGAGGAGGGCAGATGTGGTGTGGGTTTGGGCTGGATTGGATCTGAGGAGCCAGCAGAAGTTGAGGATGGTTGATGTTGACTTTCTGAACCACTGAGGTCAGACAGGTTAGATTCAAGCACAGGAGACAGCTACGGGAGAACAAGCCATTATTATATAATCCTTGATAATGAACTTTTATGTACAAAATACTATAAATATTAATAATGACAAGTTAATATTTAGGTCAATGGCTGATTAATGGAATATAGGTGAATGATTTTGTGGTAGTCCTTACTGGCGTGAACTTCAATTCCTCAGAAAGACGATGTTTTTTTATTTTGAAACCAGGTGTGCCTACACTGTTGAAACAAATACCTAACAGCTGTAGATGAAACTGTTTGGAAATATAGATGGGATAGCAAACCTATGGAAATGTACCTGTTATGTGGCGGACTGGTGTCTAGATTCAGCTTTGAAGGAGAGCAAGGGCTCATTGGTAACGTTAAAGGTTCGTTCACAGCTTTTTTGGTTCTTGTTGGACCAATCAAACTGCTTATTTTTGGTTTGTCTACAAAATAAAACATATCATGATTTTACATGTCTTTAAATATCACAAAAGAATGTTTGCTTTGTGTTCATGTGTAAGTACACTGTACCGGTTTGCTCTTTCTTTGATGCAATCTGATTGACAATGAATAATGTCAGCAGATCCATATTGCCAGAGTTTTGTACTTTGGATGAGTCCATAATATTTGACTTTCTCTTCATCCTTTGCTTTTGAAAGAACGCCTTGAGGTGGAAAAGAGAATTACCAGAGAAGGGCTTTCAGATAAAATAAAACACTACAAAACTAACCCTGAAAAAAATAGACAGCTGGTTAAAAATGGATGTAACTAACTAATCTAAACTTCACTCTCAGCCTAGCCAAACTGTTGTTCAGCTGGTTTTACCTGGTTGGTTGATCAGTTAGTCTCCCAGCCTGACCATCTAAAGAAATTGTTAAAAACAATCCCGCTAAACCTGCTAAAACCAGACTGGATGACCACCTAAGACTATCCAACCATTTTAGGCTATATTAGCTGTCTTATTTCTGCAAGGAATTTACCTGTAACCCAAGTTTAATCCCAACCAATTCATAAAACAGTTTCACAGACAGGTTTTAGATTAAGCCAGGATTGGGCTTTAGTTTAATTAGGACATTTGAGTAGCTTTTATGTTAATAAATAACCTTAATGATATGAGACAATATTTTAAGATACGTCAGCACAAGTTGTTTTCAGTGAAGACAGCTCTAACATGTATTTGGGACTAGGCTTAAACCTTGTCTGCCAAACCGGTCATCCCCCAAGCTAGTCCAAGACAAAAAATGTATGTTTGAGTTTTAACTGAAAGCAACTTGCACTGACAAATCGTAAAATATGTCAGTGTCATTGTTTTGTCTCAAGATGCACACCAGTAATGTTTTTTCTTTTTTTTTCTAAGGCACTGTAGTAATTTACCTAACGTTAATCCTGTTTTAGTCTAAACCGCCTGTGAATCCGGCCTATATAGTACATTTTGTAGGCCTATTTACAAGTTATTGTTCAAATGTACTACGTTAAATGTTTAGTTACTTTAAAATTGCATTGTATAAGTGGTTTAAAGAGATTAAATGTACTCACTCTCTGTTTTATTGCATCTTCTTTGTTTTTCACACACCTGCTCCTGGTTAGTTAAGATCACCATTAGACGTATTGCAAACTATTACTTTACTACGTAAACTATAAACTATTACTTTATTACGTCATTTTGATAAAATCTTTTTTTTTTGACCTCTAATAAATATACATGTTATAATCAAAAATGATATAAAACCAGTTAATATTGCGTTTCATGAAGTTAGCAGTAGCACTGACCGTGACCGGGATCCTCCGACCCAGTTCATGTTGATCTTTGAGGCGGTTAAATTTATTCCTTCTGTCCCTCTTCCTTTACTAATAAATAAATACCGACAGCGTAAAATGTTAACTTTTCAGTTAATATTGGTATTAGAAATATGTCAAGGACAGTAACTTAACCGATAAAATATAATTTGAACAAGAAGGAAGCAATAACCGCCACTTGCGCGAAAGTGCTCACTCAGCGCGCGCGAGAATGACACTCGGAAAAAAAAAAAAGTGTGACCTACGTCTCTTCAGCGATCTTCTTTTTAGTTTCTCCTCAGAAATGTATGGTATTACATTTGTTAAATAACTACGAATAAAGAATGCAATTGGAATAGAAAAGGTTGCTGCAGTAAAATGACGTCTGAGATTGAGATTTTAAGATTTTAATTACTGACACAACTAGAAAAGCATAATAACTACAACATAAAAAATGGCATAATAAACACTTGATGACAGTTAAAATAATAATAATAATAATAATAATAATAATAATAGTTGATAACTACATTATACTTATATAAATAGCAACTTCATTCATTCATTCATTTATTCATTCATTCATTCGTTTTTATTAATGCTCGAATAACAAACACAAGAACATCGTCAAGGGCATATAGAAACATAATTAAAATACATAAACAAAGAAAAAAATCTTATCAAATCATAAGCTGCTAGGACACTATAGGCTTACACACAAAGAAGGCTTAAAATACTTTCTTTAAATATGTCTTCAGTATTTAAGGAATCTTTGTGTTTTTATATTATTCTTTATATAATAAAGAGATTTAAGAAGGGAGTTTAATTCAATTTCAAAGTGGGTGTAGGATATCAACAAATGTTTGCTTTATGAATGGAGAATTTACCATGTAAAATAAATAAAATGAATATACTCCAGGGCAGGGGTCTATTTTTTATTATCAGTATATAATAAAAAAAATAATGTCTTTTAAACTGAAAGAGTTTGTAACAATACACTGGATAGATCAGACCAGAGCCGTTGAAAAACTTTTTCTATGGTTCTGGATCAGACCATTCCGTTATATTTAAAAACGTCAAGTGTTGCAACCAATCAGCGTGAAGCGGGGGTGTGACCAATGAGGAAAACCCAAATGACGGAAGCATCTACCTAGCGGTGCTGTTTCAACCTTACGGTGCCATGAATTGTATGTATATCTCTATTTAAGGCATCGAATTGCTATATGGATGTAACTCGTAACAAATCGACGATTGCAAGCCACTTGTTTTTGTAAAAGCAGGATAAAAAATGAGCAACATCCTACATGCGGCATCAAAAGTGAGATGGAATCAGAGCACTGCGGCGAAAAGAGCTGCGTTCCTGGCGGCCGCGGTATACGGGGCGAAAACGCTTTACCCCATCATCTGCAGACAAATAAATCAACGGAAAACAACCAAGAACAGCACATCTGCACCGGGACACGAGAATGGATTGGTATCTACTCATAAGGCGACGCCAGAGACTGTGTCCGGTCTTAGCAAATCACCCGGTGTCAATGCGGAATTCTTCAAGCAGGTTCTTGAACTGGTTAAAATCGTATTCCCGAGGTTTGTAACTAAAGAACTGGGTTTACTATGTTTACATTCAGTAGCTCTCGTTTCACGGACGTTTCTGTCTATTTACGTGGCAGGTTTGGATGGTAAAATAGTGAAAACGATCGTAGAGAAGCAACCGCGGAGCTTCATGATCAAACTGATGAAATGGCTTCTGATCGCCATCCCGGCCACATTCGTCAACAGCGCGATCCGTTATCTGGAGTGCAAGCTCGCGCTCGCTTTCCGCACGCGTTTGGTCGATCATGCGTATAAAACGTATTTCACCAATCAGACATATTATAAGGTCAGTAATATGGACGGGAGGCTGGCGAACCCGGACCAGTCTCTGACCGAGGATGTGATGATGTTCTCGCAGTCCATTGCGCATCTGTACTCAAACCTCACCAAACCCATCCTGGACGTGATTCTGACTTCATATACTTTAATACAGACCGCGAGATCTCGGGGTGCGAACGCGACCGGACCGACTCTGTTAGCGGGTCTGGTGGTGTTCGTCACGGCGAAGGTTCTGCGCGCCTGCTCGCCGAGGTTCGGTAAGCTGGTGGCGGAGGAGGCGCACAGGAAGGGCTACCTAAGATATGTGCACTCCAGAATCATAGCCAATGCAGAGGAGATAGCCTTCTATAGGGGGCACACGGTGAGGAAATACATAATGCATATTAATATATAACAGATTGTTGCTCTTTATGGCAGGGCATTAGGAAATGCATCAATCATATATTGCAAATGTGATTACTTCGTTATAGTTATAGGGGCCATAACGTCTCAGAAACAGTGTACGCATGTGCATGAGGATGTGCATTTCATATGTGCATTTTACTTTTTAGCTCATAATAAAAAAAAAAAGGGCCCCACTTTATATTAGGTTGCCTTAACCAGAGGCGGACAAAGTACACAACTTCATTCCTTGATTAAAAGTAACAGTACTACTGGTCAAATGTTACTCCCTTACAAGTGAAAGTTGTAAAAACAGATTTTTACTTAAGTAAAAGTACAGAAGTATTTGTTTTCAAAAGTATTAAAATTAAATTTCCTTTTTTATATCAACACATTATTTTATTATTCTTGTATAAATACACATTATGTCATCATGGTTTAAGCCAGTCAGTGATGCTCCATCCGACATACTAGCATACGACTAACTTAAACTCATTTAAATACTTGTATAAAAGTTACAAAGCTGGCCGAATGCATGGATCCAATACACTGATACACATCTGATATTCTCCAACTGTTTACCTTCACTTAAGACATAATCAACTTTGTTTATGTGAATACTCGACAAAATTTATATTTTGACATCCGGCGTCTTCCATTTTGCTATAAACTATAAATCAGCGTTCAAAAAATGTTGGGAAATCATTGAACTTCATGAGACCCTACAAGAGTAACTCAAACACATTTTAAAGAAGAAAAAAAAAAAATCATCCACTGACTTTCAAAGCTGCTACAGAAACGACTTTTGACTTGGAGGACCTTGAGAGAAATGTAGTGGAGTAAAAAGTACGATATTTGTCTTTCAAATGTAGTGAAGTTAAAGTCATAAGTTTCCGGAAAAAATAATACTCAAGTAAAGTACAGATACTCAAAAAGTGTACTTAAGTACAGTACTCAAGTAAATTTACTTAGTTACTGTCCGCCTCTGGCCTTAACTGCTATGTACTTACATAAAAAATAAGTGCAATGTACTTATTGTGTTCATGTTGTTTTGCAAAACATTTTTGCTGATACTGAGGTGGGATACGGGTAAAGTTAGGGACAGGTGTGGCTGGTAAGTTTAAGGGTAGTGTTGGGTGTAAGGGAAGTGTCAACAGTGTAATTACAAATGTAACTACAGAAATTAATTACAAATGTAATTACATGCAGGTAATTTTGAAAATGTAAGTACCATGTAAAAACATGTATGTACACCATTGTATCAAATTATTAATTACAATGTTAGCACATAGCTGTTAAGGCCACCTAATATAAAGTGGGTCTAAAATATGTTGGGAAGTGCCAGAAAGAAGATTGTGGATTCATTTTAAGTTCCAAATCATGGAAGAAGAATTAAAGTAGCCTAAATTGACAAATTCAGAAATTCATATAACTGCGTATGTTTTAACTATAAAAAATGTTTCCCAAGACAAATTTTGAATATTAGTTTGATCAACATTTTTGAAAGCTTGATTAGATTATTTGTTCTTTGGTTGTTACCATGTGGCAGGTGGAGATGAGGCAGCTGCAGAAGTGTTACAGTGCCCTGGCGGAGCAGATGAACCTCATTCTGTCAAAACGTCTGTGGTACATCATGATCGAGCAGTTCCTCATGAAGTACGTCTGGAGTGGATGTGGTCTGGTTATGGTCGCAGTGCCCATCATCACTGCAACTGGCTTCGCTGACAATGGTAAATGTAGAAGTTTATTCGCTTCTACAGTTTTATTATTGCATATACTCTTTGTATTACTGTAGATGTCATATTTCGAATCCATTTGTCTCTTAAAGAGCTGGCTGATGGTCAGACACAAGTGTTGGTGAGTGAAAGAACAGAGGCCTTCACAACAGCGCGCAATCTACTGGCCTCAGGAGCCGATGCCATTGAAAGGATCATGTCCTCTTATAAAGAGGTAAGATATTAAACATGTTCCTTTTGTTAACTTGCATTTATCTCCACAGTCATTTATTATGATTTTGATTATGACATTTATTATGACATTTATTATGATTGTTCTTTGATATTAACATCAAGGAACAAGTCATATTTCATCACATAATTGTATTGTAAAGCAATGACAGAACAAGGGCTGGAGTATGGCTACAGGCCTTTAGGAACTGAAATCACAAAGGATGTGATGTCACACAGCAGTGAAAGCTGGGAATCTTTGCGTACAGGCTAGTGATCTTGTGTTAATATCAGCTGCCACTCTGTTGACTAAGCCTACTGGGCAACTTAATCCACCATCTGTTGAACAGAGCATCAGTCAGACCCACTTCACAGATGCTGCGTATGCGTCCATTACAACTACAGACCCTATAAAGCACGACATCGTGCTATTTCAGACCTTTTAAATAGCATATTATGTTCTAAATTGTCACCTAGCCCTACATGTGATTTGTTAATTATTAATTAACATTTTGGCATTTTCTCAAGAAATGTGAGCAGTGCTTGCTAGTGTAAACCCAGCTGTCGTGTTGCCAGCTACAGTATGCGGTTTTTAGCATATTGCTATGCATTTAGGCCATTGCTATACTATTGCTGTCACTTTAGGTGGCTGTAATAAGAGCAGAAGACAAGGTCTTGAATAATAATCTTCACGAGGAAACACAATGGAAAAAAGAATAACATAAGCACATAATACTAAGATTCGATTGGACTAAGGAACTAAGGAAAAACAGGGCTTAAATACATGAGGTGTGTAATCAATGTTAAACAGAACAGGTGCTGGAACTCAATTAATAACCAGAGAAACTAACTAGGACAAGCAGACAAACAGGGAAACCAAACCTCTATGATAATAAAACAGAACAAAACAGAGCATACACGTTACAGTATGCCCCCCTCCAGGAAGGCCGATGGTCCCTGGGGGAGCCTAGGCAGTTAGCCGGGATGGAGCGATGGACTCGAAGGCTGAAGGGCGAATCCAGGGGATCCTCTTGACTAGGCAGAGCTGGTGACCAGAACACCTGAGACGGATCTGCGGAGTAGAGTAGAGTGGATTAAAACAGGGAGGAGCTGACATGGCTGATGGACTGGCTGGCTTTGGAATAGGAGGTGGTAGAGTGATGCTGGATGGTATCTCTGGATACACTGGAGACTCTTCAGAGCTGTCCAATCTCAGTTATTGTTGCTGGCCTGACTCACTGTGGAGCTCGGGCTCTGGGGCAGTGGTATGCTCAGTCATCTTTACTGACTCATGCATCACGGCAGACTCGAGCTCTCTGTCTGCGGTGGGCTCTGCCATTCAATCCATACAGTGTGGGCGGTGGCTTGCTGGGCTCTGGGTTCAGAGTGGGGCTGGTGAATGTCCTCCGCTGGGCAGATGGTAAAAGCAGATTGATTATTCACCAGCGAAATCCCCACTAGGACCGTTCACTAGAAGGCGTGCCTTGAACCAGGTAGTGAGTTAGGCACAGCAGATCTAAAAAGTACTTTGGATAGTCCTCCAGTGACTGGTTCCTCTGCTTCAGGCAGGCACAGTAGTTGAACAGTGAGTAGGTCCTTCGTGGGAGGGAGAGGGAAAAAAGAAAGAAAAACGCTGCACAAAATGAATCCAATCATGGTTCAGTATTCTGTCACGGTCGGTGGTTGTAATGAGTGCAAAAAGGCAATGAGCACAAAATAGATATAGTTTTTAATAATAATCTTTACAAGGAAACATGCCGGACAAAAGAATAACTTAACTAAGGCTACATTGATGATCAGGGTTACCAGGTTTTCACAACAAATCCTGCGTGATTTCTACTCAAAACAAGCCCAAAACAAGCCCAATCATGTTTATTTATTAAAATATGGGTTAAAATATGTGTGGGTTTTTTACAGAAAAAAAAGTTCATGCCCAGGGCAAAATATTACATAGTTGAGGTTGCTTCAACCAGCGGACATAAAAACAGCCCCACCAACAGCGTAGCCCAAAGGAGCTCAATTATGTGGGAAACCCACAGACTTGGCAACACTGTTGATGACGTACTCCTAACAAAAAATTTGGAAAGGTTGTCTTTACAGACAATGTTTAGGAGCTAAACATGCAAAAGCTGGTGGAAACATCATTCTGATCGCCCAGTGAAATTAAAGACTTAACTCTGACAATGTATGCGGGTCAGGATGTGTTTGCATTAAGATTGGCTTTCATCAAATCAATAACGGATGAACCAAGTCCACCCTATATTTCTTTTTGGCTTTTCAATAATCTGTTTCACTCGAAAGTCTCATTGCGGAAGAAAAAGATCTGTCTTTACTTCCATTACATCACAAGCAACAGTAATGTTTGGATTAGCAAACACTGCTAATTTTAGTATAGCAAAGCACACCAAGCTAGTAATGGAAAAACATCTCTAGATTCCTAAACCCTTTAAAAGGTCAGTTAGCAAGTTGCTCTCAGGAGAGGAATCTTTATTGTTGACTCCATTGATTCCCAAAGGAAAGTATAATGTCTCTTGCCGAGGCTCTTGGGATGCAGTGTGTCTGCCTAAATAAGAAAAAAACAGTCGCTAAACACTTCCTAACACATGCTTTGGATTAGATCAACCACTCAGGCCAATAATGTGCAACAGATTAATATAAACTTCACACAATAGGTTTAGCGACGGCTGATTAGCATTATTGATGCTAGGATGCAGAAATGTTTTACATAAGTGGCCCAAATACCTGGTCACCTACTTTGGATCTGTCAAACAGCAGTTGAGCAATGTTATCTGATGTTGAGTCACCCTGACCTCCAAATGTCTCGCTATCACTCCAATCACATACATTTGTTCTGTGTGCTTTAGGTCACCGAGTTAGCTGGCTATACAGCACGTGTGCACAACATGTTTTTGGTATTTGACGAAGTCCAGAGGGGAATATACAAACGTTCATCTGCCACCTCGACTGCAGGGGAGATAATAAGCGGGAGCCGACCTGAGATGCACATCGACGGGCCTCTGGAAATCAAAGGTCTAATGAATAAAGGGCAGCTCTGCTCATCATTTACTCACCATTATGTTCAAACCTGTATGACTTTCTTTTCTCTGTGGAACATAAAATATTTTGAGAAATGTCTCTCTGTTTTTACCATAAAACTAATGTCAATGGTTCCTCAAACATTTTTTTCAGAATATCTTTTTTTGTGTTCCACCGAAGAAAAAAAAAATCATATAGGTTTAAAATAACCAAAGAAAAAAGTACAGGATAGATAAAAAAAAATAAAAAAATAATCTTAACATTATTACCATTACAACAACTTTTCAATGAGAGATAAGTTAAATAAGAGATAAGACCTCGAAGTTTGAATCTATTCTAAAACTCAGATTCTTTTTTTCTACTGTTTTTACAGGCAAAGTGATTGATGTGGATAAAGGTATAGTCTGTGAAAATGTGCCTATAATCACTCCTAATGGAGATGTGGTCGTGTCCTGCTTGAATTTTAAGGTAAGATAACCAAGAATAAGCATCTGTATTGATAACTATTGACTATACACTTTGCACAGTGCAATGGTACCGCATAGACATGTTTCTGCTTTTATCAGATCATAGTTTCATATTTGCACATGCAACTCAGAAACACGAAGTGGCTTAAACAAGTCAAGACAAGGTTATGGGAATGTTGTTTGGTGTTGTATATGGTTGCCAAGCAAAGTAACAATAAAGAACTAATTCAGAATTAAACTTGTGTTATAACTATCAATGCTATTTTAAGTCTTTTTTTTATATATGATGCTGTGTTTACATTGATGTCAGACTTAATTAATTTGTTAAGAATAATCATATCTTTTGGGTATGCATCCATCATGTTCCAAATAATCAAAGATCCAAAATCTCTTCCTCACGTCACCTGTTAGTGGGTGGGATATATTAGGCAGCAAGTGGGAAAAAAATTCCTCAAAGTTGATGTGTCAGAAGCAGGAAAAATGGGCAAGCGTAAGGATTTGAGCTCGTTTGACAAGGGCCAAATTGTGATGGTCAGAGCATCTCCAAAACTGCTGCCCTTGTAGGGTGTTCCCGGTCGGCAGTGGTCAGTATCCCTTATAAGTGGTCCAACCGGCAACAGGGTCATAGACGGCCAAGGCTCATTGATGCACGTAGGGAGTGAAAGCTGTTCTAGACAGACAGTCTAGTGGAGTCCATACCTCAGCGAGTCAGGGCTGTTTTGGCAGCAAAAGGGGACCATCACAATTTTAGGAATGTCATAATGTTATGCCTGTTCGGTGTATATCCAATATACAATCACCTAAAGGATTATTAGGAACACCATACTAATACTGTGTTTGACCCCCTTTCACCTTCAGAACTGCCTTAATTCTACATGGCATTGATTCAACAAGGTGATGAAAGCATTCTTTAGAAATGTTGGCCCATATTGATAGGATGGCATCTTGCAGTTGATGGAGATTTGTGGGATGCACATCCAGGGCACGAAGCTCCCGTACCACCCCATCCCAAAGATGCTCTATTGGGTTGAGATCTGGTGACTGTGGGAGCCATTTTAGTACAGTGAACTTCATGTTCAAAAAACTAATTTGAAATGATTCGAGCTTTGTGACATGGTGCATTATCCTGCTGGAAATAGCCTGGATGGATATGATTAGAAACTATTTTTAGGTAGGCCGTGGCATTTAAACAATGCCCAATTGGCACTAAGGGGCCTAAAGTGTGCCAAGAAAACATCCCCCACACCATTTCACCACCACCACCAGCCTGCACAGTGGTAACAAGGCATGATGGATCCATGTTCTCATTCTGTTTATGCCAAATTCTGACTCTACCATCTGAATGTCTCAACTGAAATCAGACAACAGGCAATCAGGCAACGTTGAAACCATTCTTTGTAAACCCTAGAAATGGTTGTGCATGAAAATCCCAGTAAACTGTGCAGATTGTGAAATACTCAGACCGGCCCTTCTGGCACCAACAACCATGTCACGCTCAAAATTGCATGAATGAATTGTATGTGCGATTCACCCAACCACACTTTCTAAATTAATTCTGAATTGCTTTAGTTAGGTTCACACAGCTGTCTAGGTAGCTTGTTCTCAGTTATATACCTCTTACTTAACCATGAGAACTGTACCATGTTTCCTGTAACTGGATATTGTGTGCAGGTAGAGGAAGGGATGCATTTGCTGATCACAGGGCCAAATGGATGCGGGAAGAGTTCTTTGTTCCGGATCCTCAGTGGCCTGTGGCCCGTGTACGGTGGTCTACTGCAAAAACCATCTCCTGAGCACATGTTCTACATCCCACAGAGGTACAAACAACACTTACCCATGGTATCTCACACACGCAGAAATCTAAAAACTAGTCTGCTGCTGTTTTTTGTGTGTTTTCTACCTTTCATAATGCCAATGTTTTTGTTTTTGTTGCAGAATATGGTTTATGAAATTAAATAACAAAATAAATAAGTTACAATATTGTTATAATATAAATAATGATACATTTAAATCACATTACATTTACTTCACCCATGAGGCATTATAATGCCATTGAGGTAAATAGCTTACTAGGTTTCAGAACAGAGCTACTGTCCTCCATCTCTGTTCCATATTGCAGATGTTGCACCTTCAGGGTTTGACTGCTGTAACTAGAGTCAGAGACAGCGTAACTAAAGCTTTGTGAACTGCTGAGTGATAGAAACCAGAGTCCTCAGTAGTGAAATATTTACAGAGTGCTGCAGGTGCAATCTATCTATCTATCTATCTATCTATCTATCTATCTATCTATCTATCTATCTATCTATCTATCTATCTATCTATCTATCTATCTATCTATCTATCTATCTATCTATCTATCTATCTATCTATCTATCTATCTATCTATCTATCTATCTATCTATCTATCTATCTATCTATCTATCTATCTATCTATCTGTCTAACTAGTTTGCTAGCTATTTATCTATACAGGCGCTGGTCCATATAATTAGAATATCATCAAAAAGTTGATTTATTTCACTAATTCCATTCAAAAAGTGAAACTTGTATATTATATTCATTCATTACACACAGACTGATATATTTCAAATGTTTATTTCTTTTAATTTTGATGCTTATAACTGGCAACTAAGGAAAATCCCAAAGTCAGTATCTCAGAAAATTAGAATATTACTTAAGACCAATACAAAGAAAGAATTTTTAGAAATCTTGGCCAACTGAAAAGTATGAACATGTACAGCACTCAGTACTTAGTTGGGGCTCATTTTTCCTGAATTACTGCAGCAATGTGACGTAAAATGGAGTCGATCAATCTGTGGCACTGCTCAGGTGTTATGAGAGCCCAGATTGCTCTGATAGTGGCCTTCGCCTCTTCTGCATTGTTAGGTCTGGCATATCACATCTTCCTCTTCTCAATACTCATAGATTTTCTATAGGGTTAAGGTCAGGCGAGTTTGCTGGCCAATTAAGAACAGGGATACCATGGTCTTTAAACCAGGTACTGGTTGCTTTGGCACTGTGTGCAGGTGCCAAGTCCTGTTGAAAAAAGGAAACCTGCATCTCCATAAAGTCGGTCAGCAGCAGGAGGTGCTCTTAAACTTCCTGGTATATGACTGTGTTAACCTTGGACCTCAGAAAACACAGTGGACCAACACCAGCAGCTGACATGGCACCCTAAACTATCAATGACTGTGGAAACTTTACACTGGACCTACAAGCGAAGTGGATTGTGTGCCTCTCCTCTCTTCCTCCAGACTCTGGAAACCTGATTTCCAAAGGAAATGCAAAATTTACTTTTGGACCACTCAGCAGTCCTTTTTGTCTTTAGCCCAGGTGACACGCTTCTGACGCTGTCTGTTGTTCAAAAGTGTCTTGATACAAGGAATGCGACAGCTGAAACCCATGTCTTGCATACGTCTGTGCGTAGTGGTTCTTGAAGCATTGACTCCAGCTGCAGTCTACTCTTTGTGAATCGCCCCCAAATTTTTGAATGGGTTATGTTTCAAAATCATCTCCAGGGTGCAGTTATTCCTATTGCTTGTACACTTTTTTTCTACCACATCTTTTCCTTCCCTTCGCCTCTCCTTTAATGTGCTTGGACACCGAGCTCTATGAATAGCCAGCTTCTTTTGCAGTGACCTTTTGTGTCTTGCCCTCCATGTGCAAGTTGTCAGTGGTCTTCTTTTGGAGGACTTTTGGCTCTTCCCCATGATTGTGTAGCCTACAGAGCTAGACTGAGATACTATGTAAAGGCCTTTGCAAGTGTTTTGAGTTAATTAGCTGATTAGAGTTTGGCACCAGGTATCTTCAATATTGAACCTTTTCACAATATTTTAATTTTCTGAGATACTGAATTTGATATTTCCCTTAGTTGTCAGTTATAATAATCAAAATTAAAAGAAATGTAAATATGTCTGTGTGTAATGAATGAATATAATATACAAGTTTCACTTTTTGAATGGAATTAATTAAATAAATCAATGTTTTGATGAGATTCTAATTATATGACCAGCACCTGTATACCTAGCCTCTAAATATTCTCTCAGTCATGGGCGTCATACACTTAGTATTTTTGAGAGGGGTAATATTAGGATTATAAGTCCTCCTCATATTTGTTTTATTTATAGAAACAAACTAATTTAAAGCTTATACGCACTGACAAAGCAAGGGAAACTGCACCATACCTCAGCATTATACAGCCATTTTCTGAACCAGAGGCTGTTCTCTGAAGTCCTAAAATAATGTCCTCCATTACCTTCGGTCGAATCACAGTAAAAGTAATTTTAGCAGAAGTCTAATAATTTATTTTTCCCCCAACCAACTGCATGTGAAAAATGTATGGTTCTGCGCTAATCGCCTAGTGCCAGGCTAGCTTCAAAACTAAGAAATTCGACAACATTGGGGCACTATCCATTTTGGACCTACAATATTATAAGATTAAAGTAAACTTTATAGTTACCTATACAGTGTGTAGAATATGATATCAATAAAACACGTTGAAAAATTATTTTTGCCGCTTCTATGGCTATCAATGTATACTTTACAAACCATGATTTTTTTTTTTGTTTTGCTAATACTTATCTTTATATTAGACAGAAATGTATAGGGCCCTATCAAACACCCAGTGAGCATTGCCAGATGCAAGTGGTTTTTGCTAGTTTCAGCCTGACACAGTTATCATTTTCATGTTCTTTAAAGGGTCAAAACAAAAAATGTTCGCTCAAAAATGAAAATTAGCTGATGATTTACTCACCCTCAAGTCATCCTAGGTGTATATGACATTCAGTCTGTCTGCCACACCACACATATAATACCACACAACCTTAAAAACTTCAGTCCACCTGACATAATATGTACATTTGTTTTATTCGTCTCTCCAGACCATACATGTCCGTCGGGACATTACGAGACCAGGTCATCTACCCTGACTCTCTGGATGACTTGCATAACAAGGGTTACAGAGACAACGACCTGGAAGTCATTCTGGACATTGTCAATTTAAACCCCATAGTTACCCGGGAAGGAGGTTTGTATATGTAATTCCCACCTTGCATGACTCCAGCATTTCACCAATTCAATCTCTTTTTCATCCATGAAAGAATTATTGTGAGCTGCATAATAAGCTTACCACCAGAAAAAAAAGGACATTGCATCATAGTTATTTTGAAAGGGCAACAGTAATCTATTCTAGTCCAATGAAAAGTATGAAAGAATGTTTTGGAGGTAGTTCACTCTTGTGTCTGGTTGCAGGATGGGATGCAGAGATGGACTGGAAAGATGTTCTTTCCGGAGGCGAGAAGCAGCGGATGGGAATGGCACGCATGTTTTACCACAAGTAAGATGTCATTGCACATATTATTTTATTGTATTGTAATTGTATTGTTGATTGTTTTTTTTCCTTCAATATAAGTGATACCTTTTTTCAGGCCCAAGTATGCTCTGCTGGATGAGTGCACCAGTGCTGTCAGCATTGATGTAGAGGGTAAAATATTTCAGGCTGCAAAGGATGCTGGAATCTCCTTGCTGTCCATCACCCATAGACCTTCTCTATGGTAAGAACCATAAAACTTTAAAAGCTCTTGAAAACTAATCCCAAACAAAATGGCACACAGCAGCAGAATACAGTGGCTAGTCTTGTATTTGAGTCCACAATATGCTTAAGTTCACTCACAGTACGGTTCTTTACAGGAGTGAAAAAAGGTATTCTATAACCGAACTCGCAACAGTACATTTTCAGGACTTACAACTGCATTTTCGGAAAAACCACTGGACCAGACTGGACACATTGTTGTCACCTCATGCTGTGAGAGAGAGCCGCTCTTTGCTGCACTAATGTATTTCTACCATGTGTATTTAAGGGGTTTTGTGTGTGGTTTCACTTTGAGCTGTGTGTCATCTGAGGTTCTAGATCCAGTAATTCTCCACAAGAGCTGTTCCTGTCAGTTTTATTTTCTTTTGTGATTACTACACTCTGAACTGAGATATATAAGCTGTCGTTAATGAAGATTAGACAGATGAACTGGTGGTTCATTTGGACTCTTGTCATAATAAAAGTGCTTTTCAGTTCTATGAATGTCGCCCATCTTTTATATTACTTTGGTCACTGTTGTTATTGTTGCTGGTAACAGGATATGGGCTTGACTCACATTGCACATTCATACAGAAAGTATTCGAGACACTACTGTTAGTTAATGTTTCAACAAGACATTTCTGTACTCTATTAAATGCTGTTGTCAATCCCATAAGTGGAGAGTTAGCCTGACAAGCCAGACCCACATCAAGATGTTTGGTCTGGAAACTCACCATTGACAGGGCTCAATCCGAGGGGCGGGATAAACGGTTGTCTTTCAAACTACCTCTGCACGCAATTGGATAGCGCTTCAACCAACCAGAGCAACGAAGGTGAAGCAGAGCTAGTTGACAGATTAACTTTCGCCGTATCCGGTCAGCAAAATTCCGAACACATCATGCCTTTTTAAGAATGACTTCAGTGCCGCTCTTTGTTCGTTTCTCAAAGAAAAGCTTAACTCCAAGTCTTCCAGAGTTGCGGTCAAAGCTGATTTGAAAGTCCGCCGTTCGCCAGTTTCTGTGTTTACTAGAAGCACACAAGCACAACTCAGCCGTCATAACGTTAAGCCTCGCCCACCGACTCTATACACAATGTGATTGGCCCGACCAGAGTTTGGCATTTACAGCTCAGAGGTGTGTTGAGAGTTCCTAGACGATACTCGTGGCAGATTAGATTTGCTGCCACTAGGGTGCGTCTGAATTTCTAGGCTAGTGGAGAGTGTGAACAGTTAATAATTCATTGCAAGAGACATTGCATAAAAAATGTCTTTAGGAGTCAGCATTCAACATCATTTTCTTTTATTGTACTTAATAAATGCAAATTGTATCTTTAGCAGCATTCATTGTAACGAATGCAAATTGTAAAGTGCTTTGAGTGTAGTATATAAAAAGCACAATGAAAGACATATTTTCAAATATAATACATATGAAAAAAATCATATGTACAGTAGTTAATATGAAAGCACTATCAAATATTTATTGAAGAAACCTGAATTAGTAGGGAATTATAGGGAATTTCTTTGCAAGCGTTATCCTTAAAGGAATGTTTTGCCAGTTACTGCAAAAAATGCATGGAATGCATTGTACATACATAAACTATATATTGAATTTTTTATTTTTTATTACCATCCACAGGAAATATCACACACACCTGCTGCAGTTTGACGGGGAGGGCGGCTGGCGGTTCGAGCAGCTAGATACAGCCACACGGCTCACGCTGACGGAGGAAAAACAGCGCTTAGAGTCTCAGCTCGCAGGCATCCCTGAGATGCAGCTCAGACTGAATGAACTGTGTAAGATCTTGGGCGAAGATTCAGTCCTAAAGACGGTGGAAAACAAGAATGAGGAGTGAAAGAACCCTGGAGATGCTTGATGTTCAGGAAAACTCCTATTTTGGTACTTTTAAAATTTTTGCAATGATTTTAACATTTGATTTGCATACACGACAATTCGATACGGAAATGGAAGTTTAATAGGAATCATAGAAACTGGTGCCCTTTGTTCTATTTTTTGTTTGTATTGTTTAGTTTTACAATGTTCTTTGTTTTACTTTTTTGTTTTGATGTTGTTTAGTTTTTTCTTTGTTTTTGTTTTTGTTCTTTGTTCTATTTTCTTGTTTTTATGTTTAGTTTTATTTTTGCTTTGTTTGTTTTTTTGTTCTTTGTTTTATTTTTTGATTTTGATTTTTGTTTTTTTATGTTTGTTTTTCTTTTTTGTTTCGATGTTCGGTTTTGTTTTTGCTTTGTTTGCTTTTGTTCTTTAGTTTTATTTTATTTTTTTGTTGTTTTGTTTAGTTCTTTATATTCTTATTAATTATTTTGGTTATACCTTTTCAGCACTTTAGTGAACCAATAATATATAATAATCCAAGAATTCAGATGTTTAAATTATATTGGCAAACAGAAACAGATGTTTGTTTTTTCCTGGATTAACTCTCAGCTAGTTATTATTTAGATACGTTGCTAATTTTTTATTCATATTTCATGTTTATTTTAACTTTAACAACTTTCCTTCATATCCAAAATCAAAAATGTGCTAACGTGTTAAAATTTTTTTAAGCTAGTATAAGTTAAAACCTATACATTTAGTAATGGAAAAACATGTAGGTCATTTACAAAATCAGCTTTTATGCAATCAACCATTGAAGAAGCTTGAAAGAGAAAACGAGGCATGACTATCTATAGGTCATTGTGTGAGTCAGCTGGAGAGCTCTGGGTTTAAGACAGCAGGTTTCTGGTTTTCTGAACAAATACAATATGCTGGATACACACACTGAGGGCACAGGAGGTGGTTATGTTGTGTCTACACTCAGCTGACAAACAGCTAGAGAATGTGCGATTCTGGGTCACCGGACTAAACGAGATACATGCTCACCATCCTGCATCTATATTTGTTTCTCAGTTCCACTGTCAAGTAGTATTATTTAGTTGTTTTGAAATGTTTTGCACACATGTCTCTCTTCATTCAGACTGATATACTGTGAAGTTTGTCTTACAACTGTGATGTGTTTATCTTTGTGTTTATTTTATCAAATACAACAGACATTTTAAACCCTTTTTATTCAAAATCTGAAGAACTGCATTTGTTTTTTGTTTTGTTTTTTTGTTTTGTATTATTGTTTTGTTTGAAACCCTACTTGGTTGGAAGATTTTACTGAATACAAAGTACGTTTTCTTTTCTTCGCTTGTGGGGCACAACCTGAATTACCTTTTTTTAAGAACATTAAAAAAAATGGAAAACACAAAGAGGCCTCCTATACAAACTACGAAATGACTGCATTATATGAATATACTGGAGAACAAAAACAATGAACTTTTACTTGTTTGTATATCTCCTTGCCTGTATGCTAGGTAATGTTTTTACACCGATGGGAGTTTTTTTTTTTAAACATGGTTGAATTATATGTGAATGAGACTTGACTCTGTCAAGAATGTCAACAATCAACAAACAAAAAATCTGCCTGTAAATAAAATACTAAATACTACTAAATATAGTCTACTATCTATCTATCTATCTATCTATCTATCTATCTATCTATCTATCTATCTATCTATCTATCTATCTATCTATCTATCTATCTATCTATCTATCTATCTATCTATCTATCTATCTATCTATCTATCTATCTATCTATCTATCTGTCTGTCTGTCTGTCTGTCTGTCTATCTGTGTCACTAGTAGGCCTATATCTTCCAAGCACAAGCAGAACATATCTATCAGTTGTTCTGTCAGTATTTCTGTATGTCTGTCTTGCAATATCATAACAATGATTTTAACATTGGATCTGCATGACAATTTGATACTGAAATGGAATTTAAAAAGGAATTGTAGAAAACACTTTAATTTTGCATTTTTTATTTTATTTTTTACTTTATTTATTTTCCTTTTTTAGTGTGTTTGCCATTTTTATTCATAAATATTGTCGGTTACTTTATCCAACCAAGCACCCAACACATTAATATATTTTTTTTGGCAAACAATACGTATCGCAAATGGGAATCATGCTAAGCGCAATATCATTGCTAAGTGCAGTACTGCATGTGTCCAAAAGGAGGTGCTGTAAGATTTATCCTTTCTGTTTTTGTAGCCAACCACCATTTACCATGCCATTTACAAAGGCTTTTGTTTTGAACCTTCAATTAATTAGCCTACATTAAAAGTACGTAAGCGCTATATAAATGCAGTCCATTTAAGTAAATTAATAAACACTTTATTAAACAAATAACTTTAAATGGAGCAAAGCATGTATATTGAACTAGGTATTTTACTGTATCGAATATTTTGCATTTATATTGTAGTAATGGATATTCTACATGTCCCACGTAACCTGTCTTCCCTGTCATTTTGGCGTAGAGAGGGGGGCGTGGTCTGACGTGAGAGATGAGGGCGTGGCGTGGTGATGTCATACTCCAGGAGAGAGTCGCTCTTCAGGACAGATGATTGTGTGTGAGCGCAGTCACTCACCGTTCAGCTCATTAAACATGTAACGTGCTGCGCCGAACACGAGATGGTTTATTTCCCATTTGCATCATTTTCCAGTCAAAAGAGCACCCGTTTGGATCATTCCAGCCTTATAATGGCAGAATAGACGGCGGGAGGGACGCTCCGTGTGTGTGTCTGCTACATAATCCGATAAAGAAAAGGAAAATCAGCTATATTTATCCTCTGTGTCCTGACCGGGAACATGTCTTCGGGACAGGATGAGAGCTCAGTGCGCGTGGCCGTCAGGTATAATTCTATACATTCATATATATTATTTAGTCTAGAGAAGAGCCTATAAAGTCTCACTGATGCTCCATATGGGCCCGCCTCTTATGTACCTGCTACAATGTCACACCATCATCAGGGCTTTATGTTCCGCGCGAGTTCATTGTGTTTACGTAAACGCCTAGTGTTTAATAAATATACGATTATATGCATGCACGTGGCATTTCCTTTATTTTTGCCCTATTTTTAAAAACAAATCATAAGGTCAGACTGTAAGGCCTTATTGTGTTGCTAAGCATGGATCCTTGATGTGGAATATAAAGTGTTAATGAAGGTTGTATATTAATTAGCTACAGTTTTAAAGTAATGTGAGATTATGGATTACGATTACATGGACATTTTAGATACAGATTTTCTTTTCTTTTACCATCTTTTCTGTTGGTTAAGAAGTGGGTGAAAACTACTACTGTATTAGGTTAACAGTAAGGCCTCATTGTGTTATTATGAACTCATATACTGTTTAATAGATATGCAAATTTATATGGCCTTTTCTTACTTCACTGAGTGTTATTGAACAGGATCATATCATTATATACACACTTTATTATGGGTTTCAGCTTGTATTTTAAATTCCAGATACGTCACATCAAATGCATCTTTATTGTTATCCAATATATGTATTATTCGCTTCTTGTGCACTAGTTGAACATATACATAATGTCTCTAATTTTATTTTCCTTTTTTTTTTATGTTGTAGTTATGGCTTTGTGTTTATAAACATGGACTCCTAATCTTTTATATATGTACATTTAACATTTATGCAGGCATATATTCTGTCATATTTTTCGGTTAATTTCTACGTTTCTATTGACGAAAGCCAAAAAAGTTAGTCTAGATTACTGTATCTTATGTTACAGTAAAGTTGTAATTGAAATTTTAATGTTTTATATATATACAAGTCTAATATTTTGTCTACATACTTTATTCTACTGATGTCAGTTGAGTTGAATTGGTTCTATGACAGGATATCAAAATTATAGTCAAGCTTTAGGTTGCATTTTATACTTTAAAAGCCATTCAAACTTCTTATTTATTAAGGCAATTATTAAATGTATTTTAATTTAAAGTCATGATGCAATCAAAATTGACAATTCTTATTATGTATGGGATATTGCAGTATTTATTCTAAATTATATATCTGGCGTGGGTACGGGACAATCTGTGAGTCATGTGAGATCACAGAAATTGCAAACGACGACAATTCAATAATCCAATCAATTCCTTATGGAAAAAAGAAAGTACCGCCCTACATTTTTTCTTGTTCATGAAGCCGCTCCCCTTTTAGATATAAGTCACAATAAGGAATCAAAGACTATCGCAACGTCTGTTTCATGTCGATTTAAAAGGGATAGTTTGCCCAAAAATGAAAATTCTATTATAATTATATCAAACTTGTACACTTTTTTTGTTTTACTCTGTGATACACAAAAGAAGATTTTCAATAATGTTTATGACCATACAGTAAAAGTATAATGTGGTTTTGGACCCCATTGACTTTCATTGTATGTGGACAAAAACAGTTGAATTATTATTCAAGATATAATTGTTTTGTGTATTTGGCAGTGTTATTAAAGTATTGTTTATTTAGTATTATAAAATGTAATCATATATTCAAATTTTATTTTATATTTTCAGTTTTTAATTTAATTTCAGTTTAAGTAATTTCATGGGCTTGTTTAGTTTGAATTAATTTTATATCAGTTTTTGTAATTTTAGTACTTAATTTAGTTGCCAGGTAAACACTTATAATCAAGTTTCTATTTGTTTTTAGTTCTAAACCAAGTTTCTAATCTAATATTACAATGTAATTGTATCACAGCTAACTTTGTCATTTAACAAAAAATTTTTTTAATAGTTTTATATTTTTAGATAACAGAAATTCATTCAATGCAGATATTCTGGAAAATGAAAAACTGGCATGGGACGCAGATCTGAAGAGTTGCGATACACAGTGTAGACAGTCAATAATTTAGATCAGATTTCAATCGGATGCACAAATAATCGGATTTGGACTGACAACCTAAAGGATGAAAGAATGGGTGAGCTATATCCTTGGATAGTAGTCAAGCAGTTAAAGTCTGTGTGATTATATCATGGAAATGATATAATCTTCTTCATTAAACGCATCCTTTTGTAACCAAATTGAAAGGACCCATAGAACATTTCTTTTTTGTGTGTTTGGAAAAGGCTCTGTTGAAAAACAAAGGCCATCTATAGACTCAGGTTACATTGCACATGCCTCAGGAGCTCTGGTTACTGGAGCTGACAGACTTTGACCTGCAGCTCAGTTTGCTCAACGTTTGGACTTAGGCCTAATGTCATTCAGTCCACCACTTTTTATTCTTCTGTCACATTTCTTTGAAGGCATCGTATTTGCCTATGAAAGCATGTCTGACAGAGATAGTTAAATGTGCTAAAACAGGTGCTGGATGCATTGTGAAAACATGGAAATGGGTTTATGTAGCGCCTGGAAAATCTAAGAATTGGCCATCTTTATGACAAATGAAGAAAATGTCCATATTGTCGGCAGCAAATCTACAATGCTTTAGCATGATAGGCGTTTGAACAGTTAAATACAGATCACATGAGTATGTTAATCTCTCAAGCTTAGTTTTAACAAGCAGGTCACACAAAGACATGTTTTTTTGAAAATGTATGGTTTGCATACATTGGTCTGCATTGCAAGCATTTCGTCAACGCCTTGCATTTTTGTTTCCTTCAGATATCTGCAAACTGAATTTTTTAATATTCAGAGATAAACATGTTAGCATTTATCTAACTTTAACTAGGTAACTTGTTCTGCGATATTATTTTCCAACAAATCCGCATTCAGCTTATTTAGCTAATTTAGTAGAAGCAGTTTCCCGCCATGCCACAGAAATGTACTGAGCTATCGCAAAAAGACAAGATAGCTGTGCGCTTGTCTCTCTGGCACATGCCGGTTTAGCTAACGTTTAGTATTTTAGCTAAAATGGCTAATTTAATAGTACACTCTAAAAAAAATGCTGGGTTAAAAACAACCCAAGTTGGGTTGAAAATGCACCGACCCAACAATTGAGTTGTTTTAACCCAATGGTTGAGTTGTTCTTACCCAGCAATTGGGTTGTCTTAAGCAACATTTAACCCAACCACTGGGTTAAAACAACTCAACCACTGGGTTAAAACAACTCAACCATTGGGTTAAAACAACTCAATTTTTGGGTCGGTGCATTTTCAACCCAACTTGGGTTGTTTTTAACCCAGCATTTTTTAGAGTGTAGTGTAGCTTTTGTTAATGCGATAGGTTAGCTCATGTTAGTCATTTAGCTAATTTAGTTGAAATAGTTTAGCAAATTTTTAGTAGTTTATGTAATTCTGCACATTTAGAAGAAACCGTTAAGTCATTGTATAGTTTGTTGTGTTGTAGTCATGTCATTTATCTAATTAAGTTGAAGTTAAGCAAATGTTGTATTTCAGATATTAGTAGTTTAACTAATTTAGCTAATGTTGTTGCAGTTTTGTTTATGCTCAAGTTTAGCTCAAGTTTAGTAATTTAGGTAATTTAGTTGAAATGCTATAATTTAGCTATTACTATTAATGTTTAATAGTATAGGTAATTTAGCTAATTTAATAGAAACCGTTAACTAATGCTGTCTTCCAGGCAGGTTTTTGAGCCCGTAAGTTACGACTTCAAACCACGACTGTAGCGTTCCAGGCAAAGTCACGCCAAACTGCCTGAGAGTAAGGAACTGGGCTAGATGTAAACAAAGACCATACGGGGCTTATGCTCATATACAATCATTTCTATCACCAAAACTGCTTACTTCATTCTTATAAGAGGGAAACAGAGGAGAAAAATGGTGCATAAGACAAAAGAAGCTGTTATACCTTTTATTTTACATTATTTGTATATCCATATGGGCTGCCATTTTTGTGTCGCGAGCTATGTGACATCAGAGCACGTAACTTGAGAGTCGATTTAGTATGAGTTCACAGGTGGGAAGTCACGGGTTTGACTGCCGTTCCAGTGCACTTTCACGGTTAGTTTGGAAAACATGGGTTAATGTTATAATTTAATGTGTAGTAATGTCATTTAGCTAATTTAGTAGAAGTTTAACAAATGTTATAGTTCCGGTAATATTAGTAGTTTATTAGTAGTTTAATTAATTCATCTGATGTAGTGCAGTTTTGTTAAAGTGGTAGCTTAGCTCAAATTTAGTCATTTGGCTAACTTAGTTAAAACGGTGTGGATAATGTTTAGGTAATTTAGCATATTTAGTAAAAACCGTTATCTGATATTTTGGTTTAATGTACAGTATTTTAGCTAATGTCACATGTCATTTGGCTAATTTAGCAGAAGATTAACAAATGTTGTTCAGATAATATTGGTAGTTTAACTAAGGTAGCAGTTTTATTAATGTGATATTTTAGTTAATTTATTTATAAAGGTTTAGCTTATGTTAAGTAATGTTAGGTAATTTAGCAAATTTAGTAGAAACCTTTATCTAATCTTATAGTTTAATGTCCAGTAGTTTAGCTAATTTCATGTTTCATTTTAGTAGAAGTATAGCTAATAAGCTAATTAGCGCCCCTTGTGGTAATGCTGAGGATGAAACATGTTTGTTGCGTTATAAATTACCTGACATTGAGCTGCTATATTTAGAAGCGTACTTCACTTGCTAATTTGAGTATGTTTCTGGCTTTTAGAAGTTGCTTGTGTTGACATAAGCAATGTTTCCAGTTTCTTACATTATCACACCACAAAAGCCCAAAGGTTCAGTCCGAAGATATCCCAATGTTTGTTCAAGCTTGTACTACCTCAGAATTGCTTTGTGGAATGTCTTTAGACTGTGTATCAGTAGATTTTCTCTCCACAGGGAATGACATCAGTGTTTTGGTGCCTGGCTCAGCATCATAAAGACAGTAGCAGTCTTTATGTCCTTTTTAAATGAAGCAACAGTCAAAGGCTCTGAGATTTAGACCTTCAATCTGCAACATTAATGAAGGACAATCCATCATTCTTCTTTGTTTGTGAGGCCAAAGTCATGGCAACTGTTCAACTAGCATTATGTTGCTGACAGTATCTGTTGTTTGTAAAACCACGTCTGATGAGGCCCAAAGGTGTGTGTTTGTACTGGCTAGAAAGTGATGAGATTCTGTAACATTACAGTAATTTTTAGTTTATCCAGCCTGTGGTTAGTTGTTGATACAGTAAGCCTACCAGTCTCTACCTGTTACACTGTTGCCTTCTAAAGCACTTCATTCGTCTTGTGTTTAGAGACTCTTGGATTCATTCATCTGTTGTTCTCCTAATCTGACTCGAAATAGATTTGCTATTTTTGACTTTAATCAGACTTTAATTTAATTTTTAGATGACTGCAGTTCAAACTAAAACCTATTAAGGGCCCAAGTATGGCCACTGGAAAAAATCAGCTGTTTGTGTACTTGTCAGGTCAGTGCACTTTCCACTTGCTCACTAAATGACGCATCAGTCTTTTTCAGAGTTTTGCAAATGACGCACAAGTGTGTGGAACAGGGAGCATGTTCATAAATGTGGAAAGGTGAATGGCATTTTAGTGCCACAGTATAATGATCTAAAAACGAAGTATAAAGCCATAAAATTGAGATTAAAGACTTTTTATATTGTTAATAAAGTACTTTAAAAAATCCTAATATTGTGAGGAAAAGTTATGATTTAAATTATAAGAATAGGGTTTAATCTAAGAACTAATGCTCTACAACTTTATTCTTGTAATGTTATGGCTTCATTCTATAAAATGTCACAGAGTGAAAGCATTTGACACGTTTCTAATGACTTTATATATGTAGTTTTTGAGCAGTTCTCTTATGGGCTGTGAGAATCCACCCCTGGTATATTCAACACCACCGGTCACAGCATTAATATTTTAAGCCGCTGGTCTTAACAATAGGTTGCTTTATCAAATTACTCTCTGAGTCTTTTGCATTGGTCTGAGGTTTATGTTGCAGATTAATGTATGTTTGCTTATGGCTTGTATGCAGCTTATCACTTATTAGACTTCTCAGTCTGAAAGCTAGTGTGGTGAAGATCTCTTATTGAGATTTCTTATCCCTTTCCTTTGGTTAAAATGTCACCATAGTTATGAGATGTAAAACAACCTGGTTAGCTGCCTGTTGGACAAGGTTGAATGTGGGTCAGTAAGCAGTAAAGCTGTTTTGTTAAAATATTATATATTAGAATGATTTCTGAAGGATCAAGTGACACTTAGGAGACGGTTGATGAAAATGAAATTTTAAAGGCAGACTAACAGGTTTTTGAGGGTCAGAATTCTAGCTGATAAACAAGTGTTCAAATTCTTATTTTCAGCTGTATCATACAAATAAATAGTTAAAAATTATACATTGTGATTTCTGGATTTTGTTTACATCTCACAGTGGACATGCACCTACAATGACAATTTCTCTCTCTCTCTCCCTCTCTCTCTCTCTCTCTCTCTCTCTCTCTCTCTCTCTCTCTCTCTCTCTCTCTCTCTCTCTCTCTCCTCTCTCTCTCTCTCTCTCTCTCTCTCTCTCTCTCTCTCTCTCTCTCTCTCTCTCTCTCTCTCTCTCTCTCTCTCTCTCTCTCTCTCTCTCTCTCTCTCTCTCTCTCTCTCTCTCTCTCTCTCTATATATATATATATATATATATATATATATATATATGAATGATTCCAAACTTTTTACTGGTAAATTAAATATTTTAAATATACTTCAAGCAAAATCAAAGAATACAACGGTGGGATCTGATTTCGCACAAAATCAGGCGTTTTGGCTGGCAAACACCTTTAAATTAATCAAATTTGTTGATTACTTAGTAGTTTGCGATGAGGCTCCTCCTTCTTTGACGTTAAGACCTCCTTCATTTCTTTTGTTCAGTCCTTCAGTGTCAGACGTCTATAGTTTATAGTAGAAATCGAAGTTGTAATTCTACACTCTAAAAAATGCTGGGTTAAAAACAACCCAAGTTGGGTTGAAAATGCACCGACCCAACAATTGAGTTGTTTTAACCCAATGGTTGAGTTGTTTTAACCCAGTGGTTGAGTTGTTTTAACCCAGTGGTTGGGTTTAATGTTGCTTAAGACAACCCAATTGCTGGGTAAGAACAACTCAACCATTGGGTTAAAACAACCCAATTGTTGGGTTGGTGCATTTTCAACCCAACTTGGGTTGTTTTTAACCCAGCATTTTTTAGAGTGTACTTGAAAGAGACACTGACACTATTGCACACTGAATCATTTCCACACATGAATTGCCAACTGAGTCCAGACTGACAACATTTTCTCAAGAGTTGCATACATTTTTGGTCCAGTACTCTGTAAAGTCTCCTCCAGCACATCCGTTTCAACAAGACTTTCAGTGAATT
Organism: Pseudorasbora parva; assembly: GCF_024679245.1. Classification (NCBI taxonomy): domain Eukaryota; kingdom Metazoa; phylum Chordata; class Actinopteri; order Cypriniformes; family Gobionidae; genus Pseudorasbora; species Pseudorasbora parva. Next base: position 20,022,263 of record NC_090191.1, on the reverse strand, counting down.
TAAGGTCTGAACTCAGAGTGGCCAATTCATGTGTGAAAAATGATTACTCACGCTTCCTCCCAACCATTCTTTCACTATTTGAGCCTGATGAATCTTGACGTTGTCATCCTGGAATACGGCCACCGAAAAGTGTTAGTGTTAGAAGAACTGTTGCCAAACATATAGCATGCTAGAAACACAATGATCACAGCAATAATGATCCAGTCATAGACTCCTAAGCATTTGCCTGTTTAAATCCAAACAGCGACTATTGTTTTTGGCCAGGTAGTGTATGCTATTTAAAAAAAAATGTGAGGTGACTTGACTGGAGTTCTGAATTTCAGAGCTTTTGCAAACATATCCATGTCGCTATGATCAGATGCTTTCTGTCATTTTCGCTGCGCGTTTATTTTGTCATATAGAGGAAAGTGCACAGCACATATTTACATATTTATTCGCTTTCAGCAGTGTGAGCAGCGTCGGCATGTTCACTAATCGCTGCTCATATATGTCGAACTTCTTTTTACCCCCCAAAAAAGAACGAAAAATAACTATTTTATGTTGTATTTTAGTCCTTAAAGGAATAGTTCACTTTAAAATGAAAGTTCTGTCATCCTTTACTCACCCTTAAGTTGTTTCAAACCTGTATGGATTTCTTTCTTCAGCTGAACACAAGGGAAGATATTTTGAAGAATGTCAGTAACCAAACAGTTAACTGGAACCATTGACTTACATGTTTGTTTGCTTTTTCCTACTATGGAAGTCAATGGGTTCCAGTTAACTATTTGGTTACTGACATTCTTCAAAATATCGTCCCTTGTGTTCAGCTGAAGAAAGAAATTCAAACTGTTTTGAGGGTGAATAAAGGATGAGAGAATTTCCATTTTAAAGTGAACTATCCCTTTAAGTGTATGCTTTTAATGAAAATTATATAAAAGCTTTTCTAAATTGAAACCACCGCAAATCCAAAGCCATTTCTAAAAACTTGGCTCATGTGATTGACACTTTTTTTGTCATTGGCCCGATTTCATGACACACTTCATGAATTTAAAGATATATATTTTTTTATATGCACTCTCACGTCCTTATGAGTATTCTGACTAATCATAATGGTTACAGATTTTTTTAAAGAAAACAAAAAATGGGCAGACCAGATCCAGAGCTCCACCTTCTGTTGTACCCCAATTTTTTTTGGTCTACTCATGATTATTCATGAGCCAGATGAATAGAGCGTACCCTGGGAACCATCTGTCATGTGAATTGATGACTCAACAGACTCACGTGTACACCGGATCGGGATGTTGGTTATGTATGAAAGGACGATACAATTGGTGCAAGTCTTTAGACAGATGCTTTAATGTTTACTGAAGCATGGGAGGCATATGCAAACGTTAAATACCATTTTGAACAGCGAGACAACAATTTCCACCACAACTATTCTGAAAAGCCAAAGATATGTACAATATATCTTTCTCATGTCACTCTGTCTCTTATTTGGTGCTTTTTTTCTGTCCCTTTGATTCCCACATATATAATTTCTCTTGTTTAAATAGAAAACCGTTTTTATTTAGGCCTTGTATTCCATATATCCCGGTGGTTTGCACATTTTACCTTTAAACATTTTTGTTTCTAAATGCAACTGATTCTTTCCATTTATTATTGTTGATGTTTTGAGCCAAGAGCTCATGGGAGTAGATGTGGGTGGATGTAGTGGGTCTTTGTTTTCATCGGGTGTCATCTCTTTTGCTCCTGCTTGACCCATGGGGTGACAGTCGACAGCATTACAGTCACCTGTGACCTTCCTGTCCGTAACCTCACATGTGTGCAGTGAGACCTTTAAGCAGGCAGCCAATCTGTGTGGACATTTCCTGTAAGTGTCAAGCCAACTTAATTTGGACTTTTTTCAGAGCTGATTCTGCAAAATATTCCTTCATGTTTAAAATACTCAAGAGAAGTGCTCATCCTGACAGGATTTTAAAAAGGTGTCCAAGTTCGAAACAGTTTAGCACAAATATTACAATTTTTTCAATAATTCAATAGAATTTCAATAGATTCGGAAGTTTGTAAGCATAAGTCATGTAATTGTGGACTACAATTTATCCAAAAAATTGAATGAAAAAAAATATGAAATGACATTATTGCATCAATGAATGGTATTACGTGTATTACGTCTTACATTATTCTGTTGAAAGTGTGGAAAAAAAAATAAAAAATACATTTTTCACATTTTTCATTTTTCACAAAAACAAAACAAAAAAACATGTAGATTCATTTTTCAGGTGTATTTTTTTTCCTTTTGTAATAAGAAAAAGTTTGCAGTATAGGGCTGACCTAGATAGATATAGTGTTTTTTTAAGGGTTGCTCAACATATTGTCCACTATATCGGTATAGTCCAATATATGGTAATTTTTAATGTTAACATTATCGGCCCAATAAGAACATTTGGCTGATATATTAAAGCTGGTAAATAATGAATAATTTCCTTCAGCTGAGACACTTTTAGATGCACACAGTTCACCATTATGGTTTTGAATTGGTTTTGAATAAATAATTCGATTGATAGATTTTTCGGCCAATGTATCCATTATCGGTTTTCAAATTTAAAGAATTATCGGTTATCGTTTCTGCCAAAATTCTCATATTGGTGCTTCCCTAGTGTTTTTAAAATATGTTAAATAAAACCATTCTGTAAATATCTTGAATATATTGACTTTCAATTTAATATAATACAAGTTATTTTTTCATCTAATTATTATTTTTTTTTTTTTTTAAGGAAGCCAATGTGTGCCCTATTCGTGGAATGTAGAAACCGAGCTATTGAAAAAAGGGTTAAAATAGAGTGTTTGCTTTATAGAACAGAAATTGATGGCAGAGTGCTTCTACTTTCCATCTCATAACGTGTAAGAAAACATGCTTGTTTGTGCCTGCTCATTTGCTATTTAGCAAGAAATGAAATGCTCAGTAAAACAGGACTTGAAATAGAAAACTAATCGATGCAAAGCCAACAGTTTTAATCAGGCTTTCATCAGGACAATCCAAACAGATAATGTGATAGTTTTGTTGACTGTTCAACAGGCGGGGAAATCCTCAAATACCATTTCAGTCTTCTAACCACTCGCCATGGCCACTCATTTACTCGGGAATATTATTTTCCTGCTTAGATTACACAACCTTAGATGACCTTGCATTGAATAAGATGATGTTCCTGAACAGGACATATTTTACAGCACTTCCGAGTACGGTTTAGTGATCGGGTTTCCCTTTTGTAATGTTTGAAGAGTGTATTTGTACACACACACACACACACACACACACACACACACACACACACACACACACACACACACACACACATAAATGTGCAAAGGTAAGAGTCTAATCTCATGTAGCCAGAATGTTGACTATCTGCAAGTCTAGGCCACTTTGTAGTTTAGGCCAGAAATGTACTCTATTCAAATATGCAAATGCAGACGACGTAAATACTTGGCCATTGCATTGCAAGCCCAATAGATAACTGCATGTCTGTATGCCATTAAACCAGTGTTATTATTCAGCTGGCTAGCTATAAACACACACTTCCGCTACAGCGCCGTCTGTGTCAGTGAGAATGTTGTTTGCTTGTAATATAGATTTAATTCTGAAACATTCTGAGGTGTGACAATTCTCATAAAATAGCTTTAACATGTTATTGAATATGCCATTGTTAATGCATGTGGTCTTGGCAGACTATGGGCCCTATCATACACTCGACGCAATGCAACGCCAGGGGCAACCATAGACTGTAAAAAAATATGGACTTATAGTATCTGTGACGTCACCCATAGAATTCCGATAAGCCAGTCTGAAGCGTAAAGTAGAGATGAGCTGGCCGTTGCCATCACGAGTCATGCCCGGATAACAGAAAATGGGCAAAGAGGCGGGATGTGGGCGGAGCTTAGGTGACGCAATGACTTATAGACGGCAGATAAATGGCTATCCACCTGCCACTCAAAGTAACCACGCCCTTAGTTTAGCTGAACTTTAAGGCTTTATATAATGTAAACGAATGAGTTATAAAAAAAATTCACCCCCCTCACAGTTGTCATGAAGAGCAAAATTAGCCGTTTAGACCAAAACCACAATTTGTACCAGGCTGTAAACATGTTTTTTTTTTCTGCTGTAAAGTTGGGAATTTTAACGGAGAGGAGCACGGCTCAAAGAGATTCTGCTCCCTTCTGGAGCCTGTCCCTAGTGGACAGTCAAGGAATTGCAGTTTAAATTACTTCCGTATTGGCCTTAAGAGAGACTGCGGGAGGTTGTCGCTTGGGTGCAGCACAAGTGTTCTTTGGCTAGCTTCAGCCTGACGCAGTTACATCCAGCCCCACAATGTTTAAATAGCAAATGCACAGTTCTCCCCGTGCTGGTCTGAAAACAAGGTGTGTTCAGGCGAATTTCTGGCACATCGCTATTTGAGGCAACTGAAAATGACAGCGCCGTTGACCAACAAAAACCTGTTTTAAAGTTAACAACAGTATTTTCTTGTTAATTAAAAGGCGCGTTAGTAATATATGCACCTATAGGTGGGTACACAATGCACGTACACTCTGCTTATTACACACACACATGGAGGCACAGAAACATTTTTAAATATTACAAATGAAAAGATCCCTCTTTCCGCTCGCAAATTCCGCCATTTATATAGCGAATCCACCAAACACACTGAGACATAAGCAGGAATACATTAAGGTAATCCTATTCTGTATAACTTTATCAGTCTCTCAGATCGTTTTGGATAAATATTGGCCTACTCTTCTTTAGAAGGCTGCTTCAGTTCATTGAGGTTTGTGGGTATTTGTTCAATGCACATCTCTCTTGAGGTCCTGGCATAGCAGTTGGGTTGATGTTTAGGCTTTGACTTGGTCACTGCAACACCTTGATTGTTTTCTTGGGGTCATTGTCCTGTTGCATGACCCAATATCAGCCAAGCTTTAGCTATCGGAAAAATGGCCTCACATTTGACTAGAATAGAATCAATTTAAAGACTAGAAGGTGCCCAGGTCCTGTGGCTGGAAAACAAGCCCAAATCATTGGTGCTTGAGCTGATGCTTTGTTTGGTTTTGTCAAACGTGACGCTGTGCATTATGGCCAAACATCTCCACTTTGGTCTTGAGTTTTGAGGTTTGTGTAGATGCAACTTTACAAACCTAAGCCATGCAGCCATGTTCTTTTTTAGAGAGAAGAGGCTTCCTCCTGGCAACCCTTCTGAACAAGACATACTTGTTCAGTCTTTTTTGAACTGTACTGTCATGAACTTTAACATTTCAGCATGTTTTTTTTGTGATTTCTCTACATGGTCTTATATTGGGGTGAATTTGCCGGGACATCCACTCCTGAGAAGAACTGTTGTGAATGTTTCCACCTGTGAATAATCTTCCTCCTCACTGTAGAATGATGGACTTCAAATCGTTTGCCTTCTAACCCTTTCCAGATTGATGGCAGTAACAATTGTTTCTCTAAGATCAATACTGATGTCTTTCCTCATGGGCATTGTGGTAACACACGCATGAATGCTGCAGAGCAAACTGCCAAAACTTCTGCTTTTATAAAGTTGGTCAATTTTGCTGATGATCAGTTAATCAAAGGCATTTGATTAGCAGCACCTGACTGCTACTTACCCTCTTAATTCCCATTCTTATGGAAGCAGTAAGGGTGTACTTAGACCTCAACCACACAAAGCCAGAGCTTTCCCTATCTTTTTTTCCCCTTGTCTCAAAAAAATCTGTGTATACACAAAACCACTGAAACCGTCTCAAAATTATGTAGTATACATGTCAGACCAATATGTGTTGCTGTAACTGTGCAACAGAGACGCTTAAAACAGTAAAGAAGACTTGGAGCATGTGCAAGCAGTGTTTTGAAGTGGATGAGGAAAGTTTATATGGACAGACCCTCGCTCCCTCAATTTTGACCGAGTCTACTTCATTTGTACACTTCAGGCAGCTTCATATACCACAATGCAACACGATTGTGTCGCCACCGTTTTTTGTGTTTAATTTTGCCCCACCACAAACAACTCTATGATTTTTTAATTATAAAAAAAATGAAAACAACCCAAACACACCTATATAGATATAGAATGCTGCATTAAACAATTTCGTAAGGGGGTAAAAATAATAAATCAACTCCATTGTGGATTCCAAGTGATCAAGGACTTAGGACGACAAGCATTGACACACATCCGAGTGAACGAGACGAAGGGAAGTTAGGGTGCTTTCACACTTGGTTCGATAGCTTGGACCGAACCTGAGTTCGATTGCTCTCCCCTCTACTGCCTCCGCTGGACTGTGTTCATATTATATTATTGGGGTCCGAACTGGGGTTTGTTTGCATCATCAAAGCAGCAGCTGTTTACCTGGTTGCTTAGTAACAACAGCAAGCATAAAGGCGGCGAAATGCATTTCATTGCTCCCGTCACTTTTATATGTTTGTTTTTGAACCGTTGGTTTTGTTACCAAAGCTTCAGTACGTAATGGTACTTGCGTCTTTTTGCGTCTAACACCCTTAGAGACGTGGGTGATGACATCATCGTTTCACAAAATATATCGATTGGCTGTACACACGAAAATGCAAGGGTGTCGTTGTCAGATTTATCGACTCTGGGACTCGGTTTTAAAAAGATTGCGGTTTCAGGCTCCCAAAATGTCGGATCCGTCTGGAAGAAACGCAGATACTATACAAATTTTGTATATGTACAGCTAAACAAGTCTCTGTGTGTACTTAGTCTTTCACACATGGCATCTCCATTTTGGCCTATTTTTTTCTAAATAAATAAATGACACGGTGTAAAATGTCATGTGTTGTATTTCATCTTTGTTTTACATCATTTTAAGGAACAGATGATTTTTTTATTTTATTTTTATTTTTTATTAGGTCCGTAATAAAATGCGTAAATGGTACATAACCATAAAATTCATAGAGGGTTTACTTTTTTTCTCCACATGACTATATACACACACATTTCATTCTACAAACAAAGGACCAGAAAAAATAGCGTAGTCCTTGGATGCCATGTTTCTCATTTACAGTAATAATCTGAAATAATTTCAAATCTGAACCAATTATTTAGCAACTTATTGTACTAAGCAGCAAGTTTTGTTGTACGCAAAACACACGCGTGACCCAAAGTAAGGTTCTTTCCAACCCAATTTCATGGGAAAACATAACTATTTAACGAGGTGTCAATTTCACAAAAAAAATGATATTTTGTAAGCATGAAGGTCATCCTCTGAACATAACCATCACTGAGGCATAAGCAGATTGTATGAATGAGATTGTACAAAGTTGTACAAGTTACCCGTCAATTTGTCAAAATGTTAAATAGTTACAAATTAGATGGTGTTGGCTGGCTCTTTTACTAGTTTTTCCTCAGAATTGCTTTGTCTACCTTGTAACATGACACACTTTGTACTGTTTGTGCGCAGACTGATTAAAAACCTTTGCATCTAGACCTCTAGAAATTACATAAAGCCACGCAATTTGATTGTAGCTGTCAATTTTAGTCAGTGTTTATAATTTTTGTTTGTAATATGCATCAGGTGGATTTGTGGGTGTGCCGCTTGAGACAGGTTTATCAGGGGCATACTGGTTGGATAGATGAACGCTATCTTAATTATTATAATTACTACAATTATCGTGAAGTGCCGTTTATAGGTAGTTTTTTTTTTTAATATATGGGTGTTGTAGATATCACAAACCTGTCTGTTATCTAATGTCTATTACTCAATACTAGTATTATCAAAGAAATCCAACCTGATCTGTCTGTTTAGCAGTTAGACTACCAGGAATTAATGTAAAGTGTGCTATCTTGGTTCATCTGTGATCTAGTTGAGTGTTGTTACACTATTGATCACATTTTTACTATGTTATGCCCAACACTAGAATTCAGGGCTGTAACCAACACTGTAGACATCGAGGGGGACAAGTCCCCCCAATAATTAGAAATGGCCAAATTGCCCCAAAATGTCTACCACCAGACCACAAAGGAAACCAAATTGTATCAGTGAATCTATGTATTTATTCACTAATGGGAAGAATCTCGAGACAAATGATATATTTGAGGCAAATTAATTCAAATATTATTTGCAAATAGTCCCAAAATAATTATTTCTCAACAGAATATTGTTCACTGTTCTGTTTCTTTTTTTGTGTGTTTTTTTTGTTTGTTTTTGTTTTGTTTTTTGCATTTAGGCCACAATCACAGTCAGCCTTTTTGATTCCATAGCCCCATAGACAATATTTGAACCCCATCCCCCATATGGAGGCTAAGATATTTCTAATACTTTTACAGAGTAATGTAGCCTATTAAAATAATTGTATTAAATACTTTATATAATAATTACATTCTGTAATTCAGGTACTGTTTGTAGGGGATTTATACAGTTTATTATAAATATAGTTTATGTTTCACGTTCCTTCCTCATATATTTTTTTAGTTTGAGTTTGTTTTGCATGGTTCAAAAAATTATATTCATTATAGATATTTCCATTACTTTCTAACATTTTATTAATTTACATGACTTTTCTAAGTTAAAAAATGTAACCAATTGTGCTGTGGATGTAAAGAATACCTTAAATTGTGTGGTTTGTTGAAAAGAAGTTTAAAAATTTTCATCAAATTGTTGCTGTCATTGGGGTTTAGGTAGCACCAAATCATGAGGAGGAATACAGAGATATCAAATATGGTATAAAGTCTGCTCTCATCTCATAAATGAACAATAAATCAGCTGTTAATGAGACTAGGAAATAAAATGTACCCATAATACCAGTCTAACAGGGGCATGTTTTCCAGGGCAGGACACATCAGCACATTCATCTGTCCTCATCTGCTTTATTGGTATTGCAATATATTTTCCATGTTATGTTAGTTCACTGTTTAATGTCATTGTGTGTTCATCTGAGAAGTTTCAGAGGTCAAATGATCCCTAGCAGACAAACTGGACCCTGTTATGCTTCAGGGTAATGACTAGATAACTATTAGACCTGCGGAGCATGGTTCAATCCAGTTAAGCTACTGATCTTTTCTCTGGGAAAGAGAAGGCTGTGCAGATTTCTTTGTCACTGTAATCGCAGTAATGAGGCCTGTGGGTTGAGGTTAACGCATTCAGTCAGAAGCTGAGCTTTATATTATATGCCTTGTGAACATGGTGTGACCCAGACTGCTGCTAAACATTACGATGTAACAGCTTTTAGCAGTTTAAATTAAGTGTTCTAAAGATGCATGATTGTTTAATATGATGAACTGATTTCATTTAAGCGTTTATCCGCTTGTAAACATTGATCAACACACATATTAGAGCTCATAAAATATGGTATGGGCTCGTCATTTGTGTTCCCAATGACATTTGTGTGTCATTTGTGTTTCCAAAATGAACGGTTTTAAAACAACAGGAGGGTGAGTCAATGATGCAAGAGTTTTCATTTTGTGGTGAACTGTCCATTCAATAGATATATTGAAAAGAAATTTGCATTACTCAATTTTCATTGATTTCACGGCATTTTAATTTCAGATGTCAACCGATATTTATTAAGTATGTATTGAAAGAAATGTGTGGTGTTGCTTTCATAGAGCGGATTAATAAATAATTTACATTTTAGACTCAGTATTGCAAGTTACCCTGCCTATTTTTGCAACTGCCAAAAGCAATTTCCAAAAAGCAGAATTAGCAGCTGTCTATCTGAGAAACAAACAATAGTGATGTTTCATTTGTGAATTAATTAGTTTTTTAACACATTGTTTGAGTGACTGATTCAATGACTCACTTATGAGGATGTCAATAATTTGCCCCCTTATTATTTAGTGTTTCTGAACTGACTGGTGTAATGTATGATTAAGTTAATCACTTATAAAGACAGCCACTAGCAACCATCTACTGGTATAACCATAAAGTATAAATATAATAATATACTAAAATAAGATAAGAAATAAGAAATGTAATACAAATCTTTTTTTTTTGTGATTTTTTTCACTGACTGAAGAAAAAAAAAAGATGCCATACATTTAATCCAACAATGTGTCTTAAAGGGATAGTTCACCCAAAAATGAGAACATGGTGTTTATCTGCTCACCCCCATGGGGCATCCAAAATGTAGGTGTGTTTGTTTCTTCAGTAGAACACAAATTAAGATTTTTAACTCTTCATTTGCTCTTGTAATGCATGTCATGGGGTGTTTTTTTTTATGAGAGCCACTATGACAGTAAAAAACACAGAAATACAAATCCATATTAAACCCTGTGGCTCGTGGCGACACATTGATGTCTTAAGACACAAAATGATCGGTTTCTGCGAGAAGCCGGACAGTATTTATGGTATTTTTTTTTACCTCATATCAGACGAATCTCATCTAGTATTCCCAACGCCATTACTTCCGTTGAGTAAGGTCAAAGTTCCGGCGCGATCATAGATATATTTACATAGATGCCTCATTCGACCGATCCGCCCAGGCACTAACGGCACTAATGAGGAATCTTCATATATGATCGCGCTCGTATTTTGACCTGATTGGACGGAAGTAATGGCGTATATTTTAGGTGCAAGGTGCAATAGTTACTCATTCCTGGTAAAAATGTGCATCTAAAGTCCAAATTGAATCACTAAACAAGCATGTTTTAAATTAGCACTGGGTGTTCAAGTGAAGCCAATTCTCAAATATGTCGGAACACTCACTAGAGTGTTGAAATGGGAAATGTATTTCACTCTCATAAATGTCTCACAATATCTTTTACAGTATGTATAATTACACAGGCAGAGGCGTATGGTCTCGCATTGACATCATTTGTGGTTAGGGGGTTCTTGGAGTGCATTTGGGTTTTACGAGACCAATTTATATATCCTCAAGACTTTAAAGATTTATGGTGGTCAGAGGTTGTCATTGTAATATGGCTTATTTTTGAGTTATGTGTTCATGTTTCCCCTCTAAGCTGCACTGGCACGCATGAGTAGTTCTGAAACCGAGGGACCAAGTTAACCCTTACGTGTCTGTATTTGAGTCTGGAGACATTGGAGACGTCACAAGAAAAGACTGGCCACACACAAGAGTGTTTGACTAGTAGTACTGTCCTAGAAGTGACAACACAACTGAGAGAATGTGAGAGAGAGAGAAAAAAAGCTTGCAGCTGGAATATCATGTTACGAACAGAGGTTAAGAACAGAGTAGGACTATACAAATTATTAGGACACTGAGTCTCATTCAGCCATACATACCAAAATCTACGCATGAACTAGAATGGGTAAACCCAGCCTGATCTGCCGGCGATTTGATTTTGCTCTGCAACTCAGTCTGGAAACCTGTACATTATTTTTTTACTGCTTCTTTTCCACTTTTGCTAGCCTGACATGGTCAATCTCAATTCTAGTCAGAATATGAGTCTGATACTGCTTCATTGGGCTGTGATTATGGGGTGTTTCAACCGATCCAGGAAAGACCTCAATTGGATAGAGCTACAACCAATCAGAGCAACGAAGTGACGCATTGTCAAATGTCAACAGAGCCCAACTGCACTGTGTTGCCAAGTCTGCGTTTTTTTCTGCGAGTTGTTTTCTATGTCCACGAGAAGCAATTGTTCAGGGCTAGTAGTTGGCGGGTTTTGTTGTAAAAACTTGGCAACCCTGTCTACACGCGCGCTGGAATACACGATCTTTGCCGGGGTGTAGTAAAAAAATAAAATAATTTAATGATACACAGAGTACTTACCCAACATGATCATCATTTTTTGAGAGAAATTGTGAAGGTGAATGCATATGCAAACAAGCTCTCTGTTTAGGATTTGAACAAATATAATCCAAGCCCCTTTGATGACGTGCATGATTACGTTACTGTTGATCATCTGTCCGTCATCGTCTAAAGCCCGCCCTGATGATTTCATTGGTCCGAACAGTTTCTGTTCGGAGATAATTACTCCTCTATGGATCGAGTCCAGACCGAACTGCCCGACCTAAACATTTTGTGGGCGGGGCTGAGTTCGGCTGGCATCCAGGCTACAGTTTTGCTGGAATCAATCGCAGACTGGCTTATCCACCTGACACGCTATTGGTGGGTTAAACACGATGACTGATAGAGAAACGATGGGTCGTTGCCTGTTGATCGCACCTCTTGTGGTCTGATTGGTTGAAGAACCATTCAATTGGGTACAGAGTTATTCGAATAATGCTCATTGATCATGCCTCTTGTGCAGTAGAAAATACAGCGCAGACTCCCCAGACCAATGTTTAATCTTAAATTGAGCTTGGTCTGGTGATAGCCAGACAAGGTATGAATCGTTTTACCAAAAAGATTTTTAGGAAAACAAAAACAAAACAAAGGTTGTAAAGCAAAGGTAGCCGTGGGTAAAAAACTATGAAAATGTTTTGGTTATGTTGTATGCAAATTACTGTTACACTCTATTTCCTCTTTATCCGTTCTACTAACTTTGCGACTACTTGCCAACTAACACTCATTTATTTGCAACTACATGTTACTCTTAGATTATTAGTAGAGTGTTAGGTTTGGGTCAGTAGAACAAGTTAACATGTAGTTGCAAAGTTGCTTATAGTCAGGAGAAAGTCAGTTAAGGAGCATCAAAATAAAGCAGACATTAAGCAGATAGTCTACTAATACTCTAAATACATGTGTTTGCAAAGGTTCTTATAGTTATTAAAATGTCTAAAGTGGACCATCAAAATAAACCTTGCGATGTGCAGTTGGTCATTTAATATACTTAAAATTTGTTAAGATTACAACGAGGTTAAGAACAAATGAATGTGTCTACGCACGTGTTTTGAATTCTGCAGGTTGTGTTAGAGGAAAGGTCGGAATAATGAAAACAGAAAACGTGAGTAAATGAATCCCAGGGTGTGACTGTTTACCTATCGTGTTGCCAGAGCTTCCTCTCCCGCTCTCTCCTCTAACAGAGAGCGTCTGTGTTCATAAACAGACTCAGGGTTGGAGTGTTTATGGCACTTTCCACGAATACAGTACCCTTGAAGACTTTCTTTAAGCATTAGAGGGGCAAATTCCATGAATTTTTCATTATTTTTTCTGAGAAATATTGGATTTGTTAGAATAAATATTATGTGGAATATAATTACCTTAGCATGAATAGCTAGTTCACATCAAGTTTCTTTGTCCACCGTTAAAATGGGGATTTTGACCTGTCCTTGTCAACTTTCTTCACTGTATCCATTCATCATGATTGTAACACAAGTATTACAATAAATAAGTACATATCAAATATCTGATCAAAAGATTATTATAGTACAATATATATATATATTAGTGCTGGGGGAAAATGTATCCTGATTAACCGCGTCCAAAATAAAAGTTTTTATTAACATAATAGTATTTATATAAAAGTGTGTACTGTGTGGCTTCACAATATATATATATATATATATATATATATATATATTATATATATATATATATATATATATATATATATATATATATATATATATATATATATATATATATATATATATATATATATAAAATACACTTTTAATGACTAATAATAATTTAATCATAAACCCATTTATTCTGATAAATGACTTCTCTCAAACACTATTTTTCAGGGTTCGTCCACAGTTGGCAAAGGAAAAGATAGAGGGATGTCACATCTGCACATTTGTGACCCCTGGGGAGCCCCAGGTTGTCTTAGGAAAGGACAAGGCCTTTACGTTTGACTATGTTTTTGACATGGACTCGCAGCAGGAAAGCATCTACAGCAACTGTACTGAGAAACTCATCGAAGGCTGTTTTGAAGGATACAACGCCACTATCTTCGCCTATGGACAGGTAAGACTGTAAAATGACAAGAAACTGAACATTCCATTGTAGGGAAGTAAGCTTGTCCACACTGAAAATGTGGGTTTGCAGCCCAGAAGTAAAAAAGAATGTATGCATATATTAGGGCTGTCAAAGTTAACACTAACGTTAATAACGCGTTAACGCGAAATCATTTTAACGGCACTAAATTTATTTACGCGCGTTAACGCAGCACGCATTTTCTGTTTGATCCGTGGCATAGCCCATAGTTGGAAAAAGTGAGAGCAGTCATAGACGCAAAGAATGCAGCAGCAAACCTTAATAGGGAAAGAAAAGGGTTGACATTAACATTAGTATTCTAAAACAAAAGTGCAGTTTTTGCCTGCAAGCTACCATATTTTCTGTTTAACTTTTATTAGACTCCAGGTCTATAAGACAGAAAAGAGCGTTTTTACACTGAGCACATTCTCTGCAGTCCGAGCACGACGCACTGCTAGCTCGCTCTCGCTCATATCTGAGGTAAATAATTAACACCATCACTTACAGTACATGTGTTTTATTGAACTAAATACATTACATTCCACTACAAACGAATACGCAGGTTAGTTTTCGGAACAAGAGCGCTCCCGAGTCAGTCTTCTTCACGATGTCCAAGTGAATCGCGGCACACATACAAAATACCGGCAGTTCAACAGGGAACGCGGATCTCTTAAAGGGGCCACACTATATTCCAACTCGTGGAATATGGACCTCCTCCAGGTATGGTGTGTTTCTGGTGCGCTCCCAGGTCCACATGACAGCTTTCACATTACCAGTTTTTAATATGAACTGTGTCCTGTTCTGATTTAAACTGCCAGTGTAAAAACTCCCTTTATATTCTAAAAATGAGAGATCACTGCTTATTCTTAATTTTTAAGATTAGGTTTAAGAGACATGAACAATTTCTTTGATAAACATCTCTGACCTTTGATACATCTAGTCTTCATGCTATATTGATTATTATTGAATAAGTATGGTTTCACTAATAATAAATGTACATTTGCATAAAGCATGCATATTTGTCCGAACCCATGTTGATTAGAGTATTGAAAACTTAATTTAAGATACATTTACAATTGCTAAAAATGTGCGATTAAATTGCGATTAATCGCGAGTTAACTCATGGCAATCATGTGATTAATCGCGATTAAATATTTTAATCGATTGACAGCCCTAGCATATATCAAGCGGCAATCTTCCGGTCTTCTCTCTTGAATCCAACACAGAAGTGGCATAAACTGCATAGACTGGCCGCTAGAGACAGGCTCCAAAAGAGAGTCAATCCCATAGACCCCTCATGTTAAAATGCCCAACTTTACGGCAGAAAAAATAAATGTTTACAGCTTGGTACAAAAATTGGTTTCCATGGAAATTGAGGGTAACTTGGATATGGCGTCATTGACAGACAACGCAATGACACGGGCCGTTACACTGGTTAAAATAGCTGATTTGTCTGGATTTAAACATTGTTGAAAACATTTGGGATAATGGAAGTCTACAAATTATATAGCATTGTACTAATGTTTTTTGTATATTTTAATACATACAGTATTGTGCCTTTTAATTATAATAGCATTTTAACCACTAAATATATAAATGTATCTATTTTCTTTATTATTATTTTTTTTTTCTGGTTTAAAAAAAAAAAGTTTATAATTGTTATATTAACTAAATAATGGTAACTGATTTAAATAGTTGTTTTACAAAGGCAAAGCCGTTATCAGTGCTGTGGAGCATGCTACACATCAAGCAAAGCAAACAAACCATGACACTTCTGTCAGAACCTGAATCACAGACATGTCCTGACAAGAACACTGCAATCTTTTTTTCACCCTAATGGATTACTAAAAAGATCTAATTCCTTTAATCTAAATGCATTTGTTAGTGTATTATGTCTCAAGTTCTTTTATTCCATCATGGTCAAAAAACAAAAATCTCCCTCATGAGAGTCCTCGACTCTTCGTCTGTCGTTCTTCGGCTTTCTTAATTCTCCCGCTGTTGTCCGGGGGTCTTGTCTTCCTGTCAGCGTCTCTTTCAGTGTGTGATGTGGCGCAGGCCCTGTGTGTCATTCCTCTGTGTGTCTATGGCAACAGAGACCCCAAACTTCTTTTGTCTGGGCTGTCTCCCTCCTCTGTTGCCCCTGCTAAAAGAAATATCTCTGCTTCGCATTTACCACACGCATATCAACAGCACAGGCAGGTTTTCCACAAGACTATGTAGTCCAACTTTTTAGTGTTGCTTTTTTAAAGTGCCCCTATTATTCTTAAAACTAAGGGTCCTAAGGCCTCCACCAAAAACCAGGTGAAAGCCAGCTGAAAACGCTAGGCGCTCTGCTGAAAACGGCTTGCTGCGAACGTTTGAGAGCGTTTTGGTAGGGCAGCGTTTTTTTCAGTTGAGTGAAAGTGGAAGCCAAGTAGTAACACTTGGAAGTGTTACTAGCATCTCATTTCACAGATAGTTTGTTTCTGTTTTGTTTTTATATACAAAAATGTGTATATAATGTCAAGTATTTGCTCTGGCTCTTGTTTTAAATAATTTCGTTTTGTTTTTATGCTTGTTTTTGTTACTGTTGACGTAGTACAACAGAATTTGGAGGACTGGCAGTTGGTCGGTGTTGTATTTGTCCCGCCCCTCCTCCACTGTGATTGGTCGGCTGGGTAAAAGTGACAGCGTTGAGCGCTGCGTTTAACTGAAAGTTGAACTTTATTCAATGTTCTCGGCGACCGGTAAAAAACGTAGAGCACTTGACCGTGAAATAGACTCTCACCTCCTCCTCACACTCAAACAGTTGGATCCGGCAGCCAGTAAAAAATGCTTTGGTGGACATGCAGCCTAAACTCCTGTACACACAGGGAATATCGCGCACGTTAATCGCCAGCGTTTTTCCGAGACAAGTTTCATCCAAATTCAGTAGATGGCGCTCCCGATACACAAGATGGTGCTGCGGCACTTTACGCACCTGACACTCGCTTGTCACACAGAAGAAGAAGAGAGGTAGTATTTATGCGCTTGCCAAAACCATTCACACACTTTTTTGCTAACTGGCAAGCAGCAGTGTCACTGTGACAGGGATTAGCAGCTCAACCTCTTTGTCATCTTCTTTGTCTACTTACTACTTCTTCATCGTATCAGTGTGTGCTCAGCAAGGCCATTTTGAGCTTGAGCGCCACCAAGTCGTGTTTTCCTTTAACGACAGCAGCTCCAGACACATGAACCAAAGCGCAGATCTCATTGGTCTGCCGGTTTTAACGCGGCGTGTAAAAACAAACAAAAAAAGAACCCAAGGCGTTTTTAAAAAAATTACACTTTTACACCTGCCGTTTTTCTCATCAATGGGCACACTCACATTGGCGCCCTTTGTTTAATCATGAGATGTTAAACGCATGCGAAAAATGTCTGTGTGGACAGGCCTTATAAAATTAAGGCTCTCATAAAATACACTAATTTCTCAAAGAGTCTGAAAACACTATGTTCAAAGATTCAGGCTCTCTTAAACCCTCCTTTCTGAGAGCCTACTCTGCTCTGATTGGTCAGATAGCTCAGGTTGTTGTGATTGGTCTACTGTGCTCTGATTCGTCAGATAGCCCAGAGCCCCAGACTGTTTTGATTGGTCTTCTGTGCTCAGATTGGTCAGAGCCTAGACTGTTGTGTTTGGTCTACTGTGCTCTGATTCGTCAAATAGCACAGTCTGTTGTGATTGGTCTACTGTGCTCAGATTGGTCAGATAGCACAGTCTGTTGTGATTGGTCTACTGTGCTCTGATTGGTCAAATAGCACAGTCTGTTGTGATTGGTCTACTCTACTCTGATTGGTCAGATAGCCTAGACTGTTGTTATTAGTCTACTCTGCTCTGATTGGTCAGATAGCCCAGACTGTTTTGATTGGTCTACTCTGCTGTGATTGATCAGATAGCCCAGTCTGTTGTTATTGGTCTACTCTGCCCTTATTGGTCAGAAGCCCCAGTCTGCATGATACACAGTGATGGCTTCATTAATGGTGTCATTACTCCTTAACAATTCCAGCACCTCGTCCTTTTGTTTGAGGGCGGGTTAAAGTAGATGTTGTTCAACCAATGAAAAACATAGGCTGGAAATATGCAAATATGTTACATTAAAGTAGTAGTTATGTAACTGGAAGTTAGACGATTCATTTCGGCAGTTTAGAATCGATTATTTCTTTTAGGAGACAATAACTTCATTTGTTGTACACTTTGATATTTAAAACTTTTCAGACTGTTTACATTCACAAAGAGCTGCATTACACACTGTATGAAAAATAATGTTTGAAACAAAAGCATAATAGGGGCATCAAATGAGTATGAAGAAATTCAGTATAATTTGTGAGGTACATAAAAATATTCAAAGAAATATTTGTGGCCTGAGGTTGATTACCACTATCCCAATCTGCCATTGGTTGGTCAAACAGATAGTCCCACCTCCAGATCATGCAATTGGTTGAGCTAATGTTGCCATGTTGTGACAGATCAAATATAGCACCGATTTGATTTAACCATTAAATCCAGCAGAAGCTCCAGCCCTATTTGCAAATTTTGAAATTATGTAACGTATGGTGTCTTTCAACTCATAAAGGTTGCATCAAGTTGAACATGTCTCAATATGTTCATGTTCTAGCTGCTTCACTCTCTCTATCAATCCCACATTTTCTTGTAAATTATAATTTTAAAAAAAGCTTTTTTGTTTAAGCCCTTCGTAATTTCTGTCACTTCGACTTCCACTGTAACTGCATTACGGTAATATTTATTTAACTGTATCTATCTATCTATCTATCTATCTATCTATCTATCTATCTATCTATCTATCTATCTATCTATCTATCTATCTATCTATCTATCTATCTATCTATCTATCTATCTATCTATCTATCTATCTATCTATCTATCTATCTATCTATCTATCTATCTATCTATCTATCTAGCTATCTATAGATATGTATATATATTATGTTTGTACAATCTGGGAAACCAGTAAAAATTGTAAAAATAAAAAAAATTGGTATATATTTTTAGTCAATTAGTCAGTAAATTCTCTCTTTAAATAAATACAAACCCTCCAGAACAGTTTTTACTTCTTTCTTTTTACAAAATTAAATGTCAAGTTAAAATTTGTTTCATGGAATCTATTTTACTCCTAGTCAACTCATTTATTTTTATTTTAAAATACAACAAACTTTTACTTTTTAGTCTGTACAAACTGAGGGAAAAGTCTTTTTATTTACTTATTTATTTGTATTTATTGACAACATACCATTGCATGTATATCGCAGGTGATGCTCCTCCATATTTTTATTTTGAAATGATCTGTAATATTTAATGCAAAAGGAGGAACTTCAAAACACAAAAGTTACAATATCTTCTTTTTGAGTAGTCTTCTTTACCTGACATCCTCCTGAACCTTTTCAGACTGGTTCGGGAAAGACGTACACCATGGGCACGGGCTTCGATGTCAACGTCTTGACTGATGAGGAGTTGGGAATTATACCACGGGCGGTCAGCCACCTCTTCAGGGGCATCGAGGAGCGCAGACAGGCCGCCACAGAACAAGGGCGACCCGTACCCGAGTTTAAGATCAACGCCCAGTTCTTAGAGGTAAATAAAAACATCTACTGTCAGTTTCTCCTGGGGTCAAGTTTCATCCAAGCTCAAGAAAATATCTTAGCGTTCTTACGACTGGCAGACGTGTTATTTCTGGTGTTAACTCAACATCTTCACTTCAGTTATCTCTTCATATCAGCATTGGGGTTTTAAATTTATCCTCTGATAAGTGTAGCAGTGCCGGCATGTTAAGGGTGGTGTTGACAGCGCGCCACAAATAACGCCTGTCATACTATTGGCAGGCGTTAGAGATTTTAGCATGCATGTCTGAGCTTGGCTAATTAATTACCTAACCACTCCTGCATGTTTTCAGCTGTCTAAGGTGCGGCGTTTTGTTTCATAGTTGTACAATGAGGAGGTGCTGGACCTGTTTGATTCCACTCGAGATGCAGAGGCCCGCAAGCAGAAATCCCACATTAAGATCCACGAGGATGCCAATGGAGGAATTTACACAGTGGGAGTCACAACACGAACCGTTAGCTCAGAAGCAGAGGTTGGTTTTATACTAGAGTTTGCAGAGATGTATTTGGCCTTTCTGCACAGTTTGCTAAAATTGATTTGAAAAATGTGTATTTTAATTAACACAAAGCTTACAAGTTCTTCTTCTGAGACTAAATTTAAACAGTATCTCCCCATAGAGCTTTAAAGCTACCAACTTGGGTCAGACCTTCAGACTGCTCTGACTCTGGTTGCTATATCTTTTCTAACTGATCCGACTTACAATTTTCAAACTGATGTAAAAACTGGCGATCAAAACTACACAAAAAAATCACATAAAGTTTAATTGAAGGATTCAAAACTTTCATACAATAACTCGAATAGAGTATTTTGCTTCATTCATCGAGTATCTATTACTAGCAAAGACTAGCGACTAGCTTAGGACATGCTAGCAACATGCTAATTCATGCTAGGAACGTCCTAAAAATGCTAGCAACATACTACCTCATGCTAGCAAAGTGTTAAATCATGTTAGTAACATGTTGAAACATGCTAGCAACATGCTTAAACATATTAGCAACATGTTAGTGTAAGATCTAGCGGTAAGATCTAGTAACATGATAATCCATGCAATAACATGTAAATGCATAACCAACACAAAAGTTTGTCCCAACGAATTTTACTTTCTAGTAATACTTTTTTTCTGTAAATAAATAAATGAATAAATAAATAAAATCTGTATAACTGTATTTATACGCTAATTTTAAGATTTTTATTTATTTATAAAAATAAATGTCTGTTATGTTTATTAGTAATATTTACTTTAAGTTTTGTCTTAAAAAATACAAAATAATCTTTAAGGTAATTAAAAGCAAAAAAATATATTTTTTTTTTATTTGTAATATACATTTTATAAAAATAAAACTGTTATTTTTTATTTTATAATTTTTTTTTTTTTTTCCAAGTTCGTCTTTTTGGAAGGTCATAATTAAAAAAAGTTTCTGTTTTAATTACAATATAAAAGTTATATTATATATATATAATAGTACAGTACATTATATAATATTTGTATTTCTCTACAAACAAAAAATCTATGTTATAAAAAGTTTATCAGGTATTTTAAAGTGTATTGGTTCATCAGTGAATGCTATGCTACATTGTCTCTGCGTTGTCAGTCGCACGCACGAGTTGTGGATTACCCAGAATTCTCTTTCCTGACTCATTCAGATGCTGCAGTGTCTCAAATTGGGCGCTCTGTCCCGCACCACAGCCAGCACTCAGATGAATGTCCAGAGCTCACGCTCCCATGCCATCTTCACCATCCACCTGTGCCAAGTTCGCGTCTGTGCCTCAGACAATGTAGGTTGTCAAATCACCCACAGCTGGAAAATTTTATCTCAGCTGTTTAACTCACTCTCAGCTGTAAAAGCATGTTTTCTCATAAAATCTGAATTGGAGTTTAAAATAAGCCTGTTAGCTTTCTTTTATGGGAATCTTTATGTAGATTGAGCTCTATAATAATATACTCTAATTGTACATCCTTCAATTTTTAATTGTATGTCGCTTTCCAGGATACAGAGACGGATAACAGACTGGTGAATGGCTCCACAGAGATGAATGAGTTTGAGACGCTAACGGCTAAGTTTCACTTTGTGGATTTAGCCGGCTCTGAGCGACTGAAGAGAACAGGGGCCACAGGGGACCGGGCCAAAGAGGGCATCTCTATCAACTGTGGACTGGTAAGAACAGGAGTTAAATTAGAAAGTGGGATAAACAATAAAATACTCAGTTTCTCACAGTATTGCTACAAGACCTAAACAATATGCGTGTTAACATGATTTCATTGCTTAATAACCTTTTCTGTGTTAAGTCATATCCAGTTTTGCCACAAAATAATAATAATAAAGTATAGAATGAAGTAATACTTAAGTATTTAATTATTACTATTATAAAGTATTATTATTTAAGCATAGGATTTATGGAACTAAACTGATATACAGTATTAGTAAAATTAAGAGAGCTAGAATCTGGCAATAAAGACACGTGGGAAGCTTGACATCCATTAAAATGCACCTGCTGCAAGTGTGAATGCCACCTGGTGGTTTGCAGAGAACATTTACATTTACTTTTATGCATTTGGCAGACGCTTTTATCCAAAGCGACTTACATTGCATTCAAGGTACATATTTTACAGTATTATCAGTTCTTGCTTTCCCTGGGAACCGAACCCATGACCTTGGCATTGCTAGCGCCACTCTCTACTGGTTGAGCTACAGGAAAGCATGAACAAACACACCATTAAAATAATGATTTATTAAAATACGTTTTTTTTTTTTTCTTTTTTTTTTTTTTTTCTTAGACTTAGACAGACTTTTTCTTAGTCTGATGTTGCATAAAGCCTGAAATAGGTCTTGTATGCATTGAGTAAAACATCTGATTGGGATTTTTCTGACAAAAATTGTGAATGTGAAATACAATTATAAAAAAATAAAATAAAAATGTCTATATTAATTGACTATATTAAATATTTTACTGTAAAAAAATAGTATTTAAGTGAAATATAATAATAATAATAATAATAATAATAATAATAAAAATGTGTTAATTTCTTAATTTTAAAATGTTAAACCATCCACTTTTTATTTTGAAGCATCATTTGTGATTTAATAATTGGACTAAGCCATTTCACAATTTCAGTTTTATTTCGATTAATCGCATTGCCCTAAACGAATTGCTGTTATTTTTTTCTGTGGAATATGAATAAGAATCTTCATGCAGCTCTTTCCGAAAGTTTATCAGTCTCTAAAAAGAAATTCAAAATGACACTACAAAGACTATCAGAATGTATAGTGTATTTTTTAGAGCTTGACAGACTGCCATGTGCCATTGAATAGAAAGAACCAAATAGCAATTGTACTTTTGTGTTCCATAAAAAAAAAAGGGAAAAAAAAGATAACCGCATACAGGTTTGGAACTAAATGGCCGCAAAGTTAAATAACATTATATGTATTTACGAATGAACAATTCTTTTAATGTGAGTCATTTACTGTATATTTGGCCGGTAACACCACTGATAACTAATCATTTTGTCTTTGTTTTGTGGTGGTAAAGTTAGCGCTGGGCAATGTGATCAGCGCTCTGGGAGACAGGAGCAAACGCTCCACACATGTGCCTTACCGTGACTCCAAACTCACTCGCCTGCTTCAAGATTCCCTGGGAGGAAACAGGTACATTTTCCCCATCTTTTTAGACAATTTATTAGGTGCAAATCCAGGCGTTTCTGCTTTTTTTCAAACCTTGCCTCTCCTTTGTGACCTCCAGTCAGACGACAATGATCGCCTGCATCAGTCCGTCAGACAGAGACTTCATGGAGACCCTGAACACGCTGAAGTACGCGAACCGAGCCCGTAACATCAAGAACAAAGTGATGGTGAACCAGGACCGGGCCAGTCAGCAGATCAGCGCTCTGAGAACAGAGATCGCCCGACTGCAAATGGAGCTCATGGAGTACAAGACGGTTTGTGCTGCGATTGTTTAGTTTTATTTAACTTCATGTTTGCGTCAGAATTTGATGTTTTATGTGATCTGAGAAGATTATTTTGTTTATATAATATGATATAATATAATATAGGAACTTAGTTTTCCCAATTTAAATTCAAATTATTATTTGTAACAATATTTACATTTTAATTAACCTAATTATAACATCAAATAATATGTTTAATTTTATATATTTATTTTTGAAACAGGGCAAGCGCATGGTTGGCGAGGATGGACTGGAAAGCATCAATGATATGGTGCATGAGAATTCCATGTTGCAGACAGAAAACAATAACCTGCGTGTACGAGTGAAGGCAATGCAGGAAACCATCGACGCCCAGAGAGCCAGGCTCACTCAGCTACTGAGCGACCAGGCCAACCAGACCCTCGCCAGATCAGGTACTCGCTCACTGGGAACAAGATGTGTTTTGGTCAATCGGATCACAAGTAAATGATAGAGGCACATTCCCATTTACACTCAGTGTTTTAATCCACCTCTTTTGTCCAATTTCAACCACTTCTGTCCTGATTTCTTCAAGGGGAGGGTCTATACTGCCCTACAAAGGCAAAATACCTTAACTCACTGGAGTGTGGAACTGAGAAAAATGACTTTAAAGATTTTTTGTTGTCCAGCCAAATTAGTTATAGGTAGGACACTGGAAATCTGGCATTTAGATGTTTTAGTAATGACAAGTATCTACATACACTTTTTTTTTACTCAAACTTGACTTTTGACCCCTATTTTGAAGTTACTGCACTCTGCCTTTGTATTGTCTGCAAAAAATGTGGAGTCATGCCAAGGCAAAAGGCAGTAACTTCCATATTATCAATATTTGGTTGCTGATCACCATTTGCAAAATCAATATAGTAACACCTTTATAAAATCTAATGATCATGGCATTTATTTGGGATGATTTACAATTAATTATAGCCATCTTCTTATTATTAAGGACACAATACCTCTAGTAAAGAGAATCTTCATTGGTGTGCAGCAAAACTTACAGGTTGATAGGTGACACTGAATTATATGAACAAGATAAGATTATTTCTAATGAGTAAACATTTGCATATATAATGCAAAGATATAAAAAATAGAACAAATAAAAAATCTTGTAAAAATGCATGTGATAAATAAGACAAATAGCAAACAGTGCCGCTGGTTAATCAAGGGTTAAGTTTGGCTATCACGCTATTATATTTTGGCTAATGACAGCGCTGACTGGATCGGATTGCCCATTCATAGGCTAAACAGAGTAATTATTTATTGCAATATGTTTTTAATGTTTTTATCTAGTAAAAAAAGATACAATAGGCTACATAGCTTATACTTTTACATCTTTGAATGAAAATCGCCTAGCCTAAAGGACAACTTTTAGATTGATGTGAACGACAGGAATAATTCTCAGAATGCTTGTGGATTAAACATCTCCGATGACGTTCATTGGCATGGATTTTATCGGGTTTACAAGAAAAGGTAGGATATATGGATATAATTGCGAACTGTTACTAGCCTACTGATTGTATGCGTGATCGCACACTGTCACTGCATTCGAGTAGCCTACACACACTCGTGCAGTGGGCAGCCCCAGACTGCCTGACAGCGCGCTGAGAGAATATTCTGCATTATGAAAACATGTATGACAGTACACAGGCTACACCGTAACTCAAACGCGGCAAACTTTAATAGACATTAATACAAAGGCGGGACACCATAACTGCATGTCGGTACCGTAACTTAATTTAGACGCATGGCTAAACAAAGGCAGAGTACCGTAACTCAGTTTGAGTGTTCTAAAACCAAGGCAAAGAGCGGTAACTGCTGTTACGGTGTTCTGCCTTGGTTTCTCCTGGGCTTTTGGAAGTTACTGTTCAGACAATCCATCATTTTCTCGAAAAAACAACATAATTGACTAACGATATTTATCCACATGATAAAGGAGGTCTTGAAAGTCCCAAAAATGTCAATAACTCATTTTCGACCAAAAACGAAGTTACGGCCTTTTGCCTTTGCACGGCAGTATAGATGGGTACATGTATGGCCTTTTTTAGATCTTTCACTCTAATGGAGGAAATAAGCTCACGTAATTTACATATAAACACGCCCGCCAATGACGGAGAAAAACTAAGAGAACATCAGCTTTCGTTACTGCTCTGACAGCCACAAGGGTTAGAAAACAGGAATTGTGAGAGAACATTGTGCTTGGTATGTTTTTCATCTTCAAACCAAATTTGGGTCTTCAGCCAACAAGTTTAAATCCTGTAGGTAGGGTGCTTCCCATAATGTTTACGTGTTAGCTGGGGACACTAAAATTTCAACTAAATATCCAAATGAATGTAATTACTAAACTAAATTAACTATAACAACTAAATTACTGATCTGCCCATATTGTTGCTATATGACAATTGAAGTGAGCTGATAACATTACTGTTTTCTCCAGAGTGGCTCTGTACAGCCGAATCAAATTAGTGAAGTTAATAAACGTAATTTCGGGAGGAGTACGCCCATCTAATCTTTCAATTAATACCAAGGTATAAAACCAGCAGCTTACCTCTTCCCCTTTTTGGTTCCTGAAGCATCCCTCCTCCTCCCCTGCTCCTCCTTTTGTACACCACATTGGTGGTGGTTGAGGAGAGATCCCTGACATGAGTGTAAAGCGCTTTGGGTGTACAGTAGTACATATGAAAGCGCAATATAAATGACTCATTCATTCATTATTTTATTCATTCAATTTGCCTGTTATAGGGGGGCAATCGGAGCTCGGGTAGAATATCCTCTCCGAGCCCCTCTATAGCAGACAGCAAGCCAAATCTGTTTACCACTTTCACTAAGATTATATGGGCACACAAACTCGTGAATGTTGCATTATTTTCCTGTTAACACTATCACTACCTGCTGCTAATACCGAAGGAGCTTATATACAGTAGTATGTATGCTTTAATAGATGTCATATTCCTATTGGTAGATGTGATCAGCCAACAGTCATCTGATGTGAGCTTTACTAATGTGACCTGCCAGAATTAACGCTATACACTGGATAAATTAAATATCAGATATTTTAGGTAAACTAGTAATAATAATGCTAATACATAGTAAGAGACATAACAAATTTTATACACGTTAAATGCCAAACATAATATTTAGCTTTCTGGTAATTTGGTGCAACCCTGTTAGCACATGACTTGTCCTATTAACAAATGGAATATTCTTCAAAATTGTGACAATCAAGGTGTAACGATGCCACATTTGTTAACATTAGTTAATGTACTAACAAACTAACAATGAATGATATGTTTTTTAATACGTTTATTTGCCTTTATTAATGTTAATTCATTAACTTTTGTGTTAGTTCACACTGGATTAAATAATGTTAACAGATACAGTACATCTTTTGATCTTAAAAGAGATTAACATTTAAATAGTTTAATAATTGCTTCAAAAGTATTGTCCATTGTTAGTTTATGTCAAACCAAACCAAACTAATGTTTCAGTTGAAACCTTATTGCAAATTGTGAATGGTGTAACATTATTTGGACTCTTTCATGATGGGAAGTGCATAAAATTGCTCACAATACTGACTACATTTGTTATGTTCAGTCATTTGACAGTGATATCCAAATTGTTTTAAGAAAAATTATCAAATGTATATTTTTAATATTGAAAAATATGCATATCAATAACTATAATGCAGCAGGTAATCCCAAACAGCATCCCTGTTACCCATTCTGTTGTTTTGTTTACATTCTATTTTTTTAATGCTTACCACCAGAAAACGTCAAATACATATTAATTTGGTTTTAATTGTTATCAGGGAAATTTTGTTAACAGGGTTGTAAACCAGGTTAGTATCAGGGTTGAATACTCAGAAAAAATAAACCTTCATTATATTTAGTTTGATCTTCTGAAAAGTGGACAACTTCCTTTTCAAAGCTTTCTTTTATCGACTTTTGATGAAATGGAACAAAAAATATGACTCACCTACACAAGATGGATTATTTCCCTGCACTGTATTATGTTCACTGTTTTATGTGCCCAAACAAAAAATGTCATTACAATTTAATAACCCACACATTTTTTTTTTTTTGCAGGTGAGGGAAGTGAAGAGATTGGAAACATGATCCACAATTACATCAAAGAGATTGAGGAGCTCAGGTAATGCATGCAAACACAACACACCCATATCTCAGAAGTTCTTAAACTTCTCTGTGTGTAATGTTTGTCGGTTGTGTGGTCTTCAGGGCAAAGCTACTGGAGAGTGAATCTGTGAATGAAAACCTGCGGAAGAACCTGTCCCGCGCCTCTACCCGCTCCTCATTTTACACCGGCCCGACCTCCATCACCCCCGGCCACATTGCACCTGAAAAAGATGCCGCAGACATCATCGAGATCGCAAAGAAAGACCTGGAGAAACTGAAGAAAAAGGAGAAGAAGAAAAAGAAGAGGTAAGCTACTGACATTGCTGCTTAACCATGTCATTGAGAAACATCGGATTTCCTTTTTCTCCTTCGACAAAGGAGGGTGTGTCAGGGTTTGTTCTGGTGTATGCCTCAAATATATGGTGTACAATTTCAATGCTTCCCTACGGGCATCCTCATTGTTGATAAGTTCCCAATAGGAAACATTTGAAAAAGGTTGTAAAACAAATGCACTCATGCGTGGCTGTCCATCTTTTTTCTTCCCTGACCTTTTCACTCGCATGCATTTGTCAGCTTGGTTAAGTCAGATACCCTGGGTTAAAAAAAGAAAAGAAATCACAGGTTGTTTGAGAGTGTAATTTTTTTTGTTATTTTCAGTGATTCATTGGAGTCCACATTTTCTCTGATTGGTCGATCTCACTATAGAATTCTGGGTAATGTAGTACAACCCCCGGTAATTGTGCTCGTAAATATTTTTGTTTGTTTTAAGCGTTTTATGGCTACAATATTAGTTGAAATAGCTTTAATGACTATATAGTGCAGCAGAAATTACGTATTTTTGTAGGCCAACCCGGAAGTTCATCCTTGTTTTCTCAACAAAAACCCAATAGACTTCATCCATTGGCTTTTAAATTATTGCAGAAAATAAGCTCTTTTACCAATAAAAGAGTCTTACACGTTTTGTTTTGTCATGGCAATCTTTAATTTTAATTAATTTTGAAGCCCAAATACAATTGCTAGTAGTACAAAGCTGCACATAGGCTATAAACAAACAACACGATGGTCACATGACTTCAGCATCACCACCGTTAAGCTTCTGACAACTCCTTCAATCTTTATTTGAAAAACATTTTCCCTAAAAAGTTTGAGGTAAAATGCCTTGCAAAAGCGTGAGTATAAACACAAGACTGTAAAAGTGGACTGGTGAGTAGATGAATTTAGTAGATGTTCGACATGATTTTGTTTAATGTCCCTCTTTAGTCCCATTTAGCCACTTGTTAGAAATTGCCTTTTTCAAGACATTCAAAAAGTCACAATGGGGTATTACTTGTGTATCTTAGGTCTTAGAGCACAAATATTGTCCCATTTAATGAAAATATATTTTGAGCTTGTGTTAACCACACACCATATTTCAGACATTTAACTAAAAACCCATTCAAAAACCAATTGACTTCATGATAATGGAACAGAAAGTGCTAGACTGCCAACTTGTTTCTGGGTTTTGGCCTACAAAAATATGTCATGCCTGTCTGTTTACATCAAATTCTTTTATAAAAAAACAAAACCTTAAAGTATATGATTTTTCAAGTATTCCTGTTCCTCACATGTTCTTCTTTACTGTCATCTTTGGAACCGTGGTTCCTCTTACTCGCACCTCACCCCCACCAAACCCATTCACTCTTGAAGGCTTCAGCTGATGGATGAAGGTGCTCATGAAGATCTTGAGAATGCCAGGTTGGAGAATGTCATTAAATGCTGTTGCTCCACTAACCGTAGTCTGCGCACCATGGAAAAGTTGACCCATTGTACTTTCCTTTTCTTTTCTCTATAACACGATAAACGTCAATGGTTTGAAGGTTTAGAGTCTGTGAATCTGTTTCAAAACCTAGAGAGCTGTCTATGTAGTCAGCTACCTTAAAGGTGCAGTGTGTAGTTTTTATGAGGCTCAATTGACAGAAATGCAATATAATATACATAACTATGTTTTCAGTGGTGTATAAAGACCTTAAATAATTAACTATTATGTTGTTATCACCTTAGAATGAGCCATTTCTATCTACATTCACCATGGGTCCCCTTACAGCGAAATCTCAGTTTTGCGCCGCCATGTTTCTACAGTAGCCCTAAATGGACAAACTCTAAAGAGCGCTAGCTACTCTCTGCTGTTTCAGACAACGACATCTTTGTCCTGTGTCGGCCACCATAGCTTCTCTATTTGCCTCGAAAGGGAGGGGTGAGTGGTGGGTGGTTGCTAAATGCTGCTAAAGTTTGCTCATTGCACCTTTAAGGGTGAATAAGTGGATGATTTCAAACATAACCCTCAGGAGTCTGAGCTGTTTTGGGGCACTACATAATGCTCCTTGAGTGAAGTGTGATGTTAGCATATTGCTAAGCTAATAATTTGTTAATAAAACAACAACAATAAAAGGTACAAAAGTAGAGTAGAACACTGCATTTGTAATCAGATTGAACTATTTGTACTTATTCTTATCAACTTTGAGTGTCATCTAAGTATTATAGTAGATATTTTCTCAGGCTAACGTTAGCATGTTGCTAGGCTAATGTTTTGATGCTCTACTAAGTCCATGAAGTATAAATGGTTTTGCCCTAAATTTCAGTCAAAGAAACGTATCTCATAATTATGCAGTATTTTTATGGTACCTACTCTTTTGGGAGCTCGTCTATGTTGCCTTAAAATGCTGTCTAAGTAGGTAGCTCACTAAGGTTTGGAACAAAGCTTTAGAGTTCTCTTCCATTCTGTTGGATTTTATCCTTTTTGCACTTCAAGATTTGTAATCAACTCACGTTTGATTAATGTGATGACGCTTCAGAGTTTAACAGTAGCCTATAATAAAGTGCAACTAATTCACTAACCTTTAATTATTTAATCAGTTATTAAAAGGTATTGGAATCTTGTGATTTAAATGCCCCATGCAATCTAAATCAAAGTTTTGGACTCACAATAGATATACATCAACACTGCAAAGCAAATGTGATTGTCAACAATTCCATGAGGTCTTTAGGTAAATGGCGGCACTATAGGGGTTGCCTCTTATTAAATTTGACGTGATATAGGTTTTTATGATATTTTTCTCTCATACAGTGTCATAAAGGAGGAGGGGCCAGATAACGAGCAGGATAAAGAGGCCTCCGAGAGAGCCAATGAAGAGCCAGATATTGTAAGTTAAACTCTTTCTTGTGTGTTCAAAAGATATGCTGACTAAAATAGTATTTTTTAGTAGTAGTACAGTAGTAGTGTCTCTGGAATTCTACAAGGCATTGCTTCTAATAATGCCAATGCTTCTATAGGATGGGAGTGATCATGATGAAGGCGAGGAAGCCGAGGTTGAGGAAGAGGAGGATGAGATAGAAGTGGACAGCTCTGATGAGTCTGACTCTGAGCTGGAGGAAAAAGGTAAAAATCCTGCATTTAATTTCTATCGGTCAGGTCTTCTTTTTAAAAAAAATTGAAGCTTGTTTGCGCCACAGAATAAAAACAATGTCAAGGATAATTGAGATTCACTTTTTTCTCGCAAATACAAGTTTACATCTTGCAATTCTGTTTATATTATTGAATAAAAAACAACCTCCATTCTGTTCATTTTCTGTGTTGACAGAAGACTTCCAGGCGGATCTGGCCAACATCACGTGTGAGATCGCCATCAAACAGCGGCTGATTGATGAACTGGAGAACAGTCAGAGACGTCTGCACACGCTCAAACAACAGTATGAGCAGAAACTCATGATGCTGCAGAGCAAAATCAGAGACACACAGCTGGAGAGAGACCGCGTACTGCATAACATGGGTACAACACACACTCATACACAACTAAGTAATGTATATTAATATGCGAGTAATGAGCACTTCACAAAATCTTCAAAATTTTGGAAGAAATTTGGATTTTTTTAATGTTTTGAAATGGGCCTCTTATGCTCACCAAGTTTGAATTTATTTGTCAAAAATACAGTAAAACAGTAATATTATTTAATATTATTACTATTAAAAATAAAAAAAAATTCTGCTTAATACTTGGAAACCATGCAATATTTTTTCAGGATTCTTTGACTTATGTAAGTTCAAAAGAACAGTATTTATTTGAAATCTTTTACAACATTATACATGTATTTACAGTCACTGAGCAATTTAATTTTTTCCCCCAAAACTTTTTAGCAGTACTGTATCACAGTTTACAAAAAAATGTTAAGCAGACTGAAAAAATGTTTTCAACATTGACAAGTATAAAAAATTACTGCACACTGAATCTGGGTGTTTTCTGAAGGTTCATGCGAGTAATAGTTGCTTTGTCACAGAATAGATTACATTTTAAAATACAGTATATTACAAGAGAAAATGTTATTTTAAATTGTAATCAAATATTTCACAATGTTACTGTTTTTACTTCATTTTTCATCAAATAAATGCAGCCTTGGTGAGTGACTTTGAAAAACATTACAAAATCATAATTATTCCAAACTTTTGACTGGTATAGTGTACATGAAATTATGCTCCTAGAACCTTAATCTTTAAGTACATCTCTACTGCCCTCTTCTGGTTTGTTTTGGAAACAGTTTGAATGAAAATACAAATGCACAAGTAATAATAATACAAAAATAACTTAAAGCAAACTGTAAGCACAGAGTAAGTGGCACTGCAGCACAACTGTAGAAGCGTAAATTTGCTACTTAAAAGTCGAAAGTTGAGATCACCTTTCTGTGCAGGCTCAGTGGAGACATGTACGGAGGAGAAAGCAAAGAAGATTAAATCAGAATACGAGAAGAAGCTCAACTCTATGAACAAGGAGCTGCAGAAACTGCAGTCTGCACAGAAGGAGCACGCACGCCTGCTGAAGAACCAGTCACAGTACGAGAAACAGCTACGGAAACTACAGCAGGAAGTGACAGAGATGAAGAAAACCAAGGTACATTTGTGTATTTTTTACTTTTGGTCATACTAAAGGGCAGTTGAAGCTGATCTGGGCAAGCATCGGTGTAGTGTCTCATTGCTGTTATCTGTTGAGCTCAGGTTGGTCTGATGAAACAGATGAAGGAACAGCAGGAGAGGAACCGAGTCACAGAGACCCGGCGCAACCGAGAGATCGCCACGCTTAAGAAAGACCAGCGCAAACAGGAGGTGACACACTGCACCCTGAACAGCCCCAGAGAATTATGGGATAATCTCAGACACAGTCACTTCTTATTCTCTCCTCATTTTTTGTCTTTCTTGTCTCGTTTAGCACCAACTAAGGCAGCTTGAGGCTCAAAAGAGACAGCAGGAGCTTGTTCTACGCAGGAGGACAGAGGAGGTGAAAAAGGATTATTTGGGAAAAAAACTACTCTTTTTGTAACAAAAGCACTGGTTTGATGGTTGTAGCTTTTTGGATTAAGTATTGAGGTTGTGTCCACCAAAGTATTTTTCCCCTTGAAGCTAGCCTATTTTTCCAATCGTTTTCAATATGAGCATCACACTTTTAAAACGGCAAAAGCGTCAATTTCATGCTGACCCCTCACCATTTTTTTTACCAGTCGCCGGAATTTGAAGAATATTTAACTTTGGGTAAAACGCAGCGCTCATCACTGTCTCTTTTTACCCAGCCGTCCAATCACAGTGAAGGAGGGACGGGACAAACCCCACACCAACCAACCATGACATTCCGCTTGATAACATATGACAATAACAAGCGCAAGTCTTAATTCAAAACTAGAAATAAAAGCCAGAGCATGTATGTTACATTGTGACAACATTTTTATATTCAGGAACAATCTATTCGCGAAATCGGATACTAGTGACAGTTCCGCGGCTATTTCCGTTGTCATGATAAATCGAGTCCCCCCAGGAATTGGGTCTCCTTTAGGACCCAAGCGGTAATGCCTGATCAAAAGTACACAGCCAAACATCATTCATTTGAAACATGTAATTGGGAACTGTATGGGAGGCAAACAGTACATTTTCAGTTTAATCACAGTAATATGTGTAATTTAATGTAGAATGTAAATAACAAATAAAAAATACTGTATACCATGACATACCTAATATAATGTAATATCTTCCATTAGATAACCTATTAATAATAATAAGAAAAATGACACTAATAATATTACAAATATATTACACAGTTATATAGCTGAAATATTTGGACATTTAACACTTATTTTATTACATGCATTAATACAATGCATGGTGTATAAACTATGCTAGCAGGCTAATCTGGTAGATGTATGCTATGCTAGTATGTATGCTAACTAAAAATGGTAAGAATGAGAAATTCTAGATTTCACAACCTATACTAGTATATAAACCATTTAGTTTAAAATACATTCCCATTAATGGTCATTATAGCGCATTTTAAATAATATAAATCATAATGACATGATTTTTCAGGAATTGTAATCTGGCGCTAAAAATGCTACCGATTATAAGTCCGTTGAAGTAATGGGATCACTCTGGGTCCTAAATGAGACCCGATTTCCGAAGGGGGACTCGCATCATATATAATATCGCATCATAGCACACATAAAGAGTCTCATCTGAACAAAATGCTGCGCTGTCAAAGAGGTCTCAAGCGCCCACTGCAAGGCACTTTCAGGTGACTAAAAATGCTTTGATGGACACATGGCCTTAGATATTAACTCTCAGAGAGAGTTTTAGCATAGTGTTATGGGTTTGGAATGACATGAGCATGAGTAAATGATCACATCATTTTAACTTTAGGGTGTACTAACCCTTTAATCATTCACAGTATAAAACCTTGAGAAAAAAATATTAAGATTTTTTTTTTTCCCCTGCTACTTTGAATCAGATATCTGCCCTGAGGCGCCAAGTGCGACCAGCATCAGGCAAGGTCAACCGTAAGATCAGTTTACCAGAGCCTTTGCAGGAGTCTTCATCCCGTACAGCTCCCACCCGACCACAAACCGCCGGGGCCATGACTTATAATGGGACGAGGTAACTTGTGTGACGTTTCGTTTCAGATGGGTTGGCTCATGAGTGATTGAGTAACTGATGTGGTTATAATATTTGTATTCAAGAAGGTACCAGACGAGAACACGAGGAGTGTACTTTACTAGAACAGCACGGGCCAAATGGCAGTCGCTAGAGCGTCACATTAGTGACATCATCATGCAGAGGATGACCATCTCCAACATGGAGGCCGAGATGATCCGCCTACTTAAGGTAACTGAGAATGACTGAAAAATTATTTGTTTCACAGCCATCAATGACCACTTACTTCGGCTAAAGAGTTTGAGGAAAAGTATTATGATTCATTTTCATTTTAAGCAAATTCGAGATCGAGTTCATTCATTCGCTTAATTCTGTGCGTACAGCAACGCGAGGAGTTGACCAAACGCAGAGAGAAGGTGACGAAAAAGAGGGACAAGATCGCCAGCGAGGACACGGATGCCGACAGGACCGTCGTCTCTCTTAACGAAGAGATGGAGTCGCTGACCGCCAACATCGACTACATCAACGACAGCATCGCCGACTGCCAGGCCAACATCATGCAGATGGAAGAGGCCAAGGTACTTGTTTGAAACAGGAAATGATGTCAGACAGTATCATACCCTAATAATACATACTGAAAAATAATAATAACAATCTAGCAGCAGACCCTGTTTATAATGAGAAAAATATTTTGTGTGGGTCAGAAATGTTTGATTCATTGTCTCAAAAACATTGTCTATCCGTTCTTCACTGTAGGAGGAGGGAGATACAGTGGACGTCTCTGTTGTGATCAGCTCGTGCACACTATCTGAGGCCCGTGTCCTTCTCGACCACTTCCTGTCAATGGCCATCAATAAGGTACTGGAGCTTAGAAGATTTTCATTTTGGAA
This sequence comes from Pseudorasbora parva, assembly GCF_024679245.1. Classification (NCBI taxonomy): domain Eukaryota; kingdom Metazoa; phylum Chordata; class Actinopteri; order Cypriniformes; family Gobionidae; genus Pseudorasbora; species Pseudorasbora parva. The sequence goes on along the minus strand of NC_090191.1, from coordinate 19,986,909 downwards.
TTAGAGCTGCTCAATATATTAGAAATCACTGGTCAGTATTAGCAATTTAACAGATTTGCATAAATTATTATCATTTGGCTTGTTGGTTTTAGGTAATTTGAGTGTCTTTTTATTTACACAATATATTGTGTATATATATATATATATATATATATATATATATATATATATATATATATATATATATATATATATATATATATATATATATATATATAAATATAATATAATATAATATAATATAATATAATATAATATAATATAATATAGCCTTGGATGCACCCTGATACTGTAAACATGTTTTATGTTTAAGTTTTAGTTTTTCTTTTTTGCCTTCTTTTAACCACAAGTTTATTTTGTAATAATTGTTGGACATAGTTATCAGCCAAAATATCTATATGGGTGTATCCTTAATTCAGTGGTAGCATGATTATCATCAGGCTTAGTTCACCCAAAAATTAGCCAATAATTTACTCACCCTCAAGTCATCCTAGGTGTATATGAAATTCTTCTTTCAGATGAATAAAAGTTGAGTTATATTAAAAAAAAGTCCTGGCTAATCCAAGCTTTATAATGTCAAGGATTGTTGCTCTGTTTTTGAAGTCCATAAAAATGCATCTGTCCGTCAAATAATGTGCTCCACACAGCTCTGGGAGGTTAATAAAGGCCTTTAAAAGTGAATTGATGCGTTTGTGTAAGAAAAACATCCTTATTTAAAACGTTATAAAGTAGAGTTTCGGCCGTTCGCCTTCTGTATTCAGTTTATGGAAAAAGTGTTGAAAGTGCCTCAGCAGTTCAAAGGCTTACACTACCAGGTACACTCGTCAGACATTGCGTACGCATCTTGAACTCCGAGAAGGCACTTTCAACACTTTTCCACGGAAGGCGATCGGCCGGAACCTTAATTAAAAAAAAGTTTTAAATATGGATATTTTTCTCTCACAAATGCAATGATTCATGGGCTAATTTTCATTTTTGGGTGAACTACCCCTTTAAACAATAATCTCTGATTTTAAATTTGAGATAAATTTTAAGGTCACATTTTACATCCATAGTTTGACCCATTTTCAGTTGCAACTGAACATTTAATAATGTAGGCCAAGACTTTTTTCTCCATCTGGATTTCTTGAATCACCTATAAAGTGCTATAATATTTCCGCTTTATATTATTTTCTCACCCAGAAACGTTTCACTGTATAACATCGTTCTTAGGGCTTTCAAGCTGCACAGAAGGAGTCTCAGATCAAAGTGATGGAGGGCCGTTTGAAACAGACGGAGATAAACAGCGCCACGCAGAACCAACTGCTCTTCCACATGCTCAAGGAGAAAGCTGAGCTCAACCCTGAGCTGGACGCTCTGCTCGGGAACGCTCTCCAAGGTCCGACACTGCTTGTTTTTTCTTCTCTAGACTCGTTCCTTTTTAAGTTTGATTTTTGATTCGCTTTTGTCTTTTTGTTGCCTGAATTCAAACAGAACTAGGTAACGTGCCATCGGGTAAGTAGAGGCATTTAGAGCTGTCCACCAGTGCATGTGTCTCCCTCAGACTAACAGACAGTAACAATAGCGTAGAGCTGCATGGGTCTTGCCTAAACCCCCCTGTGGCCTTTACTCTTTGAAGAACATGCCTTTCAGCTGAAGTATCAACTGTAAAAGTCCTTAAGATCTCTCAAGAGCTTCCAATAAAGACCCATGGCGGATGTAGAAGTAGACTTCCAGCTGTTATTAGTTTGTGATAGTGTTAGATTCAGCCCTAGACCCAGTATTATAGGCTACTGTATAATAATAATAATAATGGTATTGCTGTACAGTAAGGTTTCATTAGTTAACATTAGTAATTAGCTAATAATGAAATGCACTTCTACAGCATTTATTAATCTTTGTTCATGTTAATTGCAACATGTACCAATACATTATTAAAATGTTGTATTTGTTAATATTAGTTAATCCACTGTGAACTAACATGAAAAAAATAAACAGCTGTTTTTAAAAAAAATAACTAACATTAACAAAGATTAACACATTTTATTGCTCATGGTTAGTTCATGTTAGTTAATACATTAACTAATGTTAATATATATATATATATATATATATATATATATATATATATATATATATATATATATATATATATATATATATATATATATATATATATATATATATATATTAAACTGCATTGTAAATATTACAAATATATGAATAATAATTAATATAATATGTTATTATATATATATATATATATAAACACAATTAAATTGTTCCAAGCTTCAATGCCACTCCTTGTGATATTTTAATAGCATATTAATAAGTATGATTATCATTAGCACATTTAAAATTCAGCCAAGTCAGTCATGTTACTTTATCAGTGTAAAAACGGTGTATAATGTTTAAACTGTGCATATGATGTTTAGTGTTGCATATACATTTAAATTATTATTAAATACTGTCATTCTTCTGTGTTTACTCAAAAGAAAAAAGACAGGTAACCAACATGCCAAGATTATTTAATTATTATTATCATTTCTTCTTGCTGTAAGCATTTTTGTCACATTTTAAATCTACTTGGTAAAAAATGGATGATGGATCTATATGATAAACATGGAGAAAATGCAGCCAAACTACATTAATGTCCATACATTACTAGTTTTCTGTTTCAAATATGTCATAGTGACTATGTATCCTGCAAAAATGTGTTTGCATCCCTAATGCTGTAGACTGAACACGCCTCTCTTTTAGTTCTGTTGAATTCAGGGTTGTGATGATAACAACACTATGACGCATGTCGCTTGAATGATAATGTTCACTGCCATCATACTGACAAGCTCAATTGAGAGAACATCAGTGTTTCTGATGTTGAAGTGTGTGTGTGTGTGTGTTTGCTCAGAGAACGGTGATGAAAGCAGCAGTGATGAATCAGCGCAGAGTCCAGCCACAGAAAAAAGGTAAAGCACTACAGTCAGGCCAATAAAGTTCTATAAATTGAATTTAGTCTTTATGTCCTTTCATCTATAAGACACAGTCAACTGATTCTGTTATTGATCTGATGGAGTCATTTGGTGAAGGGTCATTTAATCTACCTTTGAAATTGCTGAAAGGTACACTATGTAGTATTTTTGCAGTAAAATATCCAAAAACCACTAGGCCGGTGTTATATATTTTGTTCAGTTGAGTACCTACAATATCCCAAATGTTTCCAACTATTTGTAAATTGTGAGAAAATTGCTATTTTAACTAAGGACCGGGACGTTTCAGCATATTGTTTGAGGAAGACGCCTGTCAATTGTGTCATATCTGTGTTACCCTCGGTTTCGGGTTTTACTTGGCACGAGTGCTTTTCTCTTAGCAGTGTGAACAAGTGAACGCACGGAGTAACGTCATAACATCATTTTAAACACACTTAAATGTATCTAATATGATAAACAGAGCTCCATTACCTCATAATCATAACCGGAAGAGCGGATCAGTGCAGGTGCCCGGCAAATGTGTCCCGTCCCGTCATAATAAAAGTCCAGGTGCTTGCGAGGCGGGTATTTGTTTAACAATCGTTCCAGCAGCTGTGCTCAGCTCCACAGCACTCGGTCCTGCTCTGCTTCACACTACAGTAACGTTAATAACCGCATGCATGAACGTGATTTCTGCCCGAGTCCTATTTTCCACCGGCTGTGAGGTGAAGACCACATGTCCCAAGATGCTGCGCTCAAACTTTGCGTCCTCAAACTACGCATTGGTTTTAAATAGGCGACCTCTAGTGGACGGAAAGTTGCATAGTGCACCTTTAAATTAGCAAAGGGTTATTCGGCCCCTATGTGCATTTCAGTCATTGTCAGTGTCTTTCAGGAACTTGTCATTTTGTTATAAACGTTTAACATTTTAGTCTAATGCCAAAATGTTTCTCTGTCTCTTGCAGTTGTTTGGCTTCAGATCTCATGAAACTTTGCGGAGACACCAAAGCCAGAAATAAGGTAAAATAGACAAAAGTAACACTTTTGTCACGATTCTTTGATGAATAAAAGTTATTTAAAATATATACTACTATATATACACTACTATTCAAATATATACACATAATACTTTTTTTTAAAGAAATGAATACTTTTATTCAGCAATTATGTGTTAAATTGATTAAAATGTATAGTAATTCAATTTATTAGAACATATTTCTATTTTAAATAAATTATTAGTATTTTTTAATTTTTTTTTTATTCATCAAAATATCCTGAAAAAAGTATCCCAGGTTCCAAAAACTATTAAACAGCACAACTGTTTCCAACATTGATATTAAATCAGCATATTACAATGATTTCTGAAAGATCATGTGACACTGAATACTGGAGAAATTATGCTAGTTTTTATTTATTTATTTTTTGCATCACATAAATTAATTTTTTTTTGAAAGTATATTAAATAGAAAAACATTATTTTAGATTGCAAAAATATCTTACAATATTACAGTTTTTTTTCTGTATTTTTGATCAAATAAAAGCAGGCTTGATGAGCATAAGAGACCTCTTTCAAAAACATTAAAAATAGTATGCTGTATACAGTACTGTGTATTTATACACACAAACACTAAAACACATTGATCTTTTAAGTTAGCCTGTTTGGTTTTGTTATTTACTTCCTACTGCATTGTTCACATAATTAGACGTCAACTAATTGATTATTATAGGATAACAGTTTATCATAGAAAAACAATGATAACAGCCCTCATTATCTTCATTGAGGGAAAAATTGTATGTTAAAAATAAAAAAATATGCTGACTTTTTCCTCATTTCTAATTTAACGTATGCTTTATATAAGGTCCAAATATTTTGTTTTAATATATGATTTAATATATGATTTAATATATTTCAGGCTCGCAGAAGAACTACCACCCAAATGGAGCTGTTGTATGCCAATACTGGTGACCCTGATGCCCCTCCAGAGGATTTCTCTGCCGCTCTACTTCCTGTAGTGGAGAATCCTGAGGGAAATAAAGAACCGGCCCCTGTTCCCTTCTTAGGGGACCGAGACTCAATGGCCCTCTCCTCTAGCTTAGCATCCAAGACAAATACTGTGTAAGTGAATGTATGTTTTGGTTAAAAGAAGAACAAAAAAAAGATTGTATTATGTAAACATGTATTTTTTCATTTCCTATATTTATAGGATAAAGGACATGAATATAAAAATTATTTTGAACAAGGCTAATCAAATTTGTTTCTGCAAGTTATAAAACACATTTTGTTTTGAACACCTTAAAGGGTTAGTTCACCCAAAACAATTATTACCCCATGATTTACTCACCCTCAAGCTATCCTAGGTATATATGGCATTCTTCAACAATCAGAGTTCTATTAAAAATGTCCTGGCTTTTTCAATTCAAGCTTTATAATTTGAGTAAATGGCAGGTCAAAATTTGAAGCTGCAAGAAAGTGTATCTATCCTTTATAAAAGTAATCCATACAGCTCCAGGGGTTTAATAAAGGCATTCTGGAGCAAATCGATGGGGTTTTGTAAGAAAAATAGCATATTTAACACATTGTAAAGTAAAACATCTAGCTTTCGGTCGACCTCCTTCCGCATTGAAGCGTATGAAAAAAAGTGTAACTGGCGCTATGATGACATCGGACGTCGTGTAAGTGTTTTGAACTGCGAGAGGCATTACACTTTCTTCGTAAGTTGAATAAGGAAGTTGGTCCACTGGAAGCTAGATATTTTACTTTATAATTTTATTTTTTATTTTTTATAAAGTAACATTTTTGAATGTGGATATGTTTCTTAAACAAGCACTTTGCTTTAAGAAGACCTTTATTAACTGCCCTTTTATAATGGATGGATGCACTTTTTTTGGCCTTTAAAATTTGGGCTACCATTCACTGCCATTATAATGCTTGGATCAGCCTGGACATTTTTTAATAGAACTGATAGTATTGGTCTGAAAGAAGAATGTCATATACACCTAGGATGGGTTTAGGGTGAGTAAATCATGGGATCATTTTTAGGGTGGGAATTATCACTTTAACATTTCCTCTGGCATCTCTCCTGCACCTCAACCTCTGATGTTCTAATCCTTTATTCTACGCTCATCATAATCATGGCTCATCACGACACATTCTAATAAACATTACAGTCACGTCTGATGCAATGTTTTTAAGTCGCACTGGCTTTTGTTTACGGTGTAGCTCCAGTGCCAGATCTCCCACGGCTACAGAAAAGAAGCTTCTGGACCGCTCGCCTCTCACCCGCAGAAGAGCTCAAGACAGGAGCCAGAACCCTGTAGACAGAGCCAGAACCCTGGACAAGCCGTAAGAAAACAGCTAGCTTTACACACATTCCTCCTCACAAACATATTTGCTAAATTTGTTTACAGATGTGCTTAATCTCTTGTATTGCTAAAGTGAATGTCCATACTGTCTTTTAGTGAGCAAGAACAACGTTTACTAAGGCAAGCATCTATAGTATACTAATACCAATAATTAGCATTAGCTGCCCCACATAGCAGGACCCTAGCAACCATTCAAACAGCCTTGAACCACATAGCAACATACTAAAAAACACTTTAGCGACAACCTAGAACAACCACATAGCAACTTCTTTATAAAGCACTTAGCATTACAAAAACACTTTAGCATTATCTCCACATGTTTTGACTATATTTGTCAGTTAGCTGGTAGCTGTTTTTTTGTTGTTGTTGTTGTTTTATAAAGAGCTTTCTCCATTTCAAAACATGTTTTATTTGTCATAAATACTACAACCCATAAATACTACTGCTGTAGAAATTGGTCATAAATAGGTATCTTAAAAGGCAGTGTCATTTTGTTACCAGCTTTTTAAAGGGTTAGTTCACCTAGAAATGAAAATTAACCCATGATTTACTCATCCTCAAGCCATCCTAGGTGTATGCCTTTCTTCTTTTAGACAAAAACAGCCAGAGTTATATTAAAACATCCTTTAATTTATATTAAAACTTCCAAGCTTAATAAAGGGAGTAAATGGTACCTTAGACTTTGAAGCTCAAAAAAGCACATCAATCCATCATCAATGTAATCTACGTGGCTTCAGGGGTTAAATAAAGGCTTTCTGAAGTGGAGTTATGTGTTTTTGTAAGAAAAATATCCATATGTATAACTTTATAAACTATAATCACTGGCTTCTGGTAATGGTTGTAGACGAGTTTAGTTCCAGCCGAAGAGTGACCTCTGACCCGACACATCAGGGCGTTTGCTATAGGCGAGCTAGGCGGTTGCCTAGGGCGACAATTGTGTTAGGGGCGCGAGCGCGCTCTAGTGCCGCCCATTATATTAATACAATATAATGTTCATTAAACATGATCATCATAGGGCGCCCCCTCAGCCACACGTTTAATTACTTATCAACCTGATTATTAGATTGAATTGATGGTGATTATTGATTATTAGTTCAGGCGTTAGGTCAGGCAAGTGCTCATCTTGCGCATTCATCAAAAATGAGGCGTCTAAACCTGCGGATGCACAGGGACGGAAAAAGAGAAAGAAAGAAATGAAGAAAATCGAACTTACCTCAGCCAATAAGTTGTCAAACAAAAAAGAAAATTACTTAGTATTATCAATCTTATCTACTAATATTTATTTTATAAATATTATTAATATTGTCACTAAGCTATCACTTGCTAGTTTTCTACATATTACTATACGTATTGCAAACATCACTGACAATATATACAATAACCTACATGGATGTCATTTAAATATCAAAAGTCCAGTTCGTTATAAATATAGATAACGTATGTATGTTATTTATGAAAAGTAGCCTACAAACGCTCTTTACGTGGGCATCGGATTATACAAGCCCCTCGAGTAACGAAAGATGCCATATTATTTACATTAAACACAAATATGCTGTGTTCACCAAATTCTTTACAGTGTAATGGTAAGACGCATGGCATCAAGATTTGATGCAAAACGACCAGAAGTTTGACCCTGCCTTTTGCCACACTCGCTCTATTCCCTTTTACCATCACATATCAGATCGGAAAGGCATTTATTTTCAATAAACGATAAAAGTGAGTGGATTGGAGTGGAGCGGGGAGGGGTGGGGTTGGGGTGGGGGGCGCAAAACTCCATCTCGCCTAGGGCAACCAAAGAGCTAGAGCCGGCCCTGCGACACATGACTTATTGATGGACACGGAAAGAATAGAGAAAAATACAACACTTATCACAAATAAAGACCTAATAAAATTTGACCTTTTTTTAAAGAGAAATGTTGGAGGAGCTTGAGTTTGTTGCCCAGTCCTATTTGTTTGAACTGCGAGAGGCCTATACTCTCACCTAAGCTTACTACTCCTACATCCTACGTCATTCGTCGGGTCGAAGGTCACTATTTCTGCTGGAACTTACGGAGGGTCATTACTAGAAGCTATCTTCGCTTCAGAAGGCCTTTATTACCCCCCTGAAGCCCTATGGATTACTTTTATGATGGATGGATGGGCTTTTTTTAGGTTTCAAAACACAAATTTTACAATTCACCCCCATTATAAAGCTTGAAAGCAATTTTTTTTAATTTAACTCTTATTGTGTTTGGCTTAAAGAAGAAAGTCATATACACCTAGGATGGCTTGATGGGGAGTAAATCATGGGATAATTTTCATTTTGGGGTGAACTAACCCCGTAGAGTGCCGTCAATAGTGTGTGACTGTGTAGATTCCTGTCGACAAGACTGGATTTCATCCATGAAAATTCAGATTCAAAAGAATTTTTGCAGGCGAAATCCAGTTATTTCAATGAAAGTCCAAACAATCTGCGTGGGGGCGAAAGATTCCCACTACCAATACTTCAATACGTTTATGTTGAGAATGTGGATTCTCCGCGCTGAACTACAGAAAGCTGTTTGGTTTAAAAGCAAGCGTTATGTGAGCTGTGCTTCATGCGGTTGAACGTCTTTCGCCCTCACACGGAATTTCTATTCCTGTGGATTCCTATTGAAGGGATTTTGCCGCGAAACCTCGCAGAACGATGGCAATTATGACCGCACCTTTAGAACAACTTTTGGTGTCTGAAAGTGCTGTTTAGATAGGCTGATCACTGTGGTTTGGAACAGAGCCATTGTATTTAATTCGATTGAGGATTTCATGCATTATTATTGTGTTTTTGGGTCCAGAGGTGTGGTAAGCCCAGTTCAAGCATCCCGCTCCAGTCGAGCGGCCAGACTGCAGTGTGTGCACGTGGCCGAGGGTCACACCAAAGCCCTGCTGTGTGTGGACTCAACTGATGATCTGCTCTTCACCGGCTCAAAGGGTCAGACAGTGATCTTTATTATTTTATATCAAAATCATAGCCTTATAAACAGATATTTGCTTCAGTATAAAGGAGCATATAATTAACCCTTCACTAGGGGTGTCCAATCTCAACTGGTCATTTATTTGATAATGACCATCTGACTATATACTATCTTACATATTACATGGTTGATTATTAACAGATTAATAAAAGCATGTGCATACAATGTATTTGAGTTGAAATTATGTTAAAAGCTACCTTAAAAAAAAGGTAATGCAATCAATCGATGGCTTCTTGCTACATTAATTAAGGGGGTCGGTTTAGAGGGTTAATTAAGATTAATTAAAACATTCAAATCACAGTGAACAGAATTTCTGTAGAACTCTGTATACTAACTCTACATTAAAAAGAGTGTGCTGGTTGAGCCTTTCAGCTGTTGGCGCACGGAAAACTAGCAATGCGCTAGCAGCATTTGTACTTTTAAAGCATTTATATTTATGATAGTTTGCTAATTTCTGCTTCTGAATTTCAGGTTGTTACCCACAATGCATTGCCAAAATATAGCCTCTACAAGAATGATAAATAAACATTATGTTCTATCCACACCCATCCCTTTTTTTCTATCTCAGATCGCACATGTAAGGTGTGGAACCTGGTTACGGGTCAGGAAATCATGTCTCTCGGAGATCATCCCAGCAGTGTGGTGTCGGTCCGATACTGTTCCAGCCTGGTCTTCACGGTCTCCACTGCTTATGTCAAAGTATGGGACATCCGTGACTCTGCCAAATGCATCCGCACCCTCACGTGAGTCATTCTGGTACTGTTTAATATATTAAAACCTACTGTTCTCTAGAGCGTCTAAATATTTTACCTATGGTTGCTCATTTTTAGCCCTCTGTCTTCTTTAGTTCTTCTGGACAAGTGTCCCAAGGTGACACTTGTGGGGGTAGTTCTGTCGCCATTCCACCAGGAGAAAATCAGATCAATCAGATCGCCCTCAATCCTTCCGGCACATTCCTTTACGCTGCTTCAGGCAACACGGTCAGGATGTGGGACTTGAGAAGGTATGACCTATTTTACCATGAGTGTCTAGAAGTTCTCCTAAGTGCTAAATGGGGACTATGACTCCTAAGAGAGTTAGCATGTGTCTCAGTCAGTTCCCTAGTCTTCAGTAGTCAGGGCACTGATCAGGACATAAGTTAATGGGCTGACTCCCTGATCAGTGCTCTGACTACTTAACTAGGGGGCTGATTGAGACGCACCCTTATAGTTACCTTCAAATATACAGTACAGTACTAGATTTTTTTCAGACTCCACCATGGCAACCTATAGTTGACCTGAAAGAGAATATGTCATAGGAGACAGTTAACCAGGGGTGTGTTTCAAAATAGCATTGTTAGTCAACTGAGGTCGCATGTTCTGTCATTATTGAACATTTGTTTCCAGAAATCACAGTTCCAATTAACATTCACAAATAGTGTGTTTTGCAATTTGTGTGGTAGGAACTACAGCTCTCAACCTGTACTAGCATAGATTTATGAAAGGGCTTGACATTAACACCCGCCAACCCGCCAAATGCGGCTAGATTTCAGCTGTGGCGGGTACTGCAAACACTCTCACTAGCCACTTTGGCGGGTTGAATATAATTTACAGCCAAATTAAATGCCAAGACCGTCATATCACAAAATTAGCTACAATTTAACTACAATTCTTAATCGATTAACTTGCAGTTAGTGAAGGCGAGATAGGCGGAATCATGCTGAACAACACAACAAAAGCGCTCTCTCTCTAGGTGCAGATCCGCTTGTCGGTGCAACACTTCTGCCGCGCCACACTCCACTTTATTCCTTTGGGTGACGTCAAGCGACTTTAACGCGCCCGCATAGCATTCCGGGAAGGCAGCGCTGCAGTTGTACCAATTTGAAAGCACAAATGACGGGAAGCGTCACAACATCACACTTCAGTCGTGTCGCAAAAGTGGATCTCCATGGTCACTCGTCGCACGCGCGATCAGTTCTCCTTGCTCCTGAATAGTCAAATACACGCGCACACTGATGTCAAAATGTACATCGCATGGAGTATCTCGCATGAACACAGTCGGTTATGGCTTAAGTGCACGTAAACAGGTAGGTAATAACTGCATATGTATCCGAATATTACATCCATGCATTCAGCAGCCCAATTAAATACCTGTCTGTCATTTAATATTAATCAAACAACTACAGATATTAAATAAATGTATAATATTAAATAAATTTATACATATTAAATCAATATGTATTGGTATCTTAATTTTTAATTTTTATTTTTTTATTTACTATTGTTTTTGTAATTTGCTTATTTGTTATATATATATATATATATATATATATATATATATATATATATATATATATATATATATATATATATATATATATATATATATATATATATATATATATATATATATATATATATATATATATATATATATATATATATATATAGCCTAACTAAAATAACTTATAACATATTACACATATCATATTGCCCACCCCTTGCCCACCTGCACATCCCAGCTGATATACAATGTAGTCTTGATTTGGGGGGTCACTTTGTATTTGAAAGTTTGAAAGGGTTTAAAATCTTCTAAATGAAGTAAAATGAATCAAAATCAAGTAATTCAAGCATGCCAAAGTCAACTTTAAACATATACAATGTAATTTCCAAACAGCAAAATTGTGGCCAGTGAAAATGCTGAGTGGCTAGTAACTTCAAAAAACCACTAGCCACAGTGGCTGGTGAGCAAAAAAGTTAATGTCAAGCCCTGCTTACAGACTTAGGGGGTTTCATACTAGCATACCCAAGTTCATTTGACAGAGTTTGGTTTGTCTGGATGATGTGAACTCATGTGTGCACCTGCAACCCAAACCCAAGTCCATTTAAAAAGATGATCTGCGTAGGTTATGCTTCATGTGAACTTCGGGACAGTGAACTTCAGTACAGTGCACTGTTGATATGAAGCAATCAAACTAAATCTCAAAAGTGTACCGCTGTTGGTGAAATATGTTATGATAAAACTGTTTGTTTGTGGTATCACTTACTGACAAGCAGAACTGATACAATGCAAACTGAGAAAATGTATCTCTCTTGTGTTTGATATATTTGAAAGTTTGGTTGCGTGTCCGATACCAGTTTTTCCAATGTGTCTAGTGCCCGGTTTTTCCTTTGTAACATTTACAAAAGTGTTCAGATTTATAGTGTTTAAGTTTTATAGTGTATTCCAGCCTTAAGTCTCTTGTTACAGTCAAACCAAAATGTATTCAGACACCTTTAACATTTTCTCACATTATCACAGTTTATTCACTATAGTTTTCTAAACTATATTGAATAAACTGTGAAAATGTGAGAATGTTGAAGGTGTCTGAATACATTTTGGTTTGACTGTAACAAGAGACTTAAGGCTGGAATACACTATAAAACTTTTAAAATCTGAACACTTTTGTAAATGTTACAAAGGAAAAACCGGGCACTAGACACATTGGAAAAACTGGTATAAGACACGCTACCAAACTTTCAAACACAAGAGAGATACATGTTCTCTATTGCATCAGTCCTGCTTGTCAGTAAGTGATACCAAAAACAAACAGTTTTATCATATCATATACTTCACCAACAGCGGTCAGCACTCAGATTTCTTTATTACTCTTTTCTAAAGAGTAATAAAGAACTCCAAGTTAAACCGTGTCAGAACAAATTCATCTTGATAATAGAAGCGTTCTTTACATGCACGTTCTTAAGCCGATTATGCCTAATAAGCCGACAATGAACATGGTCATGTAAACACGGTAACCTGTTTTCTTTTATCGGAGTAAGTTCATAAACAACGTAAGCATAAACCGGTCGGAACACAGTTTTTTGCCTCTTATCCCGATTTTGCGCTGCATGTTAACGCATTAACCTGCTTTCTGTCGGCTTATTGAAGTGCACATGTGTGATACGTGACAAAAACACAAATTTACAGCAGATTTAAATGCATCCAGACAGAGCGAGCTAGTGTTTTGCATAAAATAAGGACATATATCACAAACGCAGACTCTTTAAAGACCCAGAAAATTGTAAAGATGTGTTCTCATCTCATGCAAGTAGAAGAGGTTCAGTCAAAACACTGCATCTTTAACTGCATGAGGGATAATATGAGTCGTAAATCTCCCGCTGATACGGCACACGCTTTATTTAACAGCGCAAGTGACGTAAGTTAACATTTTAAAAACTTAGAGTCAGATACGGACATTATTATTTTTGACGCCACTAAAAGGAATAACCCGGTTTATTAATAAAGTCATGTAAACGCGGCTTACTTGCATTGTCAGTTTACTGGTTTGCATGTAAACGGGGAAAAATGATTATTTTAATAATCTGATTTTTTTGTGTGTTATCGCCTTACTTGTGTGCATGTGAACACACCCAATGTCAGATATCTTTAATAGAAAGGATTACAATCAAACGGCTGTCAGCTGTTTACTTTAAGTACACAATTGGATATTATCAATTAAGGTCAACCAATGACCAAGCAATGCTTTATTTTGTTCAGCCTGTGGTGTAAAAGGTCTCATTAGCAATTAATGAAAAAACATCTAAGCAAAGCATGGTCAAAGTGTTTAAAGTCCCAGAATTTTGGGGTTTGGGGTATAATATGTCACAGTTTACTTTATTTTGCTATCCTCACTTACATAAATTAACTATTGTGTCCTGCACCCACTCTTTAAAAATTATATGTGGTGTCTGAAAAATGTTTGGGTTGACCGTACACATTATTCTGTTGTCTTCTACAGGTTTGTATCTACTGGGAAACTGACGGGACATCTGGGGCCGGTAATGTGTCTTGCGGTAGACCAGATGGTGAAGGGTCAGGATGCGGTCATAACAGGCTCAAAAGATCACACAGTGAAGGTACGTTCAGACAGTCTAACACGCTCTTCGTGAACTACCATACGAGTCCCAATGGTTGCACGTGCTGATTTCCATATGATAATTTTCACCTTTTGGTCACAGCTCATGCACAATTACACAAGCTGTTGCTGCTAATTTATGGTTGCTTGAACAAAAACATTAGTTTAAAGCATTATTACCGCCTCAAGTGCAACATGGAACAAATCCAGGAAGCTCGGATATATATGCTTTTTGGACTTATGCCTCTCTAAGGCTTTTATTTTCTTGTGCTGCAGATGTTTGAAGTGGTGGAAGGAAATCAGGGCAGCATCAGCGCCACACATCATTTCGACCCAGCCCATAAGGATGGCCTGGAGGCTCTGGTAATGCAGGGCGATTCAGTTTTTACTGCTGCCAGAGACTCCTGCATTAAAAAATGGGACCTAGCCAGCAAACAGATACATGGGGTAAGTACCTGAGAAACGGCAGCTTTACTGACTGACGGTAAACACTCTGGCTGTGTTCCAGAAACCAGTGAGCTGCCTGCCTAAGCAGCATTTTTAGGCATCATTCCCAAAGCTAAAGCTGTTCCATTTAGTATGCAGCAAAATTGTGGTGCCTTCTTAAAAGATCTTGCAGCATTCTTTGAGCTTCATGAAAAATGTCATTCAAGATGGTGGAATCAAGAAAAAACGTATAGTCGGTAGCGTAGCAATATGATAATGCTAAACTCAAGGAAGTCTCTAATATTTGGAGAAAGCTATTCGTTGGCATTTCCATTTATCTCAGTAGCAGGTTTCAGGTCTTAAGAACAGTGAGTCAGCTAACTATGGTTTGGAACAGAGTTGACTTTTGTTTATACCTAACAATAAATCTGTGAATGACTCTTAACTATCGTGCATAAAGACACTGATTGAAGTAAAACCCTCACAACCAACCTTCAGTCATCCTCTATAATTAATTTGTTCGTATGTTTTCTTGCAGCAGGTAGAACGGGCTCATTTGGATCTGCTGAGCTCTCTGGCGGTGGTTCCTGGCTCCAGTGCTGTTATGAGCGGCTGCAAGGGCGGACTGCTCAAATTCTGGCACACGGACACGCTCAGAGCTCTGGGAGAAATGAGGGGTCATGACAGCTCTGTCAATGACATCTGCACAAACAGCAATCAGCTCTTTACCGCCTCAGAGTGAGTGACAGGCTTAAATACACCAACACACACATCGAAAAATATAGATAATACCAGGTTACCCTGGTATGCAACGATAACACTCAGTGTACCAATAATACGTGACTTGCTACGCAACCACAACATAATCTGTTGAGATAAACTTTCATCTTGGCAATGTATTTAGTTACATTGAGGCAACCAGAATAGTGACATTCCAGGATTTGTTGCCACAAAGTAACTCTGTGACATTTTCAGTTAATAATTACTACAGTTAGTAATTATGCTGGTCGTATAATTGTTACATATAACACTTGTTACGTATAATGGTCGTGTAGTTGTTATTTATTTATTATATATATATATATATATATATATATATATATATATATATATATATATATATATATATATATATATATATATATATGTGTGTGTGTCTATAATACTGTAAGAATACTTTTCTTATAACCTGATGACGAGGTTGTACTTTGATGGTAATGAAAGTCGGCCATGGAACTCATGAAATTACTAAAAAGTATCAATAAATGATGTACAACTGGCACAAAAAATGACTAGAACACCCCTTTGCAACCACATAGCAACACATTGGTAACCACCCAGGCAAATACATTACAATGTGCTAAAAACTTCCAGAACACCCTAGCAACTGAATAGCAATATCTTGATAATAATTTGTTACATTTATATAGCGCTTTTCTGGGTATTCAAAGTGCTTTCAAAGTGCAAAGGGTAATCCACCACCTCCCCCAATGTGCAGCCATATTGTGCCAGAATGCCCACCACACACCAGCTTATTGGTGGAAAAAAGACAGAGTGATGAAGCCAATTAGTATATGGGGATTATTAGGAGGCCATGATGGACAGAGGTCAGTATGCAAATTTGGCCAGGATAATGGGGGTTACACCCCTGCTCTTTTTCCAAAGGGAATCCTGGGATTTCTTTATGACCACAAAGAGTCAGGACCTCGGTTTAATGTCTTACCCCTCTGAAACTTTTTTGCAGCCTCTTAGCAACACCTTGGTAACTGCCCTGGCAAATATATGACCGTGTGCTTAAAAACCACCAGACCACCCAGGCAAAAGCATAGCAACACCTTGGCAACCACTCTGAACTCTTTGCAGCTTCTTAGCAACCCCTTGATAACTGCTCTGGTGGTTGCATAACAGTGTGCTTAAAAACCACCAGACCACCCAGGCAAAGTTATAGCAACCCCTTGGCAACCACTCTAAACGTTTTGCAACCTCTTAGAAACCCCTTGGTAACCGCTCCGGCAATTGCATTGCAATATGCTTAAAAACCACCAGACCACCCAGGCAAAAGCATAGCAACACCTTGGCAACCACTCTGAACGCTTTGCAGCCTCTTAGCAACCCTTGGCAACCGCTTTGGCAATTGCATAAGTGCGTTTAAAAACCACCAGACCATGCAGGCAAAAGCATAACAACACCTTGGCAACCACTCTGGACTCTTTGCAGCTTCTTAGCAACCCCTTGATAACTGCTCTGCTGATTGCATAACAGTGTGCTTAAAAACCACCAGATCACCCAGGCAAAGGCATAGCAACAACTTGGAAACCACTCTAAATGTTTTGCAGCCTCTTAGAAACCCCTTGGTAACCGCTCTAGCAATTGGATTACAATATGCTTAAAAACCACCAGACCGCCCAGGCAAAAGCATAGCAACACCTTGGCAACCACTCTGAACGCTTTGCAGCCTCTTAGCAACCCTTGGCAACCGCTTTGGCAATTGCATAAGTGCGTTTAAAAACCATCAGACTACCCAGGCAAAAGCACAGCAGCACCTTGGAAACCACTCTGAACTCTTTGCTTAGCAACCCCTTGGCAACTGCTCTGGCAACTGCATAACAGTTTGTTTAAAAACACCAGATCACCAGGGCAAATGCGTATCAAAACCTTGGCAACCACTCAGAACGCCCTTTGCAACTGTATAGCAACTACCCAGCAACCACCCACAAAGATCTAGCATTGTGGTAGCTTTTGGATGGTTACCGCTCACATGTTTTTCATTTAAAATAGAAAAATAATTTCTAAACTATATTATAGTAAGCAAATTAAAAAATTTATACTGCTAATCTAAATCCTGGCATTGTTTTTTTCAGTGACCGGACAGTGAAGATCTGGCAACTGAAAGGATCTTTAGAGGACGGCCTTCAATGACTCAGTCAAAGCACCTCTGATGAGAACATAAGGTCACTGTGAAGGTTTTGGCTTCCTGCAAGAATTTCCTCTACCAATGTGACGCTTCTTTCCTGAAACTTTGCTTCCATTCTCGTTTGGCAGCGATTCAGCGGAGAGCTTCCTGTTGTAACTGCTGTACATTTCCTCATCTACAGTGTTGAAGTGCCCTGTTTAGCTTTTGCCGACCGTAATGGGGGATATTATAGGTCAATAAGTGTTTGTTGATGTGGCACATTCCTAAAGCTGGGCTTTGGGCATCACAGACTGCCATATGAGCAGTGCATTTAAGAAGCACACGTGTTTGTGAACATCATGTTGACTGGACCGAACCGATATGCTTTTAAATTATTCATTAATATTGATGTCAGCTCTTTCCAATGTTTGTTGACCAAAGGTAGACTCTTTTTGTGCAAATATTTCCATGTAACTACAACACATCACCAATCTCAGTACAACCATACAGTAGCTAGCTCGACTGGAATGGTACAGTTTGCATCGCTCTAAGTGATTTACCTTTTTTATGAACTGTTTCTTTGTCACTTTCTGGTTGAAACCTTTTAGTACGCTGTACAAAAATATTTCCTCTGATCTACTGTAGTTATTATCAATGTCAGATGATGAGTGAAAATAAACTACATCTGTCAAAATCCCACAGGTGTCTCCTCAATTTTTCAGTCAGACCACATTCAGAGCATCGCCATGACAGGTATGAAAGCGAGGCTATGAAGGGAAGTCTTACCACATTTTCTTTTTCAACTGCTGTATAAAGCTCCTAGATCACATATAATTTTCCACAGCTCATGTTTTCTGGAGGCTTTTTTTTTTTGGTGTCTGAAATTTCTTGGAAATATATTTTTGCAGTGTTTCGTCAGCAGAACAAAAAATACATTAAATAACAGGGCAACTGTTCCCCTCCCAGCCTCAAAGATGGCGCCTGTGAATAAGGTCTACATGTTATAAGCTTGAACAAATGTGGTATGTACTGCAACGTAGACCAGTGAAACTGCAATTTCAGGGTACTAGCACAAGGGGGCAGTGCACACACAATGCACACATAAACTGTGTAGGCCTATGTACTGTTAAATGGTTCATCGGTTCATATCTATAGATGGCCTTTACATTCAGGGGACTTCTGACTATTTGAAATCTTAAAAATTAAAGTAATAGAAATCCTATTTATTTTATAGTAAAATATATATTGTTCAGAAATAAAGAAAAAAAAAATATTCAAGTGGATGTGCCATTGGGGCTTTTTGATGTTTTGTGTGTGATGGTGTGTGTGTGAATTCTATTGGATGAATTAACTTGTATTATTTGAGTTATTTTAAAACTCTCAGTTCATAAAAAAGTGAAAGTAAATAATATATACGTTTAAATTACTTCTATTTTTTAATTTATTTAATAAGAATTTACATATGTGTGTATATGTTTCTGCAGTCAGCATGCCAACTGCACGCTCCCTCAAACCTTGCGACATCTGTGGCATTGAACTGTGTGATAAAAATGCACGTTTTAGAGTGGCCTTTTATTGTGGCCAGGCTAAGGCACACCTGTGCAATAATCATGCTGTCTAATCAGTATCTTGATATGCCACAGTGAGGTGGATGGTTTATCTCGGCAAAGGAGAAGTGCTCACTAACACAGATTTAGACAGATTTGTGAACAATATTTGAGAGGCCTTTTGTGTACATAGAATAAGTCTTCAGCTCATGAAAAATGGGGAAAAAACAGAGTTCCATTAATAAATGTGTTCAGTGTGTATGCGTGTGTGTGTGCATTATTTATATATATATATATATATATATATATATATATATATATATATATATATATATATATATATATATATATATATATATATATATATATATATATATATATATATATAATCACAACAATACTGGAGACAGCAACTAATATAAAAAAATAAAAATATATGTGCAAATTGTTACAAGTATATATACAAATATAAATATTTGCATTTATTATAAAGATGTGTGTAAAGTGCAAAGTACAATAATATATTTCATGAATTTATTGTAGAGTAATGAAAATCAACACATTTTCAAACAAACAAATTAGAAAAATGTCATTAATGAGACAGTATTGTACAGTCCCTGACAAAATTCTTGTCGCTTATCTATTTTCTAGAAATACCTGATATTAACCTGACTTTTAATTAATTAATTGGTGTTAGAAATAGCTCATATGAAAAGCTAAAACTCTCCCAAATGATGTTTAATGCACTGAAATAAATAATTTTCACAGAAAAAATATTTATCATTTAATCAAGACAGAAAGGTCAAATTTTGGCAAGACAAACGTTTTGTCGCCTATACAGAAATGGAACAAATTTACTGCAAATACAAAAATATGTCAGCAAATTAAGTTGTGGTGCTGTGAGATCCAAATTTAATATATTGTATGACTTCCATGAGCTTGAAGGACTGCATCCATGCGGTTTGGCAAGGATCCATACAATTTATCGATGAAGTCATCGGGAATAGCTAAGAAAGCAGTCTTGCATGCCCCCCAGAGTTCATCAATATTCTTTGGTTTCGTCTTCCATGCGTCCTCTTTCATCCTACCCCACATATGCTCAATGATGTTCATGTCTGGTGACTGGGCTGGCCAATCCTGGAGCATCTTGATCTTCTTCGCCTTGAGGAACTTTGATGTGGAGATGGAAATATGCGATGGAGCACCGTCCTGCTGCAGAATTTGGCCTCTTTTATGGTTGGGAATATAAGAGGTAGCTAAGATTTCTTGGTATTTTAGACTATTGTATGGAAGGCCGTTTCAGCATAAAAACGTTCCAGCGTTACTCGTCGTAATTATATTTTTACTAGTAACAATTCAATTAAAGAGCTCTATAATTCAATTTTTACTAGTAACAATTACAATTACAGAGCTCTATAATTGTATTATTACTAGTAACAATTATGATTATAGAGCTCTCTAAATGTATTATTACTAGTAACAATTATGATTATAGAGCTCTGTAATTCAATTGTTACTAGTAACAATTCCAATTAGAGAGCTCTACAATTCATTTATTACTAGTCATATGTCTCCATTGACTTCCATTCATTTTTAATTATAGAGCTCTGTAATTCAATTGTTACTAGTAACAATTGGGATTATAGAGCTCTCTAATTGAATTGTTACTAGTAACAATTACAATTGTAGAGCTCTCTAATTGAATTGTTACTAGTAACAATTGGGATTACAGAGCTCTGTAATTCAATTGTTACTAGTAACAAATACGATTAGAGAGCTCTCTAATTGAATTGTTACTAGTAACAATTCAATTAGAGAGCTCTGTAATTCAATTATAGAGCTCTGCAATTACACATATCCTTAATGTGTATTTTTACTAGTAATAAATCATTTGAAGAGCTCTGTAATTCAATTGTTACTAGTAATAATAAAATTGTAGAGCTCTCTAATCGTAATTGTTACTAGTAACAATTGAATTAGAGAGCTCTATAATTGGAATTGTTACTAGTAAGAATTCAATTAGAGAGCTCTACAATTGTAATTGTTACTAGTAAGAATTCAATTAGAGAGCTCTATAATCCCAATTATTACTAGTAACAATTGAATTACAGAGCTCTATAATTAAAAATGAATGGAAGTCAATGGAGACATATGACTAGTAATAAATGAATTGTAGAGCTCTCTAATTGGAATTGTTACTAGTAACAATTGAATTAGAGAGCTCTATAATCATAATTATTACTAGTAATAATACAATTAGAGAGCTCTATAATTATAATTGTTACTAGTAAAAATTGAATTATAGAGCTCTATAATTGTAATTGTTACTAGTACAAATTAAATTATTGAGCTCTTTAATTGAATTGTTACTAGTAAAAATATAATTACGACGAGTAACGCTGGAACGTTTTTATGCTGAAACGGCCTCCCATACTATTGATGTTGCCTTCCACCCTGCAGATCTCTCGTCTCTCGATCGTCTCTCGATCTCTCGCTTGTCAAAAACGTCTCCAGTCTCTTCAAATCTTTTTTTTATCCTTTGTACTTGACGCTGAGACACATTGAAGGTGTCTGCCACATCAGCAGGGGATCTGGTCTTCAGCCTCTTGATAATCAAAACTTTAGTCTCAGGGTGAATCTTAGGCATGTTTGCAGAGGTCTAGTTGCAGTTGATGTGAAGGTCTAGCGTACTGGGGTTCTTTTTATACACACTTGAGACCTAATTGATCCATTATTAGTCACAGGTGAACCTCATATGACAAGGTGACAACACTCATGTCTTTGCAAAAATTGACTCAATGGGCTTTACCAAGCTGTGAATATTAGAATACTTTTTGAAAGTTTAGTTTTTCACTGAAACATTATCATAAAAGCTGGTGGGATTAAAATGAGCCATTTCTTGTAAAAATATATTGATTAAAAATATATTTCAGTGGCACTTTAGGTCAATTTGTACACAAGCGACAAGACTTTTGTCAGGGACTGTATGTATTATAATCTACCTTTCAAAACTATAATGATTGCTCAAAATCATTGGAATATAATGTAATTGTAAGACAATCATTATAATGATTGTTTCCCTTTGAAATCATTCTTGAAGACAGAAAAGTCTTCCTAAATAAATAATTTGGCATTTAAAATATTGATCGATGCACAAAATAGATGTAAACCTATTAAACAAAAATCGTAAAAAAAATAATAAAATACAAAAAAAAAAAAAAGTATTGTGCGTTTAAGCCAGGCCTCTTAATATACCTTTAAAATGACCCAAGCCTGAGGGGTCACCCATGCTCATTTTAATATGAGTTGTTCATTCATGTTGAATGCTCATCTTTGCATCTGTACTTGACGGGTTAAATCAAACAATAAAATAAAAAAATAATAAATAAATAAAAAACTGCAGATGCTTTGACAAATAAGATGTATGGCTCTGATTAAAAATATAAAACCACAGATCCATCACTCTGATATAATTATCCCTACAGGTATGTTCTCGTTAGTTTCATGATGAAGTTTGAAATAACCTGACATGAAGAAGCACTCATTCTGTTAGTGAACTAATGAAACCTTATGCAAGTGAGTATCAGATTTAGCTGAGCCTGTCTGTTTGTTTGACACACTATATTGTGTGCTAATGGAACACAGTGCAAACTCTGTTGCCGTGGCGTTTTGTATCCTTTCTTTATTTTATATTTCATTCGCCCTAGTTACACTTCAACACCTGTGGCCTGTTGCCCAAAACAAAGTAGATTTTAGGCATTTCACCAAAAAACCCATTGACTTTGGAGCAATGGATGGAACTGGGAGTGAAAAACACAAATTTGTGTGTTTTTGGATTCATTCCTGCTGCACTCGGGAACTAACAGCTATAATGCCGTAGCCGGCTTGCTGTACGGACATGGTGCAAGTCCTTCTCTTACATGCGGCACCTCAACGCCCAGCAGCTGTCTCCATCTCGCAAGGCACTCATCTAAATTTAGAATAAGAGGGAATTCACTCAGCTGTAAGGAATCTCTCAGCTCAAGCACAAACACCCTCACGTCATCCTACCGTACTCTGCTGTAATGTCAGTCATTCATCTGCTTCTTGCTGGAAACATTACGGAAGGTTACAGGATTCGGTTCGAATGAGGAAGGTGGGGATTCAAAAACTCAATATGCGTGCATTCTCTAAATACATCCCCTGATTATCGCTGGATGAGAGTGTCTAATAAATCAAAGGTCTTTGTTCTTCCTGGGGAGACATGCTGATTGATTTAAAGGCTATGCCTAATGAAGCCATCCTCTCTCTGAGGTGTACGGATGGAAAGATAATGAAAATAACCTGCTGACACGAGGCGGTCTAATATTGCATTATGGCTTCTTTTTTTTTGTAAACAAGTGACATTAAGATAAAGAAAAAAGGATGATTGGTCAATACACTGACAAAGTCTGAAACCACATACTGCCAGAACATTTACTGCATTTGAAGGCTTTTTTTTGTGTAGAATTTTGAATTATTATAACACAATTTCTAAAATGTAACATATTGATTACTATGTCATTTTTGTCATCTTAGAAATTATGTATTTTTTTAATATTGTCAAGCAATATGTCAATATGAGTCCACTTGTTCGTATATTTTCCCCCCTAAAAGCCAAAGCATCAAGGTTTATGTGTAACCAAGAAACACAAAAAATGGGGAAAGCAAAGGTCGCAAACATGCAAAGGCTTATTTCTGTGAGCGCTCCTGTTTTTATTTCCTTGCAACAAAAAAAGAAAAGAAAAAAAATGGATGAAAAAGATCTCAGGCACTGTCCGAAGAGATGCGGAGGGTCTTCGATCGTGTGGCGGCGGGTAGGGAGGTGGCCAGACTACTCGCCAATCTCCGCCAGGGATCTTCGCTCGGTGTCGGATTATTCCATCCAGTTCCGCACCCTGGCCGCAGAGTGCCGTTGGAACGAGGAGGCGCAGTGGGACCGATCCCTGCATGGGATGGCTGACCGTGTCCAAAGGGAGATTTATATGCTGGACCTCCCTTCTAGTCTCAACGGACTGATTGAACTGGCTTTAAGAGTCGACACTCGGCTGAGCAGGATGGGTCGATTCCAGTATGGACAAAAGTCTCATGAAGTGGAGGACGCACGCCGCAACAGGAGAGACATGGTCAGCCCCGTCTCCCATCACGAGCCCATGCAGGTGGGGAGAGCTCGGCTTTCCCGGGAGGAGAGAGAGAAGTGGAGATCCCAGGGACTGTGCCTGTACTGCAGCAAGCCGGGCCACTTCATCAACTCCTGCCCGGTAAAAGATCAAGCCCGGTAGTAACACTGAGGCTACTATCGGGTGGGATCTCCGCTAAGAAGACCTCACCATCATCCACTCTCCTTCTGGTAAGACTAAGGTGGGCAGCTCACACGAACGACACTGAGGCACTGCTGGATTCGGGAGCGGAGGGTAATTTCATGGACTTTGGACTGGCACAGAAACTGCAAATCCCCTTCTCACCGCTCCAGCAGCACATCTCCGTCAATGCCCTCAATGGCCAACCACTTCCCAACATTGCACACATCACTGACCCTCTCACGCTCATCATAGCTGGCAATCACACTGAGGCTATAACTTTTTACTTCATGCACTCTCCCTTGGCACCCGTTGTTCTGGGGCCTCCGTGGCTTACAAAGCACAATCCCAGGGTGGATTGGGGCCACAACACAGTGTCTGAATAGTGTGATGCGTGTCATGAGTCTTGTTTATTGTCTGCTTGTACGTCTGTTCCTGTGTCTGTCTTCCAGGAGGAGGCAGCGGATTTATTAAACGTTCCCGTGGAGTACCAGGACCTGAGGAGAGTGTTCAGTAAGTCTCGTGCTGCTTCTCTTCCTCCGCACCATCCCTACAACTGTGCCATAGATTTAGTACCGGGTAAGTCTCCGCCTAAAGGCAAATTATATTCACTTTCTGTCCCAGAAAGAGAGGCTATGGAGAAATATATTTCTGATTCGCTAGCTTCCAAGTTCATAAGCCCTTCCTCATCTCCAGCAGGGGCGTGGTTCTTTTTTTGTGGGGAAGAAGGACGGATATCTGCGACCGTGTATTGATAACCGAGGGCTGAACAACATCACGGTGAAGAATACTTATCCTTTACCGTTGATGTCTTCAGCCTCCGAGCGGGTGCAGGGAGTGCCCGTCTTCACAAAATTGGATTTACATAATGCCTATCATTTGGTCTGCATAAGGAAGGGCGATGAATGGAAGACCGCATTTAATACCCCTAAGGGGCACTTTGAATATTTGGTCATGCCTTTCGGGCTTTCCAACTCCCCAGCGGTCTTCCAAGCACTCGTCAATGACGTGCTGAGAGATATGGTCGACCAGTTCATATATGTCTACCTGGACGACATATAGATTTTTTTCTTCTTCTCTCCAGGATCATGTTCAGCATGTCAGACGAGTGCTTCAGAGGTTGTTAGTGAATAGGCTTTTTTTCAAGGTGGAGAAATGCGCTTTTCATGCACAGTCTGTTCCTTTCTTAGGGTACATCATCTCATCTGAGGGAGTATGTATGGATCCTGATAAGGTTAAGGCTGTGATAGATTGGCCAAGCCCAGATTTCCGTAAGGCCCTACAGCGGTTTCTGGGGTTCGCCAATTTTTATCGGCGGTTTATTCGCAATTACAGCCAACTAGCCGCACCTCTGACAGCCTTGACCTCTCCCCAAACTACGTTCAGGTGGTCCGATACAGCCGAGGCTGTGTTCGCCAACCTGAAAAGCCGCTTCGTTTCGGCTCCCATCCTCGTGGCCCCTGACCCATCACGTCAGTTTGTGGTAGAGGTCGATGCATCAGAGGTTGGGGTAGGCGCAGTTCTTTCCCAACACGCTTCCACAGATGACAAGATGCACCTTTGCGCGTTTTTTTCCCATCGTTTATCTCCTACCAAACGTAATTATGACATTGGTAACAGAGAATTGTTGGCCGTCAAATTAGTGCTGGAGGGTGGCGTCACTGGTTGGAAGGGTCAGGGGTACCTTTAATTGTGTGGACCGATCACAAGAACTTAGAATACATCAAAACTGCCAAAAGACTCAACTCTAGGCAGGCTCGGTGGGCACTTTTTTTTGGACATTTTGACTTTTCTCTCTCGTACCACCCGGGTTCTAAAAACATCAAACTCGATTCTTTATCTCGTATTTTTGACCCATCCGTACGCCCGTCTACTCCCGAGTGTATTTTACCCGAGACTCTTTTTGTCTCCACTCTCAGGTGGGAGGTCGAATCAAAGGTTTTGTCTGCCTTAGAAGGGGTAACGCCCCCGCCCGACTGCCCACCGAACCGGTTAATTGTGCCAGAGGGAAATCGGTCTGACGTTATTCAGTGGGGTCACTGTTCCAGCATAGCCTGTCATCCAGGAGTTCACCATACCAGTTTTTTGGTTAAGCAACGATTCTAGTGGCCACGTATGGCTTGCGACATCCATGATTTTGTCTTGGCATGCTCGGTTTGCGCCACTGGTAAAACTTCCAATCACCCTCCGGATGGGTTATTACAACCGCTGTCAGTCCCTTCGAGACCCTGGTCCTACATCGCACTAGATTTTATTACCGCCCCTCTGCCCTCCCAGGGCAAGACGGTCATTTTGACTGTCGTGGACCAGTTCTCGAAGGCGGCTCATTTCATTCCCTTACCCAAATTACCCTCAGCTAAGGAGACAGCGGTTACTGTCATTGATCACGTCTTTTAGTTACATGGCCTCCTGACAGACGTGGTGTCTGACAGGGTTCCCCAGTTTGTGTTCAAATTTTGGCGAGAGTTTTGTAAACTTCTGGGAGCGACTGTTAGTTTATCTTCAGGGTTTCACCCGCAGAGCAATGGTCAAACCGAGAGAGCCAACCAAGATTTGGAGAGAGTGTTGCAATGTTTGGTCTCCAGGAATCCTTCCTCCTGGAGTCAAGAACTGTCTATGGTTGAGTATGCACATAACACGTTACCAGTGTTATCCACGGGCCTCTCGCCGTTCGAATGTAGTGTAGGTTACCAGCCACCAGTTTTTACCAGTTTGGAATCCGAAGTCGCGGTCCCCTCCGCTCACGCCTTAATCCAGAGGTGCCGTCACACCTGGAGCAGAGCCCGTGAGACTCTTGTCCAGGCTGGGACGTGCACCAAGGCTAAGGCCGATCGCCACCGGTCTACGCCTCCGATATACGTCACTGGTCAAAAAGTGTGGCTTTCTACAAAGAACATTCCTCTCCGATCCGTATCGAATAAACTTGCTCCTAAATTTGTTGGCCCGTTTCCTATCACCAAGATCATTAGTCCAGTGACAGTCCGACTCAAACTCCCTCCTGCGTACAGGAGAATTCACCCCGCCTTTCATGTGTCTAAAATAAAGCCTGTGTTTCATGCACAGATTAATCCGCCTGTCCCGGTTCCCCCCCTAAGTTGGGGAACCAACTTATTCGGTTAATCGTATTCTGGATTCGAGAAGGAGGGGACGCAGATTTCAATACTTGGTGGACTAGGAAGGTTACAAATAAGTGTAATTGTAATCAGTTCAGTTACTGTGAAACATTAATTAACAGTTACTTTTGAAAAATGTTAATGAAAGGAGGTTACATTTTAATATTTTCTGTAAAAAGCTAGGATTTGTCGAAAAATATGAACTTGTTTTTGATGTGCATGATTTTTCAGCCATTTAGACTGTTTAGAAAAACAATGCTATTGTGATTTTGATTGGTTCTCGTGCTTGAATTTACAGCGCACCATGAAAGCTGTAAGTTTCAACCCGTCTGAGAGTTGCCACCCTCGCGAGTGATAAAAATGCATTCCAGTGTTGGAAAATAGAAAATTAATCAAAAAGTAATCAAATGTAATCAGTTACATTACTTTAAAAAAGTAATTGAAATTACACTACATTTTAAATAATGTGTAATCTGTAACCTATTACATTTCCAAATTAACCTTCCCAACACTGCTGCCCCTAAAACACAGACTGATAGGTTTCCTAAGAGCGTTACTATTATTAATCAAACTTCTATAACTAACTGTAGCACATAACATATGTTTAAGCATATGAGACCTCACACAAAAGATCTTTCTTCTCATCTGTGATTCCACTTGAATATTTAATGCCTCATCTGTATTTCATCAAAAGACCCACTTATATGTTATCCATTCAGTTCTGCCATTCACATAAAAACCCTAACAGCAGCTACAATAACATTCACTATAAATAAATAAATAAATAAATAAATAAATAAATAAATAAATAAATAAATAAATAAATAAATAAAATAAAAACACTGGATTCCTTTCAAATACATTCATTACTTATCTGTTGAGTCATCTACAGCTGCCCCATATTATTTTAATCATTGTATTGATTTGACCAGTTGTTTACTTTTCAGCATAAATACTGCTACTCCATACCTGAGGGCAATAGTCAATAATCACTGTTGTTGATCCCTGAAATGTGAGTTTTCCCACCAGTCACCAAAGACAGCATTGCCATATCCTCATAAATTCAACATGGGACTCATGACTGCCCATGTGTAATAACTGTAAAGAGAGTCAATTCAACATGCCTCATCTGAGAACAATGCAACGTACTGAGCTCATCTGTGTTCGTGCGTTGAGTATGAAAGGATGCAAGTAGTTTTATGTATACATCATGTTTTTTTCCTCTCAAAATGTCATAGTGTTTGTATTGTGTCAGAAGACTTTTATTAACCCGTTGAACTTGTGTGAACTTCCTCGATGCCCAATACAATGTATACCACTTTAGTTTGGGGAAGAACGTCATGCAAGGAAAGACAATCAACTGATCATACGGTGAACATTAAATGTATATTCCCATAGCTTAATACACTTACACATGTACATAAAAAATTTGAACAGTCTAAGTAACAGCTATAATTATACACATACTATAATAATGTATTGTGCTATTACTGTATACTGTATGCTATTACTATATACTGTACTGTATTTAACATTATTATAACACTATTATGCTTACACTGCAAAAAAATATTTAAAAAATAAATTACCAGGTTGCCTTAACATTTTGAGTTCATTTAAATTAAAAATTTGAGTTACTACAATTAACATTTTTGAGAATCTACAAATTTTATTCAAGTATTATTAAAAGATTTTGTTAGCATATTGGGTAACTGTGCGTTTTATTTCTGATGACGCAGTGAAACATGCCAATTTGTGCTATTTTCATGATTTATCCCATTTTTTATGTGGTTCAGATACAATAATATTTTGAGTTTCTATTTATTAAACAAATTTCCTTCATTGTATCAACAATTTTTTTTATTTCAATAAACTCAAAATTGTAAAGCAACCAGGTTACTTACTTACTTACTTACTTACCAACAAAAAACAACATTTTTTTTACAGTGTATATATTATTATAAACATGCAATTAACATTATTATAATCAATATTAACATAACCACAGACAAATGTGTAATATAGTGTAGTAAAAATTATTGTTTTACACACACACACACACACACACACACACACACACACACACACACACACACACACACACACACACACACACACACACACCTGAAGTGTATCACCTGAAGGAATGCTCAGTTGTTTATTAGCTATGTATATCGGCAAAATGTTATTTTCGGCCCGACACCAATGACATTAAAATGGAATATATATTGGCCAATATCAATATAGTGGCTGATAAATTGTGCATGTTGCATCCCTAATATATATATATATATATATATATATATATATATATATATATATATATATATATATATATATATACTTAATATGCATACATTTTATAGCAATGTATATATTCTAAATACTGCATTATTTGCTTATGTCTATATTTATTATTTTGCTCTATAACAGGCCATTACTGATAATTATTATTATTATTATTATTATTATTATTATTATTATTATTATTATTATTATTATTATTATTATTATGTGCTAATAATAAAATGAAGAAGAACAACAACTACAAGTAGAATGACATTAATGGAACTGTTGTTGTCACGGCATTGTCAGTGTTAAATCTGTTTTGAGTCTCGCATGAATTCACAGCGAAGAATTCTCCAAGTGTGGCACCATTCCTTCGCCCATGCAGCACCACACACTCTCTCTAACACACTCACACTCTCTCATGGCGAGCAGAAGGGACGCTGTCTCTGTTATGGACTGACGGAAGCTCTGCTTTCCTCCTCGCATTCTTTCGAGACCCATGAATACACTCGCGTAAAGAGGCGTGAGTCTCCACACTCTTCCGTCTACAGGGGTTAAATAAAGGAAACCTCAGCATGAACAGTATGAGCAGTTGCGGCTTCCTGAATATGGCGACGACAGGAGATTTTGACCCGCTCAACGCCACTATTCCGGCCACAAAAGTTGAGATTACGGTCTCGTGCAGGTAAGGAACGTTTACGTGCCGCTCACACCCTCACGCACAACTGACTTGCAATGACATTCCGCGTGGTGTTTTTTTTAATGCTACTTTTGGAGACGACACAATTACGCATGGCATTTTAGCACAAACCCAGGGTATACCTCCTCTATCTCCAAAATGTAATGCGTAAGTGCAAACGTGTTGTGGCAGTGGATATCACAATAGAAGAAGCATATTTCCACTTTACTTTTATACTCTCGGGAGTTTCTGTCACTTCCTTTCGCACCACAACAAACATTCACACGCTTCTTACACCAGCTGTAAAACATATGCCTAACATAAGTTTTGTTTTGTTTTGTATTGTTTTGGACTAATGTGGTGCTTTTCTAAAATGGGTTAAAACTTAAAAAGTTAAATAAATTGTTTTACAGTTGGATTTAAAGGGAGACTTTGTAATTATTATGATTTTGCTTTTGGGTCAAGTCGTAGGCTACGTTTAAACTAGAAACACAGTCGCACGTTTGTTTTTTATATCATGATGAGGAGGACTGTCTATCGACTTATTTTTATATATCGCGCTACAGATATTTCTATCATTGAAAAAGTCAGAATTTGGTTTCTTATGTTTAAACGTTCTCATATAGTCTCACACATTTTTTTTTACTATCCTTTAATAATTTGGTCTCCACAATGTAGAGAAACCCCGGCACACACTTGTTGTCTCACAGATCAGGGGCTTTCCGTTGTTCTTTCTTTGTTTGTATTAAATTATTAAATTATTATTGTTACACACAGTGCTTCCAAAGAAATAATGTTATTTATTCACAATATATTAAGATATATTTAGTACATTTTATTCTTTCTTACTTTCAACTACAAACGACTCCACAAAAACTAACACTCATATGTGACCGTTTGAATCGTCCATGTTTCCTTCATGATATTTATGTTTTTTTATGAGTAGGCTAGTTTATGGTGATTTTAGTAGACATCACATTTTAACTCAAACATTTAACATTTCTTAACACATTCCTTATACTACACACTTGCCATCTTTTAAAACACTATTATGATTCATATTTTATTAATAGGCCTATATATCATCAGGATTACTGGTGATTTACCTTTTGAACTCATTCTCCCACCAGAAGCGAGTCATCTGGGATTATTTCATATTTCTCAACAGCGTTTTGTTTTTGGTTAAGCTGAAAATTGATGGCTTTAATAAAGCAGCAAAAATGTTTGGGAAAATTATTGATTGTTGTGCATTGAGACTGTTGAAATTAATAATTTAAGTGTATAAGTTTGTGATGCATCTGGCCTCCCTCGTGTAAACAAATGCGAGTGGGCAGGAGCTGTCCGCTCAGCCATTGTGAGGAGATGTTGACGGTGAATTACTATGCTCCGTGTCCCCTTGGGGAGGCTTGTGCAACAGGGAACACACACACACACATAGGTGCGCACAATCTAGAAGCTCTTTTGCAACAATGCACCCGGGTGGGAAGGGAACTGTAGTGGTGCCATGGTTACGATCAGGTACATTCCTGTACTGTAGGGCCACTTTACCACTGTCACCATGGTTATCATGGCAGATGAGCAGATAGAGGATAATGTCTGTATTCGTAAGATCACAGTGTAATAAAATGCAAAACTAGATGCATAATACATTTAGGGTCTAAGGCTATGGATATTTTCAAGGCCCACAGGTGTCCTGAAGTTTGCACTTTTGCAAGTTAGCTTTAGGTTTTTTTTAAGCTGTTAATTATGTTTCAGAATGACCAGAGTTAAATTTTCAACGTGAGCGGTTTCTTGTCTGTGTAATTATCTGAACTAGAAGTGTATGAGGGTGTTAGGTTACTGTATAATCACTTACAAATTGGTGGATGGCTAGAGAATATCCAACCTGACTGGTATATGCTAGTTAAATATAGTCTGATTTAATGGGCTTCACAGAGATGATTTAATTGCAGGTTTTTTTTTTTTTTTTTTTTTTTTTTTTTAAGTAAGAAGTGAATATATGATTCAATTGGGTAGTGTTGGGGGCTAACCAAGCGACAATCTCCCCCAGTTCCTCTTGAAGCCAATACGGAAGTGACATAAAATACAATTCATCGACTGGCCGCTATAGACTCTCCTTTAGATTCTCATTGAGCCCTATGTTAAAATGTTAAAACAGAAAAAAAAACATGTTTACAGCCTGGTACAATTTGTGGTTTTGGTTTATACACAGCTATTTTTGCCCTTCATGACATCTGTGACAAGTTACTTTTTTTATATAACTTATGTTAAGCCTAAAAGTTCTGCATAATTAAGGATGTGGCCACCTGAGCGACAGCCGTTTTTCTGCTGTCTGTCATCACATCACCGGCTCAGCTCCACCTAAGCCCCGCCTCTTTGCCCATTTTCAGTTATCCGGGAGTGACTCGCAGTGATGCGCTGCTAAAATGGCAACGGCCGACTTTACGCTTCTAAACTGCTCTTCAAAATTTATTTTACAGTCTATAGGGGTAACGCATTAAAAGTAACTTGAGCTGTGTAATCAGATTACTTTTTCAAGTAACTAGTAAAGTTACGTATTACTTTTAAATTTTGAGTTATGTAATCAGATTACTTTTTCAAGTAACTAATAAAGTTACGCATTACTTTTAAATTTTACAACAAAATATCTGAGTTACTTTTTCAAATAAGTAACGCAAGTTACTTTGTTTTCCCGTTTGCTAACTGACAACTCTCTTGTCTTCATGTTGAGAGAAATTCATTCTGTTTGCCACTCAGTCACTCTGGCAGATGGTGATGTCATGTGCATACCCTCTATACATTTTTAACAGACACTTGTCGCCACCTACTGGTGTAACAAAGTAATCGCTACACTTCTTATTTAAAGCTCTAGTTACTTTCACAAGGTAATTTACTTTATTTGCTACTGCAGATGTCAGTGTTTATATCTGAGCTATATTCTTTTACCCCAGTCCTTCTGCGATATTTTAAGTCATTGTAAGACAGAGATAACGATTTTGTCTGATTGAAACGCCTGTTTCATACCTCTACATGACAGCTGCTCTGTCTGGCTTAGCGGCAACGCCATGGCAGATCTGAATGTTTGCTGTGATCATACTTTTCAAAGGTTTAATAGACATAGCCGAATCACTGTCATATAGTTTTTTTTTTTTTTTTTTAGCAATGAATTGTGCAGCTCTAATGTATATTTTGCTGTTATTACTGACCATTTAATCTTTCATGTTTACAAGAACAAAATAATATATAATAATAAAATAACTGCATGTACAAAAATGTTAAAAAGAAAAAAAAATTAAATGCTATATTCATAAATCAGTAAAAAATGTATACTGAAATGTACATTGAAATCTGATGTTTATGAATAAAAAAAGTATTCCACAGATAATTATAATCTGATGTTAAAGTTATATATTCATTTAGCACATAGCCTCACAAACATTATTTATTTATTAAAAAATCTTCTAACAAAAAATCTTCTAATAAAAAATCTTTTGTTAGTTATGCTTATGAGTGTCTACCGGTTCTTCATTCTTCAGAGGTGTAGCAGAGACTAAGTTACATATTGTGTATTTTTTTTCCATAAATATTAGAGTGAAGATCTCTTGTCTAAAATGTAAAATCATGCACAGATTCCTTCCTAAGTATTCTCAAATGCTGTCGATGATGGCTTTGTAATAATAATAATACAAAAAAAATCTGTTCCCCTGTTTCTTATAAACCATAAAAGCAAGCAGAAGCTTTCAGCATTTTTACTACATAGAGAATTATACTTTTGGGAAACCTGCCTTAGATGATGAAGTATTAGGAGCGATTAATATTCTACTTGCGCTTTGGGAAACTATATAGTCTGAGTCAGTATTACAAGCTCTTTCCTCTCGTACTGAATAATCAGCAACACAACATAATTCAATTGAAATGTTCCACTCCAGAAAACAGAAACGTGTATTTGCCTCTGTTTACGGCTCTATTAAATCCGGGGTGGCTGTCAAATTTAGATAAGAATCCCCTTTGGACTCTGATTCATATGATTGGTAAACAACTTTGCTTGACACAATTGCTTGTTTCATTCACAGAACTTTCAATTTCAATGTTTGACCTATAAATGCATTTCTTTTTTACGTTGTTCTTAAAGTGTGTTATTTGATGCCAAGTGATTCATACAGGTCTTGTGTATTCCATGCAGAAGAATATTATAATAGTACTATAACAGTAACGCAATAGTAAAGTGTTGTTTGTGTGCATGTTTTGGACGATTGACAAATGTTTACTGCTTTTTTATGCAGTTGCTAGGCTACTCTAGATTGTTGCTATGGTGTTGATATGGTGGTTTTACCGGTCTTTATAATATGATCTGTAGATATGCCTTGTGGCAAAAAAATGTAAATCTGATATCTTATAGAAGTAATTACTTCAACTTCAACATGACAGAAACTCTTTTAAATGTCAAGCGTAACTGAATTAAACACTAGCAGGTCTTTCCCTCATGAACTCATAAAATAACACTTCCTTTCAGCATTCACTGTCTCAATCCAGCCTTATGCAAAGCATGCTGATAACTTAAAAAAAGATCACTGCCCATTTTCGGTTGCAATAAATTTCAGGTTGTGCCAATACAAATACAATTCAAAGTGGATTGAACACAATAACATTAGGTAGTGACAAATGTTCAGGAATTGTGGTTTAACTCATTTTAATTAAGTAAATTGTTAGCCTGGATGCCAGCCGAACTCAGCCCCGTCCATAACATTTGAGCTCGGGCGGTTTGGTCTGCACTCCATCCATAGAGGAGTGATTATGCCCGAACAGAAACTTTTCAGAAAAATGAAATCATCAGGGCGGGCTTTAGACGATGATGGACAGATGATCAACAGTAACTTAATCATGCACGTCATCAAAGGGGCTTGGATTATATTTGTTCAAATCATAAACGGAGAGCTTGTTTGTATATGCATTCACCTTCACTATTTCCCTCTGAAATGATGATCATGTTGGCAAGTACTCTGTGTATCCTTAAATTCTTTTCTTTGTTTTTTTTTTTTACAACACCAGCAAAGATTGTTTATTCCAGCATGCGTGCAGACAGGTTTGCCAAGTTTTACACCAAAATTCGCCAACTACTAGCCCTAAACAATAGCTTCTCGGGGGGGGTCTCCAAAAAAAAGCCTTTTAGGGGGTAAAATGTGTGTTATTTTGGCAAGATTGCCTTCTAAAATTCGCATTCATGGGTCTATATATCACATAATAGTCGCTTCAACAAGCGGACATGGAAAACAACTCGTAGAAAAAAATGCAGACTTGGCAACACAGTGCAGTTGAGTTCTGTTGACATTTGACAGTGTGTCACTTCGTTGCTCTGATTGGTTGTAGCTCTATCCAATTGAGGTCTTTCCTGGTTCGATTGAAACACGCCCCATAATCACAGCCCAATGGAGCAGTTTCAGACTCATATTCTGACTAGAACTGAGTATGACCACGTCAGGCTAGTAAATTGTACAAGCAGCAATAATCTTTTCTACATGAGCAAAAAGGTTAATTACACAAAGATTTAAGGGACTCTTTTTATATTAGATGTGGTAGCTATAGTACATAGTACATACCACCTAACTATAGTACATAGTACATTTGTAGTTACGTTTAAAATTCGTACATTGTGTCAAATGCATATTTTTGATAAAATGTAAGTATTTTCATATATTCAACAAATTGCAGAAGGAGCATGTTATGCAATCATTCATTTATGTAATACTGTCTTACAAAAAGGCTAACTTAACTGTTATAAATACCAATACAAGTAAAATGTAATGTTCTCGATACCAATTTTGGTACCATACAAAAAAAAAAAAAAAAAAACTATTGGAATTATTTAATGTCCCATTAGTCAATCTTTGTTTACAATATAGTTTATATTAACTCAGGTCCATTAAAAATACTAACATATACACCTTTTGAATGTAATAATGTATTATTACATTTTGAAACACACATTAACTAAGACTAATAAATGCTTTTGAAGCTTTTTTCAAGTGTTACGTTTTAACTAATGATTTAAGTGTGTGAAAATTAATAAATACAAAATACAAATCGTTACAATAGTTATTAATGCTAATAAGAATTGTAAGTAAATAACACATTAAAACATTAGTATCACAAAAACTGGGATTTTGAGCTGATTCTGATCCACTGTAACACTTTTGATTGGCTATTTGGTTCACATGCTCAACATAAACGTCTTTGATTGGCTGCAATGCACAACACTTCAAAAAACACGTTGTAAAGAGAACCTTTGATGCTTTTTACAGAGTTCAAATACACACAAATTGACTCATTACGCATTACTACAGAAATACTATGTATCTAACATTTAAGATTAAACTTCAAAGCATTAAAGTACAACACTTACAACACTATAATATCCCAATGCAGTCTGTTTGTTTTTTACACACTGAGTGTCTGTGGTAAAAGCTTAACATGTACTTAACCTAGAGTGTTCCTTAGGAGCACTTTCTGAGTCTCTCTTTTGAATAATTTCACATTGAGGGAGGACTCTGCCATCCACCAAACACCTCTTGTTTAGCCAGGACTGTTCTTAAAGAAGCATCATCTCAATCTTTAATCACTGAGATGATCCACTGAGATCCAACCTGCCAATATTATGATTCTCACGTCCAACTTCATTAGAAGATGCTTGTTAGGGATGTTTTTTTTAATAAGATCTTGCTTAGGCGGAGGTGCTGGGGGTCTCATTTACTCTGTAACCGATCTGAAGGGTCAAAAGAGCGGCTTAGACCCAGCTCAGAATCTCTCTCTCGAGATGGATTTCTCAGCCGTTCTGCTCCACAACCTAGTATCCTTAGATCACCTCGATAAAAAAAAAAAAAAAAAATGCATCCTTAATTTCATGCAAAATTTATTCAGGTCAGAGAGGCCACGGTGGGTTCACTTGGACTTTTTGTTGTTTATTTACAATAGATGGGAATGACACACTCAAGCTTATTTTGATATTCTTGAAAACATCTAATTTTTAAACAAAAAAACCCAACAACACATAAATTGTTTGGAATCACATAAGAAGGAGTAAATCATGACATAATTTTGATATTTGGCTGAGCAAATCCTTTAAATAATCACAACGGCTCAGGATGCAGGTGGTCCGGGGTGTGTGTGTGTGTGTGTGCAAATGCGTGAGAACCTGAGAGTGCGGGGGTGTAATTTACACGGTTTCCGGCCAGGAGATGTGTTTGATCCTCTGAGATGAATTGATTTTATCCGGTCCGTCCTAATTTTGCTTTGCAGCTTTACATATTTATTCACATATTTGTATTTGTTTGAACCCGGGAGCTTGAGAGGTGTACAGTGGCATTGAAGGAATAATTTATTTACTCGCCCTCATGTTCTTCCCAACATATGACTTGCTTGCTTCTGTGGGACATAAAAGGAGAAACTTTGAATAATGTATTGATCTCATTTGGCATGCAACTATACAATGAACAAGGCCTGGAGCTTTTAAGCTTCAAAAAGGACACTTAAAAGAAGTCCATATGACTCTGTACTTTATGTCTTCTGAAGCCATACAATAGCTTTTTGTGATGAACCAATCATGAATCATTCAGGGGCACATTTCCCCCAAAGCATTGTTAACAAACTTTGATCGTGAGCTCTATTGTGACCAACATAGTTCAATGAGTTTTTTTTTTTTTTTTTTCGCGAAAATCACAATTCCAGTGAACATTCACAAACATAAAAATAAAATAGCAATCTTGCAGTAAGCTCTATATCTTTCATTCCTCATATGTACACATTTCATTCTGTCTTTTAGTTTGTCAAGAGAACGAAAGTCATTTTTGAAGAGTGAACTTCATCTGCAAACGTGAGAATGATGTAAAAGGGAACCTGTGACTAAATCAAATGTCTGAAAATAACAGTAGAACAAGATAAGTGTTCCCATGTAGTTGGTTATTTACAGCAATAACCTAGCATTAATTCAATCTCGAACCGAGTTATTACTCCACCATCTGTCAACGCCATAAACGAAATATCATTGCTGTGATATTGTATAACAGATGTGAGACAAAGTAACTACGATTGTGGGAAACAGCTGTGACTAACTTGTTACATTTTGCTAGTTAAGAAGCAATTTACAAGTTACGGGGAAACCCCAACTGATTGGTTTTATGAACCAGCTCAACAGATTTTTTTGAAAAGATGATTCTTTCACAAATCAATGCTGCTTCTCTCATGAGTTTTCATAAAAGCATCACAGATTTTGTGTATTTTGTAGATTTTGGCCTGTTGTCGTATAACTTCAAAATACAATATTGCACACAAGTCATGCATGTATGATGCTTTCATGGTAATTTTGTAATTTTTTGAGTTTGACAACCTCAATTCCCATTCACTTTTGTTATTATTGGGGGGAAAATCCAGGAGAGTTGTTGTTGCACACTTACTATCCTCCTTTTCTTTGTTTTAAAAATCAGACTTAATATATAGTTTTTATTTATTTTAGGTCCTAATTAGGCGATGGCGAGCACATGAACCATTATGCCGTGCTACATATATTTATTAAACAGTAAAAAAACAATATTCCTGTGCCCAAAACAAGTCTTCTGTGAATGAGAATCCAAAACAAGGAATGGTGGGACATTGTCCTCCTCCGCTTCACACACAGACAATGAGTGGAAAGAGAAGTTCAGAAGAACAGCTCGTTCAGTGCATTGTACGTCATTAAGTTAATTCTACATCATTACTCCTCCCTAGTTTTGTTTTTTTAACCTGCTAAAATGGGTACTTGTCCTCTCGATGGGATTACAAAAGGAATAAACATCGCTGCCGCTCCCACCACGTGCATCACGCTGCGCCCCCCGGGGCACCATTAAGGAATTATGCGTGGGGCACCAAGATGGCCTAGAATGGGTAAACCCAGCCTGATCGATTTGATTTCGCCCTGCAACTCAGTCTGGAAACCTGTACATTCATTTCTACTGCTTCTGTTACACTTTTGTGGGAACCAATTGCAGACTGGCTTATCCACCTGACACACTATTGGCAGGTTTAACACGATTAAATAAAGTGAAAAGATGGGTCATTGCCTGTTGCTCACGCCTCTTCTGATTGGTTGAAGAACCATCTAATAGCATACAGAGTCATTCAAGTAATGCTCATTGATCATGCCTTTGAAAATACAGAGCAGACTCCCCAGACCAATGTTTAATCTTAAATTGAGCTTGGTCTGGTGATAGCCAGCAACAGGACTGGGAATAAGCAACCCATTAAAATCCGAATTAAATTTTAATCAGATCTGCCAAATTCATTACGAGTGACTTTTTCCCCCCATTATGCTACTAGTCCGATTACATCCGGATTTTTAGGGTCCATGTAAACGCAGCTACTGACAGAATTGTAATTTTTTGGGGGGCGAACTACAGTATCCCTTTAAGCAAAGAGTTTCTTGAACTCTACAGGCTCTTTTAAAAGGCGGTTAATAGCTTTAGTAGATGCGCTGTGACATCGCCCGGTATTTGTCCCCAGACAGCGATGAGAGAAATCACACTTCTTGGAACTGTGTGAAAAATAATTTGCTTTCTGTTTATAGAAGCAAGGTCTCACTCAGAGGTCAGAACCGGAAGTAGGCTTGCTTTCAGTCCAGAAGTGGCTGCTGGACTTATCAGTAG
This sequence comes from Pseudorasbora parva, assembly GCF_024679245.1. Taxonomy (NCBI): domain Eukaryota; kingdom Metazoa; phylum Chordata; class Actinopteri; order Cypriniformes; family Gobionidae; genus Pseudorasbora; species Pseudorasbora parva. The sequence goes on along the minus strand of NC_090191.1, from coordinate 19,946,802 downwards.
CAGAATGCATTAAAGCATGCCGAATGGAATGAGAGTAGAATTGAAAAAGTTGCTTAAGGGCAGTCTGGATGTAGATCCAGGTGCTGCTGCAATGTTGGAATTTACATCTGCAAATTTATGGGCTTTCCCCTGCCTGTGCATGTATTTAGGTGTGTGATTGTTGTGTGTATATCTGTAATAAGGCTGTTTATTTGTTCTGTAGAACAAACATTGTTTTCTCTGAAGCGGCTGATGATGACCTGCCCAGGCGGACTATGTGATTGGCCCCCTCTCAAACGCTCGCTGGGTTTCCAGCAGTCTATCGAAGCGGTAAATTCTGGTTGCTATGTGACTCATTGCGTTGGTGAACCTCTGTTGGTCTGCTGCTCCCCAGGCTTGATGGGAGATTTATACTGCACTGGATGACACATTACTGTGCTGCTTTGCTCTTCCTTGCAAGCCGCCCGCTTCAATCCAGAGGTCACCCTTTAAATGAAAAAGGGAAATGTTCAGCAAGAGGCACATTATATTTTTGATCAATTTAAAAGAATATTGTGGGTTAAATACAATTTAAGCTCCGAGGAATCTGTGACATTCGTCAAATACCACAATTCTTTTTTTTACTTTGGCATTTACAGTAAAAAACACTTACAGTGGAGTCTACAGGGCAAGTGTAGTGATAGGCTTAAGTGCAGAAATGTGATGCTTCTGTTTTTGTTATAGTGCTTTATCTGCTTCTTTTTTAAGTGTGACTACTAGGTAGATGTCAAACGTACTTTTTCAAAATCGAATAACTATTCAGTATTTATTGAAACCCTGTAAAATCATTTTGTTTCTGGATACACCGTGCAGCATTCTTTCTTTTTTTAAGGGGTGCTAACACTAACATCCTTGTGTTTAAGATGGAGCATAACAGAGTACAACAGAATGGATAAGTCTTGTCAGCAGCCATATCACCCTGTAGCCCAAGACGGGTTGCCCACTGAAGGGTTAGTTTAGGGTTGACCGTGAAAATGTTCACTTGAAAATTAGGTTGTCCTGGAAGAGGTGTTAGTGAAGCCTGCAGGAGGTGCTCACCCTTTGGTCTGTGTGGGTCCTAATGCCCTAATATAGTGATGGGAACACCGTTGTTCTGATGAGATGTTAAACCGAGGTCCTGACTCTTGGTGGTCATTAAAAATCCCAGGATGTCCTTCATAAAAGAGCATGGGTTTAACCCCAGAATCCCGGCCAGATTTGCCCATTGGCCGCTGTCCATCATAATGGCCTCCTAATCATCCCCCTATCCTGATTGGCTTCATCACTCTGTCTCCTCTCCACCAATCAGCTGGTGTGTGGTGGGCGTTCTGACGCACTATGGCTGCCGTCACATCATCCAGGTGGATGCTGCAAATTGGTGGCAGTTGAGGAAATGCCCCCCCTTTCATATGTAAAGTACTTTGAGTACCCAGAAAAGTGCTATACAAATATAACGTTATTTATTGTTATTATTTTATTGGATAGACATGCTATCTGCACCATGCAAATACTGTCCATTTGGATGTGCAAATAGACCAACAATTAGCCTAAAATATAAGAAGTATAAAAGCAGTTGTCTTGAGATGTTTTTTTTTTGCAAGGAAGCAGATTTGTTACAAAACAAGTGACAATAGCTAGTCAAATCTACTATTTCCCAGCAGTGTCAATTTTTCTGTTGTTGCTAAATGTTTGCTACACAAACTTTGCTTTGACTAAACAAGTTTTTCAAAGAACTTTAACATAATTCCTGTTGGTGGAGTTTGTTCCAGTAAAATGTGTTTTAAAATGAAATGGTTAAGAATATGTCCTTGTTGCAAATAAACACATATTTCAAGAAATGTTACCGTAATTGCTGTTGTTGAAGTTTGTTCCAGTAAAAAGTGCTTTAAAATGAAGTAGTAAAGAAATTATACTGTAGTTCCTTTCGATGGAGTTTGTTCCATTAAACAGTTATTTAACAATTAAGTTGTTAGGAAACTTTACCGTAAAACCTGTCAGTGGTGCTTGTTTCAGTAGAAAGTGCTTTAAAATTAAGCCATTAAGAAGCTTTACTGTAATTCCTGTCAATGGAGTTTGTTCCAGTAAAAAGTGCTTTAACATGAAGTAGTTAAGACACTTTACTGTAACTCCTTGTTGGTAGAGTTTGATCTAGTTAAAAGTGCTTTAACATGAAGTAGTTAAGAAACTTTACCGTAAAACCTGTCGGTGGTGCTTGTTCCAGTAAAAAGTGCTTTAAAATTAAGTAGTGTTTGTTCCAGTAAAAAGTGCTTTAACATGAAGTAGTTAAGGCACTTTACTGTAACTCCTTGTTGGTGGAGTTTGATCTAGTTAAAAGTGCTTTAACATGAAGTAATTAAGAAACTTTACTGTAATTCCTGTCAATGGAGTTTGTTCCAGTAAAAATTGAAACAAAACATGAAGTAGTTATGACACTTTACTGTGATTTCTGTTGGTGGAGTTTGACCTAGTTTAAAGTGCTTTAACCTGAAGTAATTAAGAAACTTTACTGTAAATCCTGTCGATGGAGTTTGTTCCGGTAAAAATTGAAACAAAACATGAAGTAGTTAAGACACTTTACTGTGATTTCTGTTGGTGGTGTTTGATCTAGTTAAAAGTGCTTTAACATTAAGTAGTTAAGAAACTTTATCGTAATTCCTGTCAGTTGAGGAAAATGTGCTTTAACATGAAGTAAAAACACTTACTGTAATTCCTCTTGGTGGAGTTTGCTCCAGTAAAAAAGGTTTTAAAATGTTTTTTTTTTTTTAAATGTCGGTTTTAAAACAGTAAAGGGCATGTGTTCATTTCGGCAGTGAAATTTTTCAAAATGCTTGCTTGTCATTTGCTGAAATGCTAACATGTTTTTGAGTGTGAAACAATGGCGTCTGAATTGCATAGGGACCAGGCTTCTCTGAACTGATCTAACAGTGATATTTTTGGCACCACGATCTGTCACGGCAGCAGGAAGCCGCTCCATTGACCTTTAAGGCCATAAAGATCACATAATGGGTTGTATTGAGGAAAATGAAAAGTGTGTCTGAGTGTATTGAGCAGTGACAAGAAACCCGCTGAGCTAAAGCTCAATACGCTCTATAAGGAAGACTCAGGCAGGCAGTACAGCAGAGAACAGAACACTGCAGTCCCAACGACTGACAGTATTTAATCAATGTACATTTTCCGCATTGGTTACCGGCCAAGAGCTTTTGGAAGGCAGCCTAAAGTTTACTTGAACAGCAAGACTTGCACCTTTGAAGCAAAAAAAAAAAGAAAAAAGTTTGGACTTTGTTATGCAACTTTTACAAATGCATGATTGGAGTGCATTATTGATCAACATAACCATTAATAACAGCGATTGTAATGCTCAAGCATTGCTGCATAAATGCCTAATACTTTCAAAAATTATTTCATATGAAGAATGAATGTTTTAAACACTCAAACTTAGTTTTATTTATAGATATTATTATAGTTTTTGTGGTTGGTCTGAATTGGTAATCTCATATGGAAGCAACATATTTCCACAGATCGCTTTGCTTTCTCATCTGACTTTTACTTGTCTCGAAATTTCAGAGAAAATATGATGCTGAGAGCTTTGGCAACAATGTCTGAGCATGAAAAAAAAACAAGATGGTCAAAACATCTAAGAAAGACTACATGCCGTAACTGTGCTTGATCACACATTTCTGCCCCTTGATGTGAACGTCCGACACCTTCCTGGAGGCTTCCTGTTGTTTTCAGTCCCTAGAAATACACTGGCAGTGTTACGAGCTAGCAAACAACATCCTCAGAAGGAAAAATCAATGAGCACAGAAACCAATTATGACACACAGATGGCACATATGACTCAAACATCGCACAGAAATCATGCGTTTTATATAGATATAGATAAAGATATGAAATCTGTCTTTTACAGGCAGTTATAATCCATCTGTAAATGAAGAAGGTTCACAGAATGCCATATTGCACTTAGCAAATTAGTTTCATGTCTCTGCATTCTTTCCAAATGTACTTCCATTTCCAGTCGCAAAATGTAAGCAAAACATAATATCAGGAAGAAAAAAAAAACTAGCAACATTGAACTTTCTTTGCTCGAATGTATTTTGACAGTCCCAGCAAATGAGAAAAGCATTATTATAGATATTTGACTCTTTTGAAAAAATTGAAAGTTAACTGCATTGCATAATGGGATGCAGTATGTCATGCAGTACTGTACATTTAGGTATTCTCTTTGCATATACTGTGCATACACTGTAAAACAAAAACAAAACAAAAAAATCACAAAGTCTCAATAATACAATGTTATTTGTCTATTGGTTTATCTTACAATAAAATACTATTTTACTTCAAAATCGAATGGTTAACTCAATGTGTTACTTGCATTTTCTTTGTAATTATTTGTGACATGTACTAGCAATTTCTAAGTGAAATGTGTTTTTACACCCTTTTATTTTGGTTAAATATTGTATACTTTAAAATATATTTAAAATATATATATATATATAAACAGCATAACCAGGAATAAAAAGAGAAGGCAATGGCATCAATTGGGGATGTTTTAGTAAGTCCTTATTATTACTGTATAATTCCCAGTGTATTACATGTGAAATAAATTGTAACACAAAATATGGCAAATGAAGTAGCAATAACGAGCAATAATGCTTCATAAACTCAAATCACACACAAAATAAAGCATTTTTCCGGGTGGTTCTGCAAACGAATATGCAAGTTGTATAGTAAACAAACCATATTAACTTTATAAAAAAGTGCATTTGTAAACTCTAAGACAGGACTAAATTTGACATATTGAGCGTTACAATTTAGTTCACATGTAATACACTGGTTATTATATAGTAATTATATAGTAATAACAATCACTAACTAAAAATTCTGGTATTGATGCCCCACATGTTTTAGGTCATTAAGACCCTTAAACATTCATTGTGTTTTTATCCTTAACTGCAGAACTGTGCTGAACTGGTATCAAAGTTAACAAAAATTATGTTTTTTTTTTACACTTTTCTAATATTGTAGTACATTGGTACCTTTGTTTTCTACCAGTATACCATACAATCCTCCTAGCTCTATACCTCTTTTGAAGGCAGAGCATCGCACTTGAAACCTCTAATTGGTTCTCAATAACACTCACTTTAACCTTGAAGGTGAATGAGTTACCCTCAGGGGAAGCACAGATGTTGCGCTGGCATAAACCGGTAACAGAAAAAGTAGTTGACCTTTTCTAAAGAATATTGAGGGAGCTGTGTTGTAAAGCTGCAAACGTTTTAGGGTCATCAAATCAAAAGGCCTCCTTTAGCACGCAGAGAAACACAACAGTGAATGCTTCTGGAGTCCCTGAGCGCTCTCATAAAGCTAATTACAGTCTCTTCAACTGCCCGCGTCAGCTGCACTTACTACAAAGAGCTCTCCGTTCTCAAAGAGCGACTACAGTATTGATTTCATCTTCTGTATTCTTTCACAGCGACAAGATCTCTCTCAAATGATTTTGAAGTTGCCGTTTAGTGTGATATTCTGACATTTGCTAGTAGGCGAAATTAAAATGTCACTATAAATAGAGTATGCCACGTGACAAGGCATTTTTCTGCCACATGTGAGATTTATTGCATGATTTTCTTCATCAAATCAGTCTCTATGTTTTTTGTGATGGAGTCGGTGATGGTGATGTCACTTTATGCACATAGAAAAAAAGCCTTACTATGGTTTTTGGACATGATAACACGTTTTTTTTTAAAGGATATATATCAGTGTAATAGCAATTATTTTAATATGTATCATAGTAAATGAATATACAGTCACACTTTGAATTATGGTCCAATTCTTACGATCAACTAACAATTAACTATGACTTTTTAATAAACTCCTATAGTGCTTATTAATAATTAGTAAGGTAATAGTTATGTTTAGGTATTGGGTAGGATTATGGATGTAGAATATGATCATGCAGAATAATGCTTTAATATGTGCTTTATAAGTACTAATAAACTGCAAATATATAAGTAATATGCATGCAAATAATCATGTAATTAATAAAGTAGGTGATAGTGAAAATGATACTAATTGTACAAAAATTATATAGTCATTGACTACAATGGTATATCAGTACCATATTGACATATAATACTGAGTCAATGACCTGATACATTATGAATATGTGTAATCTGTGCATTATATTGTAGATTATAACGCAGTAATAAGGTTTAATAAGGTGACATTTATAATGTGTGATGTTGCATTGCTAAAAAAAAAACATAATGCAGTTTTGTTTAGACTGTTTTGTTTAGAAATTCATACTATTATTTGTATAGATTTAATAAGTTATATATGTATAAGTATATAAGTATATGTAGGCCTATATAAGAATAACAAATACATGACATACAAATATTGGTAAAAAATAAATATAGAATTTATTTTTTCCAAATTAAGTCAACTTTATTTATATAGCACTTGTGACGATTAGTACAATGCCGATTGTTTCAAAGCAGCTTCACAGTGTTAAACAGGAAAATATTGCAACAAAATTTGATTTGGCTGAACAGTCGTTCGGGAGAAAACAGTGATGTTATCAGCTTATTTAATTATCATATAGCGACAATGTGGGCAGATCAGTAATATAGTTGAAACAGTTAATTTAGAAATTTATTTTATTTGTATATTTAGTTGAAAACTTGGATCATAATTTTGTGTCCCCAACTGAGCAAGCCAAGCCAAAGGCGACAGTGGCAAGGAACCAAAACTCCATCAGGGCATGATGGAGAAAAATTAACGAACAGTGTGTATGATTATTATTCAGGCAACCTTAAAGGTCAGAAATCATATTCGATCGGAATATTCGAAAGTAGAATATATGAGTGAAGTCAGAATTGTTGAGAGAGAGAACCAGGGTCTGACGAAGTCATCCTTACTCTGGTCACATATCTGCAATCCTCAGTATTTCATGAGCATGCTCACATCCTTCCAGAGTGCAGGAATCTCCCGACTTGTGTTCATCCCCCTCCCCAGGGCCTCTCTCCCATGCTGCCATAAACTTCCTGAGATTGGCATGTAAGCTGGCAAAGTGGAGGGGCGTGGGCCTGTTTTTCCTGTTTTCTCTCTCTCTCTCTCTCTCTCTCTCTCTCTCTCTCTCTCTCTCTCTCTCTCTCTCTCTCTCTCTCTCTCTCTCTCTCTCTCTGTGCACGACTGTCTGGTAAAGTACAGCCAATGTCTGTTCATGAAATGTGTTTATTTCAGTTTAGGTTAGTAGGTTTGTTTGCGTTCATACATAAGCAAGACCAAGCACATGTGGAATGTTATGCATACTGCAAAGGGACAAATTAACCCTTCATTCTTTCTTTTTTAATCCAATCTTTCATTTTAGTTTAATGTTTCCTGGCATATGAAATAAATGCACACAATTAACTTATACTTGAGACTATCTATTACAGGAACCAACACAAATTGGAGGGGATTTATATATATATATATATATATATATATATATATATATATATATATATATATATATATATATATATATATATATATATATATATATATATATATATGTATATGTATATATATGTATGTATATATGCACATTTAACAATGAAGTGTAGGGAATTGTTTAACATCAAGTTTTATAACTTTTTCATAGAAACATGGAAAGGCTGCATTGCTTAAATAGTAAATATCACTGAGTAATGACTCATTTTCATATAATCAAGCCATTTCAATTTATAAATAATACAGTGTTCAGTAAATGTTTGCACGTTTGCACTTAATCAGAGCAAAATCCTGGAAATCTGGTTAATCATAATTTTATACAACATATTTAGTTAGATTGAAGTAAGTTAAATAAACCAAATATGTACTGAATAAGCACTCCTCCTTAAAAAAAAGAGATAAAATGGCCCAACGATTTTTTCTTCATCTGTTGTTTTCTCTGAATCACTGCCAGTGATTAGAAGCAAGTAGAGTACACACTACAAATCCATTTAAGTCACCATCTCTCCTCATGAATATTTAACAGCGCATTTGCTAATGCGCTTTGGAACAAACAGTGTAATTACCTCGAGCATTTCATTTAGCAGAGACACTCTTGCTCTGTACCTTTGCTTTATTACACGAGATAGATTATAATCTCGCTTTACAGGAATGCAATGAGACATTCTTGATCACACACGCATGAGCGGAATGGAATTTGCACAGTGGTTTCAATAGAGCCACTGTCCTGCTGTCATGTGAGTTCCTCGCAGTCTCTACTTTTTCTTCTTCTTCTTCGTTACATTCTACAGAGGGGAATTACCGGGTGGTGGAGGGATTCTTTGGTGCCCCCTCAGCACTTGTTGCCGTACGCACAGCACATGATGTGAGCGGCGGTGCTGTCCCTATGCCCTACTCACTCATACCCCTTTTCCACCAGAATGAACCGGGTGCTAGTTCAGAGACAGTGCTAGTGGCAGTTCTAAGTTGGTTCGACTGACGAGCCTTTAAGAACCAGTTTGGCTTTCCACAGGCTAGAGAGCCAGCACAGAGCCAGGTCTTTCATCACTGTAAACGTCTCATCTTTCTCAGCAACGCTAGCAAGGCAGCGGCAAATACACACACACCAGGCTTGTTCGCTATGTATCGGCGCTGTGCAGACCGATCCGCGTATGATATCAAAATACTGCATGATCAATCAATCAATCAACTTTATTTATATAGCGCTTTTACAATGATGATTGTTTCAAAGCAGCTTCACAGTGTTAAACAGGACAATATTGCAACAACATTTGATTTGGCTAGTTTGATTTGGATAGTCTATAGAATTAAATATGACCTAATTAATTATTTGTATTTTTATACTTAGTTGAATAACTTGGATCATAATTTTTGTGTCCCCAACTGAGCAAGCCAAGCCAAAGGCGACAGTGGCAAGGAACCAAAACTCCATCAGGGCATGATGGAGAAAAATAAACCTTGGGAGAAACCAGACTCAGTCGGGGTACCAGTTCTCCTCTGGCCTATTATTAAACAGTGTATAATTATTATTCTGGCGACCATGCAGGTCATAAATCATATTAGATAGGAATATTTTAAATTCTGAGTATCACGCAAGAGACGGGTTCATTTAGGATGGCGCGTTGTTTACACAAGTGTATGAATATTTGAAAGATAGGAGTCATCCTGCCAGAGACGGGTTTATTGAGGATGACGTGAGGCATGAGCGATTCAAAAGCATTAGGAGTCGTCTGCATCTCGCTGTAACGTTACTTTGATGTCATACGGTGCATCGATGCATCTCGGACAAGCCCTTCCATCAACAATGGCTCATGGCATCAAAACGCTGCGAATTCAACGCATTCGTGTAGCTCACCATGATTTTCATAGACGGAGATTACACTCGAGCAGTTGTTAGCTTGATTAGCTGCTATTTAAAAAAAATGGCTGTCACAAGTTTGTGTTCATCTTGTTGGTCATGGTAACTCCGCCCCCATCCGCAGACGCAAGTGGTTCTTACCTCTAGCCCAGCCATGTTTTGGTGCTACTTAAGAACCACTTTTCCTGGCTCGGAGCTGGTGCTTTGGGTGTGGAAAGAACCGATTTGAAACTAGGCTCTGGCTCCGAACCAGCACCAGCACTGCCTTGGTGGAAAAGGGGTATCAGAAGTGCAGGACCTGACGATCAGATTAAAGGGGTACTTCAGCGCTGGGAAGATAAATCTGTATTTAAACTGGGTCATCAATGTAGTAGAAATGTGAAATTATTTTTGAATTCTGTGCCTTCTTGTCTGAGAAAAGACAGAAAATGTATTTTTGTCTCATGGGGATGAAAGACTACAATTCCCAGAATGCTTGGCTACCCTGTGAGGCCATTCCCAAAGCCACCAACTTGATTGTGACTGATTTGGCGAAGACACTACAATAAAAACTGAACGTGTCTGTTCAATATAATGAGTGAGTCACCGCGCGAGTATCACAGCACTGAGCACTAACTGCAGGAGTCAGATAAATGAGCTGAATGAGCTCTCATGATGAAAGCTGAAGTAATTCATGGCATACATTCACAACACAAGTTCAGCCCTCAGTCTTCAATTTCATGGCTTTGCAAGCTTAACTTTCATAGAAATTAATTTGAGAAGTTAAAAGACTTACATTGCTCACCATAGCTCCGTTTAAATGATTGCCTGTAGCTGCGAGCTGAGCTCTGAGTGTGATCTCCATCCCCCATGCGCAGGTTCAAAACATGCGGAAATGGCTCCCTCTGATGGCTGTAGTCTTTAGCCTTTGACCAAACATTCCTCCTATGATGCAAATATTGTCAATTTGCATCATAGGAGGAATTTTTCCAGAAATAAAATGCATAAATCCCTTGTCTCAGGGGGCTATGAGGGGGTAAATCACAATCATTTAAATATACTCCAGGGTTTCTACTGATACAAAGCCATATGCTAATCGCTGAAGTAACCCTTTAAGTATAGGTGCACTTCACACTCCAGACCAGTAGGTGGTGGAAATGCAGCTTTTAAGTTGGTTTGTCAAACTGGCATAAAACTCCAGAAGCAGAACATGACCATCAAAAATTAAATTACTTCCTTGAAGTGACCATTGCATGTTGGTCAAGGAAGGACCCTTCATGAAGGGATTCAGATGTTCTCTTTCGTTTGGAGCGCTCCTACAAGTGGCATCCCCTTCTCGAAGTTCACAAAAACGCTGTTTGGAATTCGCCCAGAGATGGTCTTATTTTTGTGAATGAGATACGAGTTTCTGTGGCTCTACAAGAGATTGTCTTATTATAGGGAGATGAGAGGGTCTGTATCTCTTAGCATTGGAGAAAGCATTAGTACTAACTTGTGCTGCGTTCCAGTTTGTTTTTAGTATGCCCTTCACTCGCTAACTTCCCTCCGTTTCGTTCACTCGTCATTGCTTACGTTGCATGAGTGTCCACTACTGGCGGAACCTTTGGAATGGGCTGAACTGGGACGTTCTAAGCAAGTAAAGTAAAGTTGGTGAGTGTATATGAATCATAGACCGTAAAAAAATATGGACGACTAGACATCATCCGTTTCCGCTTGCCATATTTGAAGCTTTCAGGCGGCCTGCACAGCGCTGACAACTTGGGACCGAATCTGCGCAGTAGAGATTTCGGGACCGGAGTTGCGCAGTAGAGCGCAGGAAGTAGAGCAGGAAGTACAGTCGTGATATCAAAAGCCCGCCCACACTCTCACGGATGCAGAACAATTACTTATGTTGGTGTGAAATAAACAGTTATGGAAATGTAGAAATTAAAGCTAAAGCACCAATCTGCTCCCAAAAATTCCGAAAAAAGTCTGTTAATGCCTCAGTGACAACTTCATTCAGAGAAGCCGTCAGTCTCAGCTGTCAATCATGACGTCACACCCCCCATTTTTAAAGCATCAGATAACTAACTAAAACTAAACTTATTTTAAAAACAAACGCTTGAAATGAAATCATCGTGATGATAACTGCCTTCAATGACATAAACTAACTTTGGGGAAAAAATATTTGAAGTCTAATTTTATTGTTTAGTTTGCCTCGCGTCCATTAGAAGCACAGAGGGGCGGCTATACTGGGACTGGTCACCGGGGGGGGCGATCGAGGGGCGAAAGTTTCAGTATCTGAGAGGGAGACTGCAGGCTTGATATGAATAGTTGACAACGAGTCTATAAAGGCACTTTAGCCTGTTTATTTAGCCCATTTATGATGCTGTTGTGATGTTAAGAGAGGTGCAAGATAAAACAAAATAAAGCATTTTAATTGGAATGATTTTAGCGTGTGTGATTTATTGCGGGCACGGATCGGGTAATGGGCCAAATATTAACGGGTCTGGGATAGACCGTGTAGGACTCTGGTATGACGCAAGACCTGGCTCTGTTGTGGCTCTTAGCATGTGGAAAAGCAAACGGTTCATAGAAGGCTCTCAAGTCGAACCAACTTAGAACTGACACTAGCACTGGCTCCGAACTAGCGCCCGGTTCATTCTGGTGGAAAAGGGGTATCTGAAACTCCATTTTTAGTTCTTCCTGGCACCTTGCTTTTTAAGGGTGTTGGATCACGTGCGGCACCTCAGCCTATCGCCTATAGTGCACACCGTTCAAAGTTTTATGACAGTCAGTTACAGTTTATGTTAATCAGTTTCTTAGCAGGTTAGCAGGTTGGTCTTGTGAATAAATGTTCTATATTCTGTGTTATATCCAGAGGTGCACGTAAATTTGTTTACTCAGGGGAGTAGCCTATCAGGAGATGGTGTTTGGAACTCACCCCATATGTAGTGTAGTCTTAATAAGTGCAGTCTTTCTCACTTTCCTCCTCAGCGTCGCCACCACTTTCCTCTTCAGCTTCCTGCATGGTAGATGATGAAGATGCTGCAGATGCACCCCACTGACCTTGGTTGTGCCTCCGATTAGCTGTCTCAATCCATAGGTCAACAGCTTGCTTTGGGTTAAATGTCTCTGTGGTCTGCTTTGACAGATGAATGTGCATCAGGGCTGAGAGACGAGCATGTGACAGACGAGATCTGCACTCGGTTTTTATTATGTTGAGATGTGAGAATCCCCTCTCACAAGCTGCACTGCTTAAAGGCAGTCTAAGAGACAGCTTAACCATCCTGTTGATGTTGGAGTAAGTATCTGGGTTACTTGTATTTACTATTTGGACCAAGTCATACACAGAAAAGGCTCCCAGGCGTTTTACTGCCTGTCACAGTGGTGTCTTTGTCAAGTTGCAAGGTGGCCTCATATTTCTTGAGAATCCTGCAAACTGTTTCCAAAACTCTGGAGGTCTTGCATTTCCTGAGGCCATGCTGAAGGATCAAATACTAAGAAATGATCACATGACTTGAGGGATTCAAACTCTTCAATTAACCCCCCGAGTAAGTTTCTCTCGTCTCTATCAGCACCATCATTAGAAACAGTGTGTGCCCTATGGCCTTCACCATCAAACAGAAGTGTAAACTGTCCAATGACCACCATGAGTTCATCCTTACATTCTCTAATGGTCAGCTTTTCCTTCTGAAACCTAAAGGATGTGGTCTTCAAAATGTTGCCAAAGTCAAGCATGTTTGACTGAAAGCACTGCAAGCACTCTGTGCAGAACTTGTACTAGCCAGTTGCATTTTTATTGCTGGTGGTAGTCATGATATTTTTATCAGTGTTTCATGCCTCCATTCAGACCATCTGAAAGCCTATTATGAATTATATTTTCCATTTTCTTCACACAGCTTCTTCAGTGCTGCAGTTTATTTTTGCTCCACCTTTTTGTAAATAAAACTGCAGCAGCTTGACCACAGAGCGATTAAATGTCTCACAGTAAGGATCAGCTGATTTTACGCAAATCTGTCCTAAGTATTCTACTTAGAGTTTTAATTTTGTACGCACAATATTACTATTATTAATTATAATGTGTATTTATCTAAACTAGGAAGGTTATTTATTTCTTTATACACCAGTTCTGTATATTTTTTGTATTACTTTTAAAATTGTTTAGTCGTTCTCTGCTGTACCTCATTATGCGTGTATATGTATGTAGGCTTTGTGTGAGTGTATGCATATATATATATATATATATATATATATATATATATATATATATATATATATATATATATATATATATATATATATATATATATATATATATATATATATATATATATATATATATATATTCGGTGGAGTTTTGGCACAACAGCGTTGTAACTAACAACATTGACAGCAGCTTATTGTTGTAACAATACCAAAATTATGAGTTCGATAAAATACCACGATACCGATACTGTAAGCCAACATTAGATGAGAAGATCAGTTAAGTACGCAAAGGCACGTAGTAATTCAAGTGGCATTATGCATTCCTGATTTTTGTTGCGCATGTGTACTTGCATCCCAGTTATGTGTACCCTTGGTTAAATCACTAGTAAAGGTACAGTAATTAAATGATTAATTTTATCTTGATTAAAATGTAAAATATCGGTATCATGTGCATACATGCAATTACAATTCTTTGCAAGTCTTATAACTGGTAAAACCTGAAAGCCAAAGAGAGAAAACATTGGTATTTTCTACTTCCTTTTGACAATATAATGCAATATTACTATTAAATACGAGGGTAATGCTGTAAATGAGTCCTAGCTGTCGTGGCATCCCCTCGTCGTCTCTTATGAAATTGTATCATTCTAAAATCTACACATCGTTCCCATGAAACGTATTGTTTAGCGTAAAACATGAAGATTAGTGGACAGACAGACAATTCATTAAATAAGCTGTTTTCTTAAAAAAGTGATGTATTTAGTGTAGTGAAGCCTCTTCTCCATTGACATCCATAAAAAACCCTCTGGTCTCCTTCTTTGCATTTCAGCATTAGTCATTACACTTTTTTCTACCATTGGAAAAAGCTTATAACTAACTTGGATTACAAGTGCCTTGATAATAAACATGACAGCCTTGATGATAAATTAAATTTTATGCCAAGTCCGCATTCTTTTGTGAGTCAAATACTCTTGGTTATTTTGCTAATGAAGGTACAGAAAGACTGCATTGTTTTTGCTTAAATATGGTTTAACTCACCCTGCAGTGAACTTTGCAGTTGAGATTTTTTTTCCCACAGTGAAGAGTACAGTAAACTTAACTGTATAAAGTCCCAGTAAACTGTAAGTTAAGTGAGGTTTCTTCAGTGCTGTGATGTATTTCCAAGTGAAATAGAATATTGAATAGAGTAGAATAATGAGTATCACCCCAAGACCTGCAATATGTGCTAAGTAAATAGGGTACATTTTGATTTCATGAGGACTTGAATACATATTTAATCCATTATTTTGAGTCACTGGTGAATCCTAGAATAATTTGTGTCAGAAGAAAAGCTGTTTATTTCTAAGAGCAGAGTCAACTGATGAGTTTAATTTATGTTAGTGTCTGCATATTAAATTGCAAAAAGACCAAATAAGCATTAATATTTTTGCAACAAAAGGAGATTTAGTTGGCATTTTTTGGACAGATTATGAAGTGTTTACTGCAAAATAACATAGTGTCATGCTTATAAAGCTTGTTCTCATAACTTGGTATTAAAAGGACAATGCAGATTGAATGTGGAATCATGAGGGGCATTTAAAACCCAAATTCTTGTGGTTCCTGAAATTAGTGTACAGCAAGCCCTCACTTTTCCTAGTGCAGCTTTGCTCACAGGAGCCAGAAGAGGGATGGCACACTGGTGTACTACAGTGGATGTAGATGGAGCAGGGGGAAAAGGGGTTAAGCCACAGGAATCAACATAAAGACTAATATTAAGGGTTCATGTAAGGCTGTGGAGCATACGGTTTCCTACAGAGGAGCCAGTGACGCTGGATCCACAAATGTGAACATCTTCACAACAAAGCACTTATAGTGGGTTGGGTACTGAAGACCAGAAGAGCCAGTCACTGGAACAAATGTGGTCAAGTAATGGTCATCCTAGTAAGGGCAACTAAAAGAGAGAGAGGCAGTCAGAAATGCCTTACAGCCCACTAGATGTATAAAGACTGACCTTACTCACTCATCGACCAGAAGGTCCCACTGGGGTAGACTGAGGGGACTGGGGTTGATGTCACCCAGCAATGTTCCAGCATTAGGACAATGTTGGGGTCGGTCCTCTCCAGAATGCTCACCTCAACATACAAAGGATCTCACGGGACTTGTGACTAGATAATCAGCATCACTGTAGTAGGACGTGTACACCACATCCCCTGAGCAAGAATACCAGCATTCAACCAGAAACGGCTGCAACCTTGTTTTGGAATATACTCATGCATATTAGGAAAGACACTTACCTTCTGCACAGCCTTTGGTGACACACTGACCATTTGCCAGTCTAAGATCCACCCTGAGGGGTCCAGGAGAAGCAACTGGTGGAGGTGCAGGAACAGTGTTGACCTCCACAACCAGAGCTTCCACAGAAGTAGCAGAGTACCTACACTGGAAGAGAAGCCTGGACAACAAATAGTCAGCTTACAGCATTTTTTCAAGGATTAACATTTATGCTAGACCATAGATTTTACCTAGTCAAAATGGCTGTCCCTTGTGATGGAACCAAGTGGTCCAACACCCACTTCATACGAGGAGGTCATTCTGTTTTCATATACCACATAGCCACTGTCCTCCTGCAAAAAGTAATTGTTTGCGCCCAGTCCATTCCAAGTCATGCAGAACAGAACCACAAACAGCTTCTCACCATCATGCTCGTGCCACATGCAGTAACAGGGAACTGGTATATAGCAAAGGAAGGTGTGGATCCCACAGAACCGCAAGGTGGATCGTTTTCCACCAAGGAGACGGACTGAATCCAGGCTCAAGCGAGGTAGCGTAACAGCTCTAGCAACAACTACTACAAACAGACAATTTCTTATACACTGGAATGTCACTGGAACAAAGGTACAAGAGAAGGTTATTGCTGAGGAGCAGTTTAACATGAAAACCTTTACATTGACTCACTCTTACCCATAGTAACACTGCATATGCTGTCCGTTAAAGCAGCAGTTGATAGCTTCACACTCAGCACCACTGATACCAGGTGGGCCACACTGGATCTGCTCATAATCAGCTACAGCACATTTGTCAAGGGGCTCTGCCTGCACCACAGGCTGTTTAGGCTGAAACTGCTGAGGAAACTGTTGACTAGCTTGTTGAATCTGCTTAGGTAACTGTTGACTAGCTTGTTGAACCTGCTTAGGTAACTGCTGACTAGCTTGTTGAACCTGTGGAGGAAACTGTTGACTAGCTTGTTGAACCTGTGGAAGAAACTGTTGACTAGCTTGTTGAACCTGTGGAAGAAACTGTTGACTAGCTTGTTGAACCTGTGGAAGAAACTGTTGACTAGCTTGTTGAACCTGTGGAAGAAACTGTTGACTAGCTTGTTGAACCTGCTGAGCAAGCAGTAGACTAGCTTGCAGAGGAAACCATTAATTTATTAGCTTGTTGTTGAACCTGCTGAGCAAACTGTTGATTAGCTCTTTGTTGAACTCACTGGTCAGTTTGCTGTATCATCAGAGCTTTTTCCACTGTGGAACAGCATGACAGGAAGCCCAAACCCACACACAAATTGCCAGCAATTGAATAGCACACCAACTTCCTGCCATTGCTCATCAGCTAGTCACACTGTTGAGATGCTGCCCTTTGGTCTTTTTGTATTCTACAGATTTTGGCTAAATAACATTCATCCCACCCTCTTAATTAACAATCATGATTTCCCAGACTTGAACAAAAAGATTTGTGTGCAAGTTTGCTACTGCTTGCTCAAAGTACTTTGGGTAGATGTTTGGTGCATTACACTTTGCTTGTATATGCTGAAATAGTAACTAGCATCTACAATATCTTTACCAGAATTCAGATTTTCATGATTTGTCCCCTTTAACACATTCAGGACTCAAGGATAATTTTTTTGGATATTTT